>NW_024610078.1:0-600000 GCF_016920785.2 Ixodes scapularis | reverse complement strand
TCTTTCCAGAGACATTTGATGTGTATCAGCATACAAGCTAGGCACAGGTGATGTTCGAAATGCCCCCGTGGCAAGTCGGAGCCCCAGATGATGGACGGGGTCCAACATCTTCAGGGCAGACGGACGCGCCGACCCATAAACAATCGCGCCATAGTCCAAGCGGGACCGTACCAAAGAGTTGTACAGTCGCAACAGGCACCGTCTGTCAGACCCCCAGGTTGTATGCGACAGCACTTTGAGAATGTTTGAAGAACGTAGGCATTTATGTTTCAACTCCTTCAAGTGTGGTATAAAAGTGAGCTTTTTATCAAATATTATTCCTAAAAACTTGTGGGCCTCCTTTACAGATATAGCAACATCATTCAAGTGCAACACTGGATCTGGAAACAGGCCACGGCGGAGTGAAAAGGGAACACAGATTGTCTTTTCGGGGGAGAACCTAAAGCCATTTTGATCAGCCCACTTGCTCATCTTATTGATTGTGAGCTGCAGTTGCCGTTCACAGCTGGACAAGTTACAAGACGAAAACAATATCTGCACATCGTCCACATACATTGAATAGGATACAGATGGTGGTATAACCTTTCCCAGGCTATTAATCTTTACAGCAAAAAGTGTAACGCTTAATACTCCACCCTGAGGGACTCCATTCTCCTGGAGAAAGACATCCGACAGGATGGAGCCCAAACGCACTTGGAAGGTCCAACCCGTCAAGAAGCTTTGAATACAACGAAGCATGCGACCTCGGACACCATATGAGTACAAGTCTCGAAGTATCCCATATCTCCAAGTCGTGTCGTAAGCCTTTTGTAGGTCAAAAAAGACAGACACACAATGCTGGCGATGGACAAATGCTTCCCGAATAAAGGTTTCCAGGCGGACAAGGTGGTCTACTGTGGAGCGGCCTGCTCGAAAGCCACACTGATTTCTATCAAAAACAGCCTCTGCCTCTAAAAAGTGTACAAGACGGCGATTAACGAGTCTCTCATAGGTTTTGCCCAGGCAGCTTGTCAGAGCAATTGGGCGATAACTCGTCGGTAAGGAGGGGTCTTTGCTGGGTTTCAGTAGAGGGATTATGTGTGCCATTTTCCAACAGTCCGGAAAACAAGCAGCATCCCACAATAAATTAAAAAAAGTGAGCAAACTGCTTAGGGATTCAGGCGACAGTCTTCTTAGCATCTCGTACTGAATCCTATCCGGCCCAGCCGCAGATTTCTTTTTGACGCCGAGAGCCAACTCAAGCTCACACCGTGTAAATGGTTTGTTATAAGGAGCACCTTGACCACCAGACAAAGAAATAGTTTGTTTTTCTGCTGCTGATCTAAACCTCTTAAAGGATTCACTATGGTTGGCTGAATTAGAGATTTCCTGGAAGTGTTCACCAAGAATATTTGCTTGTTCCCTCAGGGATGTTGCTGAGGAAAAGAGAGTTATCCTGAAAGACCGATATTCTCCCCTAATCTTCCTGAGACGATCCCACACTTCCTTTGAAGAAACAAAGCTGCTCAAAGAGGTGACATACTTTTTCCAAGACCTGCCTTTCGCTTGCCTTGGCGTCCAGCGAGCTTCGGCTCTTCTTTTCTTGAATTCAAGTAAATTCCTAGAAGTGGGATAACGTCTGAAGATGCACCATGCCTTGTTTTGCGACTTGCGTGTTGTGGTGCAGTCATCGTTCCACCACGGCTTGCACCTCTTGGGAAGTCGTCCAGAGGTCTGGGGGATACTGTGTGATGCGGCATTTATAATCGCTTCAGTAACATACAGCGTGGCATCTTCAGGGCTCATATTTACGAGAACAGATGAATCAATAAAAGCCTCCAAACGAAAAAGAGACCAATCAGCCTTTTCCAATTTCCACCTTGGAAGACGTGTCGGAATGGAAGGAATTGGCATCGTGCTTTCTAAAATAATAGGGAAATGATCGCTCCCAAAAGGGTTATTTAAAACAGTCCATGAAAAGCATGGAAGTAAAATTGGTGATGCAATAGAAAGGTCAATAGATGTAAATGATTGATGTGCTGCACTAAAAAATGTAGGTTCCCTCCCATTAAAAAGACATAACCCAGATGATAATAAAAACCGTTCTACGACACCTAAACGTGAATCCTGGCGAGCACTACCCCACAAAGGGTGGTGGGCATTAAAATCGCCTAAAATTAAAAAAGGTTGAGGTAATTGTTTTACAAGTGATTCAAGTTCACACACATGCAGTGCAGAGTTAGGTGGCAAATAGAGAGAAACAACTGTGATCAAGCGGTCAACAAGAAGGCGTACCGCTACAGCCTCTAAGGGCGTAGAAAGGGGTACCTCCGAGCAAGCAACACCACTCTGCACCACCAGTGCCACTCCTCCCGACGTATTTGGGGAGAGTCTATCTTTCCTAAAAACTTGGTGCCGACCTAAAATTTGTGCATGAGTGTCATTTAAATGTGTTTCTTGCAGGCTGAGGGCGATTGGTCTCAACTCGTCCATAAAATAATTTACATCATCTATATTTCTGATAAGGCCACGGCAGTTCCACTGCATAAAATGGAAATTGGTTATTGTTTAAAAAATGAGATTAAAATATGAATAAAGAAGGAACACTGGGCGAATAAATGAAAGTTCTAAAGCTGCTGCATGTGGCATAAATTAATTTACAATCTCACGTTGGAGGGATCACAGGTTTTTTGCTTTTGTGTTTATTTTTAGAAGTCTGCCACTCCATATCGTCTTGGTCAGACGTATGAGTGAAGACTTCTCTACACTCATCCATGGCCTCAGTTTCCTGAGGCGAGGTTTTTTCCACATTTTTGTTCAGGTTCGGGGAACGGGGCGCCATGCCCCGCCCGCGCCCAGCCCCAGCCGAAGAGGCAGAGGAGGTGCTGGGCGAAGCGTCGCTCAAGTCCACCCGTTCCTGTCTCTTAGGCACTGTAGGTGCGGCACGAGAGCCATGCCGCTCCTTCGATGATGGTCTCTCCAGGGAGTGTGGGCGAGAATGTCGACCCTTCTCCCTGGAAGGAGATCGCGGAGAAAGGACGGTTCCGGCAGCCACCGGCCCATCCTCAGTTTGGGAAACAGCCTGAGAAGACACAGGCTGTTGCCCTGTTTGAGCGCGAGGATTCGCACTCTGGCTTGGGGGGTCCGAAGACCGCCCAGCCGAGATTGCACGCCCCGGAAGCTGAATCTTCAGCTGGGGCGTGGGGGACTGCCGTGGCTTCCCATAGTCCAGAAAGGACGTCTGGGTTGCCACTGCAACCTTCAGTGGTGCAGGTCCCCGCTGCACCACTTGGGCGTAGCCGCCTTTCTGCATGAATGCAAAGCGACGGCGTGCTTCAGGAAAAGAGAGGTTTTCCTTAACTTTCAAAGTGAGGATCTCTTTCTCGTTTTTCCATGTCTTGCATGATCTGGAATATGCTGGGTGAGCTTCTGAGCAGTTTACGCAGCGTGGGTTGTTAGTACATGTATCAGCTTCGTGGTCGGTCTTGCTACACTTCGCACAGGTGGCCTTTCCACGGCAGCTCTGAGAGCCATGGCCAAATCTGTGGCACTTGAAACATCTACGGGTGTTTGGCACATAAGGCCGAACTCTGCAGTGCAGGTAGCCAGCTTTCACAGCTTCAGGAAGGACGGTTGATTGGAAGGTGAGTACAATATGTTTTGTCTTGAGCTCGTTCCCATCACGATGTATGGTGATACGTCTTGCAGCTGTGACACCTTGGTCAGAGAGGCCTTCAACGATTTCACTTTCAGAGCTGTCAAGGAGGTCATCCTCGGAAATAACTCCTTGGATGCTGTTTAGCGTTCGGTGGGGAGAGACAGAGATGTCACATCCAGAAATGGACGTTAAACCTAGTAGTGCAGTACTCTGCTCGCTTGACTCAATCTCAACAAGTAGGTCACCGGATGGCATTTTCTTGGCTTTGAATTCCTTACCGACGTCACCCTCGAGTGTTTTTGCGACAAGGAAAGGAGATAATTTCCAGAGCTGTTTCTAATTTTCGGAGTGAAGAATCAAAAACTTTGGAAATCTGGACGGTGTTGGTGGTGTCTTTTTTGGAATTTGGACTTCGGTGCGGACCCTTTTCAGGGGCCGATCGAGGATGGTTTTAGTGCGAGAACCCATAAAGATGCGAAAGAAGGTTCAGTGCCCGGGTGCACCGCCCACCACGGAGCCCAACAAGGGGGTAGGTAATGTGCCATAGCAAGAAAGGCTTGGCTGACACAATTACACTACCAGTGCTGCCCGGGCACTATAACCGAGTGTGGATGCAGGGACAGGACCTGTTTCCACTCAAGGTTAGCCCTTGCCGCCTAAGAAGGTGAAAAAGGAAGGAAGAGAGTGCAGAAGAAAAGAGAAAGAGGTGGAAGGAAAAGTGAAAGAAGGAAGAAGAGGGTAGAAGAGGCGACTGACTGAATCATCCTGGTCGGGCCAAGCCAGGACACCCGTCTACGAGAAGCAGGGGTCGAAGCGGTGTATTGCCTCGCCCGGGGGGCCCCGAAGGGTCCAAACATACCCCGGGCTCAGCTCAACCACCAGGGTCCCCTTTTCCCCGGACACGGGTACGCCACGCACAGCCAGACGTGGGTGGGCGAACCCACATGGCTCGGGGTTCGTAGTGACGCCACTCACCAATCACCTACCAAAGTAGGTGCCCCCTGCGTGCGGGTATGGTGGCCCACGTAGCTGGGGTCCGTGGTGACGAAACTCACCAAGCACCTAGCACCTAAGGTGCAGGCGCCCCCTGCGGGGCTCGGGGTCCGTGGAGCCGCCACTCTCCAAACACCTGCTTTCACAGGTGCCCCCTGCGGGGAGACAGCGCCGAAAGCGGATCGTGTGAGGCCGTGCTCGTTCAAAAATTGGCTTTCACCGACACAACTGCCGCCGCCACGGTCACCGTGAGCGAAAGAGACAGCGCCGAAAGCGGATCGTCGGAGGCCGTGGTCGTTCAATAATTCGCTTTCACCGACACAACTGCCGACGCCACGGTCACCGTGACCGAAAGAGACAGCGCCGAAAGCGGATCGTCGGAGGCCGTGGTCGTTCAATAATTCGCTTTCACCGACACAACTGCCGACGCCACGGTCACCGTGAGCGAAAGAGACAGTGCCGAACGCGGAGCGTCGGAGGCCGTGGTCGTTCAATAATTCGCTTTCACCGACACAACTGCCGACGCCATGGTCACCGTGAGCGAAAGAGACAGCGCCGAACGCGGATCGTCGGAGGCCGTGGTCGTTCAATAATTCGCTTCCACCGACACAACTGCCGCCGCCACGGTCACCGTGACCGAAAGAGACAGCGCCGAACGCGGATAGTCGGAGGCCGTGGTCGTTCAAAAATTCGCTTTCACCGACACAACTGCCGCCGCCACGGTCACCGTGACCGAAAGAGACAGCGCCGAAAGCGGATCGTTGGAGGCCGTGGTCGTTCAATAATTCGGTTTCACCGACAGAACTGCCGCCGCCACGGTCACCGTGACCGAAAGAGACAGCGCCGAAAGCGGATCGTTGGAGGCCGTGGTCGATCAATAATTCGCTTTCACCGACACAACTGCCGCCGCCACGGTCACCGTGATTGAAAGAGGCAGCGCCGAACGCGGATCGTCGGAGGCCGTGGCCGTTCAATAATTCGCTTTCACCGACACAACTGCCGCCGCCACCGTCACCGTGACCGAAAGAGACAGCGCCGAACGCGGATCATCGGAGGCCGTGGTCGTTCAATAATTCGCTTTCACCGACACAACTGCCGCCGCCACGATCACCGTGACCGAAAGAGACAGCGCCGAACGCGGTTCGTCGGAGGCCGTGGTCATTCAATAATTCGCATTCACCGTCACAACTGCCGCCGCCACGGTCACCGTGAGCGAAAGAGACAGCGCCGAACGCGGATCGTTGGAGGCCGTAGTCGTTCAATAATTCGCTTTCACCGACACAAGTGCCGACGCCACGGTCACCGTGAGCGAAAATGACAGCGCCGAACGCGGTTCGTCGGCGGCCGTGGTCATTCAATAATTCGCTTTCACCGTCACAACTGCCGCCGCCACGGTCACCGTGAGCGAAAGAGACAGCGCCGAACGCGGATCGTTGGAGGCCGTGGTCGTTCAATAATTCGCTTTCACCGACACAACTGCCGCCGCCACGGTCACCATGAGCGAAAGAGACAGCGTCGAACGCGGATCGTCGGAGGCCGTGGTCGTTTAATAATTCGATTTCACCAACACAACTGCCGCCGCCACGGTCACCGTGACCGAAAGAGACAGCGTCCAAAGCGGATCGTGTGAGGCCGTGCTCGTTCAATATTTCGCTTTCACCGACACAACTGCCACCGCCACGGTCACCCTGATTGAAAGAGGCAGCGCCGAACGCGGATCGTCGGAGGCCGTGGCCGTTCAATAATTCGCTTTCACCGACACAACTGCCGCCGCCACGGTCACCGTGACCGAAAGAGACAGCGCCGAACGCGGATCGTCGGAGGTCGTGGTCGTTCAATAATTCGCTTTCACCGACACAACTGCCGCCGCCACGATCACCGTGACCGAAAGAGACAGCGCCGAAGGCGGTTCGTCGGAGGCCGTGGTCATTCAATAATTCGCTTTCACCGACACAACTGCCGCCGCCACGGTCACCGTGAGCGAAAGAGGCAGCCCCGAACGCGGATCGTCAGTGGCCGTGGTCGTTCAATATTTCGCTTTCACCGACACAACTGCCGCCGCCACGGTCACCGTGACCGAAAGAGACAGCGCCGAACGCGGATCGTCGGAGGCCGTGGTCGTTCAATATTTCGCTTTCACCGACACAACTGCCGCCGCCACGGTCACCGTGACCAAAAGAGACAGCGCCGAAAGCGGATCGTGTGAGGCCGTGCTCGTTCAAAAATTGGCTTTCACCGACACAACTGCCGCCGCCACGGTCACCGTGAGCGAAAAAGACAGCGCCGAACGCGGATCGTTGGAGGCCGTGGTCGTTCAATAATTGGCTTTCACCGACACAACTGCCGACGCCACGGTCACCGTGACCGAAAGAGTCAGCGCCGAAAGCGGATCGTCGGAGGCCGTGGTCGTTCAATAATTCGCTTTTACCGACACAAGTGCCGACGCCACGGTCACCGTGACCAAAAGAGACAGCGCCGAAAGCGGATCGTCGGAGGCCGTGGTCGTTCAATAATTTGCTTTCACCGACACAACTGCCGACGCCACGGTCACCGTGAGCGAAAGAGACAGCGCCGAAAGCGGATCGTGTGAGGCCGTGCTCGTTCAATAATTCGCTTTCACCGACACAACTGCCGCCGCCACGGTCACCGTGAGCGAAAGAGACAGCGCCGAACGCGGATCGTCGGAGGCCGTGGTCGTTCAATAATTCGCTTTCACCGACACAACTGCCGCCGCCAAGGTCACCGTGACCGAAAGAGACAGCGCCGAACGCGGATCGTCGGAGGCCGTGGTCGTTCAATATTCCGCTTTCACCGACACAACTGCCACCGCCACGGTCACCGTGACCGAAAGAGACAGCGCCGAAACCGGATCGTTGGAGGCCGTGGTCGTTCAATATTCGCTTTCACCGACACAACTGCCGCCGCCACGGTCACCGTGACCGAAAGAGACAGCGCCGAAAGCGGATCGTTGGAGGCCGTGGTTGATCAATAATTCGCTTTCACCGACACAACTGCCGCAGCCACGGTCACCGTGACCGAAAGAGACAGCGCCGAACGCGGATCGTCGGAGGCCGTGGTCGTTCAATAATTCGCTTTCACCGACACAACTGCCGCCGCCACGGTCACCGTGACCGAAAGAGACAGCGCCGAACGCGGATCGTCGGAGGCCGTGGTCGTTCAATAATTCGCTTTCACCGACACAACTGCCGCCGCCACGGTCACCGTGACCGAAAGAGACAGCGCCGAAAGCGGATGGTTGGAGGCCGTGGTCGATCAATAATTCGCTTTCACCGACACAACTGCCGCCGCCACGGTCACCGTGATTGAAAGAGGCAGCGCCGAACGCGGATTCTCGGAGGCCGTGGTCGTTCAATAATTCGCTTTCACCGACACAACTGCCGCCGCCACGGTCACCGTGACCGAAAGAGACAGCGCCGAACGCGGATCGTCGGAGGCCGTGGTCGTTCAATATTTCGCTTTCACCGACACAACTGCCGCCGCCACGGTCACCGTGACCGAAAGAGACAGCGCCGAACGCGGTTCGTCGGAGGCCGTGGTCGTTCAATATTTCGCTTTCACCGACACAACTGCCGCCGCCACGGTCACCGTGACCGAAAGAGACAGCGCCGAAAGCGGATCGTGTGAGGCCGTGCTCGTTCAAAAATTGGCTTTCACCGACACAACTGCCGCCGCCACGGTCACTGTGAGCGAAAGAGACAGCGCCGAAAGCGGATCGTCGGAGGCCGTTGTCGTTCAATAATTCGCTTTCACCGACACAACTGCCGACGCCACGGTCACCGTGACCGAAAGAGACAGCGCCGAAAGCGGATCGTCGGAGGCTGTGGTCGTTCAATATTCGCTTTCACCGACACAACTGTCGACGCCACGGTCACCGTGAGCGAAAGAGACAGTGCCGAACGCGGAGCGTCGGAGGCCGTGGTCGTTCAATATTTCGCTTTCACCGACACAACTGCCGACGCCATGGTCACCGTGAGCGAAAGAGACGGCGCCGAACGCGGATCGTCGGAGGCCGTGGTCGTCCAATAATTCGCTTCCACCGACAGAACTGCCGCCGCCACGGTCACCGTGACCGAAAGAGACAGCGCCGAACGCGGATAGTCGGAGGCCGTGGTCGTTCAATATTTCGCTTTCACCGACACAACTGCCGCCGCCAAGGTCACCGTGACCGAAAGAGACAGCGCCGAAAGCGGATCGTTGGAGGCCGTGGTCGTTCAATAATTCGCTTTCACCGACACAACTGCCGCCGCCACGGTCACCGTGACCGAAAGAGACAGCACCGAAAGCGGATCGTTGGAGGCCGTGGTCGATCAATAATTCGCTTTCACCGACACAACTGCCGCCGCCACGGTCACCGTGATTGAAAGAGGCAGCGCCGAACGCGGATCGTCGGAGGGCGTGGCCGTTCAATAATTCGCTTTCACCGACACAACTGCCGCCGCCACCGTCACCGTGACCGAAAGAGACAGCGCCGAACGCGGATCATCGGAGGCCGTGGTCGTTCAATAATTCGCTTTCACCGACACAACTGCCGCCGCCACGATCACCGTGACCGAAAGAGACAGCGCCGAACGCGGTTCGTCGGAGGCCGTGGTCATTCAATAATTCGCTTTCACCGTCACAACTGCCGCCGCCACGGTCACCGTGAGCGAAAGAGACAGCGCCGAACGCGGATCGTTGGAGGCCGTAGTCATTCAATAATTCGCTTTCACCGACACAAGTGCCGACGCCACGGTCACCGTGAGCGAAAGAGACAGCGCCGAACGCGGTTCGTCGGAGGCCGTGGTCATTCAATAATTCGCTTTCACCGTCACAACTGCCGCCGCCACGGTCACCGTGAGCGAAAGAGACAGCGCCGAACGCGGATCGTCGGAGGGCGTGGTCGTTCAATAATTCGCTTTCACCGACACAACTGCCGCCGCCACCGTCACCGTGACCGAAAGAGACAGCGCCGAACGCGGATCATCGGAGGCCGTGGTCGTTCAATATTTCGCTTTCACCGACACAACTGCCGCCGCCACGATCACCGTGACCGAAAGAGACAGCGCCGAACGCAGTTCGTCGGAGGCCGTGGTCATTCAATATTTCGCTTTCACCGTCACAAATGCCGCCGCCACGGTCACCGTGAGCGAAAGAGACAGCGCCGAACGCGGATCGTTGGAGGCCGTGGTCGTTCAATAATTCGCTTTCACCGACACAACTGCCGCCGCCACGGTCACCGTGAGCGAAAGAGACAGCGTCGAACGCGGATCGTCGGAGGCCGTGGTCGTTTAATAATTCGATTTCACCAACACAACTGCCGCCGCCACGGTCACCGTGACCGAAAGAGACAGCGTCCAAAGCGGATCGTGTGAGGCCGTGCTCGTTCAATATTTCGCTTTCACCGACACAACTGCCGCCGCCACGGTCACCCTGATTGAAAGAGGCAGCGCCGAACGCGGATCGTCGGAGGCCGTGGTCGTTCAATAATTCGCTTTCACCGACACAACTGTCGCCGCCACGGTCACCGTGACCGAAAGAGACAGCGCCGAACGCGGATCGTCGGAGGCCGTGGTCGTTCAATAATTCGCTTTCACCGACACAACTGCCGCCGCCACGATCACCGTGACCGAAAGAGACAGCGCCGAACGCGGTTCGTCGGAGGCCGTGGTCATTCAATAATTCGCTTTCACCGACACAACTGCCGCCGCCACGGTCACCGTGACCGAAAGAGACAGCGCCGAACGCGGATCGTCGGAGGCCGTGGTCGTTCAATAATTCGCTTTCACCGACACAACTGCCGCCGCCACGGTCACCGTGATTGAAAGAGGCAGCGCCGAACGCGGATCGTCGGAGGCCGTGGCCGTTCAATAATTCGCTTTCACCGACACAACTGCCGCCGCCACCGTCACCGTGACCGAAAGAGACAGCGCCGAACGCGGATCATCGGAGGCCGTGGTCGTTCAATAATTTGCTTTCACCGACACAACTGCCGCCGCCACGATCACCGTGACCGAAAGAGACAGCGCCGAACGCGGTTCGTCGGAGGCCGTGGTCATTCAATAATTCGCATTCACCGTCACAACTGCCGCCGCCACGGTCACCGTGAGCGAAAGAGACAGCGCCGAACGCGGATCGTTGGAGGCCGTAGTCGTTCAATAATTCGCTTTCACCGACACAAGTGCCGACGCCACGGTCACCGTGAGCGAAAATGACAGCGCCGAACGCGGTTCGTCGGCGGCCGTGGTCATTCAATAATTCGCTTTCACCGTCACAACTGCCGCCGCCACGGTCACCGTGAGCGAAAGAGACAGCGCCGAACGCGGATCGTTGGAGGCCGTGGTCGTTCAATAATTCGCTTTCACCGACACAACTGCCGCCGCCACGGTCACCATGAGCGAAAGAGACAGCGTCGAACGCGGATCGTCGGAGGCCGTGGTCGTTTAATAATTCGATTTCACCAACACAACTGCCGCCGCCACGGTCACCGTGACCGAAAGAGACAGCGTCCAAAGCGGATCGTGTGAGGCCGTGCTCGTTCAATATTTCGCTTTCACCGACACAACTGCCACCGCCACGGTCACCCTGATTGAAAGAGGCAGCGCCGAACGCGGATCGTCGGAGGCCGTGGCCGTTCAATAATTCGCTTTCACCGACACAACTGCCGCCGCCACGGTCACCGTGACCGAAAGAGACAGCGCCGAACGCGGATCGTCGGAGGTCGTGGTCGTTCAATAATTCGCTTTCACCGACACAACTGCCGCCGCCACGATCACCGTGACCGAAAGAGACAGCGCCGAACGCGGTT
The DNA here is from genome assembly GCF_016920785.2 of Ixodes scapularis. NCBI lineage: Eukaryota > Metazoa > Arthropoda > Arachnida > Ixodida > Ixodidae > Ixodes > Ixodes scapularis. Next base: position 588,565 of record NW_024610078.1, on the reverse strand, counting down.
CGTCGGAGGCCGTGGTCATTCAATAATTCGCTTTCACCGACACAACTGCCGCCGCCACGGTCACCGTGAGCGAAAGAGGCAGCGCCGAACGCGGATCGTCAGTGGCCGTGGTCGTTCAATATTTCGCTTTCACCGACACAACTGCCGCCGCCACGGTCACCGTGACCGAAAGAGACAGCGCCGAACGCGGATCGTCGGAGGCCGTGGTCGTTCAATAATTCGCTTTCACCGACACAACTGCCGCCGCCACGGTCACCGTGACCAAAAGAGACAGCGCCGAAAGCGGATCGTGTGAGGCCGTGCTCGTTCAAAAATTGGCTTTCACCGACACAACTGCCGCCGCCACGGTCACCGTGAGCGAAAAAGACAGCGCCGAACGCGGATCGTTGGAGGCCGTGGTCGTTCAATAATTGGCTTTCACCGACACAACTGCCGACGCCACGGTCACCGTGACCGAAAGAGACAGCGCCGAAAGCGGATCGTCGGAGGCCGTGGTCGTTCAATAATTCGCTTTTACCGACACAAGTGCCGACGCCACGGTCACCGTGACCAAAAGAGACAGCGCCGAAAGCGGATCGTCGGAGGCCGTGGTCGTTCAATAATTTGCTTTCACCGACACAACTGCCGACGCCACGGTCACCGTGAGCGAAAGAGACAGCGCCGAAAGCGGATCGTGTGAGGCCGTGCTCGTTCAATAATTCGCTTTCACCGACACAACTGCCGCCGCCACGGTCACCGTGAGCGAAAGAGACAGCGCCGAACGCGGATCGTCGGAGGCCGTGGTCGTTCAATAATTCGCTTTCACCGACACAACTGCCGCCGCCAAGGTCACCGTGACCGAAAGAGACAGCGCCGAACGCGGATCGTCGGAGGCCGTGGTCGTTCAATATTCCGCTTTCACCGACACAACTGCCACCGCCACGGTCACCGTGACCGAAAGAGACAGCGCCGAAACCGGATCGTTGGAGGCCGTGGTCGTTCAATATTCGCTTTCACCGACACAACTGCCGCCGCCACGGTCACCGTGACCGAAAGAGACAGCGCCGAAAGCGGATCGTTGGAGGCCGTGGTTGATCAATAATTCGCTTTCACCGACACAACTGCCGCAGCCACGGTCACCGTGACCGAAAGAGACAGCGCCGAACGCGGATCGTCGGAGGCCGTGGTCGTTCAATAATTCGCTTTCACCGACACAACTGCCGCCGCCACGGTCACCGTGACCGAAAGAGACAGCGCCGAACGCGGATCGTCGGAGGCCGTGGTCGTTCAATAATTCGCTTTCACCGACACAACTGCCGCCGCCACGGTCACCGTGACCGAAAGAGACAGCGCCGAAAGCGGATGGTTGGAGGCCGTGGTCGATCAATAATTCGCTTTCACCGACACAACTGCCGCCGCCACGGTCACCGTGATTGAAAGAGGCAGCGCCGAACGCGGATTCTCGGAGGCCGTGGTCGTTCAATAATTCGCTTTCACCGACACAACTGCCGCCGCCACGGTCACCGTGACCGAAAGAGACAGCGCCGAACGCGGATCGTCGGAGGCCGTGGTCGTTCAATATTTCGCTTTCACCGACACAACTGCCGCCGCCACGGTCACCGTGACCGAAAGAGACAGCGCCGAACGCGGTTCGTCGGAGGCCGTGGTCGTTTAATATTTCGCTTTCACCGACACAACTGCCGCCGCCACGGTCACCGTGACCGAAAGAGACAGCGCCGAAAGCGGATCGTGTGAGGCCGTGCTCGTTCAAAAATTGGCTTTCACCGACACAACTGCCGCCGCCACGGTCACCGTGAGCGAAAGAGACAGCGCCGAAAGCGGATCGTCGGAGGCCGTTGTCGTTCAATAATTCGCTTTCACCGACACAACTGCCGACGCCACGGTCACCGTGACCGAAAGAGACAGCGCCGAAAGCGGATCGTCGGAGGCTGCGGTCGTTCAATATTCGCTTTCACCGACACAACTGCCGACGCCACGGTCACCGTGAGCGAAAGAGACAGTGCCGAACGCGGAGCGTCGGAGGCCGTGGTCGTTCAATATTTCGCTTTCACCGACACAACTGCCGACGCCATGGTCACCGTGAGCGAAAGAGACAGCGCCGAACGCGGATCGTCGGAGGCCGTGGTCGTCCAATAATTCGCTTCCACCGACAGAACTGCCGCCGCCACGGTCACCGTGACCGAAAGAGACAGCGCCGAACGCGGATAGTCGGAGGCCGTGGTCGTTCAATAATTCGCTTTCACCGACACAACTGCCGCCGCCACGGTCACCGTGACCGAAAGAGACAGCACCGAAAGCGGATCGTTGGAGGCCGTGGTCGATCAATAATTCGCTTTCACCGACACAACTGCCGCCGCCACGGTCACCGTGATTGAAAGAGGCAGCGCCGAACGCGGATCGTCGGAGGGCGTGGCCGTTCAATAATTCGCTTTCACCGACACAACTGCCGCCGCCACCGTCACCGTGACCGAAAGAGACAGCGCCGAACGCGGATCATCGGAGGCCGTGGTCGTTCAATAATTCGCTTTCACCGACACAACTGCCGCCGCCACGATCACCGTGACCGAAAGAGACAGCGCCGAACGCGGTTCGTCGGAGGCCGTGGTCATTCAATAATTCGCTTTCACCGTCACAACTGCCGCCGCCACGGTCACCGTGAGCGAAAGAGACAGCGCCGAACGCGGATCGTTGGAGGCCGTAGTCATTCAATAATTCGCTTTCACCGACACAAGTGCCGACGCCACGGTCACCGTGAGCGAAAGAGACAGCGCCGAACGCGGTTCGTCGGAGGCCGTGGTCATTCAATAATTCGCTTTCACCGTCACAACTGCCGCCGCCACGGTCACCGTGAGCGAAAGAGACAGCGCCGAACGCGGATCGTCGGAGGGCGTGGTCGTTCAATAATTCGCTTTCACCGACACAACTGCCGCCGCCACCGTCACCGTGACCGAAAGAGACAGCGCCGAACGCGGATCATCGGAGGCCGTGGTCGTTCAATATTTCGCTTTCACCGACACAACTGCCGCCGCCACGATCACCGTGACCGAAAGAGACAGCGCCGAACGCAGTTCGTCGGAGGCCGTGGTCATTCAATATTTCGCTTTCACCGTCACAAATGCCGCCGCCACGGTCACCGTGAGCGAAAGAGACAGCGCCGAACGCGGATCGTTGGAGGCCGTGGTCGTTCAATAATTCGCTTTCACCGACACAACTGCCGCCGCCACGGTCACCGTGAGCGAAAGAGACAGCGTCGAACGCGGATCGTCGGAGGCCGTGGTCGTTTAATAATTCGATTTCACCAACACAACTGCCGCCGCCACGGTCACCGTGACCGAAAGAGACAGCGTCCAAAGCGGATCGTGTGAGGCCGTGCTCGTTCAATATTTCGCTTTCACCGACACAACTGCCGCCGCCACGGTCACCCTGATTGAAAGAGGCAGCGCCGAACGCGGATCGTCGGAGGCCGTGGTCGTTCAATAATTCGCTTTCACCGACACAACTGTCGCCGCCACGGTCACCGTGACCGAAAGAGACAGCGCCGAACGCGGATCGTCGGAGGCCGTGGTCGTTCAATAATTCGCTTTCACCGACACAACTGCCGCCGCCACGATCACCGTGACCGAAAGAGACAGCGCCGAACGCGGTTCGTCGGAGGCCGTGGTCATTCAATAATTCGCTTTCACCGACACAACTGCCGCCGCCACGGTCACCGTGAGCGAAAGAGGCAGCGCCGAACGCGGATCGTCAGTGGCCGTGGTCGTTCAATATTTCGCTTTCACCGACACAACTGCCGCCGCCACGGTCACCGTGACCGAAAGAGACAGCGCCGAACGCGGATCGTCGGAGGCCGTGGTCGTTCAATAATTCGCTTTCACCGACACAACTGCCGCCGCCACGGTCACCGTGACCAAAAGAGACAGCGCCGAAAGCGGATCGTGTGAGGCCGTGCTCGTTCAAAAATTGGCTTTCACCGACACAACTGCCGCCGCCACGGTCACCGTGAGCGAAAGAGACAGCGCCGAACGCGGATCGTTGGAGGCCGTGGTCGTTCAATAATTGGCTTTCACCGACACAACTGCCGACGCCACGGTCACCGTGACCGAAAGAGACAGCGCCGAAAGCGGATCGTCGGAGGCCGTGGTCGTTCAATAATTCGCTTTCACCGACACAAGTGCCGACGCCACGGTCACCGTGACCAAAAGAGACAGCGCCGAAAGCGGATCGTCGGAGGCCGTGGTCGTTCAATAATTCGCTTTCACCGACACAACTGCCGACGCCACGGTCACCGTGAGCGAAAGAGACAGCGCCGAAAGCGGATCGTGTGAGGCCGTGCTCGTTCAATAATTCGCTTTCACCGACACAACTGCCGCCGCCACGGTCACCGTGACCGAAAGAGACAGCGCCGAACGCGGATCGTCGGAGGCCGTGGTCGTTCAATATTTCGCTTTCACCGACACAACTGCCGGCGCCACGGTCACCGTGACCGAAAGAGACAGCGCCGAAAGCGGATCGTTGGAGGCCGTGGTCGTTCAATAATTCGCTTTCACCGACACAACTGCCGCCGCCACGGTCACCGTGACCGAAAGAGACAGCGCCGAAAGCGGATCGTTGGAGGCCGTGGTCGATCAAAAATTCGCTTTCACCGACACAACTGCCGCCGCCACGGTCACCGTGATTGAAAGAGGCAGCGCCGAACGCGGATCGTCGGAGGGCGTGGCCGTTCAAAAATTCGCTTTCACCGACGCAACTACCGCCGGAACCGTCACCGTGACCGAAAGAGACAGCGCCGAACGCGGATCATCGGAGGCCGTGGTCGTTCAATAATTCGCTTTCACCGACACAACTGCCGCCGCCACGATCACCGTGACCGAAAGAGACAGCGCCGAACGCGGTTCGTCGGAGGCCGTGGTCATTCAATAATTCGCTTTCACCGTCACAACTGCCGCCGCCACGGTCACCGTGAGCGAAAGAGACAGCGCCGAACGCGGAGCCTTGGAGGCCGTGGTCGTTCAATAATTCGCTTTCACCGACACAACTGCCGCCGCCACGGTCACCGTGAGCGAAAGAGACAGCGTCGAACGCGGATCGTCGGAGGCCGTGGTCGTTTAATAATTCGCTTTCACCAACACAACTGCCGCCGCCACGGTCACCGTGACCGAAAGAGACAGCGCCGAACGCGGATAGTCGGAGGCCGTGGTCGTTCAATAATTCGCTTTCACCGACACAACTTCCGCCGCCACGGTCACCGTGACCGAAAGAGACAACGCCGAAAGCGGATCGTTGGAGGCCGTGGTCGTTCAATAATTCGCTTTCACCGACACAACTGCCGCCGCCACGGTCACCGTGACCGAAAGAGACAGCGCCGAAAGCGGATCGTTGGAGGCCGTGGTCGATCAATAATTCGCTTTCACCGACACAACTGCCGCCGCCACGGTCACCGTGATTGAAAGAGGCAGCGCCGAACGCGGATCGTCGGAGGCCGTGGCCGTTCAATAATTCGCTTTCACCGACACAACTGCCGCCGCCACCGTCACCGTGACCGAAAGAGACAGCGCCGAACGCGGATCATCGGAGGGCGTGGTCGTTCAATAATTCGCTTTCACCGACACAACTGCCGCCGCCACGATCACCGTGACCGAAAGAGACAGCGCCGAACGCGGTTCGTCGGAGGCCGTGGTCATTCAATAATTCGCTTTCACCGTCACAACTGCCGCCGCCACGGTCACCGTGAGCGAAAGAGACAGCGCCGAACGCGGATCGTTGGAGGCCGTAGTCGTTCAATAATTCGCTTTCACCGACACAAGTGCCGACGCCACGGTCACCGTGAGCGAAAGAGACAGCGCCGAACGCGGTTCGTCGGAGGCCGTGGTCATTCAATAATTCGCTTTCACCGTCACAACTGCCGCCGCCACGGTCACCGTGAGCGAAAGAGACAGCGCCGAACGCGGATCGTTGGAGGCCGTGGTCGTTCAATAATTCGCTTTCACCGACACAACTGCCGCCGCCACGGTCACCGTGAGCGAAAGAGACAGCGTCGAACGCGGATCGTCGGAGGCCGTGGTCGTTTAATAATTCGATTTCACCAACACAACTGCCGCCGCCACGGTCACCGTGACCGAAAGAGACAGCGTCCAAAGCGGATCGTGTGAGGCCGTCCTCGTTCAATATTTTGCTTTCACCGACACAACTGCCGCCGCCACGGTCACCCTGATTGAAAGAGGCAGCGCCGAACGCGGATCGTCGGAGGCCGTGGCCGTTCAATAATTCGCTTTCACCGACACAACTGCCGCCGCCACGGTCACCGTGACCGAAAGAGACAGCGCCGAACGCGGTTCGTCGGAGGCCGTGGTCAATCAATAATTCGCTTTCACCGACACAACTGCCGCCGCCACGGTCACCGTGAGCGAAAGAGGCAGCGCCGAACGCGGATCGTCAGTGGCCGTGGTCGTTCAATATTTCGCTTTCACCGACACAACTGCTGCCGCCACGGTCACCGTGACCGAAAGAGACAGCGCCGGACGCGGATCGTCGGAGGCCGTGGTCGTTCAATAATTCGGTTTCACAAGACAAAACTGCCGCCGCCACGGTCACCGTGACCAAAAGAGACAGCGCCGAAAGCGGATCGTGTGAGGCCGTGCTCGTTCAAAAATTGGCTTTCACCGACACAACTGCCGCCGCCACGGTCACCGTGAGCGAAAGAGACAGCGCCGAACGCGGATCGTTGGAGGCCGTGGTCGTTCAATAATTGGCTTTCACCGACACAACTGCCGACGCCACGGTCACCGTGACCGAAAGAGACAGCGCCGAAAGCGGATCGTCGGAGGCCGTGGTCGTTCAATAATTCGCTTTCACCGACACAAGTGCCGACGCCATGGTCACCGTGACCAAAAGAGACAGCGCCGAAAGCGGATCGTCGGAGGCCGTGGTCGTTCAATAATTCGCTTTCACCGACACAACTGCCGACGCCACGGTCACCGTGAGCGAAAGAGACAGCGCCGAAAGCGGATCGTGTGAGGCCGTGCTCGTTGAATAATTCGCTTTCACCGACACAACTGCCGCCGCCACGGTCACCGTGAGCGAAAGAGACAGCGCCGAACGCGGATCGTCGGAGGCCGTGGTCGTTCAATAATTCGCTTTCACCGACACAACTGCCGCCGCCACGGTCACCGTGACCGAAAGAGACAGCGCCGAACGCGGATCGTCGGAGGCCGTGGTCGTTCAATATTCCGCTTTCACCGACACAACTGCCGCCGCCACGGTCACCGTGACCGAAAGAGACAGCGCCGAAAGCGGATCGTTGGAGGCCGTGGTCGTTCAATATTCGCTTTCACCGACACAACTGCCGCCGCCACCATCACCGTGACCGAAAGAGACAGCGCCGAAAGCGGATCGTTGGAGGCCGTTGTTGATCAATAATTCGCTTTCACCGACACAACTGCCGCAGCCACGGTCACCGTGACCGAAAGAGACAGCGCCGAACGCGGATCGTCGGAGGCCGTGGTCGTTCAATAATTCGCTTTCACCGACACAACTGCCGCCGCCACGGTCACCGTGACCGAAAGAGACAGCGCCGAACGCGGATCGTCGGAGGCCGTGGTCGTTCAATAATTCGCTTTCACCGACACAACTGCCGCCGCCACGGTCACCGTGACCGAAAGAGACAGCGCCGAAAGCGGATCGTTGGAGGCCGTGGTCGATCAATAATTCGCTTTCACCGACACAACTGCCGCCGCCACGGTCACCGTGATTGAAAGAGGCAGCGCCGAACGCGGATTCTCGGAGGCCGTGGTCGTTCAATATTTCGCTTTCACCGACACAACTGCCGCCACCACGGTCACCGTGACCGAAAGAGACAGCGCCGAACGCGGTTCGTCGGAGGCCGTGGTCGTTCAATAATTCGCTTTCACCGACACAACTGCCGCCGCCACGGTCACCGTGACCGAAAGAGACAGCGCCGAAAGCGGATCGTGTGAGGCCGTGCTCGTTCAAAAATTGGCTTTCACCGACACAACTGCCGCCGCCACGGTCACCGTGAGCGAAAGAGACAGCGCCGAAAGGGGATCGTCGGAGGCCGTTGTCGTTCAAAAATTCGCTTTCACCGACACAACTGCCGACGCCACGGTCACCGTGACCGAAAGAGACAGCGCCGAAAGCGGATCGTCGGAGGCTGTGGTCGTTCAATAATTCGCTTTCACCGACACAACTGCCGACGCCACGGTCACCGTGAGTGAAAGAGACAGTGCCGAACGCGGAGCGTCGGAGGCCGTGGTCGTTCAATAATTCGCTTTCACCGACACAACTGCCGACGCCATGGTCACCGTGAGCGAAAGAGACAGCGCCGAACGCGGATCGTCGGAGGCCGTGGTCGTCCAATAATTCGCTTCCACCGACAGAACTGCCGCCGCCACGGTCACCGTGAGCGAAAGAGACAGCGCCGAACGCGGATCGTCGGAGGCCGTGGTCGTTCAATATTTCGCTTTCGCCGACACAACTGCCGCCGCCACGGTCACCGTGACCGAAAGAGACAGCGCCGAAAGCGGATCGTTGGAGGCCGTGGTCGTTCTATAATTCGCTTTCACCGACACAACTGCCGCCGCCACGGTCACCGTGACCGAAAGAGACCGCGCCGAAAGCGGATCGTTGGAGGCCGTGGTCGATCAATATTTCGCTTTCACCGACACAACTGCCGCCGCCACGGTCACCGTGATTGAAAGAGGCAGCGCCGAACGCGGATCGTCGGAGGCCGTGGCCGTTCAATAATTCGCTTTCACCGACACAACTGCCGCCGCCACGGTCACCGTGACCGAAAGAGACAGCGCCGAACGCGGATCGTCGGAGGCCGTGGTCGTTCAATAATTCGCTTTCACCGACACAACTGCCGCCGCCACGATCACCGTGACCGAAAGAGACAGCGCCGAACGCGGTTCGTCGGAGGCCGTGGTCGTTCAATAATTCGCTTTCACCGACACAACTGCCGCCGCCACGGTCACCGTGACCGAAAGAGACAGCGCCGAAAGCGGATCGTGTGAGGCCGTGCTCGTTCAAAAATTGGCTTTCACCGACACAACTGCCGCCGCCACGGTCACCGTGAGCGAAAGAGACAGCGCCGAACGCGGATCGTCGGAGGCCGTGGTCGTTCAATAATTCGCTTTCACCGACACAACTGTCGCCGCCACGGTCACCGTGACCGAAAGAGACAGCGCCGAAAGCGGATCGTTGGAGGCCGTGGTCGATCAATAATTCGCTTTCACCGACACAACTGCCGCCGCCACGGTCACCGTGATTGAAAGAGGCAGCGCCGAACGCGGATTCTCGGAGGCCGTGGTCGTTCAATAATTCGCTTTCACCGACACAACTGCCGCCGCCACGGTCACCGTGACCGAAAGAGACAGCGCCGAACGCGGATCGTCGGAGGCCGTGGTCGTTCAATATTTCGCTTTCACCGACACAACTGCCGCCGCCACGGTCACCGTGACCGAAAGAGACAGCGCCGAACGCGGTTCGTCGGAGGCCGTGGTCGTTCAATAATTCGCTTTCACCGACACAACTGCCGCCGCCACGGTCACCGTGACCGAAAGAGACAGCGCCGAAAGCGGATCGTGTGAGGCCGTGCTCGTTCAAAAATTGGCTTTCACCGACACAACTGCCGCCGCCACGGTCACCGTGAGCGAAAGAGACAGCGCCGAAAGGGGATCGTCGGAGGCCGTTGTCGTTCAAAAATTCGCTTTCACCGACACAACTGCCGCCGCCACGGTCACCGTGACCGAAAGAGACAGCGCCGAAAGCGGATCGTTGGAGGCCATGGTCGATCAATAATTCGCTTTCACCGACACAACTGCCGCCGCCACGGTCACCGTGATTGAAAGAGGCAGCGCCGAACGCGGATTCTCGGAGGCCGTGGTCGTTCAATAATTCGCTTTCACCGACACAACTGCCGCCGCAACGGTCACCGTGACCGAAAGAGACAGCGCCGAACGCGGATCGTCGGAGGCCGTGGTCGTTCAATATTTCGCTTTCACCGACACAACTGCCGCCGCCACGGTCACCGTGACCGAAAGAGACAGCGCCGAACGCGGTTCGTCGGAGGCCGTGGTCGTTCAATAATTCGCTTTCACCGACACAACTGCCGCCGCCACGGTCACCGTGACCGAAAGAGACAGCGCCGAACGCGGATCGTCGGAGGCCGTGGTCGTTCAATAATTCGCTTTCACCGACACAACTGCCGCCGCCACGGTCACCGTGACCGAAAGAGACAGCGCCGAACGCGGATCGTCGGAGGCCGTGGTCGTTCAATAATTCGCTTTCACCGACACAACTGCCGCCGCCACGGTCACCGTGACCGAAAGAGACAGCGCCGAAAGCGGATCGTTGGAGGCCGTGGTCGATCAATAATTCGCTTTCACCGACACAACTGCCGCCGCCACGGTCACCGTGATTGAAAGAGGCAGCGCCGAACGCGGATTCTCGGAGGCCGTGGTCGTTCAATAATTCGCTTTCACCGACACAACTGCCGCCGCCACGGTCACCGTGACCGAAAGAGACAGCGCCGAACGCGGATCGTCGGAGGCCGTGGTCGTTCAATATTTCGCTTTCACCGACACAACTGCCGCCGCCACGGTCACCGTGACCGAAAGAGACAGCGCCGAACGCGGTTCGTCGGAGGCCGTGGTCGTTCAATAATTCGCTTTCACCGACACAACTGCCGCCGCCACGGTCACCGTGACCGAAAGAGACAGCGCCGAAAGCGGATCGTGTGAGGCCGTGCTCGTTCAAAAATTGGCTTTCACCGACACAACTGCCGCCGCCACGGTCACCGTGAGCGAAAGAGACAGCGCCGAAAGGGGATCGTCGGAGGCCGTTGTCGTTCAAAAATTCGCTTTCACCGACACAACTGCCGACGCCACGGTCACCGTGACCGAAAGAGACAGCGCCGAAAGCGGATCGTCGGAGGCTGTGGTCGTTCAATAATTCGCTTTCACCGACACAACTGCCGACGCCACGGTCACCGTGAGCGAAAGAGACAGTGCCGAACGCGGAGCGTCGGAGGCCGTGGTCGTTCAATAATTCGCTTTCACCGACACAACTGCCGACGCCATGGTCACCGTGAGCGAAAGAGACAGCGCCGAACGCGGATCGTCGGAGGCCGTGGTCGTCCAATAATTCGCTTCCACCGACAGAACTGCCGCCGCCACGGTCACCGTGAGCGAAAGAGACAGCGCCGAACGCGGATCGTCGGAGGCCGTGGTCGTTCAATATTTCGCTTTCGCCGACACAACTGCCGCCGCCACGGTCACCGTGACCGAAAGAGACAGCGCCGAAAGCGGATCGTTGGAGGCCGTGGTCGTTCTATAATTCGCTTTCACCGACACAACTGCCGCCGCCACGGTCACCGTGACCGAAAGAGACCGCGCCGAAAGCGGATCGTTGGAGGCCGTGGTCGATCAATATTTCGCTTTCACCGACACAACTGCCGCCGCCACGGTCACCGTGACCGAAAGAGACAGCGCCGAACGCGGATCGTCGGAGGCCGTGGTCGTTCAATAATTCGCTTTCACCGACACAACTGCCGCCGCCACGATCACCGTGACCGAAAGAGACAGCGCCGAACGCGGTTCGTCGGAGGCCGTGGTCGTCCAATAATTCGCTTTCACCGACACAACTGCCGCCGCCACGGTCACCGTGACCGAAAGAGACAGCGCCGAAAGCGGATCGTGTGAGGCCGTGCTCGTTCAAAAATTGGCTTTCACCGACACAACTGCCGCCGCCACGGTCACCGTGAGCGAAAGAGACAGCGCCGAACGCGGATCGTCGGAGGCCGTGGTCGTTCAATAATTCGCTTTCACCGACACAACTGCCGCCGCCACGGTCACCGTGACCGAAAGAAACAGCGCCGAAAGCGGATCGTGTGAGGCCGTGCTCGTTCAAAAATTGGCTTTCACCGACACAACTGCCGCCGCCACGGTCACCGTGAGCGAAAGAGACAACGCCGAACGCGGATCGTCGGAGGCCGTGGTCGTTCAATAATTCGCTTTCACCGACACAACTGTCGCCGCCACGGTCACCGTGACCGAAAGAGACAGCGCCGAAAGCGGATCGTTGGAGGCCGTGGTCGATCAATAATTCGCTTTCACCGACACAACTGCCGCCGCCACGGTCACCGTGATTGAAAGAGGCAGCGCCGAACGCGGATTCTCGGAGGCCGTGGTCGTTCAATAATTCGCTTTCACCGACACAACTGCCGCCGCCACGGTCACCGTGACCGAAAGAGACAGCGCCGAACGCGGATCGTCGGAGGCCGTGGTCGTTCAATATTTCGCTTTCACCGACACAACTGCCGCCACCACGGTCACCGTGACCGAAAGAGACAGCGCCGAACGCGGTTCGTCGGAGGCCGTGGTCGTTCAATAATTCGCTTTCACCGACACAACTGCCGCCGCCACGGTCACCGTGACCGAAAGAGACCGCGCCGAAAGCGGATCGTGTGAGGCCGTGCTCGTTCAAAAATTGGCTTTCACCGACACAACTGCCGCCGCCACGGTCACCGTGAGCGAAAGAGACAGCGCCGAAAGCGGATCGTCGGAGGCCGTTGTCGTTCAAAAATTCGCTTTCACCGACACAACTGCCGACGCCACGGTCACCGTGACCGAAAGAGACAGCGCCGAAAGCGGATCGTCGGAGGCTGTGGTCGTTCAATAATTCGCTTTCACCGACACAACTGCCGACGCCACGGTCACCGTGAGCGAAAGAGACAGTGCCGAACGCGGAGCGTCGGAGGCCGTGGTCGTTCAATAATTCGCTTTCACCGACACAACTGCCGACGCCATGGTCACCGTGAGCGAAAGAGACAGCGCCGAACGCGGATCGTCGGAGGCCGTGGTCGTCCAATAATTCGCTTCCACCGACAGAACTGCCGCCGCCACGGTCACCGTGAGCGAAAGAGACAGCGCCGAACGAAGATCGTCGGAGGCCGTGGTCGTTCAATATTTCGCTTTCGCCGACACAACTGCCGCCGCCACGGTCACCGTGACCGAAAGAGACAGCGCCGAAAGCGGATCGTTGGAGGCCGTGGTCGTTCTATAATTCGCTTTCACCGACACAACTGCCGCCGCCACGGTCACCGTGACCGAAAGAGACCGCGCCGAAAGCGGATCGTTGGAGGCCGTGGTCGATCAATAATTCGCTTTCACCGACACAACTGCCGCCGCCACGGTCACCGTGATTGAAAGAGGCAGCGCCGAACGCGGATCGTCGGAGGCCGTGGCCGTTCAATAATTCGCTTTCACCGACACAACTGCCGCCGCCACGGTCACCGTGACCGAAAGAGACAGCGCCGAACGCGGATCGTCGGAGGCCGTGGTCGTTCAATAATTCGCTTTCACCGACACAACTGCCGCCGCCACGATCACCGTGACCGAAAGAGACAGCGCCGAACGCGGTTCGTCGGAGGCCGTGGTCGTTCAATAATTCGCTTTCACCGACACAACTGCCGCCGCCACGGTCACCGTGACCGAAAGAGACAGCGCCGAAAGCGGATCGTGTGAGGCCGTGCTCGTTCAAAAATTGGCTTTCACCGACACAACTGCCGCCGCCACGGTCACCGTGAGCGAAAGAGACAGCGCCGAAAGCGGATCGTCGGAGGCCGTGGTCGTTCAATAATTCGCTTTCACCGACACAACTGCCGACGCCACGGTCACCGTGACCGAAAGAGACAGCGCCGAAAGCGGATCGTCGGAGGCCGTGGTCGTTCAATAATTCGCTTTCACCGACACAACTGCCGACGCCACGGTCACCGTGAGCGAAAGAGACAGTGCCGAACGCGGAGCGTCGGAGGCCGTGGTCGTTCAATAATTCGCTTTCACCGACACAACTGCCGACGCCATGGTCACCGTGAGCGAAAGAGACAGCGCCGAACGCGGATCGTCGGAGGCCGTGGTAGTTCAATAATTCGCTTCCACCGACACAACTGCCGCCGCCACGGTCACCGTGACCGAAAGAGACAGCGCCGAACGCGGATAGTCGGAGGCCGTGGTCGTTCAATATTTCGCTTTCACCGACACAACTGCCGCCGCCACGGTCACCGTGACCGAAAGAGACAGCGCCGAAAGCGGATCGTTGGAGGCCGTGGTCGTTCAATATTTCGCTTTCACCGACACAACTGCCGCCGCCATGGTCACCGTGACCGAAAGAGACAGCGCCGAAAGCGGATCGTTGGAGGCCGTGGTCGATCAATATTTCGCTTTCACCGACACAACTGCCGCCGCCACGGTCACCGTGATTGAAAGAGGCAGCGCCGAACGCGGATCGTCGGAGGCCGTGGCCGTTCAATAATTCGCTTTCACCGACACAACTGCCGCCGCCACCGTCACCGTGACCGAAAGAGACAGCGCCGAACGCGGATCATCGGAGGCCGTGGTCGTTCAATAATTCGCTTTCCCCGACACAACTGCCGCCGCCACGATCACCGTGACCGAAAGAGACAGCGCCGAACGCGGTTCGTCGGAGGCCGTGGTCATTCAATAATTCGCTTTCACGTCACAACTGCTGCCGCCACGGTCACCGTGAGCGAAAGAGACAGCGCCGAACGCGGTTCGTCGGAGGCCGTGGTCATTCAATAATTCGCTTACACCGTCACAACTGCCGCCGCCACGGTCACCGTGAGCGAAAGAGACAGCGCCAACGCGGATCGTTGGAGGCCGTGGTCGTTCAATAATTCGCTTTCACCGACACAACTGCCGCCGCAACGGTCACCGTGAGCGAAAGAGACAGCGTCGAACGCGGATCGTCGGAGGCCGTGGTCGTTTAATATTTCGATTTCACCAACACAACTGCCGCCGCCACGGTCACCGTGACCGAAAGAGACAGCGTCCAAAGCGGATCGTGTGAGGCCGTGCTCGTTCAATATTTCGCTTTCACCGACACAACTGCCGCCGCCACAGTCACCCTGATTGAAAGAGGCAGCGCCGAACGCGGATGGTCGGAGGCCGTGGTCGTTCAATAATTCGCTTTCACCGACACAACTGCCGCCGCCACGGTCACCGTGACCGAAAGAGACAGCGCCGAACGCGGATTGTCTGAGGCCGTGGTCGTTCAATATTTCGCTTTCACCGACACAACTGCCGCCGCCACGATCACCGTGACCGAAAGAGACAGCGCCGAACGCGGTTCGTCGGAGGCCGTGGTCATTCAATAATTCGCTTTCACCGACACAACTGCCGCCGCCACGGTCACCGTGAGCGAAAGAGGCAGCGCCGAACGCGGATCGTCAGTGGCCGTAGTCGTTCAATATTTCGCTTTCACCGACACAACTGCCGCCGCCACGGTCACCGTGACCGAAAGAGACAGCGCCGAACGCGGATCGTCGGAGGCCGTGGTCGTTCAATAATTCGCTTTCACCGACACAACTGCCGCCGCCACGGTCACCGTGACCAAAAGAGACAGCGCCGAAAGCGGATCGTGTGAGGCCGTGCTCGTTCAAAAATTGGCTTTCACCGACACAACTGCCGCCGCCACGGTCACCGTGAGCGAAAGAGACAGCGCCGAACGCGGATCGTTGGAGGCCGTGGTCGTTCAATAATTGGCTTTCACCGACACAACTGCCGACGCCACGGTCACCGTGACCGAAAGAGACAGCGCCGAAAGCGGATCGTCGGAGGCCGTGGTCGTTCAATAATTCGCTTTCACCGACACAAGTGCCGACGCCACGGTCACCGTGACCAAAAGAGACAGCGCCGAAAGCGGATCGTCGGAGGCCGTGGTCGTTCAATAATTCGCTTTCATCGACACAACTGCCGACGCCACGGTCACCGTGAGCGAAAGAGACAGCGCCGAAAGCGGATCGTGTGAGGCCGTGCTCGTTCAATAATTCGCTTTCACCAACACAACTGCCGCCGCCACGGTCACCGTGAGCGAAAGAGACAGCGCCGAACGCGGATCGTCGGAGGCCGTGGTCGTTCAATAATTCGCTTTCACCGACACAACTGCCGCCGCCACGGTCACCGTGACCGAAAGAGACAGCGCCGAACGCGGATCGTTGGAGGCCGTGGTCGTTCAATATTCCGCTTTCACCGACACAACTGCCGCCGCCACGGTCACCGTGACCGAAAGAGACAGCGCCGAAAGCGGATCGTTGGAGGCCGTGGTCGTTCAATATTCGCTTTCACCGACACAACTGCCGCCGCCACCATCACCGTGACCGAAAGAGACAGCGCCGAAAGCGGATCGTTGGAGGCCGTTGTTGATCAATAATTCGCTTTCACCGACACAACTGCCGCAGCCACGGTCACCGTGACCGAAAGAGACAGCGCCGAACGCGGATCGTCGGAGGCCGTGGTCGTTCAATAATTCGCTTTCACCGACACAACTGCCGCCGCCACGGTCACCGTGACCGAAAGAGACAGCGCCGAACGCGGATCGTCGGAGGCCGTGGTCGTTCAATAATTCGCTTTCACCGACACAACTGCCGCCGCCACGGTCACCGTGACCGAAAGAGAGAGCGCCGAAAGCGGATCGTTGGAGGCCGTGGTCGATCAATAATTCGCTTTCACCGACACAACTGCCGCCGCCACGGTCACCGTGATTGAAAGAGGCAGCGCCGAACGCGGATTCTCGGAGGCCGTGGTCGTTCAATAATTCGCTTTCACCGACACAACTGCCGCCGCCACGGTCACCGTGACCGAAAGAGACAGCGCCGAACGCGGATCGTCGGAGGCCGTGGTCGTTCAATATTTCGCTTTCACCGACACAACTGCCGCCGCCACGGTCACCGTGACCGAAAGAGACAGCGCCGAACGCGGTTCGTCGGAGGCCGTGGTCGTTCAATAATTCGCTTTCACCGACACAACTGCCGCCGCCACGATCACCGTGACCGAAAGAGACAGCGCCGAACGCGGTTCGTCGGAGGCCGTGGTCATTCAATAATTCGCTTTCACCGTCACAACTGCCGCCGCCACGGTCACCGTGAGCGAAAGAGACAGCGCCGAACGCAGATCGTTGGAGGCCGTAGTCGTTCAATAATTCGCTTTCACCGACACAAGTGCCGACGCCACGGTCACCGTGAGCGAAAGAGACAGCGCCGAAAGCGGATCGTGTGAGGCCGTGCTCGTTCAATAATTCGCTTTCACCGACACAACTGCCGCCGCCACGGTCACCGTGAGCGAAAGAGACAGCGCCGAACGCGGATCGTCGGAGGCCGTGGTCGTTCAATAATTCGCTTTCACCGACACAACTGCCGCCGCCACGGTCACCGTGACCGAAAGAGACAGCGCCGAACGCGGATCGTCGGAGGCCGTGGTCGTTCAATATTCCGCTTTCACCGACACAACTGCCGCCGCCACGGTCACCGTGACCGAAAGAGACAGCGCCGAAAGCGGATCGTTGGAGGCCGTGGTCGTTCAATATTCGCTTTCACCGACACAACTGCCGCCGCCACCATCACCGTGACCGAAAGAGACAGCGCCGAAAGCGGATCGTTGGAGGCCGTTGTTGATCAATAATTCGCTTTCACCGACACAACTGCCGCAGCCACGGTCACCGTGACCGAAAGAGACAGCGCCGAACGCGGATCGTCGGAGGCCGTGGTCGTTCAATAATTCGCTTTCACCGACACAACTGCCGCCGCCACGGTCACCGTGACCGAAAGAGACAGCGCCGAACGCGGATCGTCGGAGGCCGTGGTCGTTCAATAATTCGCTTTCACCGACACAACTGCCGCCGCCACGGTCACCGTGACCGAAAGAGACAGCGCCGAAAGCGGATCGTTGGAGGCCGTGGTCGATCAATAATTCGCTTTCACCGACACAACTGCCGCCGCCACGGTCACCGTGATTGAAAGAGGCAGCGCCGAACGCGGATTCTCGGAGGCCGTGGTCGTTCAATAATTCGCTTTCACCGACACAACTGCCGCCGCCACGGTCACCGTGACCGAAAGAGACAGCGCCGAACGCGGATCGTCGGAGGCCGTGGTCGTTCAATATTTCGCTTTCACCGACACAACTGCCGCCGCCACGGTCACCGTGACCGAAAGAGACAGCGCCGAACGCGGTTCGTCGGAGGCCGTGGTCGTTCAATAATTCGCTTTCACCGACACAACTGCCGCCGCCACGGTCACCGTGACCGAAAGAGACAGCGCCGAAAGCGGATCGTGTGAGGCCGTGCTCGTTCAAAAATTGGCTTTCACCGACACAACTGCCGCCGCCACGGTCACCGTGAGCGAAAGAGACAGCGCCGAAAGCGGATCGTCGAAGGCCGTTGTCGTTCAAAAATTCGCTTTCACCGACACAACTGCCGACGCCACGGTCACCGTGACCGAAAGAGACAGCGCCGAAAGCGGATCGTCGGAGGCTGTGGTCGTTCAATAATTCGCTTTCACCGACACAACTGCCGACGCCACGGTCACCGTGAGCGAAAGAGACAGTGCCGAACGCGGAGCGTCGGAGGCCGTGGTCGTTCAATATTTCGCTTTCACCGACACAACTGCCGACGCCATGGTCACCGTGAGCGAAAGAGACAGCGCCGAACGCGGATCGTCGGAGGCCGTGGTCGTCCAATAATTCGCTTCCACCGACAGAACTGCCGCCGCCACGGTCACCGTGACCGAAAGAGACAGCGCCGAACGCGGATAGTCGGAGGCCGTGGTCGTTCAATAATTCGCTTTCACCGACACAACTGCCGCCGCCACGGTCACCGTGACCGAAAGAGACAGCGCCGAAAGCGGATCGTTGGAGGCCGTGGTCGCTCAATAATTCGCTTTCACCGACACAACTGCCGCCGCCACGGTCACCGTGACCGAAAGAGACAGCGCCGAAAGCGGATCGTTGGAGGCCGTGGTCGATCAATAATTCGCTTTCACCGACACAACTGCCGCCGCCACGGTCACCGTGATTGAAAGAGGCAGCGCCGAACGCGGATCGTCGGAGGGCGTGGCCGTTCAATAATTCGCTTTCACCGACACAACTGCCGCCGCCACGATCACCGTGACCGAAAGAGACAGCGCCGAACGCGGTTCGTCGGAGGCCGTGGTCATTCAATAATTCGCTTTCACCGTCACAACTGCCGCCGCCACGGTCACCGTGAGCGAAAGAGACAGCGCCGAACGCAGATCGTTGGAGGCCGTAGTCGTTCAATAATTCGCTTTCACCGACACAAGTGCCGACGCCACGGTCACCGTGAGCGAAAGAGACAGCGCCGAACGCGGTTCGTCGGAGGCCGTGGTCATTCAATAATTCGTTTTCACCGTCACAACTGCCGCCGCCACGGTCACCGTGAGCGAAAGAGACAGCGCCGAACGCGGAGCCTTGGAGGCCGTGGTCGTTCAATAATTCGCTTTCACCGACACAACTGCCGCCGCCACGGTCACCGTGAGCGAAAGAGACAGCGTCGAACGCGGATCGTCGGAGGCCGTGGTCGTTTAATAATTCGCTTTCACCAACACAACTGCCGCCGCCACGGTCACCGTGACCGAAAGAGACAGCGTCCAAAGCGAATCGTGTGAGGCCGTGCTCGTTCAATATTTCGCTTTCACCGTCACAACTGCCGCCGCCACGGTCACCGTGAGCGAAAGAGACAGCGCCGAACGCGGATCGTCGGAGGCCGTGGTCGTTCAATATTTCGCTTTCGCCGACACAACTGCCGCCGCCACGGTCACCGTGACCGAAAGAGACAGCGCCGAAAGCGGATCGTTGGAGGCCGTGGTCGTTCAATAATTCGCTTTCACCGACACAACTGCCGCCGCCACGGTCACCGTGACCGAAAGAGACCGCGCCGAAAGCGGATCGTTGGAGGCCGTGGTCGATCAATAATTCGCTTTCACCGACACAACTGCCGCCGCCACGGTCACCGTGATTGAAAGAGGCAGCGCCGAACGCGGATCGTCGGAGGCCGTGGCCGTTCAATAATTCGCTATTACCGACACAACTGCCGCCGCCACGGTCACCGTGACCGAAAGAGACAGCGCCGAACGCGGATCGTCGGAGGCCGTGGTCGTTCAATAATTCGCTTTCACCGACACAACTGCCGCCGCCACGATCACCGTGACCGAAAGAGACAGCGCCGAACGCGGTTCGTCGGAGGCCGTGGTCATTCAATAATTCGCTTTCACCGACACAACTGCCGCCGCCACGGTCACCGTGAGCGAAAGAGGCAGCGCCGAACGCGGATCGTCAGTGGCCGTGGTCGTTCAATATTTCGCTTTCACCGACACAACTGCCGCCGCCACGGTCACCGTGACCGAAGGAGACAGCGCCGAAAGCCGATCGTCGGAGGCCGTGGTCGTTCAATAATTCACTTTCACCGACACAACTGCCGCCGCCACGGTCACCGTGACCGAAAGAGACAGCGCCGAAAGCGGATCGTGTGAGGCCGTGCTCGTTCAAAAATTGGCTTTCACCGACACAACTGCCGCCGCCACGGTCACCGTGAGCGAAAGAGACAGCGCCGAACGCGGATCGTTGGGGGCCGTGGTCGATCAATAATTGGCTTTCACCGACACAAATGCCGACGCCACGGTCACCGTGACCGAAAGAGACAGCGCCGAAAGCGGATCGTCGGAGGCCGTGGTCGTTCAATAAATCGCTTTCACCGACACAACTGCCGACGCCACGGTCACCGTGACCGAAAGAGACAGCGCCGAAAGCGGATCGTCGGAGGCCGTGGTTGTTCAATATTTCGCTTTCACCGACACAACTGCCGACGCCACAGTCACCGTGAGCGAAAGAGACAGCGCCGAAAGCGGATCGTGTGAGGCCGTGCTCGTTCAATAATTCGCTTTCAACGACACAACTGCCGCCGCCACGGTCACCATGACCGAAAGAGACAGCGCCGAAAGCGGATCGTTGGAGGCCGTGGTCGCTCAATAATTCGCTTTCACCGACACAACTGCCGCCACCACGGTCACCGTGACCGAAAGAGACAGCGCCGAAAGCGGATCGTTGGAGGCCGTGGTCGATCAATAATTCGCTTTCACCGACACAACTGCCGCCGCCACGGTCACCGTGATTGAAAGAGGCAGCGCCGAACGCGGATCGTCGGAGGGCGTGGCCGTTCAATAATTCGCTTTCACCGACACAACTGCCGCCGCCACGATCACCGTGACCGAAAGAGACAGCGCCGAACGCGGTTCGTCGGAGGCCGTGGTCATTCAATAATTCGCTTTCACCGTCACAACTGCCGCCGCCACGGTCACCGTGAGCGAAAGAGACAGCGCCGAACGCAGATCGTTGGAGGCCGTAGTCGTTCAATAATTCGCTTTCACCGACACAAGTGCCGACGCCACGGTCACCGTGAGCGAAAGAGACAGCGCCGAACGCGGTTCGTCGGAGGCCGTGGTCATTCAATAATTCGTTTTCACCGGCACAACTGCCGCCGCCACGGTCACCGTGAGCGAAAGAGACAGCGCCGAACGCGGAGCCTTGGAGGCCGTGGTCGTTCAATAATTCGCTTTCACCGACACAACTGCCGCCGCCACGGTCACCGTGAGCGAAAGAGACAGCGTCGAACGCGGATCGTCGGAGGCCGTGGTCGTTTAATAATTCGCTTTCACCAACACAACTGCCGCCGCCACGGTCACCGTGACCGAAAGAGACAGCGTCCAAAGCGAATCGTGTGAGGCCGTGCTCGTTCAATATTTCGCTTTCACCGTCACAACTGCCGCCGCCACGGTCACCGTGAGCGAAAGAGACAGCGCCGAACGCGGATCGTCGGAGGCCGTGGTCGTTCAATATTTCGCTTTCGCCGACACAACTGCCGCCGCCACGGTCACCGTGACCGAAAGAGACAGCGCCGAAAGCGGATCGTTGGAGGCCGTGGTCGTTCAATAATTCGCTTTCACCGACACAACTGCCGCCGCCACGGTCACCGTGACCGAAAGAGACCGCGCCGAAAGCGGATCGTTGGAGGCCGTGGTCGATCAATAATTCGCTTTCACCGACACAACTGCCGCCGCCACGGTCACCGTGATTGAAAGAGGCAGCGCCGAACGCGGATCGTCGGAGGCCGTGGCCGTTCAATAATTCGCTTTCACCGACACAACTGCCGCCGCCACGGTCACCGTGACCGAAAGAGACAGCGCCGAACGCGGATCGTCGGAGGCCGTGGTCGTTCAATAATTCGCTTTCACCGACACAACTGCCGCCGCCACGATCACCGTGACCGAAAGAGACAGCGCCGAACGCGGTTCGTCGGAGGCCGTGGTCATTCAATAATTCGCTTTCACCGACACAACTGCCGCCGCCACGGTCACCGTGAGCGAAAGAGGCAGCGCCGAACGCGGATCGTCAGTGGCCGTGGTCGTTCAATATTTCGCTTTCACCGACACAACTGCCGCCGCCACGGTCACCGTGACCGAAGGAGACAGCGCCGAAAGCCGATCGTCGGAGGCCGTGGTCGTTCAATAATTCACTTTCACCGACACAACTGCCGCCGCCACGGTCACCGTGACCGAAAGAGACAGCGCCGAAAGCGGATCGTGTGAGGCCGTGCTCGTTCAAAAATTGGCTTTCACCGACACAACTGCCGCCGCCACGGTCACCGTGAGCGAAAGAGACAGCGCCGAACGCGGATCGTTGGGGGCCGTGGTCGATCAATAATTGGCTTTCACCGACACAAATGCCGACGCCACGGTCACCGTGACCGAAAGAGACAGCGCCGAAAGCGGATCGTCGGAGGCCGTGGTCGTTCAATAAATCGCTTTCACCGACACAACTGCCGACGCCACGGTCACCGTGACCGAAAGAGACAGCGCCGAAAGCGGATCGTCGGAGGCCGTGGTTGTTCAATATTTCGCTTTCACCGACACAACTGCCGACGCCACAGTCACCGTGAGCGAAAGAGACAGCGCCGAAAGCGGATCGTGTGAGGCCGTGCTCGTTCAATAATTCGCTTTCAACGACACAACTGCCGCCGCCACGGTCACCATGACCGAAAGAGACAGCGCCGAACGCGGATCGTCGGAGGCCTTGGTCGTTCAATATTTCGCTTTCACCGACACAACTGCCGCCGCCACGGTCACCGTGACCGAAAGAGACAGCGCCGAAAGCGGATCGTTGGAGGCCGTGGTCGTTCAATAATTCGCTTTCACCGACACAACTGCCGACGCCACGGTCACTGTGACCGAAAGAGACAGCGCCGAAAGCGGATCGTTGGAGGCCGTGGTCGATCAATAATTCGCTTTCACCGACACAACTGCCGCAGCCACGGTCACCGTGACCGAAAGAGACAGCGCCGAACGCGGATCGTCGGAGGCCGTGGTCGTTCAATAATTCGCTTTCACCGACACAACTGCCGCCGCCACGGTCACCGTGATTGAAAGAGGCAGCGCCGAACGCGGATTCTCGGAGGCCGTGGTCGTTCAATATTTCGCTTTCACCGACACAACTGCCGCCGCCACGGTCACCATGACCGAAAGAGACAGCGCCGAAAGCGGATCGTTGGAGGCCGTGGTCGATTAATAATTCGCTTTCACCGACACAACTGCCGCAGTCACGGTCACCGTGACCGAAAGAGACAGCGCCGAACGTGGATCGTCGGAGGCCGTGGTCGTTCAATAATTCGCTTTCACCGACACAACTGCCGCCGCCACGGTCACCGTGACCGAAAGAGACAGCGCCGAACGTGGATCGTCGGAGGCCGTGGTCGTTCAATAATTCGCTTTCACCGACACAACTGCCGCCGCCACGGTCACCGTGACCGAAAGAGACAGCGCCGAACGCGGATCGTCGGAGGCCGTGGTCGTTCAAAAATTCGCTTTCACCGACACAACTGCCGCCGCCACGGTCACCGTGACCGAAAGAGATAGCGCCGAAAGCGGATCGTTGGAGGCCGTGGTCGATCAATAATTCGCTTTCACCGACACAACTGCCACCGCCACGGTCACCGTGATTGAAAGAGGCAGCGCCGAACGCGGATTCTCGGAGGCCGTGGTCGTTCAATAATTCGCTTTCACCGACAAACTGCCGCCGCCACGGTCACCGTGACCGAAAGAGACAGCGCCGAACGCGGATCGTCGGAGGCCGTGGTCGTTCAATAATTCGCTTTCACCGACACAACTGCCGCCGCCACGGTCACCGTGAAAGAAAGAGACAGCGCCGAACGCGGTTCGTCGGAGGCCGTGGTCGTTCAATAATTCGCTTTCACCGACACAACTGCCGCCGCCACGGTCACCGTGACCGAAAGAGACAGCGCCGAAAGCGGATCGTGTGAGGCCGTGCTCGTTCAAAAATTGGCTTTCACCGACACAACTGCCGCCGCCACGGTCACCGTGAGCGAAAGAGACAGCGCCAAAAGCGGATCGTCGGAGGCCGTGGTCGTTCAATATTTCGCTTTCACCGACACAACTGCCGACGCCACGGTCACCGTCAGCGAAAGAGACAGTGCCAAACGCGGAGCGTCGGAGGCCGTGGTCGTTCAGTAATTCGCTTTCACCGACACAACTGCCGACGCCACGGTCCCTGTGACCGAAAAAGACAGCGCCGAAAGCCGATCGTTGGAGGCCGTGCTCGTTTAATATTTCGCTTTCACCGACACAACTGCCGCCGCCATGGTCACCGTGAGCGAAAGAGACAGCGCCGAACGCGGATCGTTGGAGGCCGTGGTCGTTCAATAATTCGCTTTCACCGACACAACTGCCAACGCCACGGTCACCGTGAGCGAGAGACAGCGCCGAACGCAGATCGTCGGAGGCCGTGCTCGTTCAATAATTCGCTTTCACCGACACAACTGCCGCCGCCGTGGTCACCGTGACCGAAAGAGACAGCGCCGAACGCAGATCCTCGGAGGCTGTGGTCGTTCAATAATTCGCTTTCACCGACACAACTGCCGCCGCCACGGTCACCGTGACCGAAAGAGACAGCGCCGAACGCGGATCGTCGGAGGCCGTGGTCGTTCAATAATTCGCTTTCACCGACACAATTGCCGCCGCCACGGTCACCGTGACCGAAAGAGACAGCGCCGAAAGCGGATCGTCGGAGGCCGTGGTCGTTCAATAATTCGCTTTCACCGACACAACTGCCGCCGCCACGGTCACCGTGACCGAAAGAGACAGCGCCGAACGCGGATCGTCGGAGGCCGTGGTCGATCAATAATTCGCTTTCACTGACACAATTGCCGACGCCACGGTCACCATGACCGAAAGAGACAGCGCCGAAAGCGGATCGTCGGAGGCCGTGGTCGTTCAATAATTCGCTTTCACTGACACAACTGCCGTCGCCACGGTCACCGTGACCGAAAGAGACAGCGCTGAACGCGGATCGTTGGAGGCCGTGGTCGTTCAATAATTCGCTTTCACCGACACAACTGCCAACGCCACGGTCACCGTGAGCGAAAGAGACAGCGCCGAACGCGGATCGTCGGAGGCCGTGGTCGTTCAATAATTCGCTTTCACCGACACAACTGCCGACGCCACGGTCACCGTGACCGAAAGAGACAGCGCCGAAAGCGGAGCGTGAGAGGCCGTGCTCGTTCAATAATTCGCTTTCACCGACACAAATATCGCCGCCACGGTCACCATGACCGAAAGAGACAGCGCCGAAAGCGGATCGTCGGAGGCCGTGCTCGTTCAATAATTCGCTTTCACCAACACAACTGCCGCCGCCACGGTCACCGTGAGCGAAAGAGACAGCGCCGAACGCGGATCGTCGGAGGCCGTGGTCGTTCAATAATTCGCTTTCACCGACACAACTGCCGCCGCCACGGTCACCGTGACCGAAAGAGACAGCGCCGAACGCGGATCGTCGGACCGTGGTCGTTTAATAATTCGCTTTCACCAACACAACTGCCGCCGCCACGGTCACCGTGACCGAAAGAGACAGCGTCCAAAGCGAATCGTGTGAGGCCGTGGTCATTCAATAATTCGCTTTCACCGTCACAACTGCCGCCGCCACGGTCACCGTGAGCGAAAGAGACAGCGCCGAACGCAGATCGTTGGAGGCCGTAGTCGTTCAATAATTCGCTTTCACCGACACAAGTGCCGACGCCACGGTCACCGTGAGCGAAAGAGACAGCGCCGAACGCGGTTCGTCGGAGGCCGTGGTCATTCAATAATTCGCTTTCACCGTCACAACTGCCGCCGCCACGGTCACCGTGAGCGAAAGAGACAGCGCCGAACGCGGAGCCTTGGAGGCCGTGGTCGTTCAATATTTCGCTTTCACCGACACAACTGCCGCCGCCACGGTCACCGTGAGCGAAAGAGACAGCGTCGAACGCGGATCGTCGGAGGCCGTGGTCGTTTAATAATTCGCTTTCACCAACACAACTGCCGCCGCCACGGTCACCGTGACCGAAAGAGACAGCGTCCAAAGCGAATCGTGTGAGGCCGTGCTCGTTCAATATTTCGCTTTCACCGTCACAACTGCCGCCGCCACGGTCACCGTGAGCGAAAGAGACAGCGCCGAACGCGGATCGTCGGAGGCCGTGGTCGTTCAATATTTCGCTTTCGCCGACACAACTGCCGCCGCCACGGTCACCGTGACCGAAAGAGACAGCGCCGAAAGCGGATCGTTGGAGGCCGTGGTCGTTCAATAATTCGCTTGCACCGACACAACTGCCGCCGCCACGGTCACCGTGACCGAAAGAGACCGCGCCGAAAGCGGATCGTTGGAGGCCGTGGTCGATCAATAATTCGCTTTCACCGACACAACTGCCGCCGCCACGGTCACCGTGATTGAAAGAGGCAGCGCCGAACGCGGATCGTCGGAGGCCGTGGCCGTTCAATAATTCGCTTTCACCGACACAACTGCCGCCGCCACGGTCACCGTGACCGAAAGAGACAGCGCCGAACGCGGATCGTCGGAGGCCGTGGTCGTTCAATAATTCGCTTTCACCGACACAACTGCCGCCGCCACGATCACCGTGACCGAAAGAGACAGCGCCGAACGCGGTTCGTCGGAGGCCGTGGTCATTCAATAATTCGCTTTCACCGACACAACTGCCGCCGCCACGGTCACCGTGAGCGAAAGAGGCAGCGCCGAACGCGGATCGTCAGTGGCGGTGGTCGTTCAATATTTCGCTTTCACCGACACAACTGCCGCCGCCACGGTCACCGTGACCGAAGGAGACAGCGCCGAAAGCCGATCGTCGGAGGCCGTGGTCGTTCAATAATTCACTTTCACCGACACAACTGCCGCCGCCACGGTCACCGTGACCGAAAGAGACAGCGCCGAAAGCGGATCGTGTGAGGCCGTGCTCGTTCAAAAATTGGCTTTCACCGACACAACTGCCGCCGCCACGGTCATCGTGAGCGAAAGAGACAGCGCCGAACGCGGATCGTTGGAAGCCGTGGTCGATCAATAATTGGCTTTCACCGACACAAATGCCGACGCCACGGTCACCGTGACCGAAAGAGACAGCGCCGAAAGCGGATCGTCGCAGGCCGTGGTCGTTCAATAATTCGCTTTCACCGACACAACTGCCGACGCCACGGTCACCGTGACCGAAAGAGACAGCGCCGAAAGCGGATCGTCGGAGGCCGTGGTTGTTCAATAATTCGCTTTCACCGACACAACTGCCGACGCCACAGTCACCGTGAGCGAAAGAGACAGCGCCGAAAGCGGATCGTGTGAGGCCGTGCTCGTTCAATAATTCGCTTTCAACGACACAACTGCCGCCGCCACGGTCACCGTGACAGAAAGAGACAGCGCCGAACGCGGATCGTCGGAGGCCGTGGTCGTTCAATATTTCGCTTTCACCGACACAACTGCCGCCGCCACGGTCACCGTGACCGAAAGAGACAGCGCCGAAAGCGGATCGTTGGAGGCCGTGGTCGTTCAATAATTCGCTTTCACCGACACAACTGCCGACGCCACGGTCACTGTGACCGAAAGAGACAGCGCCGAAAGCGGATCGTTGGAGGCCGTGGTCGATCAATAATTCGCTTTCACCGACACAACTTCCGCAGCCACGGTCACCGTGACCGAAAGAGACAGCGCCGAACGCGGATCGTCGGAGGCCGTGGTCGTTCAATAATTCGCTTTCACCGACACAACTGCCGCCGCCACGGTCACCGTGATTGAAAGAGGCAGCGCCGAACGCGGATTCTCGGAGGCCGTGGTCGTTCAATAATTCGCTTTCACCGACACAACTGCCGCCGCCACGGTCACCATGACCGAAAGAGACAGCGCCGAAAGCGGATCGTTGGAGGCCGTGGTCGATTAATAATTCGCTTTCACCGACACAACTGCCGCAGTCACGGTCACCGTGACCGAAAAAGACAGCGCCGAACGTGGATCGTCGGAGGCCGTGGTCGTTCAATAATTCGCTTTCACCGACACAACTGCCGCCGCCACGGTCACCGTGACCGAAAGAGACAGCGCCGAACGTGGATCGTCGGAGGCCGTGGTCGTTCAATAATTCGCTTTCACCGACACAACTGCCGCCGCCACGGTCACCGTGACCGAAAGAGACAGCGCCGAACGCGGATCGTCGGAGGCCGTGGTCGTTCAATAATTCGCTTTCACCGACACAACTGCCGCCGCCACGGTCACCGTGACCGAAAGAGACAGCGCCGAAAGCGGATCGTTGGAGGCCGTGGTCGATCAATAATTCGCTTTCACCGACACAACTGCCACCGCCACGGTCACCGTGATTGAAAGAGGCAGCGCCGAACGCGGATTCTCGGAGGCCGTGGTCGTTCAATAATTCGCTTTCACCGACACAACTGCCGCCGCCACGGTCACCGTGACCGAAAGAGACAGCGCCGAACGCGGATCGTCGGAGGCCGTGGTCGTTCAATAATTCGCTTTCACCGACACAACTGCCGCCGCCACGGTCACCGTGAAAGAAAGAGACAGCGCCGAACGCGGTTCGTCGGAGGCCGTGGTCGTTCAATAATTCGCTTTCACCGACACAACTGCCGCCGCCACGGTCACCGTGACCGAAAGAGACAGCGCCGAAAGCGGATCGTGTGAGGCCGTGCTCGTTCAAAAATTGGCTTTCACCGACACAACTGCCGCCGCCACGGTCACCGTGAGCGAAAGAGACAGCGCCAAAAGCGGATCGTCGGAGGCCGTGGTCGTTCAATAATTCGCTTTCACCGACACAACTGCCGACGCCACGGTCACCGTGAGCGAAAGAAACAGTGCCAAACGCGGAGCGTCGGAGGCCGTGGTCGTTCAGTAATTCGCTTTCACCGACACAACTGCCGACGCCACGGTCACCGTGACCGAAAAAGACAGCGCCGAAAGCCGATCGTTGGAGGCCGTGCTCGTTCAATAATTCGCTTTCACCGACACAACTGCCGCCGCCATGGTCACCGTGAGCGAAAGAGACAGCGCCGAACGCGGATCGTTGGAGGCCGTGGTCGTTCAATAATTCGCTTTCACCGACACAACTGCCAACGCCACGGTCACCGTGAGCGAGAGACAGCGCCGAACGCAGATCGTCGGAGGCCGTGGTCGTTCAATAATTCGCTTTCACCGACACAACTGCCGCCGCCACGGTCACCGTGACCGAAAGAGACAGCGCCGAACGCAGATCCTCGGAGGCTGTGGTCGTTCAATAATTCGCTTTCACCGACACAACTGCCGCCGCCACGGTCACCGTGACTGAAAGAGACAGCGCCGAACGCGGATCGTCGGAGGCCGTGGTCGTTCAATAATTCGCTTTCACCGACACAATCGCCGCCGCCACGGTCACCGTGACCGAAAGAGACAGCGCCGAAAGCGGATCGTCGGAGGCCGTGGTCGTTCAATAATTCGCTTTCACCGACACAACTGCCGCCGCCACGGTCACCGTGACCGAAAGAGACAGCGCCGAACGCGGATCGTCGGAGGCCGTGGTCGATCAATAATTCGCTTTCACTGACACAATTGCCGACGCCACGGTCACCATGACCGAAAGAGACAGCGCCGAAAGCGGATCGTCGGAGGCCGTGGTCGTTCAATAATTCGCTTTCACCGACACAACTGCCGACGCCACGGTCACCGTGACCGAAAGAGGTCGCGCCGAAAGCGGATCGTCGGAGGCCGTGGTCGTTCAATAATTCGCTTTCACTGACACAACTGCCGTCGCCACGGTCACCGTGACCGAAAGAGACAGCGCCGAACGCGGATCGTTGGAGGCCGTGGTCGTTCAATAATTCGCTTTCACCGACACAACTGCCAACGCCACGGTCACCGTGAGCGAAAGAGACAGCGCCGAACGCGGATCGTCGGAGGCCGTGGTCGTTCAATAATTCGCTTTCACCGACACAACTGCCGACGCCACGGTCACCGTGACCGAAAGAGACAGCGCCGAAAGCGGATCGTGAGAGGCCGTGCTCGTTCAATAATTCGCTTTCACCGACACAAATATCGCCGCCACGGTCACCATGACCGAAAGAGACAGCGCCGAAAGCGGATCGTCGGAGGCCGTGCTCGTTCAATAATTCGCTTTCACCAACACAACTGCCGCCGCCACGGTCACCGTGAGCGAAAGAGACAGCGCCGAACGCGGATCGTCGGAGGCCGTGGTCGTTCAATATTTCGCTTTCACCGACACAACTGCCGCCGCCACGGTCACCGTGACCGAAAGAGACAGCGCCGAACGCGGATCGTCGGAGGCCGTGGTCGTTCAATAATTCGATTTCACCGACACAACTGCCGCCGCCACGGTCACCGCGAGCGAAAGAGACAGCGCCGAACGCGGATCGTCGGAGGCCGTGGTCGTTCAATATTTCGCTTTCGCCGACACAACTGCCGCCGCCACGGTCACCGTGACCGAAAGAGAGCGCCGAAAGCGGATCGTTGGAGGCCGTGGTCGTTCAATAATTCGCTTTCACCGACACAACTGCCGCCGCCACGGTCACCGTGACCAAAAGAGACCGCGCCGAAAGCGGATCGTTGGAGGCCGTGGTCGATCAATAATTCGCTTTCACCGACACAACTGCCGCCGCCACGGTCACCGTGATTGAAAGAGGCAGCGCCGAACGCGGATCGTCGGAGGCCGTGGCCGTTCAATAATTCGCTTTCACCGACACAACTGCCGCCGCCACGGTCACCGTGACCGAAAGAGACAGCGCCGAACGCGGATCGTCGGAGGCCGTGGTCGTTCAATATTTCGCTTTCACCGACACAACTGCCGCCGCCACGATCACCGTGACCGAAAGAGACAGCGCCGAACGCGGTTCGTCGGAGGCCGTGGTCATTCAATAATTCGCTTTCACCGACACAACTGCCGCCGCCACGGTCACCGTGAGCGAAAGAGGCAGCGCCGAACGCGGATCGTCAGTGGCCGTGGTCGTTCAATATTTCGCTTTCACCGACACAACTGCCGCCGCCACGGTCACCGTGACCGAAGGAGACAGCGCCGAACGCCGATCGTCGGAGGCCGTGGTCGTTCAATAATTCGCTTTCACCGACACAAGTGCCGCCGCCACGGTCACCGTGACCGAAAGAGACAGCGCCGAAAGCGGATCGTGTGAGGCCGTGCTCGTTCAAAAATTGACTTTCACCGACACAACTGCCGCCGCCACGGTCACCGTGAGCGAGAGACAGCGCCGAACGCGGATCGTTGGAGGCCGTGGTCGATCAATAATTGGCTTTCACCGACACAACTGCCGACGCCACGGTCACCGTGACCGAAAGAGACAGCGCCGAAAGCGGATCGTCGGAGGCCGTGGTCGTTCAATAATTCGCTTTCACCGACACAACTGCCGACGCCACGGTCACCGTGACCGAAAGAGACAGCGCCGAAAGCGGATCGTCGGAGGCCGTGGTTGTTCAATAATTCGCTTTCACCGACACAACTGCCGACGCCACAGTCACCGTGAGCGAAAGAGACAGCGCCGAAAGCGGATCGTGTGAGGCCGTGCTCGTTCAATAATTCGCTTTCACCGACACAACTGCCGCCGCCACGGTCACCGTGAGCGAAAGAGACAGCGCCGAACGCGGATCGTCGGAGGCCGTGGTCGTTCAATATTTCGCTTTCAACGACACAACTGCCGCCGCCACGGTCACCGTGACCGAAAGAGACAGCGCCGAACGCGGATCGTCGGAGGCCGTGGTCGTTCAATATTTCGCTTTCACCGACACAGCTGCCGCCGCCACGGTCACCGTGACCGAAAGAGACAGCGCCGAAAGCGGATCGTTGGAGGCCGTGGTCGTTCAATAATTCGCTTTCACCGACACAACTGCCGACGCCACGGTCACCGTGACCGAAAGAGACAGCGCCGAAAGCGGATCGTTGGAGGCCGTGGTCGATCAATAATTCGCTTTCACCGACACAACTCCCGCAGCCACGGTCACCGTGACCGAAAGAGACAGCGCCGAACGCGGATCGTCGGAGGCCGTGGTCGTTCAATAATTCGCTTTCACCGACACAACTGCCGCCGCCACGGTCACCGTGATTGAAAGAGGCAGCGCCGAACGCGGATTCTCGGAGGCCGTGATCGTTCAATAATTCGCTTTCACCGACACAACTGCCGCCGCCACGGTCACCATGACCGAAAGAGACAGCGCCGAAAGCGGATCGTTGGATGCCGTGGTCGATTAATAATTCGCTTTCACCGACACAACTGCCGCAGCCACGGTCACCGTGACCGAAAGAGACAGCGCCGAACGTGGATCGTCGGAGGCCGTGGTCGTTCAATAATTCGCTTTCACCGACACAACTGCCGCCGCCACGGTCACCGTGACCGAAAGAGACAGCGCCGAACGTGGATCGTCGGAGGCCGTGGTCGTTCAATAATTCGCTTTCACCGACACAACTGCCGCCGCCACGGTCACCGTGACCGAAAGAGACAGCGCCGAACGCGGATCGTCGGAGGCCGTGGTCATTCAATATCTCGCTTTCACCGACACAACTGCCGACGCCACGGTCACCGTGACCGAAAGATTGGTTGATTGGTTGATTGGGGGTTTATGGCGGATCAGCTACTAAGGCTATATTGCGCCAAGCTCAGACTATTGCAATTCGGGTTTAAGAAGAGGAAAGAGCTATAGTAGTGAAATATATGATAAAACCATGAACATGAATGTGTATAAGTGTAAACAATATGACAATGAATTTAGGAGTAAAATCACAGTCGGTGTAGAAGGCCGATATCTGTGAGGAAATTAAAAACAACTGTATGGAATGAGCGGTTCGTCACCTAGTAGTAGGGCGAGGTGTAATGGAATGTGTTCTTTATAAAGCATTGAGAAGTGTTTATACCGGCATTGGTCATACTTAGAGCATTCAATGTGTATGTGCATAATACTTAGAGGTAGGTTACAGTGCACACATTCAGGGGCATCCTCCCCGCTCAAGAGCTGTCCATGTGTGAGACGAGTATGACCGATTCGTAACCTACAGAGTATGACTTCATAAAAGCGCTCCCGATGTCGGGCACTCTCCCACTCGCCTAGAAAAGGTTTGATTGCGTGTAGTTTGTTGCTGGTTTCGCTGTTCCACTGCAGCTGCCACTTTGCTTTGATGCAACGTTTCAGAGAGTTGTGGTAATCTTTGTAGGGTATTTGGTGCGTGTCTTTTTCTCGATCATTAGCAGAGCTAGCTGCACAATCAGCTGCTTCATTTCCAGGAATGCCAACAAGGCTAGGAACTCAGCATAAAACTATGTCAAGATTTTTCTTAGCAGCCAGGATAATCTTGTGATTTAACTCAGAAACCAGTGGATTTTTTACACGGTTCATTGATGCGACAGCCTTCAGAGAGCTTCAAGAGTCTGTGTAGATTACAGCGTGAGAAAGTCGTTTTTTCATTATGTAATCAACAGCCAGCAGCAAACCATAAAGCTCTGCTGTTAGTATAGAGGCTATTGGATTTATTCTCTTCACCTGATTTATTGATGGTCCCACCATAGCACAGCCTACTACCGAGTCCTTTTTTGTCCCGTCTGTATAAAAACTGGCATACTCGTGATATTTGGTCTGAAGCTCAAAGAAGTCCTGCCGTATGACTTCCTGTGGAACATTCTTTTTGTTATACTTGGTGAGTGTAAGGTCGCAATGTATGTGGCAGTTGTTCCATGGAGCTATATCTGGTGGGTACTGGACTAGCTGAGGCCTTGCATCAATCCCAACAGATTGTGCTGCAGTATTATTCCTCATAGAGAGAGGCGGAACTATGGAAGGTTTGTTTTCAAATGTACGTTGGAACTTGATAGTCTCAATATTATCTCGAACGGGGTGCTCCGCGACAGAGCGCACCCTGACAGAGTACATAAAACCCAGGGAAAACCTCCTATACTCAAGGGACAGTTCGTTTGCTTCCGCGTAAAGGCTAAGCACTGGGGAGGTGCGAAATGCTCCTGTAGCCAATCGCAGTCCCTGATGATGAATAGAATCTAACATCTTTAGAACTGATGCCCGAGCAGAGTTATAGACAATACAACCATAATCAAGCTGAGAGCGAATGACTGAGCGATAGATATGCAACAGACATAGTCGGTCGGAGCCCCATGATACATGTGATAAGACCTTAAGGATGTTCAGAGATTTAAGACACTTGAGTTTTAAGCTCTTAATGTGTGAAACGAAAGTCAACTTGGAATCAAACACAAGGCCCAAGAACTTGTGTTCATTTTTTACAACAATAGGAGAGCCATACATGTTCAAAGACGGTTCCTGAAGAGCACCACGTCGACGAGAAAAGCTGACACAAGCTGTTTTTTCGGGAGAAAATTTAAAACAATTTGTATCGGCCCATCTGACCAAATTATTGACCGCAAGTTGGACGCGACGTTCACAAATTGAGGAATTACAGGATGAAACGGAGATCTGAAGATCATCAACATATAAAGAATACTGTACCGGAGGAGGAATTGCACGGCCAATGGAATTAAGTTTGACGATAAAAAGAGTGACACTCAGCACACCCCCCTGAGGGGCTCCATTTTCCTGTAAAAGCTCCTTAGAGAGAGTTTTTCCCAGCCTCACGCGGAATGTACGGTGCTACAGGTAACTCTGTATAGCACTCAACATTCGGCCACGGAAACCAAGATCGACCAAATCCTTCAGTATGCCGTAACGCCAGACCGTGTCGTATGCCTTCTCCAAATCAAAGAAGACGGAGAGACACTGTTGCCTGTTGACAAACGCCTCACGTACGAAGGTCTCAAAGCGGAGGAGATGATCGACAGTGGACCGTGCTGAACGAAAGCCACACTGGAACTTATCAAGGCAGTTGTTTCGTTCTAGGAAAAACATCAGTCTCTTGTTA
Organism: Ixodes scapularis; assembly: GCF_016920785.2. Taxonomy (NCBI): domain Eukaryota; kingdom Metazoa; phylum Arthropoda; class Arachnida; order Ixodida; family Ixodidae; genus Ixodes; species Ixodes scapularis. Next base: position 553,444 of record NW_024610078.1, on the reverse strand, counting down.
ATCATCCTTTCTAGTGTCTTGGAAAGACAGCTAGTTAGAGCTGTTGGTCTGAAGCTAGATGCACAAGAGGGATCTTTTCCGGGCTTCAGCACTGGTACAACGATAGCAATCTTCCAAGAGGATGGAAAGTGGCCCTCGAGCCAAACTCTATTAAAAAGATACAAAATTAGCTCCATAGTGGATGGATGAAGATGTTCAAGTATTATATAATGAATACCATCTGGTCCAGGGGCAGCTTGTTTGGGATAAAGAAGTGCCATTTGAAGTTCAAATAATGTAAATAGAGTATTATAAGGTTCCTGCGTGCCATTTGATGTGTTAACAGCTTTTTTTTTCTGCATTTATCTTGTGTCGCTGAAACGTCTGAGTAAAATGTTGGGAACTGGAGACATACTCGAAATGCTCGCCAAGGATGTTGGCCTGTTCCTCAAGACTTGCTGGACACACTCCATTTCAACTCAGGAGTGGGACAGAGAATGCCCGGTAAGAGCCATCAATTTTATGTACGCGATCCCAGACTTCCTGCGCAGGTATAGTGCTGTTAATTGAGGAAGCGTACCCTCTAAAACTTTTTTTCTTTGCTTGTCTTCGAATCCACCTCGCCTGGGCCCTTTTTCTTTTAAATTCAATTAGATTGTTTGCTGTAGGGTAGCGCCTAAAAATACCTCAAGCTCGATTTGGTTCTTTTTTGGCCAAACGGCAATCTTTGTTCCACCAGGGCTTAGGTCTTTTGGGTAGATGCGAGGACGTCATGGGGATGGAAAGAATGGCAGCCTGTAAAATGTGGTGAGTGATATGTTCAGTGGCTCTATCGATATCGAGATCGTCAAGTGATGTGTATGCCAAAAGAGACGATTCTTTGAAAGTTGACCAGTCGGCGTTTTCAAAATTCCATCGAGGAGAACGCGTAGGGACTGTCATGGGAAGATGGTTAAATTCTAAAATGATGGGAAAGTGGTCACTTCCGTGAGGATTTGGAATGACCTTCCATGAAAACAAGGGAAATAATGATGGGTGACAAATAGATAGGTCAATGGAAGTGAAAGTGTGAGTTGTTGAACTAAAATATGTGGCTTCATTTGTGTTAACTAGGCAGAATCCCGAGGAAAGAAGAAAGCGTTCAATAAGAGCCCCTCTGGGATCTCGTCTGCCACTCCCCCACAAAGGATTGTGTGCATTAAAATCTCGCAAAAGCAGAAAAGGTGGTGGGAGCTGGCTAACAAGGTCTTCAAGCTCTTCAATCTTTAGCTGATAACTGGGGGGTATATATAAGGAACATACTGTAATTAAACGATCTAACAAAATGCGGGCTGCCACAGCCTCCAGCGAAGTCTGCAGAGTCACTTCGCTACATGGGGTTGAGCGTTGCACTACAACTGCAACGCCTCCAGATGAATGAACTGCTTGTAACCGGTCCTTGCGAAACACCTGGAAGTACTTTAATATATTAGTGTGGCTCGCTTTTAAATGTGTTTCCTGCAAGCAAAATGCAATGGGGCCGTGATCGTCAAGTAGCTGGCTCACATCATCATAGTTAGGAAGGAGGCCTCTACAGTTCCACTGAAGAAAAACGGACATTGATATCTTAAAAGGAAGTCAGAATATATATACATATATATATATATACCAGAGAAAGCTAGAACATAAATTTACGGGGCTTTTGGTGCCTCAACACGTGGGATTGTTTTTTTCTTAGAAGTGTCCTTTGGTCGTCCTACAACCTCAGAGGAGACCAGAGGAGGAGACTCTGTTTCAGGGAGAGACTGATCGTCTTCAGAGAGCGGTAGGCTCTCGTCTATTTTTTCATCCGGCGAGAGCGCTGGGCCTTGGGCGGAGGAGGAGGTTGTTCTGTCCGCCTGGGCTTCAGGTGGCTGCAGGAGGCACGAGGAGAGAGCCCTCGACCCCTGCCAGAAGGGCCAGCTAGGGCCGCTGATGGCACCTCTGGTACCTTGGAGGGAGTGGTACCCTCCTTCGAGGGTACAGCACCCTTAGAACATGAAGGTGACTGAGTGTGCGTCACCTTCAGAGGTTCGGAAGGGGACCCCTGTGGAGAGGACATGTCTTCCGAAGAAGTCTGTGTCTCCACAGATGCCGTAGACAGTGGGGGTCCCCTCAACACTGCCTGGGCATAAGAACCCCTTGCCTGAAAGGCAAGCTGTTCTTTGGCTGCTTGATAGCTAAGGTTATGTTTTACTTTAAAGGTCAGGACATCTTTTTCCACTTTCCATTTTGGACAGGAGCGAGAAAAGCAGGGTGAGCTCCGCTACAGTTCACACATTTGACTTCATTTTCGCAGATGTCTGCTACATGGTCAGTACCACCGCACTTTCCACATGTTTCTCGGCCGCGGCAGTTTCGGGAACCATGCCCGAAACGTTGGCAGCGGAAACACCGCTGAGGATTTGGGATGAAAGGGCGGACTCTACAGTTCAAGTACCCTGCCTTCACGGTGGATGGAAGAGTATGGAGCTCAAATGTGAGTATCAGATGGCGGGTTAGTTTTTCTTCTCCGTCACGTTTTAAGGTGATTCGTCGAAGAGCAACGACAGCACTCTTGCGCAGACCTTCAAGGATCTCGTCTTCACTGCATTCGAGAAGGTCATCTTCTGAGATGACACCGCGAACAGTATTCAGGGTACGGTGGGGGGTGACAGTAACCGGGTAGTCTCCCAGGCTTGTCATCTTCAAGAGTGCTGTGCTTTGTGGCTTATTTTCTACCTTAATAAGGAGGTCTCCAGCAAGCTTCTTTGCCTTATAACATTTTCCAACCACTAGTTCTAAATGCTTTGCAATGACAAAGGGAGAAACTTTTGACAGATGCACAGCGTCACTTGTAGAGTGAAGTACAAGAAATCGAGGATATTTTTCAGGTTCATTAGCTTTTTCAAAAGTAGGGGGCGCGGGGCGAACCCTTTTCGGGGCTCGCTCTGCTCGGGGTTGAGAAGAGAGGGGCGCCATAAAAAGGCAAAGGGTTTTCGGAGTCTTTGGCGCGCCGCCCACCACGGAGCCCAACGAGGGAATAGGTAACACCCCATAACAAATATGGCTTTGCTGGAAGCATTACTCTATTAGCGCTACCCAGAAACTATAACCAAGTGTGGATCTGGACGAGAGTACCTGTCACCACCCAAGGTTAGCCCTTGCCGCCAAAGGAGTTAAAAAGGAAAGAAGAGAAATGAGAAGAGTGAAAAGAAGGAGAAGACAAAGATGAAAGAAAGGAGGGGATAGTAGAAGAAGTGGCGACTAGACTGAATCATCCTGGCCGGGCCTTACCAGGACTCCCGTCTATGAGAAACGGGTGCCAAAGTGGTGTATTGCCTCGCCCGGGGGGCCCCGAAGGGTCCAAACCTGCCCCGGGCTCGGCTCAACCACCAGGATTCCCTTTTCCCCATACACGGGAAAGCCACGCACAGCTAGACGTGGGCGGGCGAACCCGCATGGCTCGGGGTCCGTGGTGACGCCACTCACCAAACACCTGCTTTCACAGGTGCCCCCTGGGGGGGTGACCGAAAGAGACAGCCCCGAAAGCGGGTCGTCGGAGGCCGTGCTCGTTCAATAATTCGCTTTCACCAACACAACTGCCGCCGCCACGGTCACCGTGAGCGAAAGAGACAGCGCCGAACGCGGATCGTCGGAGGCCGTGGTCGTTCAATAATTCGCTTTCACCGACACAACTGCCGCCACCACGGTCACCGTGACCGAAAGAGACAGCGCCGAACGCGGATCGTCGTAGGCCGTGGTCGTTCAATAATTCGATTTCACCGACACAACTGCCGCCGCCAAGGGTCACCGTGACCGAAAGAGACAGCGCCGAATGCGGATCGTCGGAGGCCGTTGTCGTTCAATATTCGCTTTCACCGACACAACTGCCGCCGCCACGGTCACCGTGACTGAAAGAGACAGCGCCGAACGCGGATCGTCGTAGGCCGTGGTCGTTCAAAATTTCGATTTCACCGACACAACTGCCGCCGCCAAGGGTCACCGTGACCGAAAGAGACAGCGCCGAACGCGGATCGTCGGAGGCCGTTGTCGTTCAATATTCGCTTTCACCGACACAACTGCCGCCACCACGGTCACCGTGACCGAAAGAGACAGCGCCGAACGCGGATCGTCGTAGGCCGTGGTCGTTCAATAATTCGATTTCACCGACACAACTGCCGCCGCCAAGGGTCACCGTGACCGAAAGAGACAGCGCCGAACGCGGATCGTCGGAGGCCGTTGTCGTTCAATATTCGCTTTCACCGACACAACTGCCGCCACCACGGTCACCGTGACCGAAAGAGACAGCGCCGAACGCGGATCGTCGTAGGCCGTGGTCGTTCAATAATTCGATTTCACCGACACAACTGCCGCCGCCAAGGGTCACCGTGACCGAAAGAGACAGCGCCGAATGCGGATCGTCGGAGGCCGTTGTCGTTCAATATTCGCTTTCACCGACACAACTGCCGCCACCACGGTCACCGTGACCGAAAGAGACAGCGCCGAACGCGGATCGTCGTAGGCCGTGGTCGTTCAATAATTCGATTTCACCGACACAACTGCCGCCGCCAAGGGTCACCGTGACCGAAAGAGACAGCGCCGAACGCGGATCGTCGGAGGCCGTTGTCGTTCAATATTCGCTTTCACCGACACAACTGCCGCCACCACGGTCACCGTGACCGAAAGAGACAGCGCCGAACGCGGATCGTCGTAGGCCGTGGTCGTTCAATAATTCGATTTCACCGACACAACTGCCGCCGCCAAGGGTCACCGTGACCGAAAGAGACAGCGCCGAATGCGGATCGTCGGAGGCCGTTGTCGTTCAATATTCGCTTTCACCGACACAACTGCCGCCACCACGGTCACCGTGACCGAAAGAGACAGCGCCGAACGCGGATCGTCGTAGGCCGTGGTCGTTCAATAATTCGATTTCACCGACACAACTGCCGCCGCCAAGGGTCACCGTGACCGAAAGAGACAGCGCCGAACGCGGATCGTCGGAGGCCGTTGTCGTTCAATATTCGCTTTCACCGACACAACTGCCGCCGCCACGGTCACCGTGACTGAAAGAGACAGCGCCGAATGCGGATCGTCGGAGGCCGTGGTCGTTCAATATTTCGCTTTCACCGGCACAACTGCCGCCGCCACGGTCACCGTGAATGAAAAAGACAGCGCCGAACGCGGATCCTCGGAGGCCGTGGTCGTTCAATAATTCGCTTTCACCGACACAACTGCCGCCACAACGGTCACCATGACCGAAAGAGACAGCGCCGAACGCGGATCGTCGGAGGCCGTGGTCGTTCAATAATTCGCTTTCACCGACACAATTGCCGCCGCCACGGTCACCGTGACCGAAAGAGACAGCGCCGAACGCGGATCGTCGGAGGCCGTGGTCGTTCAATAATTCGCTTTCACCGACACAACTGCCGCCGCCACGGTCACCATGACCGAAAGAGACAGCGCCGAAAGCGGATCGTCGGAGGCCGTGGTCGTTCAATAATTCGCTTTCACCAACACAACTGCCGCCGCCACGGTCACCGTGACCGAAAGAGACAGCGTCCAAAGCGGATCGTGTGAGGCCGTGCTCGTTCAATATTTCGCTTTCACCGACAACACTGCCGCCGCCACGGTCACCGTGAGCGAAAGAGACAGCGCCGAACGCGGATCGTTGGAGGCCGTGGTCGTTCAATATTTCGCTTTCACCGACACAACTGCCGCCGCCACGGTCACCGTGACCGAAAGAGACAGCGCCGAACGCGGATCGTCGGAGGCCGTGGTCGATCAATATTTCGCTTTCACTGACACAATTGCCGACGCCACGGTCACCATGACCGAAAGAGAGAGCGCCGAAAGCGGATCGTCGGAGGCCGTGGTCGTTCAAAAATTCGCTTTCACCGACACAACTGCCGACGCCACGGTCACCGTGACCGAAAGAGATCGCGCCGAAAGCGGATCGTCGGAGGCCGTGGTCGTTCAATATTTCGCTTTCACCAACACAACTGCCGTCGCCACGGTCACCGTGACCGAAAGAGACAGCGCAGAAAGCGGATCGTTGGAGGCCGTGGTCGTTCAATAATTCGCTTTCACCGACACAACTGCCGGCGCCACGGTCACCGTGACCGAAAGAGACAGCGCCAAACGCGGATCGTCGGAGGCCGTGGTCGTTCAATATTTCGCTTTCACCGACACAACTGCCGACGCCACGGTCACTGTGAGCGAAAGAGACAGCGCCGAACGCGGATCGTGTGAGGCCGTGCTCGTTCAATAATTCGCTTTCACCGAAACAACTGCCGACGCCACGGTCACCGTGAGCGAAAGAGACAGCGCCGAACGCGGATCGTGTGAGGCCGTGCTCGTTCAAAAATTCGCTTTCACCGACACAACTGCCGACGCCACGGTCACCGTGACCGAAAGAGACAGCGCCGAAAGCCGATCATTGGAGGCCGTGCTCGTTCAATAATTCGCTTTCACCGACACAACTGCCGCCGCCATGGTCACCGTGAGCGAAAGAGACAGCGCCGAACGCGGATCGTTGGAGACCGTGGTCGTTCAATAATTCGCTTTCACCGACACAAGTGCCGACGCCACGGTCACCGTGACCGAAAGAGACAGCGCCGAACGCGGATCGTCGGAGGCCGTGGTCGTTCAATATTTCGCTTTCACCGACACAACTGCCGCCGCCACGGTCACCGTGACCGAAAGAGACAGCGCCGAACGCGGATCGTCGGAGGCCGTGCTCGTTCAAAAATTCGCTTTCACCGACACAACTGCCGCCACCACGGTCACCGTGAGCGAAAAAGACAGCGCCGAACGCGGATCGTTGGAGGCCGTGGTCGTTCAATAATTCGCTTTCACCGACACAACTGCCGCCACCACGGTCACCGTGACCGAAAGAGACAGCGAAGAACGCAGATCGTCGGAGGCAGTGGTCGTTCAATAATTCGCTTTCACCGACACAACTGTCGACGCCACGGTCACCGTGACCGAAAGAGACAGCGCCGAAAGCGGATCGTCGGAGGCCGTGGTCGTTCAATAATTCGCTTTCACCGACACAACTGCCGACGCCACGGTCACCGTGAGCGAAAGAGACAGCGCCGAAAGCGGATCGTGTGAGGCCGTGCTCGTTCAATATTTCGCTTTCACCGACACAACTGCCGCCGCCATGGTCACCGTGAGCGAAAGAGACAGCGCCGAACGCGGATCGTCGGAGGCCGTGGTCGTTCAATAATTCGCTTTCATCAACTGCCGACGCCACGGTCACCGTGACCGAAAGAGACAGCGCCGAAAGCGGATCGTGTGAGGCCGTGCTCGTTCAATAATTCGCTTTCACCGACACAAATGCCGCCGCCACGGTCACCATGACCGAAAGAGACAGCGCCGTAACCGGATCGTTGGAGGCCGTGGTCGTTCAATAATTGACTTTCACCGACACAACTGCCGACGCCACGGTCACCGTGACCGAAAGAGAGAGCGCCGAAAGCGGATCGTCGGAGGCCGTGGTCGTTCAATATTTCGCTTTCACCGACACAACTGCCGACGCCACGGTCACCGTGACCGAAATAGACAGCGCCGAAAGCGGATCGTCGGAGGCCGTGGTCGTTCAATAATTCGCTTTCACCGACACAACTGCCGACGCCACGGTCACCGTGAGCAAGGAGACAGCGCCGAAAGCGGATCGTGTGAGGCCGTGCTCGTTCAATAATTCGTTTTCACCGTCACAACTGCCGCCGCCACGGTCACCGTGAGCGAAAGAGATAGCGGCAAACGCGGATCGTTGGATGCCGTGGTCGTTCAATAATTCACTTTCACCGACACAAGTGCCGACGCCACGGTCACCGTGAGCGAAAGAGACTACGCCGAACGCGGATCGTCGGAGGCCGTGGTCGTTCAATAATTCGCTTTCACCGACACAACTGCCGACGACACGGTCACCGTGACCGAAAGAGACAGCGCCGAAAGCGGATCGTGTGAGGCCGTGCTCGTTCAATAATTCGCTTTCACCGACACAAATGCCGCCGCCACGGTCACCGTGAGCGAAAGAGACAGCGCCGAACGCGGATCATCGGAGGCCGTGGTCGTTCAATATTTCGCTTTTACCGACACAACTGCCGCCGCCACGGTCACCGTGACCGAAAGAGACAGCGCCGAAAGCGGATCGTTAGAGGCCGTGGTCGTTCAATAATTCGCTTTCACCGACACAAGTGCCGCCGCCACGGTCACCGTGACCGAAAGAGACAGCGCCGAAAGCGGATTGTTGGAGGCCGTGGTCGATCAATAATTCGCTTTCACCGACACAACTGCCGCAGCCACGGTCACCGTGACCGAAAGAGACAGCGCCGAACGCGGATCGTCGGAGGCCGTGGTCGTTCAATAATTCGCTTTCACCGACACAACTGCCGCCGCCACGGTCACCGTGACCGAAAGAGACAGCGCTGAACGCGGATCGTCGGAGGCCGTGGTCGTTCAATAATTCGCTTCCACCGACACAACTGCCGCCGCCACGGTCACCGTGACCGAAAGAGACAGCGCCGATCGCAGGTAGTCGGAGGCCGTGGTGGTTCAATGATTCGCTTTCACCGACACAACTGCCGCCGCCACGGTCACCGTGACCGAAAGAGACAGCGCCGAAAGCGGATCGTTGGAGGCCGTGGTCGTTCAATAATTCGCTTTCACCGACACAACTGCCGCCGCCTCGGTCACCGTGACCGAAAGAGACAGCGCCGAAAGCGGATCGTTGGAGGCCGTGGTCGATCAATAATTCGCTTTCACCGACACAACTGCCACCGCCACGGTCACCGTGACCGAAAGAGACAGCGCCGAAAGCGGATCGTTGGAGGCCGTGGTCGTTCAATAATTCGCTTTCACCGAATAAACTGCCGCCGCCAAGGTCACCGTGACCGAAAGAGACAGCGCTGAACGCGGATCGTCGGAGGCCGTGGTCGTTCAATATTTCGCTTTCACCGACACAAATGCCGCCGCCACGGTCACCGTGAACGAAAGAGACAGCGCCGAAAGCGGATCGTTGGAGGCCGTGGTCGATCAATAATTCGCTTTCACCGACACAACTACCGCCGCCACGGTCACCGTGATTGAAACAGGCAGCGCTGAACGCGGATCGTCGGAGGCCGTGGTCGTTCAATAATTCGCTTTCACCGACACTACTGCCGCCGCCACGGACACCGTGACCGAAAGAGACAGCGCCGAAACCCGATCGTTGGAGGCCGTGCTCGTTCAATAATTCGCTTTCACCGACACAACTGCCGCCGCCATGGTCACCGTGAGCGAAAGAGGCAGCGCCGAACGCGGATCGTCGGAGGCCGTGGTCGTTCAATAATTCGCTTTCGCCGACACAACTGCCAACGCCACGGTCACCGTGACCGAAAGAGACAGCGCCGAAAGCGGAGCGTGTGAGGCCGTGCTCGTTCAATAATTCGCTTTCACCGACACAAATGCCGCCGCCACGGTCACCATGACCGCAAGAGACAGCGCCGAAAGCGGATCGTTGGAGGCCGTGGTCGTTCAAAAATTGGCTTTCACCGACACAACTGCCGACGCCACGGTCACCGTGACCGAAAGAGACAGCGCCGAAAGCGGATCGTCGGAGGCCGTGGTCGTTCAATAATTCGCTTTCACCGACACGACTGCCGACGCCACGGTCACCGTGACCGAAAGAGACAGCGCCGAAAGCGGATCGTCGGAGGCCGTGGTCGTTCAATAATTCGCTTTCACCGACACAACTGCCGACGCCACGGTCACCGTGAGCGAAAGAGACAGCGCCGAAAGCGGATCGTGTGAGGCCGTGCTCGTTCAATAATTCGCTTTCACCGTCACAACTGCCGCCGCCACGGTCACCGTGACCGAAAGAGACAGCGCCGAAAGCGGATCGTTGGAGGCCGTGGTCGATCAATAATTCGCTTTCACCGACACAACTGCCGCAGCCACGGTCACCGTGACCGAAAGAGACAGCGCCGAACGCGGATCGTCAGAGGCCGTGGTCGTTCAATATTTCGCTTTCACCGACACAACTGCCGCCGCCACGGTCACCGTGACCGAAAGAGACAGCGCCGAACGCGGATCGTCGGAGGCCGTGCTCGTTCAAAAATTCGGTTTCACCGACACAACTGCCGCCACCACGGTCACCGTGACCGAAAGAGACAGCGAAGAACGCAGATCGTCGGAGGCAGTGGTCGTTCAATATTTCGCTTTCACCGACACAACTGCCGACGCCACGGTCACCATGACCGAAAGAGACAGCGCCGAAAGCGGATCGTCGGAGGCCGTGGTCGTTCAATAATTCGCTTTCACCGACACAACTGCCGACGCCACGGTCACCGTGAGCGAAAGAGACAGCGCCGAAAGCGGATCGTGTGAGGCCGTGCTCGTTCAATATTTCGCTTTCACCGACACAACTGCCGCCGCCATGGTCACCGTGAGCGAAAGAGACAGCGCCGAACGCGGATCGTCGGAGGCCGTGGTCGTTCAATAATTCGCTTTCATCGACACAACTGCCGACGCCACGGTCACCGTGACCGAAAGAGACAGCGCCGAAAGCGGATCGTGTGAGGCCGTGCTCGTTCAATAATTCGCTTTCACCGACACAAATGCCGCCGCCACGGTCACCATGACCGAACGAGACAGCGCCGAAACCGGATCGTTGGAGGCCGTGGTCGTTCAATAATTGGCTTTCACCGACACAACTGCCGACGCCACGGTCACCGTGACCGAAAGAGACAGCGCCGAAAGCGGATCGTCGGAGGCCGTGGTCGTTCAATATTTCGCTTTCACCGACACAACTGCCGACGCCACGGTCACCGTGACCGAAAGAGACAGCGCCGAAAGCGGATCGTCGGAGGCCGTGGTCGTTCAATATTTCGCTTTCACCGACACAACTGCCGACGCCACGGTCACCGTCACCGAAAGAGACAGCGCCGAAAGCGGATCGTCGGAGGCCGTGGTCGTTCAATAATTCGCTTTCACCGTCACAACTGCCGCCGCCACGGTCACCGTGAGCGAAAGAGATAGCGGCGAACGCGGATTGTTGGATGCCGTGGTCGTTCAATAATTCGCTTTCACCGACACAAGTGCCGACGCCACGGTCACCGTGAGCGAAAGAGACAACGCCGAACGCGGATCGTCGGAGGCCGTGGTCGTTCAATATTTCGCTTTCACCGACACAACTGCCGACGCCACGGTCACCGTGACCGAAAGAGACAGCACCGAAAGCGGATCGTGTGAGGCCGTGCTCGTTCAAAAATTCGCTTTCACCGACACAAATGCCGCCGCCACGGTCACCGTGAGCGAAAGAGACAGCGCCGAACGCGGATCGTCGGAGGCCGTGGTCGTTCAATATTTCGCTTTCACCGACACAACTGCCGCCGCCACGGTCACCGTGACCGAAAGAGACAGCGCCGAAAGCGGATCGTTAGAGGCCGTGGTCGTTCAATAATTCGCTTTCACCGACACAAGTGCCGCCGCCACGGTCACCGTGACCGAAAGAGACAGCGCCGAACGCGGATCGTCGGAGGCCGTGGTCGTTCAATAATTCGCTTTCACCGACACAACTGCCGCCGCCACGGTCACCGTGACCGAAAGAGACAGCGCTCAACGCGGATCGTCGGAGGCCGTGGTCGTTCAATAATTCGCTTTCACCGACACAAATGCCGCCGCCACGGTCACCGTGAACGAAAGAGACAGCGCCGAAAGCGGATCGTTGGAGGCCGTGGTCGATCAATAATTCGCTTTCAACGACACAACTGCCGCCGCCACGGCCACCGTGATTGAAAGAGGCAGCGCTGAACGCGGATCGTCGGAGGCCGTGGTCGTTCAATAATTCGCTTTCACCAACACAACTGCCGCCACAGCGATCACCGTGACCGAAAGAGACAGCGCCGAACGCGGTTCGTCGGAGGCCGTGGTCATTCAATAATTCGTATTCACCGACACAACTGCCGCCGCCACGGTCACCGTGAGCGAAAGAGGCAGCGCCGAACGCGGATCGTCAGTGGCCGTGGTCGTTCAATAATTCGCTTTCACCGACACAACTGCCGCCGCCACGGTCACCTTGACAAAAAGAGACAGTGCCGAACGCGGATCGTCGGAGGCCGTGGTCGTTCAATAATTCGCTTTCACCGACACAACTGCCGCCGCCACGGTCACCGTGACCGAAAGAGACAGCGCCGAAACCCGATCGTTGGAGGCCGTGCTCGTTCAATAATTCGCTTTCACCGACACAACTGCCGCCGCCATGGTCACCGTGAGCGAAAGAGGCAGCGCCGAACGCGGATCGTCGGAGGCCGTGGTCGTTCAATAATTCGCTTTCACCGACACAACTGCCGACGCCACGGTCACCGTGACCGAAAGAGACAGCGCCGAAAGCGGAGCGTGTGAGGCCGTGCTCGTTCAATAATTCGCTTTCACCGACACAAATGCCGCCGCCACGGTCACCATGACCGCAAGAGACAGCGCCGAAAGCGGATCGTTGGAGGCCGTGGTCGTTCAATAATTGGCTTTCACCGACACAACTGCCGACGCTACGGTCACCGTGACCGAAAGAGACAGCGCCGAAAGCGGATCGTCGGAGGCCGTGGTCGTTCAATAATTCGCTTTCACCGACACGACTGCCGACGCCACGGTCACCGTGACCGAAAGAGACAGCGCCGAAAGCGGATCGTCGGAGGCCGTGGTCGTTCAATAATTCGCTTTCACCGACACAACTGCCGACGCCACGGTCACCGTGAGCGAAAGAGACAGCGCCGAAAGCGGATCGTGTGAGGCCGTGCTCGTTCAATAATTCGCTTTCACCGTCACAACTGCCGCCGCCACGGTCACCGTGACCGAAAGAGACAGCGCCGAAAGCGGATCGTTGGAGGCCGTGGTCGATCAATAATTCGCTTTCACCGACACAACTGCCGCAGCCACGGTCACCGTGACCGAAAGAGACAGCGCCGAACGCGGATCGTCGGAGGCCGTGGTCGTTCAATATTTCGCTTTCACCGACACAACTGCCGCCGCCACGGTCACCGTGACCGAAAGAGACAGCGCTGAACGCGGATAGTCGGAGGCCGTGGTCGTTCAAGAATTCGCTTTCACCGACACAACTGCCGCGCCACGGTCACCGTGACCGAAAGAGACAGCGCCGAAAGCGGATCGTTGGAGGCCTTGGTCGTTCAATAATTCGCTTTCACCGACACAACTGCCGCCGCCATGGTCACCGTGACCGAAAGAGACAGCGCCGAAAGCGGATCGTCGGAGGCCGTGGTCGTTCAATAATTCGCTTTCACCGACACAACTGCAGACGCCACGGTCACCGTGACCGAAAGAGACAGCGCCGAAAGCGGATCGTCGGAGGCCGTGGTCGTTCAATAATTCGCTTTCACCGATACAACTGCCGACGCCACGGTCACCGTGAGCGAAAGAGACAGTGCCGAACGCGGAGCGTCGGAGGACGTGGTCGTTCAATATTTCGCTTTCACCGACACAACTGCCGACGCCACGGTCAACGTGACCGAAAGACACAGCGCCGAAAGCCGGTCGTTGGAGGCCGTGCTCGTTCAATAATTCGCTTTCACCGACACAACTGCCGCCGCCATAGTCACCGTGAGCGAAAGAGACAGCGCCGAACGCGGATCGTCGGAGGCCGTGGTCGTTCAATAATTCGCTTTCACCGACACAACTGCCGACGCCACGGTCACCGTGACCGAAAGAGACAGCGCCGAAAGCGGATCGTGTGAGGCCGTGCTCGTTCAATAATTCGCTTTCACCGACACAAATGCCGCCGCCAAGGTCACCATGACCGAAAGAGACAGCGCCGAAAGCGGATCGTCGGAGGCCGTGGTCGTTCAATAATTCGCTTTCACCGACACAACTGCCGACGCCACGGTCACCGTGACCGAAAGAGACAGCGCCGAAAGCGGATCGTGTGAGGCCGTGCTCGTTCAATAATTCGCTTTCACCGACACAACTGCCGACGACACGGTCACCGTGACCGAAAGAGACAGCGCCGAAAGCGGATCGTGTGAGGCCGTGCTCGTTCAATAATTCGCTTTCACCGACACAAATGCCGCCGCCACGGTCACCGTGAGCGAAAGAGACAGCGCCGAACGCGGATCATCGGAGGCCGTGGTCGTTCAATATTTCGCTTTTACCGACACAACTGCCGCCGCCACGGTCACCGTGACCGAAAGAGACAGCGCCGAAAGCGGATCGTTAGAGGCCGTGGTCGTTCAATAATTCGCTTTCACCGACACAAGTGCCGCCGCCACGGTCACCGTGACCGAAAGAGACAGCGCCGAAAGCGGATTGTTGGAGGCCGTGGTCGATCAATAATTCGCTTTCACCGACACAACTGCCGCAGCCACGGTCACCGTGACCGAAAGAGACAGCGCCGAACGCGGATCGTCGGAGGCCGTGGTCGTTCAATAATTCGCTTTCACCGACACAACTGCCGCCGCCACGGTCACCGTGACCGAAAGAGACAGCGCTGAACGCGGATCGTCGGAGGCCGTGGTCGTTCAATAATTCGCTTCCACCGACACAACTGCCGCCGCCACGGTCACCGTGACCGAAAGAGACAGCGCCGATCGCAGGTAGTCGGAGGCCGTGGTGGTTCAATGATTCGCTTTCACCGACACAACTGCCGCCGCCACGGTCACCGTGACCGAAAGAGACAGCGCCGAAAGCGGATCGTTGGAGGCCGTGGTCGTTCAATAATTCGCTTTCACCGACACAACTGCCGCCGCCTCGGTCACCGTGACCGAAAGAGACAGCGCCGAAAGCGGATCGTTGGAGGCCGTGGTCGATCAATAATTCGCTTTCACCGACACAACTGCCACCGCCACGGTCACCGTGACCGAAAGAGACAGCGCCGAAAGCGGATCGTTGGAGGCCGTGGTCGTTCAATAATTCGCTTTCACCGAATAAACTGCCGCCGCCAAGGTCACCGTGACCGAAAGAGACAGCGCTGAACGCGGATCGTCGGAGGCCGTGGTCGTTCAATATTTCGCTTTCACCGACACAAATGCCGCCGCCACGGTCACCGTGAACGAAAGAGACAGCGCCGAAAGCGGATCGTTGGAGGCCGTGGTCGATCAATAATTCGCTTTCACCGACACAACTACCGCCGCCACGGTCACCGTGATTGAAACAGGCAGCGCTGAACGCGGATCGTCGGAGGCCGTGGTCGTTCAATAATTCGCTTTCACCGACACTACTGCCGCCGCCACGGACACCGTGACCGAAAGAGACAGCGCCGAAACCCGATCGTTGGAGGCCGTGCTCGTTCAATAATTCGCTTTCACCGACACAACTGCCGCCGCCATGGTCACCGTGAGCGAAAGAGGCAGCGCCGAACGCGGATCGTCGGAGGCCGTGGTCGTTCAATAATTCGCTTTCGCCGACACAACTGCCAACGCCACGGTCACCGTGACCGAAAGAGACAGCGCCGAAAGCGGAGCGTGTGAGGCCGTGCTCGTTCAATAATTCGCTTTCACCGACACAAATGCCGCCGCCACGGTCACCATGACCGCAAGAGACAGCGCCGAAAGCGGATCGTTGGAGGCCGTGGTCGTTCAAAAATTGGCTTTCACCGACACAACTGCCGACGCCACGGTCACCGTGACCGAAAGAGACAGCGCCGAAAGCGGATCGTCGGAGGCCGTGGTCGTTCAATAATTCGCTTTCACCGACACGACTGCCGACGCCACGGTCACCGTGACCGAAAGAGACAGCGCCGAAAGCGGATCGTCGGAGGCCGTGGTCGTTCAATAATTCGCTTTCACCGACACAACTGCCGACGCCACGGTCACCGTGAGCGAAAGAGACAGCGCCGAAAGCGGATCGTGTGAGGCCGTGCTCGTTCAATAATTCGCTTTCACCGTCACAACTGCCGCCGCCACGGTCACCGTGACCGAAAGAGACAGCGCCGAAAGCGGATCGTTGGAGGCCGTGGTCGATCAATAATTCGCTTTCACCGACACAACTGCCGCAGCCACGGTCACCGTGACCGAAAGAGACAGCGCCGAACGCGGATCGTCAGAGGCCGTGGTCGTTCAATATTTCGCTTTCACCGACACAACTGCCGCCGCCACGGTCACCGTGACCGAAAGAGACAGCGCCGAACGCGGATCGTCGGAGGCCGTGCTCGTTCAAAAATTCGGTTTCACCGACACAACTGCCGCCACCACGGTCACCGTGACCGAAAGAGACAGCGAAGAACGCAGATCGTCGGAGGCAGTGGTCGTTCAATATTTCGCTTTCACCGACACAACTGCCGACGCCACGGTCACCATGACCGAAAGAGACAGCGCCGAAAGCGGATCGTCGGAGGCCGTGGTCGTTCAATAATTCGCTTTCACCGACACAACTGCCGACGCCACGGTCACCGTGAGCGAAAGAGACAGCGCCGAAAGCGGATCGTGTGAGGCCGTGCTCGTTCAATATTTCGCTTTCACCGACACAACTGCCGCCGCCATGGTCACCGTGAGCGAAAGAGACAGCGCCGAACGCGGATCGTCGGAGGCCGTGGTCGTTCAATAATTCGCTTTCATCGACACAACTGCCGACGCCACGGTCACCGTGACCGAAAGAGACAGCGCCGAAAGCGGATCGTGTGAGGCCGTGCTCGTTCAATAATTCGCTTTCACCGACACAAATGCCGCCGCCACGGTCACCATGACCGAACGAGACAGCGCCGAAACCGGATCGTTGGAGGCCGTGGTCGTTCAATAATTGGCTTTCACCGACACAACTGCCGACGCCACGGTCACCGTGACCGAAAGAGACAGCGCCGAAAGCGGATCGTCGGAGGCCGTGGTCGTTCAATATTTCGCTTTCACCGACACAACTGCCGACGCCACGGTCACCGTGACCGAAAGAGACAGCGCCGAAAGCGGATCGTCGGAGGCCGTGGTCGTTCAATATTTCGCTTTCACCGACACAACTGCCGACGCCACGGTCACCGTCACCGAAAGAGACAGCGCCGAAAGCGGATCGTCGGAGGCCGTGGTCGTTCAATAATTCGCTTTCACCGTCACAACTGCCGCCGCCACGGTCACCGTGAGCGAAAGAGATAGCGGCGAACGCGGATTGTTGGATGCCGTGGTCGTTCAATAATTCGCTTTCACCGACACAAGTGCCGACGCCACGGTCACCGTGAGCGAAAGAGACAACGCCGAACGCGGATCGTCGGAGGCCGTGGTCGTTCAATATTTCGCTTTCACCGACACAACTGCCGACGCCACGGTCACCGTGACCGAAAGAGACAGCACCGAAAGCGGATCGTGTGAGGCCGTGCTCGTTCAAAAATTCGCTTTCACCGACACAAATGCCGCCGCCACGGTCACCGTGAGCGAAAGAGACAGCGCCGAACGCGGATCGTCGGAGGCCGTGGTCGTTCAATATTTCGCTTTCACCGACACAACTGCCGCCGCCACGGTCACCGTGACCGAAAGAGACAGCGCCGAAAGCGGATCGTTAGAGGCCGTGGTCGTTCAATAATTCGCTTTCACCGACACAAGTGCCGCCGCCACGGTCACCGTGACCGAAAGAGACAGCGCCGAACGCGGATCGTCGGAGGCCGTGGTCGTTCAATAATTCGCTTTCACCGACACAACTGCCGCCGCCACGGTCACCGTGACCGAAAGAGACAGCGCTCAACGCGGATCGTCGGAGGCCGTGGTCGTTCAATAATTCGCTTTCACCGACACAAATGCCGCCGCCACGGTCACCGTGAACGAAAGAGACAGCGCCGAAAGCGGATCGTTGGAGGCCGTGGTCGATCAATAATTCGCTTTCAACGACACAACTGCCGCCGCCACGGCCACCGTGATTGAAAGAGGCAGCGCTGAACGCGGATCGTCGGAGGCCGTGGTCGTTCAATAATTCGCTTTCACCAACACAACTGCCGCCACAGCGATCACCGTGACCGAAAGAGACAGCGCCGAACGCGGTTCGTCGGAGGCCGTGGTCATTCAATAATTCGTATTCACCGACACAACTGCCGCCGCCACGGTCACCGTGAGCGAAAGAGGCAGCGCCGAACGCGGATCGTCAGTGGCCGTGGTCGTTCAATAATTCGCTTTCACCGACACAACTGCCGCCGCCACGGTCACCTTGACAAAAAGAGACAGTGCCGAACGCGGATCGTCGGAGGCCGTGGTCGTTCAATAATTCGCTTTCACCGACACAACTGCCGCCGCCACGGTCACCGTGACCGAAAGAGACAGCGCCGAAACCCGATCGTTGGAGGCCGTGCTCGTTCAATAATTCGCTTTCACCGACACAACTGCCGCCGCCATGGTCACCGTGAGCGAAAGAGGCAGCGCCGAACGCGGATCGTCGGAGGCCGTGGTCGTTCAATAATTCGCTTTCACCGACACAACTGCCGACGCCACGGTCACCGTGACCGAAAGAGACAGCGCCGAAAGCGGAGCGTGTGAGGCCGTGCTCGTTCAATAATTCGCTTTCACCGACACAAATGCCGCCGCCACGGTCACCATGACCGCAAGAGACAGCGCCGAAAGCGGATCGTTGGAGGCCGTGGTCGTTCAATAATTGGCTTTCACCGACACAACTGCCGACGCTACGGTCACCGTGACCGAAAGAGACAGCGCCGAAAGCGGATCGTCGGAGGCCGTGGTCGTTCAATAATTCGCTTTCACCGACACGACTGCCGACGCCACGGTCACCGTGACCGAAAGAGACAGCGCCGAAAGCGGATCGTCGGAGGCCGTGGTCGTTCAATAATTCGCTTTCACCGACACAACTGCCGACGCCACGGTCACCGTGAGCGAAAGAGACAGCGCCGAAAGCGGATCGTGTGAGGCCGTGCTCGTTCAATAATTCGCTTTCACCGTCACAACTGCCGCCGCCACGGTCACCGTGACCGAAAGAGACAGCGCCGAAAGCGGATCGTTGGAGGCCGTGGTCGATCAATAATTCGCTTTCACCGACACAACTGCCGCAGCCACGGTCACCGTGACCGAAAGAGACAGCGCCGAACGCGGATCGTCGGAGGCCGTGGTCGTTCAATATTTCGCTTTCACCGACACAACTGCCGCCGCCACGGTCACCGTGACCGAAAGAGACAGCGCTGAACGCGGATAGTCGGAGGCCGTGGTCGTTCAAGAATTCGCTTTCACCGACACAACTGCCGCGCCACGGTCACCGTGACCGAAAGAGACAGCGCCGAAAGCGGATCGTTGGAGGCCTTGGTCGTTCAATAATTCGCTTTCACCGACACAACTGCCGCCGCCATGGTCACCGTGACCGAAAGAGACAGCGCCGAAAGCGGATCGTCGGAGGCCGTGGTCGTTCAATAATTCGCTTTCACCGACACAACTGCAGACGCCACGGTCACCGTGACCGAAAGAGACAGCGCCGAAAGCGGATCGTCGGAGGCCGTGGTCGTTCAATAATTCGCTTTCACCGATACAACTGCCGACGCCACGGTCACCGTGAGCGAAAGAGACAGTGCCGAACGCGGAGCGTCGGAGGACGTGGTCGTTCAATATTTCGCTTTCACCGACACAACTGCCGACGCCACGGTCAACGTGACCGAAAGACACAGCGCCGAAAGCCGGTCGTTGGAGGCCGTGCTCGTTCAATAATTCGCTTTCACCGACACAACTGCCGCCGCCATAGTCACCGTGAGCGAAAGAGACAGCGCCGAACGCGGATCGTCGGAGGCCGTGGTCGTTCAATAATTCGCTTTCACCGACACAACTGCCGACGCCACGGTCACCGTGACCGAAAGAGACAGCGCCGAAAGCGGATCGTGTGAGGCCGTGCTCGTTCAATAATTCGCTTTCACCGACACAAATGCCGCCGCCAAGGTCACCATGACCGAAAGAGACAGCGCCGAAAGCGGATCGTTGGAGGCCGTGGTCGTTCAATAATTGGCTTTCACTGACACAACTGCCGACGCCACGGTCACCGTGACCGAAAGAGACAGCTCCGAAAGCGGATCGTCGGAGGCCGTGGTCGTTCAATATTTCGCTTTCACCGACACAACTGCCGACGCCACGGTCACCGTGACCGAAAGAGACAGCGCCGAAAGCGGATCGTCGGAGGCCGTGGTCGTTCAATAATTCGCTTTCACCGACACAACTGCCGACGCCACGGTCACCGTGAGCGAAAGAGACAGCGCCGAAAGCGGATCGTGTGAGGCCGTGCTCGTTCAATAATTCGCTTTCACCGACACAAATGCCGCCGCCACGGTCACCGCGATTGAAAGAGGCAGCGCCGAACGCGGATCGTCGGAGGAAGTTGTCGTTCAATATTTCGCTTTTACCGACACAACTGCCGCCGCCACGGTCACCGTGACCGAAAGAGACAGCGCCGAAAGCGGATCGTTGGAGGCCTTGGTCGTTCAATAATTCGCTTTCACCGACACAACTGCCGCCGCCACGGTCACCGTGACCGAAAGAGACAGCGCCGAAAGCGGATCGTTGAAGGCCGTGGTCGATCAATAATTCGCTTTCACCGACACAACTGCCGCCGCCACGGTCACCGTGATTGAAAGAGGCAGCGCCGAACGCGGATCGTCGGAGGCCGTGGTCGTTCAATAATTCGCTTTCACCGACACAACTGCCGCCGCCACAATCACCGTGACCGAAAGAGACAGCGCCGAACGCGGTTTGTCGGAGGCCGTGGTCATTCAATTTTTCGCTTTCACCGACACAACTGCCGCCGCCACGGTCACCGTGAGCGAAAGAGGCAGCGCCGAACGCGGATCGTCAGTGGCCGTGGTCGTTCAATAATTCGCTTTCACCGACACAACTGCCGCCGCCACGGTCACCGTGACCGAAAGAGACAGCGCCGAACGCGGATCGTCGGAGGCCGTGGTCGTTCAATAATTCGCTTTCACCGACACAACTGCCGCCGCCATGGTCACCGTGACCGAAAGAGACAGCGCCGAAAGCTGATCGTTGGAGGCCGTGCTCGTTCAATAATTCGCTTTCACCGACACAACTGCCGCCGCCATGGTCACCGTGAGCGAAAGAGACAGCGCCGAACTCGGATCGTCGGAGGCCGTGGTCGTTCAATAATTCGCTTTCACCGACACAACTGCCGACGCCACGGTCACCGTGACCGAAAGAGACAGCGCCGAAAGCGGATCGTGTGAGGCCGTGCTCGTTCAATAATTCGCTTTCACCGACACAAATGCCGCCGCCACGATCACCATGGCCGAAAGAGACAGCGCCGAAAGCGGGTCGTTGGAGGCCGTGGTAGTTCAATAATTGGCTTTCACCAACACAACTGCCGACGCCACGGTCACCGTGACCGAAAGAGACAGCGCCGAAAGCGGATCGTCGGAGGCCGTGGTCGTTCAATAATTCGCTTTCACCGACACAACTGCCGACGCCACGGTCACCGTGAGCGAAAGAGACAGCGCCGAAAGCGGATCGTGTGAGGCCGTGCTCGTTCAATATATCGCTTTCACCGTCACAACTGCCGCCGCCACGGTCACCGTGAGCGAAAGAGACAGCGCCGAACGCGGATCGTTGGAGGCCGTGGTCGTTCAATAATTCGCTTTCACCGACACAAGTGCCGACGCCACGGTCACCGTGAGCGAAAGAGACAGCGCCGAACGCGGATCGTCGGAGGCCGTGGTCGTTCAATAATTCGCTTTCACCGACACAACTGCCGACGTCACGGTCACCGTGACCGAAAGAGACAGC
Organism: Ixodes scapularis; assembly: GCF_016920785.2. NCBI lineage: Eukaryota > Metazoa > Arthropoda > Arachnida > Ixodida > Ixodidae > Ixodes > Ixodes scapularis. The sequence goes on along the minus strand of NW_024610078.1, from coordinate 531,788 downwards.
GCCGAAAGCGGATGGTGTGGGGCCGTGCTCGTTCAATAATTCGCTTTCACCGACACAAATGCCGCCACCACGGTCACCGTGAGCGAAAGAGACAGCGCCGAACGCGGATCGTCGGAGGCCGTGGCCGTTCAATATTTCGCTTTCACCGACACAACTGCCGCCACCACGGTCACCGTGACCGAAAGAGACAGCGCCGAAAGAGGATCGTTAGAGGCCGTGGTCGTTCAATAATTCGCTTTCACCGACACAACTGCCGCCGCCACGGTCACCGTGAACGAAAGAGACAGCGCCGAAAGCGGATCGTCGGAGGCCGTGGTCGTTCAATAATTCGCTTTCACCGACACAACTGCCGACGCCACGGTCACCGTGAGCGAAAGAGACAGTGCCGAACGCGGAGCGTCGGAGGACGTGGTCGTTCAATAATTCGCATTCACCGACACAACTGCCGACGCCACGGTCAACGTGACCGAAAGACACAGCGCCGAAAGCCGGTCGTTGGAGGCCGTGCTCGTTCAATAATTCGCTTTCACCGACACAACTGCCGCCGCCATGGTCACCGTGAGCGAAAGAGACAGCGCCGAACGCGGATCGTCGGAGGCCGTGGTCGTTCAATAATTCGCTTTCACCGACACAACTGCCGACGCCACGGTCACCGGGACCGAAAGAGACAGCGCCGAAAGCGGATCGTGTGAGGCCGTGCTCGTTCAATAATTCGCTTTCACCGACACAAATGCCGCCGCCACGGTCACCATGGCAGAAAGAGACAGCGCCGAAAGCGGATCGTTGGAGGCCGTGGTCGTTCAATATTTGGCTTTCACCGACACAACTGCCGACGCCACGGTCACCGTGACCGAAAGAGACGGCGCCGAAAGCGTATCGTCGGAGGCCGTGGTCGTTCAATATTTCGCTTTCACCGACACAACTGCCGACGCCACGGTCACCGTGACCGAAAGAGACAGCGCCGAAAGCGGATCGTCGGAGGCCGTGGTCGTTCAATAATTCGCTTTCACCGACACAACTGCCGACGCCACGGTCACCGTGAGCGAAAGAGACAGCGCCGAAAGCGGATCGTGTGAGGCCGTGCTCGTTCAATAATTCGCTTTCACCGTCACAACTGCCGCCGCCACGGTCACCGTGAGCGAAAGAGACAGCGCCGAAAGCGGATCATGTGAGGCCGTGCTCGTTCAATAATTCGCTTTCACCGACACAAATGCCGCCGCCACGGTCACCATGACCGAAAGAGACAGCGCCGAAAGCGGATCGTCGGAGGCCGTGCTCGTTCAATATTTCGCTTTCACCGACACAACTGCCGCCGCCACGGTCACCGTGACCGAAAGAGACAGCGCCGAAAGAGGATCGTTAGAGGCCGTGGTCGTTCAATAATTCGCTTTCACCGACACAACTGCCGCCGCCACGGTCACCGTGACCGAAAGAGACAGCGCCGAAAGCGGATTGTTGGAGGCCGTGGTCGATCAATAATTCGCTTTCACCGACACAACTGCCGCAGCCACGGTCACCGTGACCGAAAGAGACAGCGCCGAACGCGGATCGTCGGAGGCCGTGGTCGTTCAATAATTCGCTTTCATCGACACAACTGCCGCCGCCACGGTCACCGTGACCGAAAGAGACAGCGCTGAACGCGGATAGTCGGAGGCCGTGGTGGTTCAATGATTCGCTTTCACCGACACAACTGCCGCCGCCACGGTCACCGTGACCGAAAGAGACAGCGCCGAAAGCGGATCGTTGGAGGCCGTGGTCGTTCAATAATTCGCTTTCACCGACACAACCGCCGCCGCCACGGTCACCGTGACCGAAAAAGACAGCGCCGAACGCGGATAGTCGGAGGCCGTGGTGGTTCAATGATTCGCTTTCACCGACGCAACTGCCGCCGCCACGGTCACCGTGACCAAAAGAGACATCGCCGAAAGCGGATCGTTGGAGGCCGTGGTCGTTCAATAATTCGCTTTCACCGACACAACTGCCGCCGCCACGGTCACCGTGATTGAAAGAGGCAGCGTCGAACGCGGATCGTCGGAGGAAGTGGTCGTTCAATATTTCGCTTTCACCGACACAACTGCCGCCGCCACGGTCAGCGTGACCGAAAGAGACAGCGCCGAAAGCGGATCGTTGGAGGCCGTGGTCGTTCAATAATTCGCTTTCACCGACACAACTGCCGCCGCCACGGTCACCGTGACCGAAAAAGACAGCGCCGAACGCGGATAGTCGGAGGCCGTGGTGGTTCAATGATTCGCTTTCACCGACACAACTGCCGCCGCCACGGTCACCGTGACCAAAAGAGACATCGCCGAAAGCGGATCGTTGGAGGCCGTGGTCAATCAATAATTTGCTTTCACCGACACAACTGCCGCAGCCACGGTCAGCGTGACCGAAAGAGACAGCGCCGAAAGCGGATCGTTGGAGGCCGTGGTCAATCAATAATTTGCTTTCACCGACACAACTGCCGCAGCCACGGTCAGCGTGACCGAAAGAGACAGCGCCGAAAGCGGATCGTTGGAGGCCGTGGTCGTTCAATAATTCGCTTTCACCGACACAACTGCCGCCACCACGGTCACTGTGACCGAAAGAGACAGCGCCGAAAGCGGATCGTTGGAGGCCGTGGTCAATCAATAATTTGCTTTCACCGACACAACTGCCGCAGCCACGGTCAGCGTGACCGAAAGAGACAGCGCCGAAAGCGGATCGTTGGAGGCCGTGGTCGTTCAATAATTCGCTTTCACCGACACAACTGCCGCCGCCACGGTCACCGTGACCGAAAGAGTAAGCGCCGAACGCGGATAGTCGGAGGCCGTGGTGGTTCAATGATTCGCTTTCACCGACACAACTGCCGTCGCCACGGTCACCGTGACCGAAAGAGACAGCGCCGAAAGCGGATCGTTGGAGGCCGTGGTCGTTCAATAATTCGCTTTCACCGACACAACTGCCGCCACCACGGTCACCGTGACCGAAAGAGACAGCGCCAAAAGCGGATCGTTGGAGGCCGTGGTCGATCAATATTTCGCTTTCACCGACACAACTGCCGCCGCCACGGTCACCGTGATTGAAAGAGGCAGCGCCGAACGCGGATCGTCGGAGGAAGTTGTCGTTCAATATTTCGCTTTCACCAACACAACTGCCGCCGCCACGGTCACCGTGACCGAAAGAGACAGCGCCGAAAGCGGATCGTTGGAGGCCGTGGTCGTTCAATAATTCGCTTTCACCGACACAACTGCCGCCGCCACGGTCACCGTGACCGAAAGAGACAGCGCCGAAAGCGGATCGTTGGAGGCCGTGGTCGATCAATAATTCGCTTTCACCGACACAACTGCCGCCACCACGGTCACCGTGATTGAAAGAGGCAGCGCCGAACGCGGATCGTCGGAGGCTGTGGTCGTTCAAGAATTCGCTTTCACCGACACAACTGCCGCCGCCACAATCACCGTGACCGAAAGAGACAGCGCCGAACGCGGTTCGTCGGAGGCCGTGGTCATTCAATTATTCGCTTTCACCGACACAACTGCCGCCGCCACGGTCACCGTGAGCGAAAGAGGCAGCGCCGAACGCGGATCGTCAGTGGCCGTGGTCGTTCAATAATTCGCTTTCACCGACACAACTGCCGCCGCCACGGTCACCGTGACCGAAAGAGACAGCGCCGAACGCGGATCGTTGGAGGCCGTGGTCGTTCAATAATTCGCTTTCACCGACACAACTGCCGCCGCCACGGTCACCGTGACCGAAAGAGACAGCGCCGAACGCGGATAGTCGGAGGCCGTGGTGGTTCAATGATTCGCTTTCACCGACACAACTGCCGTCGCCACGGTCACCGTGACCGAAAGAGACAGCGCCGAAAGCGGATCGTTGGAGGCCGTGGTCGTTCAATAATTCGCTTTCACCGACACAACTGCCGCCACCACGGTCATCGTGACCGAAAGAGACAGCGCCAAAAGCGGATCGTTGGAGGCCGTGGTCGATCAATATTTCGCTTTCACCGACACAACTGCCGCCGCCACGGTCACCGTGATTGAAAGAGGCAGCGCCGAACGCGGATCGTCGGAGGAAGTTGTCGTTCAATATTTCGCTTTCACCGACACAACTGCCGCCGCCACGGTCACCGTGACCGAAAGAGACAGCGCCGAAAGCGGATCGTTGGAGGCCGTGGTCGTTCAATAATTCGCTTTCACCGACACAACTGCCACCGCCACGGTCACCGTGACCGAAAGAGACAGCGCCGAAAGCGGATCGTTGGAGGCCGTGGTCGATCAATAATTCGCTTTCACCGACACAACTGCCGCCGCCACGGTCACCGTGATTGAAAGAGGCAGCGCCGAACGCGGATCGTCGGAGGCTGTGGTCGTTCAATAATTCACTTTCACCGACACAACTGCCGCCGCCACAATCACCGTGACCGAAAGAGACAGCGCCGAACGCGGTTCGTCGGAGGCCGTGGTCATTCAATTATTCGCTTTCACCGACACAACTGCCGCCGCCACGGTCACCGTGAGCGAAAGAGGCAGCGCCGAACGCGGATCGTCAGTGGCCGTGGTCGTTCAATAATTCGCTTTCACCGACACAACTGCCGCCGCCACGGTCACCGTGACCGAAAGAGACAGCGCCGAACGCGGATCGTCGGAGGCCGTGGTCGTTCAATAATTCGCTTTCACCGACACAACTGCCGCCGCCACGGTCACCGTGACGGAAAGAGACAGCGCCGAAAGCCGATCGTTGGAGGCCGTGCTCGTTCAATAATTCGCTTTCACCGACACAACTGCCGCCGCCATGGTCACCGTGAGCGAAACAGACAGCGCCGAACTCGGATCGTCGGAGGCCGTGGTCGTTCAATAATTCGCTTTCACCGACACAACTGCCGACGCCACGGTCACCGTGACCGAAAGAGACAGCGCCGAAAGCGGATCGTGTGAGGCCGTGCTCGTTCAATAATTCGCTTTCACCGACACAAATGCCGCCGCCACGATCACCATGACCGAAAGAGACAGCGCCGAAAGCGGGTCGTTGGAGGCCGTGGTCGTTCAATATTTGGCTTTCACCGACACAACTGCCGACACCACGGTCACCGTGACCGAGAGAGACAGCGCCGAAAGCGGATCGTCGGAGGCCGTGGTCGTTCAATAATTCGCTTTCACCGACACAACTGCCGACGCCACGGTCACCGTGAGCGAAAGAGACAGCGCCGAAAGCGGATCGTGTGAGGCCGTGCTCGTTCAATAATTCGCTTTCACCGTCACAACTGCCGCCGCCACGGTCACCGTGAGCGAAAGAGACAGCGCCGAACGCGGATCGTCGGAGGCCGTGGTCGTTCAATAATTCGCTTTACCGACACAACTGCCGACGTCACGGTCACCGTGACCGAAAGAGACAGCGCCGAAAGCGGATCGTGTGAGGCCGTGCTCGTTCAATAATTCGCTTTCACCGACACAAATGCCGCCGCCACGGTCACCGTGAGCGAAAGAGACAGCGCCGAACGCGGATCGTCGGAGGCCGTGGTCGTTCAATATTTCGCTTTCACCGACACAACTGCCGCCGCCACGGTCACCGTGACCGAAAGAGACAGCGCCAAAAGCGGATCGTTGGAGGCCGTGGTCGATCAATATTTCGCTTTCACCGACACAACTGCCGCCGCCACGGTCACCGTGATTGAAAGAGGAAGCGCCGAACGCGGATCGTCGGAGGAAGTTGTCGTTCAATATTTCGCTTTCACCGACACAACTGCCGCCGCCACGGTCACCGTGACCGAAAGAGACAGCGCCGAAAGCGGATCGTTGGAGGCCGTGGTCGTTCAATAATTCGCTTTCACCGACACAACTGCCGCCGCCACGGTCACTGTGACCGAAAGAGACAGCGCCGAAAGCGGATCGTTGGAGGCCGTGGTCAATCAATACTTTGCTTTCACCGACACAACTGCCGCAGCCACGGTCAGCGTGACCGAAAGAGACAGCGCCGAAAGCGGATCGTTGGAGGCCGTGGTCGTTCAATAATTCGCTTTCACCGACACAACTGCCGCCGCCACGGTCACCGTGACCGAAAGAGACAGCGCCGAACGCGGATAGTCGGAGGCCGTGGTGGTTCAATGATTCGCTTTCACCGACACAACTGCCGCCGCCACGGTCACCGTGACCGAAAGAGACAGCGCCGAAAGCGGATCGTTGGAGGCCGTGGTCGTTCAATAATTGGCTTTCACCGACACAACTGCCGCCACCACGGTCACCGTGACCGAAAGAGACAGCGCCAAAAGCGGATCGTTGGAGGCCGTGGTCGATCAATATTTCGCTTTCACCGACACAACTGCCGCCGCCACGGTCACCGTGATTGAAAGAGGAAGCGCCGAACGCGGATCGTCGGAGGAAGTTGTCGTTCAATATTTCGCTTTCACCGACACAACTGCCGCCGCTATAGTCACCGTGAGCGAAAGAGACAGCGCCGAACGCGGATCGTCGGAGGCCGTGGTCGTTCAATAATTCGCTTTCACCGACACACCTGCCGACGCCACGGTCACCGTGACCGAAAGAGACAGCGCCGAAAGCGGATCGTGTGAGGCCGTGCTCGTTCAATAATTCGCTTTCACCGATACAAATGCCGCCGCCAAGGTCACCATGACCGAAAGAGACAGCATCGAAAGCGGATCGTTGGAGGCCGTGGTCGTTCAATAATTGGCTTTCACTGACACAACTGCCGACGCCACGGTCACCGTGACCGAAAGAGACAGCTCCGAAAGCGGATCGTCGGAGGCCGTGGTCGTTCAATATTTCGCTTTCACCGACACAACTGCCGACGCCACGGTCACCGTGACCGAAAGAGACAGCGCCGAAAGCGGATCGTCGGAGGCCGTGGTCGTTCAATAATTCGCTTTCACCGACACAACTGCCGACGCCACGGTCACCGTGAGCGAAAGAGACAGCGCCGAAAGCGGATCGTGTGAGGCCGTGCTCGTTCAATAATTCGCTTTCACCGTCACAACTGCCGCCGCCACGGTCACCGTGAGCGAAAGAGACAGCGCCGAACGCGGATCGGTGGAGGCCGTGGTCGTTCAATAATTCGCTTTCACCGACACAAGTGCCGACGCCACGGTCACCGTGAGCGAAAGAGACAGCGCCGAACACGGATCGTCGGAGGCCGTGGTCGTTCAATAATTCGCTTTCACCGACACAACTGCCGACGCCACGGTCACCCGTGACCGAAAGAGACAGCGCCGAAAGCGGATCATGTGAGGCCGTGCTCGTTCAATTATTCGCTTTCACGACACAAATGCCGCCGCCACGGACACCGTGAGCGAAAGAGACAGCGCCGAACGCGGATCGTCGGAGGCCGTGGTCGTTCAATATTTCGCTTTCACCTACACAACTGCCGCCGCCACGATCACCGTGACCGAAAGAGACAGTGCCGAAAGAGGATCGTTAGAGGCCGTGGTCGTTCAATAATTCGCTTTCACCGACACAACTGCCGCCGCCACGGTCACCGTGACCGAAAGAGACAGCGCCGAAAGCGGATTGTTGGAGGCCGTGGTCGATCAATAATTCGCTTTCACCGACACAACTGCCGCAGCCACGGTCACCGTGACCGAAAGAGACAGCGCCGAACGCGGATCGTCGGATGCCGTGGTCGTTCAATTATTCGCTTTCACCGACACAACTGCCGCCGCCACGGTCACCGTGACCGAAAGAGACAGCGCTGAACGCGGATAGTCGGAGGCCGTGGAGGTTCAATGATTCGCTTTCACCGACACAACTGCCGCCGCCACGGTCACCGTGATCGAAAGAGACAGCGCCGAAAGCGGATCGTTGGAGGCCGTGGTCGTTCAATATTTCGCTTTCACCGACACAACTGCCGCCGCCACGGTCACCGTGACCGAAAGAGACAGCGCCGAAAGCGGATCCTTGGAAGCCGTGGTCGATCAATAATTCGCTTTCACCGACACAACTGCCGCCGCCACGGTCACCGTGATTGAAAGAGGCAGCGCCGAACGCGGATCGTCGGAGGAACTGGTCGTTCAATATTTCGCTTTCACCGACACAACTGCCGCCGCCACGGTCAGCGTGACCGAAAGAGACAGCGCCGAAAGCGGATCGTTGGAGGCCGTAATCGTTCAATAATTCGCTTTCACCGACACAACTGCCGCCGCCACGGTCACCGTGACCGAAAAAGACAGCGCCGAACGCGGATAGTCGGAGGCCGTGGTGGTTCAATGATTCGCTTTCACCGACACAACTGCCGCTGCCACGGTCACCGTGACCGAAAGAGACAGCGCCGAAAGCGGATCGTTGGAGGCCATGGTCGTTCAATAATTCGCTTTCACCGACACAACTGCCGCCACCACGGTCACCGTGACCGAAAGAGACAGCGCCAAAAGCGGATCGTTGGAGGCCGTGGTCGATCAATATTTCGCTTACACCGACACAACTGCCGCCGCCACGGTCACCGTGATTGAAAGAGGCAGCGCCGAACGCGGATCGTCGGAGGAAGTTGTCGTTCAATATTTCGCTTTCACCGACACAACTGCCGCCGCCACGGTCACCGTGACCGAAAGAGACAGCGCCGAAAGCGGATCGTTGGAGGCCGTGGTCGTTCAATAATTCGCTTTCACCGACACAACTGCCGCCGCCACGGTCACTGTGACCGAAAGAGACAGCGCCGAAAGCGGATTGTTGGAGGCCGTGGTCAATCAATAATTTGCTTTCACCGACACAACTGCCGCAGCCACGGTCAGCGTGACCGAAAGAGGCAGCACCGAAAGCGGATCGTTGGTGGCCGTGGTCGTTCAATAATTCGCTTTCACCGACACAACTGCCACCGCCACGGTCACCGTGACCGAAAGAGACAGCGCCGAACGCGGATAGTCGGAGGCCGTGGTGGTTCAATGATTCGCTTTCACCGACACAACTGCCGCCGCCACGGTCACCGTGACCGAAAGAGACAGCGCCGAAAGCGGATCGTTGGAGGCCGTAGTCGTTCAATAATTCGCTTTCACCGACACAACTGCCGCCACCACGGTCACCGTGACCGAAAGAGACAGCGCCAAAAGCGGATCGTTGGAGGCCGTGGTCGATCAATATTTCGCTTTCACCGACACAACTGCCGCCGCCACGGTCACCGTGACCGAAAGAGACAGCGCCGAAAGCGGATCGTTGGAGGCCGTGGTCGTTCAAAAATTCGCTTTCACCGACACAGCTGCCGCCGCCACGGTCACCGTGACCGAAAGAGACAGCGCCAAAAGCGGATCGTTGGAGGCCGTGGTCGATCAATAATTCGCTTTCACCGACACAACTGCCGCCGCCACGGTCACCGTGATTGAAAGAGGCAGCGCCGAACGCGGATCGTCGGAGGCCGTGGTGTTCAATAATTCGCTTTCACCGACACAACTGCCGCCGCCACAATCACCGTGACCGAAAGAGACAGCGCCGAACGCGGTTCGTCGGAGGCCGTGGTCATTCAATTTTTCGCTTTCACCGACACAACTGCCGCCGCCACGGTCACCGTGAGCGAAAGAGGCAGCGCCGAACGCGGATCGTCAGTGGCCGTGGTCGTTCAATATTTCGCTTTCACCGACACAACTGCCGCCGCCACGGTCACCGTGACCGAAAGAGACAGCGCGGAACGCGGATCGTCGGAGGCCGTGGTCGTTCAATAATTCGATTTCACCGACACAACTGCCACCGCCACGGTCACCGTGACCGAAAGAGACAGCGCCAAAAGCGGATCGTTGGAGGCCGTGGTCGATCAATATTTCGCTTTCACCGACACAACTGCCGCCGCCACGGTCACCGCGATTGAAAGAGGCAGCGCCGAACGCGGATCGTCGGAGGAAGTTGTCGTTCAATATTTCGCTTTTACCGACACAACTGCCGCCGCCACGGTCACCGTGACCGAAAGAGACAGCGCCGAAAGCGGATCGTTGGAGGCCGTGGTCGTTCAATAATTCGCTTTCACCGACACAACTGCCGCCGCCACGGTCACCGTGACCGAAAGAGACAGCGCCGAAAGCGGATCGTTGAAGGCCGTGGTCGATCAATAATTCGCTTTCACCGACACAACTGCCGCCGCCACGGTCACCGTGATTGAAAGAGGCAGCGCCGAACGCGGATCGTCGGAGGCCGTGGTCGTTCAATAATTCGCTTTCACCGACACAACTGCCGCCGCCACAATCACCGTGACCGAAAGAGACAGCGCCGAACGCGGTTTGTCGGAGGCCGTGGTCATTCAATTTTTCGCTTTCACCGACACAACTGCCGCCGCCACGGTCACCGTGAGCGAAAGAGGCAGCGCCGAACGCGGATCGTCAGTGGCCGTGGTCGTTCAATAATTCGCTTTCACCGACACAACTGCCGCCGCCACGGTCACCGTGACCGAAAGAGACAGCGCCGAACGCGGATCGTCGGAGGCCGTGGTCGTTCAATAATTCGCTTTCACCGACACAACTGCCGCCGCCACGGTCACCGTGACCGAAAGAGACAGCGCCGAAAGCTGATCGTTGGAGGCCGTGCTCGTTCAATAATTCGCTTTCACCGACACAACTGCCGCCGCCATGGTCACCGTGAGCGAAAGAGACAGCGCCGAACTCGGATCGTCGGAGGCCGTGGTCGTTCAATAATTCGCTTTCACCGACACAACTGCCGACGCCACGGTCACCGTGACCGAAAGAGACAGCGCCGAAAGCGGATCGTGTGAGGCCGTGCTCGTTCAATAATTCGCTTTCACCGACACAAATGCCGCCGCCACGATCACCATGACCGAAAGAGACAGCGCCGAAAGCGGGTCGTTGGAGGCCGTGGTAGTTCAATAATTGGCTTTCACCAACACAACTGCCGACGCCACGGTCACCGTGACCGAAAGAGACAGCGCCGAAAGCGGATCGTCGGAGGCCGTGGTCGTTCAATAATTCGCTTTCACCGACACAACTGCCGACGCCACGGTCACCGTGAGCGAAAGAGACAGCGCCGAAAGCGGATCGTGTGAGGCCGTGCTCGTTCAATATATCGCTTTCACCGTCACAACTGCCGCCGCCACGGTCACCGTGAGCGAAAGAGACAGCGCCGAACGCGGATCGTTGGAGGCCGTGGTCGTTCAATAATTCGCTTTCACCGACACAAGTGCCGACGCCACGGTCACCGTGACCGAAAGAGACAGCGCCAAAAGCGGATCGTTGGAGGCCGTGGTCGATCAATATTTCGCTTTCACCGACACAACTGCCGCCGCCACGGTCACCGTGATTGAAAGAGGAAGCGCCGAACGCGGATCGTCGGAGGAAGTTGTCGTTCAATATTTCGCTTTCACCGACACAACTGCCGCCGCTATAGTCACCGTGAGCGAAAGAGACAGCGCCGAACGCGGATCGTCGGAGGCCGTGGTCGTTCAATAATTCGCTTTCACCGACACAACTGCCGACGCCACGGTCACCGTGACCGAAAGAGACAGCGCCGAAAGCGGATCGTGTGAGGCCGTGCTCGTTCAATAATTCGCTTTCACCGACACAAATGCCGCCGCCAAGGTCACCATGACCGAAAGAGACAGCGCCGAAAGCGGATCGTTGGAGGCCGTGGTCGTTCAATAATTGGCTTTCACTGACACAACTGCCGACGCCACGGTCACCGTGACCGAAAGAGACAGCTCCGAAAGCGGATCGTCGGAGGCCGTGGTCGTTCAATATTTCGCTTTCACCGACACAACTGCCGACGCCACGGTCACCGTGACCGAAAGAGACAGCGCCGAAAGCGGATCGTCGGAGGCCGTGGTCGTTCAATAATTCGCTTTCACCGACACAACTGCCGACGCCACGGTCACCGTGAGCGAAAGAGACAGCGCCGAAAGCGGATCGTGTGAGGCCGTGCTCGTTCAATAATTCGCTTTCACCGTCACAACTGCCGCCGCCACGGTCACCGTGAGCGAAAGAGACAGCGCCGAACGCGGATCGGTGGAGGCCGTGGTCGTTCAATAATTCGCTTTCACCGACACAAGTGCCGACGCCACGGTCACCGTGAGCGAAAGAGACAGCGCCGAACACGGATCGTCGGAGGCCGTGGTCGTTCAATAATTCGCTTTCACCGACACAACTGCCGACGCCACGGTCACCCGTGACCGAAAGAGACAGCGCCGAAAGCGGATCATGTGAGGCCGTGCTCGTTCAATTATTCACTTTCACCGACACAAATGCCGCCGCCACGGACACCGTGAGCGAAAGAGACAGCGCCGAACGCGGATCGTCGGAGGCCGTGGTCGTTCAATATTTCGCTTTCACCTACACAACTGCCGCCGCCACGATCACCGTGACCGAAAGAGACAGTGCCGAAAGAGGATCGTTAGAGGCCGTGGTCGTTCAATAATTCGCTTTCACCGACACAACTGCCGCCGCCACGGTCACCGTGACCGAAAGAGACAGCGCCGAAAGCGGATTGTTGGAGGCCGTGGTCGATCAATAATTCGCTTTCACCGACACAACTGCCGCAGCCACGGTCACCGTGACCGAAAGAGACAGCGCCGAACGCGGATCGTCGGATGCCGTGGTCGTTCAATTATTCGCTTTCACCGACACAACTGCCGCCGCCACGGTCACCGTGACCGAAAGAGACAGCGCTGAACGCGGATAGTCGGAGGCCGTGGTGGTTCAATGATTCGCTTTCACCGACACAACTGCCGCCGCCACGGTCACCGTGATCGAAAGAGACAGCGCCGAAAGCGGATCGTTGGAGGCCGTGGTCGTTCAATAATTCGCTTTCACCGACACAACTGCCGCCGCCACGGTCACCGTGACCGAAAGAGACAGCGCCGAAAGCGGATCCTTGGAAGCCGTGGTCGATCAATAATTCGCTTTCACCGACACAACTGCCGCCGCCACGGTCACCGTGATTGAAAGAGGCAGCGCCGAACGCGGATCGTCGGAGGAACTGGTCGTTCAATATTTCGCTTTCACCGACACAACTGCCGCCGCCACGGTCAGCGTGACCGAAAGAGACAGCGCCGAAAGCGGATCGTTGGAGGCCGTAATCGTTCAATAATTCGCTTTCACCGACACAACTGCCGCCGCCACGGTCACCGTGACCGAAAAAGACAGCGCCGAACGCGGATAGTCGGAGGCCGTGGTGGTTCAATGATTCGCTTTCACCGACACAACTGCCGCCGCCACGGTCACCGTGACCGAAAGAGACAGCGCCGAAAGCGGATCGTTGGAGGCCATGGTCGTTCAATAATTCGCTTTCACCGACACAACTGCCGCCACCACGGTCACCGTGACCGAAAGAGACAGCGCCAAAAGCGGATCGTTGGAGGCCGTGGTCGATCAATATTTCGCTTACACCGACACAACTGCCGCCGCCACGGTCACCGTGATTGAAAGAGGCAGCCCCGAACGCGGATCGTCGGAGGAAGTTGTCGTTCAATATTTCGCTTTCACCGACACAACTGCCGCCGCCACGGTCACCGTGACCGAAAGAGACAGCGCCGAAAGCGGATCGTTGGAGGCCGTGGTCGTTCAATAATTCGCTTTCACCGACACAACTGCCGCCGCCACGGTCACTGTGACCGAAAGAGACAGCGCCGAAAGCGGATTGTTGGAGGCCGTGGTCAATCAATAATTTGCTTTCACCGACACAACTGCCGCAGCCACGGTCAGCGTGACCGAAAGAGGCAGCACCGAAAGCGGATCGTTGGTGGCCGTGGTCGTTCAATAATTCGCTTTCACCGACACAACTGCCACCGCCACGGTCACCGTGACCGAAAGAGACAGCGCCGAACGCGGATAGTCGGAGGCCGTGGTGGTTCAATGATTCGCTTTCACCGACACAACTGCCGCCGCCACGGTCACCGTGACCGAAAGAGACAGCGCCGAAAGCGGATCGTTGGAGGCCGTGGTCGTTCAATAATTCGCTTTCACCGACACAACTGCCGCCACCACGGTCACCGTGACCGAAAGAGACAGCGCCAAAAGCGGATCGTTGGAGGCCGTGGTCGATCAATATTTCGCTTTCACCGACACAACTGCCGCCGCCACGGTCACCGCGATTGAAAGAGGCAGCGCCGAACGCGGATCGTCGGAGGAAGTTGTCGTTCAATATTTCGCTTTCACCGACACAACTGCCGCCGCCACGGTCACCGTGACCGAAAGAGACAGCGCCGAAAGCGGATCGTTGGAGGCCGTGGTCGTTCAAAAATTCGCTTTCACCGACACAGCTGCCGCCGCCACGGTCACCGTGACCGAAAGAGACAGCGCCAAAAGCGGATCGTTGGAGGCCGTGGTCGATCAATAATTCGCTTTCACCGACACAACTGCCGCCGCCACGGTCACCGTGATTGAAAGAGGCAGCGCCGAACGCGGATCGTCGGAGGCCGTGGTCGTTCAATAATTCGCTTTCACCGACACAACTGCCGCCGCCACAATCACCGTGACCGAAAGAGACAGCGCCGAACGCGGTTCGTCGGAGGCCGTGGTCATTCAATTTTTCGCTTTCACCGACACAACTGCCGCCGCCACGGTCACCGTGAGCGAAAGAGGCAGCGCCGAACGCGGATCGTCAGTGGCCGTGGTCGTTCAGTAATTCGCTTTCACCGACACAACTGCCGCCGCCACGGTCACCGTGACCGAAAGAGACAGCGCGGAACGCGGATCGTCGGAGGCCGTGGTCGTTCAATAATTCGATTTCACCGACACAACTGCCGCCGCCACGGTCACCGTGACCGAAAGAGACAGCGCCAAAAGCGGATCGTTGGAGGCCGTGGTCGATCAATATTTCGCTTTCACCGACACAACTGCCGCCGCCACGGTCACCGCGATTGAAAGCGGCAGCGCCGAACGCGGATCGTCGGAGGAAGTTGTCGTTCAATATTTCGCTTTTACCGACACAACTGCCGCCGCCACGGTCACCGTGACCGAAAGAGACAGCGCCGAAAGCGGATCGTTGGAGGCCGTGGTCGTTCAATAATTCGCTTTCACCGACACAACTGCCGCCGCCACGGTCACCGTGACCGAAAGAGACAGCGCCGAAAGCGGATCGTTGAAGGCCGTGGTCGATCAATAATTCGCTTTCACCGACACAACTGCCGCCGCCACGGTCACCGTGATTGAAAGAGGCAGCGCCGAACGCGGATCGTCGGAGGCCGTGGTCGTTCAATAATTCGCTTTCACCGACACAACTGCCGCCGCCACAATCACCGTGACCGAAAGAGACAGCGCCGAACGCGGTTTGTCGGAGGCCGTGGTCATTCAATTTTTCGCTTTCACCGACACAACTGCCGCCGCCACGGTCACCGTGAGCGAAAGAGGCAGCGCCGAACGCGGATCGTCAGTGGCCGTGGTCGTTCAATAATTCGCTTTCACCGACACAACTGCCGCCGCCACGGTCACCGTGACCGAAAGAGACAGCGCCGAACGCGGATCGTCGGAGGCCGTGGTCGTTCAATAATTCGCTTTCACCGACACAACTGCCGCCGCCACGGTCACCGTGACCGAAAGAGACAGCGCCGAAAGCTGATCGTTGGAGGCCGTGCTCGTTCAATAATTCGCTTTCACCGACACAACTGCCGCCGCCATGGTCACCGTGAGCGAAAGAGACAGCGCCGAACTCGGATCGTCGGAGGCCGTGGTCGTTCAATAATTCGCTTTCACCGACACAACTGCCGACGCCACGGTCACCGTGACCGAAAGAGACAGCGCCGAAAGCGGATCGTGTGAGGCCGTGCTCGTTCAATAATTCGCTTTCACCGACACAAATGCCGCCGCCACGATCACCATGACCGAAAGAGACAGCGCCGAAAGCGGGTCGTTGGAGGCCGTGGTAGTTTAATAATTGGCTTTCACCAACACAACTGCCGACGCCACGGTCACCGTGACCGAAAGAGACAGCGCCGAAAGCGGATCGTCGGAGGCCGTGGTCGTTCAATAATTCGCTTTCACCGACACAACTGCCGACGCCACGGTCACCGTGAGCGAAAGAGACAGCGCCGAAAGCGGATCGTGTGAGGCCGTGCTCGTTCAATATATCGCTTTCACCGTCACAACTGCCGCCGCCACGGTCACCGTGAGCGAAAGAGACAGCGCCGAACGCGGATCGTTGGAGGCCGTGGTCGTTCAATAATTCGCTTTCACCGACACAAGTGCCGACGCCACGGTCACCGTGAGCGAAAGAGACAGCGCCGAACGCGGATCGTCGGAGGCCGTGGTCGTTCAATAATTCGCTTTCACCGACACAACTGCCGACGTCACGGTCACCGTGACCGAAAGAGACAGCGCCGAAAGCGGATGGTGTGGGGCCGTGCTCGTTCAATAATTCGCTTTCACCGACACAAATGCCGCCACCACGGTCACCGTGAGCGAAAGAGACAGCGCCGAACGCGGATCGTCGGAGGCCGTGGCCGTTCAATATTTCGCTTTCACCGATACAACTGCCGCCACCACGGTCACCGTGACCGAAAGAGACAGCGCCGAAAGAGGATCGTTAGAGGCCGTGGTCGTTCAATAATTCGCTTTCACCGACACAACTGCCGCCGCCACGGTCACCGTGAACGAAAGAGACAGCGCCGAAAGCGGATCGTCGGAGGCCGTGGTCGTTCAATAATTCGCTTTCACCGACACAACTGCCGACGCCACGGTCACCGTGAGCGAAAGAGACAGTGCCGAACGCGGAGCGTCGGAGGACGTGGTCGTTCAATAATTCGCTTTCACCGACACAACTGCCGACGCCACGGTCAACGTGACCGAAAGACACAGCGCCGAAAGCCGGTCGTTGGAGGCCGTGCTCGTTCAATAATTCGCTTTCACCGACACAACTGCCGCCGCCATGGTCACCGTGAGCGAAAGAGACAGCGCCGAACGCGGATCGTCGGAGGCCGTGGTCGTTCAAAATTCGCTTTCACCGACACAACTGCCGACGCCACGGTCACCGTGACCGAAAGAGACAGCGCCGAAAGCGGATCGTGTGAGGCCGTGCTCGTTCAATAATTCGCTTTCACCGACACAAATGCCGCCGCCACGGTCACCATGGCAGAAAGAGACAGCGCCGAAAGCGGATCGTTGGAGGCCGTGGTCGTTCAATATTTGGCTTTCACCGACACAACTGCCGACGCCACGGTCACCGTGACCGAAAGAGACAGCGCCGAAAGCGTATCGTCGGAGGCCGTGGTCGTTCAATATTTCGCTTTCACCGACACAACTGCCGACGCCACGGTCACCGTGACCGAAAGAGACAGCGCCGAAAGCGGATCGTCGGAGGCCGTGGTCGTTCAATAATTCGCTTTCACCGACACAACTGCCGACGCCACGGTCACCGTGAGCGAAAGAGACAGCGCCGAAAGCGGATCGTGTGAGGCCGTGCTCGTTCAATAATTCGCTTTCACCGTCACAACTGCCGCCGCCACGGTCACCGTGAGCGAAAGAGACAGCGCCGAAAGCGGATCATGTGAGGCCGTGCACGTTCAATAATTCGCTTTCACCGACACAAATGCCGCCGCCACGGTCACCATGACCGAAAGAGACAGCGCCGAAAGCGGATCGTCGGAGGCCGTGCTCGTTCAATATTTCGCTTTCACCGACACAACTGCCGCCGCCACGGTCACCGTGACCGAAAGAGACAGCGCCGAAAGAGGATCGTTAGAGGCCGTGGTCGTTCAATAATTCGCTTTCACCGACACAACTGCCGCCGCCACGGTCACCGTGACCGAAAGAGACAGCGCCGAAAGCGGATTGTTGGAGGCCGTGGTCGATCAATAATTCGCTTTCACCGACACAACTGCCGCAGCCACGGTCACCGTGACCGAAAGAGACAGCGCCGAACGCGGATCGTCGGAGGCCGTGGTCGTTCAATAATTCGCTTTCACCGACACAACTGCCGCCGCCACGGTCACCGTGACCGAAAGAGACAGCGCTGAACGCGGATAGTCGGAGGCCGTGGTGGTTCAATGATTCGCTTTCACCGACACAACTGCCGCCGCCACGGTCACCGTGACCGAAAGAGACAGCGCCGAAAGCGGATCGTTGGAGGCCGTGGTCGTTCAATAATTCGCTTTCACCGACACAACTGCCGCCGCCACGGTCACCGTGACCGAAAGAGACAGCGCCGAAAGCGGATCCTTGGAAGCCGTGGTCGATCAATAATTCGCTTTCACCGACACAACTGCCGCCGCCACGGTCACCGTGATTGAAAGAGGCAGCGCCGAACGCGGATCGTCGGAGGAAGTGGTCGTTCAATATTTCGCTTTCACCGACACAACTGCCGCCGCCACGGTCAGCGTGACCGAAAGAGACAGCGCCGAAAGCGGATCGTTGGAGGCCGTGGTCGTTCAATAATTCGCTTTCACCGACACAACTGCCGCCGCCACGGTCACCGTGACCGAAAAAGACAGCGCCGAACGCGGATAGTCGGAGGCCGTGGTGGTTCAATGATTCGCTTTCACCGACACAACTGCCGCCGCCACGGTCACCGTGACCAAAAGAGACATCGCCGAAAGCGGATCGTTGGAGGCGTGGTCGTTCAATAATTCGCTTTCACCGACACAACTGCCGCCGCCACGGTCACCGTGATTGAAAGAGGCAGCGTCGAACGCGGATCGTCGGAGGAAGTGGTCGTTCAATATTTCGCTTTCACCGACACAACTGCCGCCGCCACTGTCAGCGTGACCGAAAGAGACAGCGCCGAAAGCGGATCGTTGGAGGCCGTGGTCGTTCAATAATTCGCTTTCACCGACACAACTGCCGCCGCCACGGTCACCGGGATTGAAAGAGGCAGCGCCGAACGCGGATCGTCGGAGGGAGTTGTCGTTCAATATTTCGCTTTCACCGACACAACTGCCGCCGCCACGGTCACCGTGACCGAAAGAGACAGCGCCGAAAGCGGATCGTTGGAGGCCGTGATCGTTCAATAATTCGCTTTCACCGACACAACTGCCGCCGCCACGGTCACTGTGACCGAAAGAGACAGCGCCGAAAGCGGATCGTTGGAGGCCGTGGTCAATCAATAATTTGCTTTCACCGACACAACTGCCGCAGCCACGGTCAGCGTGACCGAAAGAGACAGCGCCGAAAGCGGATCGTTGGAGGCCGTGGTCGTTCAATAATTCGCTTTCACCGACACAACTGCCACCGCCACGGTCACCGTGACCGAAAGAGACAGCGCCGAACGCGGATAGTCGGAGGCCGTGGTGGTTCAATGATTCGGTTTCACCGACACAACTGCCGTCGCCACGGTCACCGTGACCGAAAGAGACAGCGCCGAAAGCGGATCGTTGGAGGCCGTGGTCGTTCAATAATTCGCTTTCACCGACACAACTGCCGCCACCACGGTCATCGTGACCGAAAGAGACAGCGCCAAAAGCGGATCGTTGGAGGCCGTGGTCGATCAATATTTCGCTTTCACCGACACAACTGCCGCCGCCACGGTCACCGTGATTGAAAGAGGCAGCGCCGAACGCGGATCGTCGGAGGAAGTTGTCGTTCAATATTTCGCTTTCACCGACACAACTGCCGCCGCCACGGTCACCGTGACCGAAAGAGACAGCGCCGAAAGCGGATCGTTGGAGGCCGTGGTCGTTCAATAATTCGCTTTCACCGACACAACTGCCGCCGCCACGGTCACCGTGACCGAAAGAGACAGCGCCGAAAGCGGATCGTTGGAGGCCGTGGTCGATCAATAATTCGCTTTCACCGACACAACTGCCGCCGCCACGGTCACCGTGATTGAAAGAGGCAGCGCCGAACGCGGATCGTCGGAGGCTGTGGTCGTTCAATATTTCGCTTTCACCGACACAACTGCCGCCGCCACAATCACCGTGACCGAAAGAGACAGCGCCGAACGCGGTTCGTCGGAGGCCGTGGTCATTCAATTATTCGCTTTCACCGACACAACTGCCGCCGCCACGGTCACCGTGAGCGAAAGAGGCAGCGCCGAACGCGGATCGTCAGTGGCCGTGGTCGTTCAATAATTCGCTTTCACCGACACAACTGCCGCCGCCACGGTCACCGTGACCGAAAGAGACAGCGCCGAACGCGGATCGTCGGAGGCCGTGGTCGTTCAATAATTCGCTTTCACCGACACAACTGCCGCCGCCACGGTCACCGTGACCGAAAGAGACAGCGCCGAAAGCCGATCGTTGGAGGCCGTGGTCGTTCAATAATTCGCTTTCACCGACACAACTGCCGCCGCCACGGTCACCGTGACCGAAAGAGACAGCGCCGAACGCGGATCGTCGGAGGCCGTGGTCGTTCAATAATTCGCTTTCACCGACACAACTGCCGCCGCCACGGTCACCGTGACCGAAAGAGACAGCGCCGAAAGCCGATCGTTGGAGGCCGTGCTCGTTCAATAATTCGCTTTCACCGACACAACTGCCGTCGCCACGGTCACCGTGACCGAAAGAGACAGCGCCGAAAGCGGATCGTTGGAGGCCGTGGTCGTTCAATAATTCGCTTTCACCGACACAACTGCCGCCACCACGGTAACCGTGACCGAAAGAGACAGCGCCAAAAGCGGATCGTTGGAGGCCGTGGTCGATCAATATTTCGCTTTCACCGACACAACTGCCGCCGCCACGGTCACCGTGATTGAAAGAGGCAGCGCCGAACGCGGATCGTCGGAGGAAGTTGTCGTTCAATATTTCGCTTTCACCGACACAACTGCCGCCGCCACGGTCACCGTGACCGAAAGACACAGCGCCGAAAGCGGATCGTTGGAGGCCGTGGTCGTTCAATAATTCGCTTTCACCGACACAACTGCCGCCGCCACGGTCACCGTGACCGAAAGAGACAGCGCCGAAAGCGGATCGTTGGAGGCCGTGGTCGATCAATAATTCGCTTTCACCGACACAACTGCCGCCGCCACGGTCACCGTGATTGAAAGAGGCAGCGCCGAACGCGGATCGTCGGAGGCTGTGGTCGTTCAAGAATTCGCTTTCACCGACACAACTGCCGCCGCCACAATCACCGTGACCGAAAGAGACAGCGCCGAACGCGGTTCGTCGGAGGCCGTGGTCATTCAATTATTCGCTTTCACCGACACAACTGCCGCCGCCACGGTCACCATGAGCGAAAGAGGCAGCGCCGAACGCGGATCGTCAGTGGCCGTGGTCGTTCAATAATTCGCTTTCACCGACACAACTGCCGCCGCCACGGTCACCGTGACCGAAAGAGACAGCGCCGAACGCGGATCGTTGGAGGCCGTGGTCGTTCAATAATTCGCTTTCACCGACACAACTGCCGCCGCCACGGTCACCGTGACCGAAAGAGACAGCGCCGAACGCGGATAGTCGGAGGCCGTGGTGGTTCAATGATTCGCTTTCACCGACACAACTGCCGTCGCCACGGTCACCGTGACCGAAAGAGACAGCGCCGAAAGCGGATCGTTGGAGGCCGTGGTCGTTCAATAATTCGCTTTCACCGACACAACTGCCGCCACCACGGTCATCGTGACCGAAAGAGACAGCGCCAAAAGCGGATCGTTGGAGGCCGTGGTCGATCAATATTTCGCTTTCACCGACACAACTGCCGCCGCCACGGTCACCGCGATTGAAAGAGGCAGCGCCGAACGCGGATCGTCGGAGGAAGTTGTCGTTCAATATTTCGCTTTCACCGACACAACTGCCGCCGCCACGGTCACCGTGACCGAAAGAGACAGCGCCGAAAGCGGATCGTTGGAGGCCGTGGTCGTTCAATAATTCGCTTTCACCGACACAACTGCCGCCGCCACGGTCACCGTGACCGAAAGAGACAGCGCCGAAAGCGGATCGTTGGAGGCCGTGGTCGATCAATAATTCGCTTTCACCGACACAACTGCCGCCGCCACGGTCACCGTGATTGAAAGAGGCAGCGCCGAACGCGGATCGTCGGAGGCTGTGGTCGTTCAATAATTCGCTTTCACCGACACAACTGCCGCCGCCACAATCACCGTGACCGAAAGAGACAGCGCCGAACGCGGTTCGTCGGAGGCCGTGGTCATTCAATTATTCGCTTTCACCGACACAACTGCCGCCGCCACGGTCACCGTGAGCGAAAGAGGCAGCGCCGAACGCGGATCGTCAGTGGCCGTGGTCGTTCAATAATTCGCTTTCACCGACACAACTGCCGCCGCCACGGTCACCGTGACCGAAAGAGACAGCGCCGAAAGCCGATCGTTGGAGGCCGTGCTCGTTCAATAATTCGCTTTCACCGACACAAATGCCGCCGCCACGATCACCATGACCGAAAGAGACAGCGCCGAAAGCGGGTCGTTGGAGACCGTGGTCGTTCAATATTTGGCTTTCACCGACACAACTGCCGACACCACGGTCACCGTGACCGAGAGAGACAGCGCCGAAAGCGGATCGTCGGAGGCCGTGGTCGTTCAATAATTCGCTTTCACCGACACAACTGCCGACGCCACGGTCACCGTGAGCGAAAGAGACAGCGCCGAAAGCGGATCGTGTGAGGCCGTGCTCGTTCAATAATTCGCTTTCACCGTCACAACTGCCGCCGCCACGGTCACCGTGAGCGAAAGAGACAGCGCCGAACGCGGATCGTCGGAGGCCGTGGTCGTTCAATAATTCGCTTTACCGACACAACTGCCGACGTCACGGTCACCGTGACCGAAAGAGACAGCGCCGAAAGCGGATCGTGTGAGGCCGTGCTCGTTCAATAATTCGCTTTCACCGACACAAATGCCGCCGCCACGGTCACCGTGAGCGAAAGAGACAGCGCCGAACGCGGATCGTCGGAGGCCGTGGTCGTTCAATATTTCGCTTTCACCGACACAACTGCCGCCGCCACGGTCACCGTGACCGAAAGAGACAGCGCCAAAAGAGGATCGTTAGAGGCCGTGGTCGTTCAATAATTCGCTTTCACCGACACAACTGCCGCCGCCACGGTCACCGTGACCGAAAAAGACAGCGCCGAACGCGGATAGTCGGAGGCCGTGGTGGTTCAATGATTCGCTTTCACCGACACAACTGCCGCCGCCACGGTCACCGTGACCAAAAGAGACAGCGCCGAAAGCGGATCGTTGGAGGCCGTGGTCGTTCAATAATTCGCTTTCACCGACACAACTGCCCCCACCACGGTCACCGTGACCGAAAGAGACAGCGCCAAAAGCGGATCGTTGGAGGCCGTGGTCGATCAATATTTCGCTTTCACCGACACAACTGCCGCCGCCACGGTCACCGTGATTGAAAGAGGAAGCGCCGAACGCGGATCGTCGGAGGAAGTTGTCGTTCAATATTTCGCTTTCACCGACACAACTGCCGCCGCCACGGTCACCGTGACCGAAAGAGACAGCGCCGAAAGCGGATCGTTGGAGGCCGTGGTCGTTCAATAATTCGCTTTCACCGACACAACTGCCGCCGCCACGGTCACTGTGACCGAAAGAGACAGCGCCGAAAGCGGATCGTTGGAGGCCGTGGTCAATCAATACTTTGCTTTCACCGACACAACTGCCGCAGCCACGGTCAGCGTGACCGAAAGAGACAGCGCCGAAAGCGGATCGTTGGAGGCCGTGGTCGTTCAATAATTCGCTTTCACCGACACAACTGCCGCCGCCACGGTCACCGTGACCGAAAGAGACAGCGCCGAACGCGGATAGTCGGAGGCCGTGGTGGTTCAATGATTCGCTTTCACCGACACAACTGCCGCCGCCACGGTCACCGTGACCGAAAGAGACAGCGCCGAAAGCGGATCGTTGGAGGCCGTGGTCGTTCAATAATTGGCTTTCACCGACACAACTGCCGCCACCACGGTCACCGTGACCGAAAGAGACAGCGCCAAAAGCGGATCGTTGGAGGCCGTGGTCGATCAATATTTCGCTTTCACCGACACAACTGCCGCCGCCACGGTCACCGTGATTGAAAGAGGAAGCGCCGAACGCGGATCGTCGGAGGAAGTTGTCGTTCAATATTTCGCTTTCACCGACACAACTGCCGCCGCCACGGTCACCGTGACCGAAAGAGACAGCGCCGAAAGCGGATCATTGGAGGCCGTGGTCGTTCAATAATTCGCTTTCACCGACACAACTGCCGCCGTCACGGTCACCGTGACCGAAAGAGACAGCGCCGAAAGCGGATCGTTGGAGGCCGTGGTCGATCAATAATTCGCTTTCACCGACACAACTGCCGCCGCCACGGTCACCGTGATTGAAAGAGGCAGCGCCGAACGCGGATCGTCGGAGGCCGTGGTCGTTCAATAATTCGCTTTCACCGACACAACTGCCGCCGCCACAATCACCGTGACTGAAAGAGACAGCGCCGAACGCGGTTCGTCGGAGGCCGTGGTCATTCAATTATTCGCTTTCACCGACACAACTGCCGCCGCCACGGTCACCGTGAGCGAAAGAGGCAGCGCCGAACGCGGATCGTCAGTGGCCGTGGTCGTTCAATAATTCGCTTTCACCGCCACAACTGCCGCCGCCACGGTCACCGTGACCGAAAGAGACAGCGCCGAACGCGGATCGTCGGAGGCCGTGGTCGTTCAATAATTCGCTTTCACCGACACAACTGCCGCCGCCACGGTCACCGTGACCGAAAGAGACAGCGCCGAAAGCCGATCGTTGGAGGCCGTGCTCGTTCAATATTTCGCTTTCACCGACACAACTGCCGCCGCCATGGTCACCGTGAGCGAAAGAGACAGCGCCGAACGCGGATCGTTGGAGGCCGTGGTCGTTCAATAATTCGCTTTCACCGACACAAGTGCCGACGCCACGGTCACCGTGAGCGAAAGAGACAGCGCCGAACGCGGATCGTCGGAGGCCGTGGTCGTTCAATAATTCGCTTTCACCGACACAACTGCCGACGTCACGGTCACCGTGACCGAAAGAGACAGCGCCGAAAGCGGATCGTGTGAGGCCGTGCTCGTTCAATATTTCGCTTTCACCGACACAAATGCCGCCGCCACGGTCACCGTGAGCGAAAGAGACAGCGCCGAACGCGGATCGTCGGAGGCCGTGGTCGTTCAATATTTCGCTTTCACCGACACAACTGCCGCCGCCACGGTCACCGTGACCGAAAGAGACAGCGCCGAAAGAGGATCGTTAGGGGCCGTGGTCGTTCAATAATTCGCTTTCACCGACACAACTGCCGCCGCCACGGTCACCGTGACCGAAAGAGACAGCGCCGAAAGCGGATTGTTGGAGGCCGTGGTCGATCAATAATTCGCTTTCACCGACACAACTGACGCAGCCACGGTCACCGTGACCGAAAGAGAAAGCGCCGAACGCGGATCGTCGGAGGCCGTGGTCGTTCAATAATTCGCTTTCACCGACACAACTGCCGCCGCCACGGTCACCGTGACCGAAAGAGACAGCGCTGAACGCGGATAGTCGGAGGCCGTGGTGGTTCAATGATTCGCTTTCACCGACACAACTGCCGCCGCCACGGTCACCGTGACCGAAAGAGACAGCGCCGAAAGCGGATCGTTGGAGGCCGTGGTCGTTCAATAATTCGCTTTCACCGACACAACTGCCGCCGCCACGGTCACCGTGACCGAAAGAGACAGCGCCGAAAGCGGATCCTTGGAGGCCGTGGTCGATCAATAATTCGCTTTTACCGACACAACTGCCGCCGCCACGGTCACCGTGATTGAAAGAGGCAGCGCCGAACGCGGATCGTCGGAGGAAGTGGTCGTTCAATATTTCGCTTTCACCGATACAACTGCCGCCGCCACGGTCAGCGTGACCGAAAGAGTCAGCGCCGAAAGCGGATCGTTGGAGGCCGTGGTCGTTCAATAATTCGCTTTCACCGACACAACTGCCGCCGCCACGGTCACCGTGACCAAAAGAGACAGCGCCGAACGCGGATAGTCGGAGGCCGTGGTGGTTCAATGATTCGCTTTCACCGACACAACTGCCGCCGCCACGGTCACCGTGACCGAAAGAGACAGCGCCGAAAGCGGATCGTTGGAGGCCGTGGTCGTTCAATAATTCGCTTTCACCGACACAACTGCCGCCACCACAGTCACCGTGACCGAAAGAGACAGCGCCAAAAGCGGATCGTTGGAGGCCGTGGTCGATCAATATTTCGCTTTCACCGACACAACTGCCGCCGCCACGGTCACCGTGATTGAAAGAGGCAGCGCCGAACGCGGATCGTCGGAGGAAGTTGTCGTTCAATATTTCGCTTTCAACGACACAACTGCCGCCGCCACGGTCACCGTTACCGAAAGAGACAGCGCCGAAAGCGGATCGTTGGAGGCCGTGGTCGTTCAATATTTCGCTTTCACCGACACAACTGCCGCCGCCACGGTCACTGTGACCGAAAGAGACAGCGCCGAAAGCGGATCGTTGGAGGCCGTGGTCAATCAATAATTTGCTTTCACCGACACAACTGCCGCAGCCACGGTCACCGTGAGCGAAAGAGACAGCGCCGAAGGCGGATCGTGTGAGGCCGTGCTCGTTCAATATTTCGCTTTCACCGTCACAACTGCCGCCGCCACGGTCACCGTGACCGAAAGAGACAGCGCCGAAAGCGGATCGTTGGAGGCCGTGGTCGTTCAATATTTCGCTTTCACCGACACAACTGCCGCCGCCATGGCCACCGTGACCGAAAGAGACAGCGCCGAAAGCGGATCGTTGGAGGCCGTGGTCGATCAATAATTCGCTTTCACCGACACAACTGCCGCCGCCACGGTCACCGTGGTTGAAAGAGGCAGCGCCGAACGCGGATCGTCGGAGGCCGTGGTCGTTCAATAATTCGCTTTCACCGACACAACTGCCGCCGCCACAATTACCGTGACCGAAAGAGACAGCGCCGAACGCGGTTCGTCGGAGGCCGTGGTCATTCAATAATTCGCTTTCACCGACACAACTGCCGCCGCCACGGTCACCGTGAGCGAAAGAGGCAGCGCCGAACGCGGAGCGTCAGTGGCCGTGGTCGTTCAATAATTTGCTTTCACCGACACACCTGCCGCCGCCACGGTCACCGTGACCGAAAGAGACAGCGCCGAACGCGGATCGTCGGAGGCCGTGGTCGTTCAATAATTCGCTTTCACCGACACAACTGCCGCCGCCACGGTCACCGTGACCGAAAGAGACAGCGCCGAAAGCCGATCGTTGGAGGCCGTGCTCGTTCAATAATTCGCTTTCACCGACACAACTGCCGCCGCCATGGTCACCGTGGGCGAAAGAGACAGCGCCGAACTCGGATCGTCGAAGGCCGTGGTCGTTCAATATTTCGCTTTCAGCGACACAACTGCCGACGCCACGGTCACCATGACCGAAAGAGACAGCGCCGAAAGCGGATCGTGTGAGGCCGTGCTCGTTCAATAATTCGCTTTCACCGACACAAATGCCGCCGCCACGATCACCATGACCGAAAGAGACAGCGCCGAAAGCGGATCGTTGGAGGCCGTGGTCGTTCAATAATTGGCTTTCACCGACACAACTGCCGCCGCCACGGTCACCGTGACCGAAAGAGACAGCGCTGAACGCGGATAGTCGGTGGCCGTGGTGGTTCAATGATTCGCTTTCACCGACACAACTGGCGCCGCCACGGTCACCGTGACCGAAAGAGACAGCGCCGGAAGCGGATCGTTGGATGCCGTGGTCGTTCAATATTTCGCTTTCACCGACACATCTGCCGCCGCCACGGTCACCGTGACCGAAAGAGACAGCGCCGAAAGCGGATCCTTGGAGGCCGTGGTCGATCAATAATTCGCTTTCACCGACACAACTGCCGCCGCCACGGTCACCGTGATTGAAAGAGGCAGCGCCGAACGCGGATCGTCGGAGGAAGTGGTCGTTCAATATTTCGCTTTCACCGACACAACTGCCGCCGCCACGGTCAGCGTGACCGAAAGAGACAGCGCCGAAAGCGGATCCTTGGAGGCCGTGGTCGATCAATAATTCGCTTTCACCGACACAACTGCCGCCGCCACGGTCACCGTGATTGAAAGAGGCAGCGCCGAACGCGGATCGTCGGAGGAAGTTGTCGTTCAATATTTCGCTTTCACCGACACAACTGCCGCCGCCACGGTCACCGTGACCGAAAGAGACAGCGCCGAAAGCGGATCGTTGGAGGCCGTGGTCGTTCAATAATTCGCTTTCACCGACACAACTGCCGCCGCCACGGTCACTCTGACCGAAAGAGACAGCACCGAAAGCGGATCGTTGGAGGCCGTGGTCAATCAATAATTTGCTTTTACCGACACAACTGCCGCAGCCACGGTCACCGTGAGCGAAAGAGACAGCGCCGAAAGCGGATCGTGTGAGGCCGTGCTCGTTCAATATTTCGCTTTCACCGTCACAACTGCCGCCGCCACGGTCACCGTGACCGAAAGAGACAGCGCCGAAAGCGGATCGTTGGAGGCCGTGGTCGTTGAATAATTCGCCTTCACCGACACAACTGCCGCCGCCACGGTCACCGTGGTTGAAAGAGGCAGCGCCGAACGCGGATCGTCGGAGGCCGTGGTCGTTCAATAATTCGCTTTCACCGACACAACTGCCGCCGCCACAAACACCGTGACCGAAAGAGGCAGCGCCGAACGCGGTTCGTCGGAGGCCGTGGTCATTCAATAATTCGCTTTGACCGACACAACTGCCGCCGCCACGGTCACCGTGAGCGAAAGAGGCAGCGCCGAACGCGGATCGTCAGTGGCCGTGGTCGTTCAATAATTCGCTTTCACCGACACAACTGCCGCCGCCACGGTCACCGTGACCGAAAGAGACAGCGCCGAACGCGGATCGTCGGAGGCCGTGGTCGTTCAATAATTCGCTTTCACCGACACAACTGCCGCCGCCACGGTCACCGTGACCGAAAGAGACAGCGCCGAAAGCCGATCGTTGGAGGCCGTGCTCGTTCAATAATTCGCTTTCACCGACACAACTGCCGCCGCCATGGTCACCGTGAGCGAAAGAGACAGCGCCGAACTCGGATCGTCGAAGGCCGTGGTCGTTCAATAATTCGCTTTCACCGACACAACTGCCGACGCCACGGTCACCGTGACCGAAAGAGACAGCGCCGAAAGCGGATCGTGTGAGGCCGTGCTCGTTCAATAATTCGCTTTCACCGACACAAATGCCGCCGCCACGATCACCATGACCGAAAGAGACAGCGCCGAAAGCGGATCGTTGGAGGCCGTGGTCGTTCAATAATTGGCTTTCACCGACACAACTGCCGACGCCACGGTCACAGTGACCGAAGGAGACAGCGCCGAAAGCGGATCGTCGGAGGCCGTGGTCGTTCAATAATTCGCTTTCACCGACACAACTGCCGACGCCACGGTCACCGTGACCGAAAGAGACAGCGCCGAAAGCGGATCGTCGGAGGCCGTGGTCGTTCAAAAATTCGCTTTCACCGACACAACTGCCGACGCCACGGTCACCGTGAGCGAAAGAGACAGCGCCGAAAGCGGATCGTGTGAGGCCGTGCTCGTTCAATAATTCGCTTCCGCCGTCACAACTGCCGCCGCCACGGTCACCGTGAGCGAAAGAGACAGCGCCGAACGCGGATCGTTGGAGGCCGTGGTCGTTCAATATTTCGCTTTCATCGACACAAGTGCCGACGCCACGGTCACCGTGAGCGAAAGAGACAGCGCCGAACGCGGATCGTCGGAGGCCGTGGTCGTTCAATAATTCGCTTTCACCGACACAACTGCCGACGCCACGGTCACCGTGACCGAAAGAGACAGCGCCGAAAGCGGATCGTGTGAGGCCGTGCTCGTTCAATAATTCGCTTTCACCGACACAAATGCCGCCGCCACGGTCACCATGACCGAAAGAGACAGCGCCGAAAGCGGATCGTCGGAGGCCGTGCTCGTTCAATATTTCGCTTTCACCGACACAACTGCCGGCGCCACGGTCACCGTGAGCGAAAGAGACTGCGCCGAACGCGGATCGTCGGAGGCCGTGGTCGTTCAATATTTCGCTTTCACCGACACAACTGCCGCCGCCACGGTCACCGTGACCGAAAGAGACAGCGCCGAACGCGGATCGTCGGAGGCCGTGGTCGTTCAATATTTCGCTTTCACCGACACAACTGCCGCCGCCACGGTCACCGTGACCGAAAGAGACAACGCTGAACGCGGATCGTCGGAGGCCGTGGTCGTTCAATATTTCGCTTTCACTGACACAACTGCCGCCGCCACGGTCACCGTGACCAAAAGAGACTGCGCCGAAAGCGGATCGTTGGAGGCCGTTGTCGATCAATATTTCGCTTTCACCGACACAACTGCCGCCGCCACGGTCACCGTGATTGAAAGAGGCAGCGCCGAACGCGGATCGTCGGAGGCCGTGGCCGTTCAATAATTCGCTTTCACCGACACAACTGCCGCCGCCACCGTCACCGTGACCGAAAGAGACAGCGCCGAACGCGGATCGTCGGAGGCCGTGGTCGTTCAATAATTCGCTTTCACCGACACAACTGCCGCCACCACGATCACCGTGACCGAAAGAGACAGCGCCGAACGCGGTTCGTTGGAGGCCATGGTCATTCAATATTTCGCTTTCACCGTCACAACTGCCGCCGCCACGGTCACCGTGAGCGAAAGAGACAGCGCCGAACGCGGATCGTTGGAGGCCGTGGTCGTTCAATAATTCGCATTCACCGACACAAGTGCCGACGCCACGGTCACCGTGAGCGAAAGAGACAGCGCCGAACGCGGATCGTCGGACGCCGTGGTCGTTCAATGATTCGCTTTCACCGACACCACTGCCGCCGCCACGGTCACCGTGACCGAAAGAGACAGCGCCGAAAGCGGATCGTTGGAGGCCGTGGTCGTTCAATATTTCGCTTTCACCGACACAACTGCCGCCACCACGGTCACCGTGACCGAAAGAGACAGCGCCAAAAGCGGATCGTTGGAGGCCATGGTCGATCAATATTTCGCTTTCACCGACACAACTGCCGCCGCCACGGTCACCGTGATTGAAAGAGGCAGCGCCGAACGCGGATCGTCGGAGGAAGTTGTCGTTCAATATTTCGCTTTCACCGACACAACTGCCGCCGCCACGGTCACCGTGACCGAAAGAGACAGCGCCGAAAGCGGATCGTTGGAAGCCGTGGTCGTTCAATAATTCGCTTTCACCGACACAACTGCCGCCGCCACGGTCACCGTGACCGAAAGAGACAGCGCCGAAAGCGGATCGTTGGAGGCCGTGGTCGATCAATAATTCGCTTTCACCGACACAACTGCCGCCGCCACGGTCACCGTGATTGAAAGAGGCAGCGCCGAACGCGGATCGTCGGAGGCCGTGGTCGTTCAATAATTCGCTTTCACCGACATAACTGCCGCCGCCACAATCACCGTGATCGAAAGAGACAGCGCCGAACGCGGTTCGTCGGAGGCCGTGGTCATTAAAAAATTCGCTTTCACCGACACAACTGCCGCCGCCACGGTCACCGTGAGCGAAAGAGGCAGCGCCGAACGCGGATCGTCAGTGGCCGTGGTCGTTCAATATTTCGCTTTCACCGACACAACTGCCGCCGCCACGGTCACCGTGACCGAAGGAGACAGCGCCGAACGCGGATCGTCGGAGGCCGTGGTCGTTCAATAATTCGCTTTCACCGAAACAACTGCCGCCGCCACGGTCACCGTGACCGAAAGAGACAGCGCCGAAAGCCGATCGTTGGAGGCCGTGCTCGTTCAATATTTCGCTTTCACCGACACAACTGCCGCCGCCATGGTCACCGTGAGCGAAAGAGACAGCGCCGAACTCGGATCGTCGGAGGCCGTGGTCGTTCAATAATTCGCTTTCACCGACACAACTGCCGACGCCACGGTCACCGTGACCGAAAGAGACCGCGCCGAAAGCGGATCGTGTGAGGCCGTGCTCGTTCAATATTTCGCTTTCACCGACACAAATGCCGCCGCCACGATCACCATGACCGAAAGAGACAGCGCCGAAAGCGGGTCGTTGGAGGCCGTGGTCGTTCAATAATTGGCTTTCACCGACACAACTGCCGCCGCCACGGTCACCGTGGTTGAAAGAGGCAGCGCCGAACGCGGATCGTCGGAGGCCGTGGTCGTTCAATAATTCGCTTTCACCGACACAACTGCCGCCGCCACAATTACCGTGACCGAAAGAGACAGCGCCGAACGCGGTTCGTCGGAGGCCGTGGTCATTCAATAATTCGCTTTCACCGACACAACTGCCGCCGCCACGGTCACCGTGAGCGAAAGAGGCAGCGCCGAACGCGGAGCGTCAGTGGCCGTGGTCGTTCAATAATTTGCTTTCACCGACACAACTGCCGCCGCCACGGTCACCGTGACCGAAAGAGACAGCGCCGAACGCGGTTCGTCGGAGGCCGTGGTCGTTCAATAATTCGCTTTCACCGACACAACTGCCGCCGCCACGGTCACCGTGACCGAAAGAGACAGCGCCGAAAGCCGATCGTTGGAGGCCGTGCTCGTTCAATAATTCGCTTTCACCGACACAACTGCCGCCGCCATGGTCACCGTGGGCGAAAGAGACAGCGCCGAACTCGGATCGTCGAAGGCCGTGGTCGTTCAATATTTCGCTTTCAGCGACACAACTGCCGACGCCACGGTCACCGTGACCGAAAGAGACAGCGCCGAAAGCGGATCGTGTGAGGCCGTGCTCGTTCAATAATTCGCTTTCACCGACACAAATGCCGCCGCCACGATCACCATGACCGAAAGAGACAGCGCCGAAAGCGGATCGTTGGAGGCCGTGGTCGTTCAATAATTGGCTTTCACCGACACAACTGCCGCCGCCACGGTCACCGTGACCGAAAGAGACAGCGCTGAACGCGGATAGTCGGTGGCCGTGGTGGTTCAATGATTCGCTTTCACCGACACAACTGGCGCCGCCACGGTCACCGTGACCGAAAGAGACAGCGCCGGAAGCGGATCGTTGGATGCCGTGGTCGTTCAATATTTCGCTTTCACCGACACATCTGCCGCCGCCACGGTCACCGTGACCGAAAGAGACAGCGCCGAAAGCGGATCCTTGGAGGCTGTGGTCGATCAATAATTCGCTTTCACCGACACAACTGCCGCCGCCACGGTCACCGTGATTGAAAGAGGCAGCGCCGAACGCGGATCGTCGGAGGAAGTGGTCGTTCAATATTTCGCTTTCACCGACACAACTGCCGCCGCCACGGTCAGCGTGATCGAAAGAGACAGCGCCGAAAGCGGATCGTTGGAGGCCGTGGTCGTTCAATAATTCGCTTTCACCGACACAACTGCCGCCGCCACGGTCACCGTGACCGAAAGAGACAGCGCCGAACGCGGATAGTCGGAGGCCGTGGTGGTTCAATGATTCGCTTTCACCGACACAACTGCCGCCGCCACGGTCACCGTGACCGAAAGAGACAGCGCCGAAAGCGGATCGTTGGAGGCCGTGGTCGTTCAATAATTCGCTTTCACCGACACAACTGCCGCCACCACGGTCACTGTGACCGAAAGAGACAGCGCCAAAAGCGGATCGTTGGAGGCCGTGGTCGATCAATATTTCGCTTTCACCGACACAACTGCCGCCGCCACGGTCACCGTGATTGAAAGAGGCAGCGCCGAACGCGGATCGTCGGAGGAAGTTGTCGTTCAATATTTCGCTTTCACCGACACAACTGCCGCCGCCACGGTCACCGTGACCGAAAGAGACAGCGCCGAAAGCGGATCGTTGGAGGCCGTGGTCGTTCAATAATTCGCTTTCACCGACACAACTGCCGCCGCCACGGTCACTCTGACCGAAAGATACAGCACCGAAAGCGGATCGTTGGACGCCGTGGTCAATCAATAATTTGCTTTCACCGACACAACTGCCGCAGCCACGGTCACCGTGAGCGAAAGAGACAGCGCCGAAAGCGGATCGTGTGAGGCCGTGCTCGTTCAATATTTCGCTTTCACCGTCACAACTGCCGCCGCCACGGTCACCGTGACCGAAAGAGACAGCGCCGAAAGCGGATCGTTGGAGGCCGTGGTCGTTGAATAATTCGCTTTCACCGACACAACTGCCGCCGCCACGGCCACCGTGACCGAAAGAGACAGCGCCGAAAGCCGATCGTTGGAGGCCGTGGTCGATCAATAATTCGCCTTCACCGACACAACTGCCGCCGCCACGGTCACCGTGGTTGAAAGAGGCAGCGCCGAACGCGGATCGTCGGAGGCCGTGGTCGTTCAATAATTCGCTTTCACCGACACAACTGCCGCCGCCACAAACACCGTGACCGAAAGAGGCAGCGCCGAACGCGGTTCGTCGGAGGCCGTGGTCATTCAATAATTCGCTTTGACCGACACAACTGCCGCCGCCACGGTCACCGTGAGCGAAAGAGGCAGCGCCGAACGCGGATCGTCAGTGGCCGTGGTCGTTCAATAATTCGCTTTCACCGACACAACTGCCGCCGCCACGGACACCGTGACCGAAAGAGACAGCGCCGAACGCGGATCGTCGGAGGCCGTGGTCGTTCAATAATTCGCTTTCACCGACACCTGCCGCCGCCACGGTCACCGTGACCGAAAGAGACAGCGCCGAAAGCCGATCGTTGGAGGCCGTGCTCGTTCAATAATTCGCTTTCACCGACACAACTGCCGCCGCCATGGTCACCGTGAGCGAAAGAGACAGCGCCGAACTCGGATCGTCGAAGGCCGTGGTCGTTCAATAATTCGCTTTCACCGACACAACTGCCGACGCCACGGTCACCGTGACCGAAAGAGACAGCGCCGAAAGCGGATCGTGTGAGGCCGTGCTCGTTCAATAATTCGCTTTCACCGACACAAATGCCGCCGCCACGATCACCATGACCGAAAGAGACAGCGCCGAAAGCGGATCGTTGGAGGCCGTGGTCGTTCAATAATTGGCTTTCACCGACACAACTGCCGACGCCACGGTCACAGTGACCGAAGGAGACAGCGCCGAAAGCGGATCGTCGGAGGCCGTGGTCGTTCAATAATTCGCTTTCACCGACACAACTGCCGACGCCACGGTCACCGTGACCGAAAGAGACAGCGCCGAAAGCGGATCGTCGGAGGCCGTGGTCGTTCAAAAATTCGCTTTCACCGACACAACTGCCGACGCCACGGTCACCGTGAGCGAAAGAGACAGCGCCGAAAGCGGATCGTGTGAGGCCGTGCTCGTTCAATAATTCGCTTCCGCCGTCACAACTGCCGCCGCCACGGTCACCGTGTGCGAAAGAGACAGCGCCGAACGCGGATCGTTGGAGGCCGTGGTCGTTCAATATTTCGCTTTCATCGACACAATTGCCGACGCCACGGTCACCGTGAGCGAAAGAGACAGCGCCGAACGCGGATCGTCGGAGGCCGTGGTCGTTCAATAATTCGCTTTCACCGACACAACTGCCGACGCCACGGTCACCGTGACCGAAAGAGACAGCGCCGAAAGCGGATTGTGTGAGGCCGTGCTCGTTCAATAATTCGCTTTCACCGACACAAATGCCGCCGCCACGGTCACCATGACCGAAAGAGACAGCGCCGAAAGCGGATCGTCGGAGGCCGTGCTCGTTCAATATTTCGCTTTCACCGACACAACTGCCGGCGCCACGGTCACCGTGAGCGAAAGAGACTGCGCCGAACGCGGATCGTCGGAGGCCGTGGTCGTTCAATATTTCGCTTTCACCGACACAACTGCCGCCGCCACGGTCACCGTGACCGAAAGAGACAGCGCCGAACGCGGATCGTCGGAGGCCGTGGTCGTTCAATATTTCGCTTTCACCGACACAACTGCCGCCGCCACGGTCACCGTGACCGAAAGAGACAACGCTGAACGCGGATCGTCGGAGGCCGTGGTCGTTCAATAATTCGCTTTCACTGACACAACTGCCGCCGCCACGGTCACCGTGACCAAAAGAGACTGCGCCGAAAGCGGATCGTTGGAGGCCGTTGTCGATCAATAATTCGCTTTCACCGACACAACTGCCGCCGCCACGGTCACCGTGATTGAAAGAGGCAGCGCCGAACGCGGATCGTCGGAGGCCGTGGCCGTTCAATAATTCGCTTTCACCGACACAACTGCCGCCGCCACCGTCACCGTGACCGAAAGAGACAGCGCCGAACGCGGATCGTCGGAGGCCGTGGTCGTTCAATAATTCGCTTTCACCGACACAACTGCCGCCACCACGATCACCGTGACCGAAAGAGACAGCGCCGAACGCGGTTCGTTGGAGGCCATGGTCATTCAATATTTCGCTTTCACCGTCACAACTGCCGCCGCCACGGTCACCGTGAGCGAAAGAGACAGCGCCGAACGCGGATCGTTGGAGGCCGTGGTCGTTCAATAATTCGCATTCACCGACACAAGTGCCGACGCCACGGTCACCGTGAGCGAAAGAGACAGCGCCGAACGCGGATCGTCGGACGCCGTGGTCGTTCAATAATTCGCTTTCACCGACACAACTGCCGCCGCCACGGTCACCGTGACCGAAAGAGACAGCGCCGAACGCGGATAGTCGGAGGCCGTGGTGGTTCAATGATTCGCTTTCACCGACACCACTGCCGCCGCCACGGTCACCGTGACCGAAAGAGACAGCGCCGAAAGCGGATCGTTGGAGGCCGTGGTCGTTCAATATTTCGCTTTCACCGACACAACTGCCGCCACCACGGTCACCGTGACCGAAAGAGACAGCGCCAAAAGCGGATCGTTGGAGGCCATGGTCGATCAATATTTCGCTTTCACCGACACAACTGCCGCCGCCACAATCACCGTGATCGAAAGAGACAGCGCCGAACGCGGTTCGTCGGAGGCCGTGGTCATTAAAAAATTCGCTTTCACCGACACAACTTCCGCCGCCACGGTCACCGTGAGCGAAAGAGGCAGCGCCGAACGCGGATTGTCAGTGGCCGTGGTCGTTCAATATTTCGCTTTCACCGACACAACTGCCGCCGCCACGGTCACCGTGACCGAAGGAGACAGCGCCGAACGCGGATCGTCGGAGGCCGTGGTCGTTCAATAATTCGCTTTCACCGAAACAACTGCCGCCGCCACGGTCACCGTGACCGAAAGAGACAGCGCCGAAAGCCGATCGTTGGAGGCCGTGCTCGTTCAATATTTCGCTTTCACCGACACAACTGCCGCCGCCATGGTCACCGTGAGCGAAAGAGACAGCGCCGAACTCGGATCGTCGGAGGCCGTGGTCGTTCAATAATTCGCTTTCACCGACACAACTGCCGACGCCACGGTCACCGTGACCGAAAGAGACCGCGCCGAAAGCGGATCGTGTGAGGCCGTGCTCGTTCAATATTTCGCTTTCACCGACACAAATGCCGCCGCCACGATCACCATGACCGAAAGAGACAGCGCCGAAAGCGGGTCGTTGGAGGCCGTGGTCGTTCAATAATTGGCTTTCACCGACACAACTGCCGACGCCACGGTCACCGTGACCGAAAGAGACAGCGCCGAAAGCGGATCGTCGGAGGCCGTGGTCGTTCAATAATTCGGTTTCACCGACACAACTGCCGACGCCACGGTCACCGTGAGCGAAAGAGACAGCGCCGAAAGCGGATCGTGTGAGGCCGTGCTTGTTCAATAATTCGCTTTCACCGACACAACTGCCGCCGCCACGGTCACCGTGACCGAAAGAGACAACGCTGAACGCGGATCGTCGGAGGCCGTGGTCGTTCAATAATTCGCTTTCACTGACACAACTGCCGCCGCCACGGTCACCGTGACCAAAAGAGACTGCGCCGAAAGCGGATCGTTGGAGGCCGTTGTCGATCAATAATTCGCTTTCACCGACACAACTGCCGCCGCCACGGTCACCGTGATTGAAAGAGGCAGCGCCGAACGCGGATCGTCGGAGGCCGTGGCCGTTCAATAATTCGCTTTCACCGACACAACTGCCGCCGCCACCGTCACCGTGACCGAAAGAGACAGCGCCGAACGCGGATCGTCGGAGGCCGTGGTCGTTCAATAATTCGCTTTCACCGACACAACTGCCGCCACCACGATCACCGTGACCGAAAGAGACAGCGCCGAACGCGGTTCGTTGGAGGCCATGGTCATTCAATATTTCGCTTTCACCGTCACAACTGCCGCCGCCACGGTCACCGTGAGCGAAAGAGACAGCGCCGAACGCGGATCGTTGGAGGCCGTGGTCGTTCAATAATTCGCATTCACCGACACAACTGCCGCCGCCATGGTCACCGTGAGCGAAAGAGACAGCGCCGAACTCGGATCGTCGGAGGCCGTGGTCGTTCAATAATTCGCTTTCACCGACACAACTGCCGACGCCACGGTCACCGTGACCGAAAGAGACCGCGCCGAAAGCGGATCGTGTGAGGCCGTGCTCGTTCAATATTTCGCTTTCACCGACACAAATGCCGCCGCCACGGTCACCGTGACCGAAAGAGACCGCGCCGAAAGCGGATCGTGTGAGGCCGTGCTCGTTCAATATTTCGCTTTCACCGACACAAATGCCGCCGCCACGATCACCATGACCGAAAGAGACAGCGCCGAAAGCGGGTCGTTGGAGGCCGTGGTCGTTCAATAATTGGCTTTCACCGACACAACTGCCGCCGCCACGGTCACCGTGGTTGAAAGAGGCAGCGCCGAACGCGGATCGTCGGAGGCCGTGGTCGTTCAATAATTCGCTTTCACCGACACAACTGCCGCCGCCACAATTACCGTGACCGAAAGAGACAGCGCCGAACGCGGTTCGTCGGAGGCCGTGGTCATTCAATAATTCGCTTTCACCGACACAACTGCCGCCGCCACGGTCACCGTGAGCGAAAGAGGCAGCGCCGAACGCGGAGCGTCAGTGGCCGTGGTCGTTCAATAATTTGCTTTCACCGACACAACTGCCGCCGCCACGGTCACCGTGACCGAAAGAGACAGCGCCGAACGCGGTTCGTCGGAGGCCGTGGTCGTTCAATAATTCGCTTTCACCGACACAACTGCCGCCGCCACGGTCACCGTGACCGAAAGAGACAGCGCCGAAAGCCGATCGTTGGAGGCCGTGCTCGTTCAATAATTCGCTTTCACCGACACAACTGCCGCCGCCATGGTCACCGTGGGCGAAAGAGACAGCGCCGAACTCGGATCGTCGAAGGCCGTGGTCGTTCAATATTTCGCTTTCAGCGACACAACTGCCGACGCCACGGTCACCGTGACCGAAAGAGACAGCGCCGAAAGCGGATCGTGTGAGGCCGTGCTCGTTCAATAATTCGCTTTCACCGACACAAATGCCGCCGCCACGATCACCATGACCGAAAGAGACAGCGCCGAAAGCGGATCGTTGGAGGCCGTGGTCGTTCAATAATTGGCTTTCACCGACACAACTGCCGCCGCCACGGTCACCGTGACCGAAAGAGACAGCGCTGAACGCGGATAGTCGGTGGCCGTGGTGGTTCAATGATTCGCTTTCACCGACACAACTGGCGCCGCCACGGTCACCGTGACCGAAAGAGACAGCGCCGGAAGCGGATCGTTGGATGCCGTGGTCGTTCAATATTTCGCTTTCACCGACACATCTGCCGCCGCCACGGTCACCGTGACCGAAAGAGACAGCGCCGAAAGCGGATCCTTGGAGGCTGTGGTCGATCAATAATTCGCTTTCACCGACACAACTGCCGCCGCCACGGTCACCGTGATTGAAAGAGGCAGCGCCGAACGCGGATCGTCGGAGGAAGTGGTCGTTCAATATTTCGCTTTCACCGACACAACTGCCGCCGCCACGGTCAGCGTGACCGAAAGAGACAGCGCCGAAAGCGGATCGTTGGAGGCCGTGGTCGTTCAATAATTCGCTTTCACCGACACAACTGCCGCCGCCACGGTCACCGTGACCGAAAGAGACAGCGCCGAACGCGGATAGTCGGAGGCCGTGGTGGTTCAATGATTCGCTTTCACCGACACAACTGCCGCCGCCACGGTCACCGTGACCGAAAGAGACAGCGCCGAAAGCGGATCGTTGGAGGCCGTGGTCGTTCAATAATTCGCTTTCACCGACACAACTGCCGCCACCACGGTCACTGTGACCGAAAGAGACAGCGCCAAAAGCGGATCGTTGGAGGCCGTGGTCGATCAATATTTCGCTTTCACCGACACAACTGCCGCCGCCACGGTCACCGTGATTGAAAGAGGCAGCGCCGAACGCGGATCGTCGGAGGAAGTTGTCGTTCAATATTTCGCTTTCACCGACACAACTGCCGCCGCCACGGTCACCGTGACCGAAAGAGACAGCGCCGAAAGCGGATCGTTGGAGGCCGTGGTCGTTCAATAATTCGCTTTCACCGACACAACTGCCGCCGCCACGGTCACTCTGACCGAAAGATACAGCACCGAAAGCGGATCGTTGGAGGCCGTGGTCAATCAATAATTTGCTTTCACCGACACAACTGCCGCAGCCACGGTCACCGTGAGCGAAAGAGACAGCGCCGAAAGCGGATCGTGTGAGGCCGTGCTCGTTCAATATTTCGCTTTCACCGTCACAACTGCCGCCGCCACGGTCACCGTGACCGAAAGAGACAGCGCCGAAAGCGGATCGTTGGAGGCCGTGGTCGTTGAATAATTCGCTTTCACCGACACAACTGCCGCCGCCACGGCCACCGTGACCGAAAGAGACAGCGCCGAAAGCCGATCGTTGGAGGCCGTGGTCGATCAATAATTCGCCTTCACCGACACAACTGCCGCCGCCACGGTCACCGTGGTTGAAAGAGGCAGCGCCGAACGCGGATCGTCGGAGGCCGTGGTCGTTCAATAATTCGCTTTCACCGACACAACTGCCGCCGCCACAAACACCGTGACCGAAAGAGGCAGCGCCGAACGCGGTTCGTCGGAGGCCGTGGTCATTCAATAATTCGCTTTGACCGACACAACTGCCGCCGCCACGGTCACCGTGAGCGAAAGAGGCAGCGCCGAACGCGGATCGTCAGTGGCCGTGGTCGTTCAATAATTCGCTTTCACCGACACAACTGCCGCCGCCACGGACACCGTGACCGAAAGAGACAGCGCCGAACGCGGATCGTCGGAGGCCGTGGTCGTTCAATAATTCGCTTTCACCGACACAACTGCCGCCGCCACGGTCACCGTGACCGAAAGAGACAGCGCCGAAAGCCGATCGTTGGAGGCCGTGCTCGTTCAATAATTCGCTTTCACCGACACAACTGCCGCCGCCATGGTCACCGTGAGCGAAAGAGACAGCGCCGAACTCGGATCGTCGAAGGCCGTGGTCGTTCAATAATTCGCTTTCACCGACACAACTGCCGACGCCACGGTCACCGTGACCGAAAGAGACAGCGCCGAAAGCGGATCGTGTGAGGCCGTGCTCGTTCAATAATTCGCTTTCACCGACACAAATGCCGCCGCCACGATCACCATGACCGAAAGAGACAGCGCCGAAAGCGGATCGTTGGAGGCCGTGGTCGTTCAATAATTGGCTTTCACCGACACAACTGCCGACGCCACGGTCACAGTGACCGAAGGAGACAGCGCCGAAAGCGGATCGTCGGAGGCCGTGGTCGTTCAATAATTCGCTTTCACCGACACAACTGCCGACGCCACGGTCACCGTGACCGAAAGAGACAGCGCCGAAAGCGGATCGTCGGAGGCCGTGGTCGTTCAAAAATTCGCTTTCACCGACACAACTGCCGACGCCACGGTCACCGTGAGCGAAAGAGACAGCGCCGAAAGCGGATCGTGTGAGGCCGTGCTCGTTCAATAATTCGCTTCCGCCGTCACAACTGCCGCCGCCACGGTCACCGTGTGCGAAAGAGACAGCGCCGAACGCGGATCGTTGGAGGCCGTGGTCGTTCAATATTTCGCTTTCATCGACACAATTGCCGACGCCACGGTCACCGTGAGCGAAAGAGACAGCGCCGAACGCGGATCGTCGGAGGCCGTGGTCGTTCAATAATTCGCT
The DNA here is from genome assembly GCF_016920785.2 of Ixodes scapularis. Classification (NCBI taxonomy): domain Eukaryota; kingdom Metazoa; phylum Arthropoda; class Arachnida; order Ixodida; family Ixodidae; genus Ixodes; species Ixodes scapularis. The sequence goes on along the minus strand of NW_024610078.1, from coordinate 490,085 downwards.
TTCACCGACACAACTGCCGACGCCACGGTCACCGTGACCGAAAGAGACAGCGCCGAAAGCGGATTGTGTGAGGCCGTGCTCGTTCAATAATTCGCTTTCACCGACACAAATGCCGCCGCCACGGTCACCATGACCGAAAGAGACAGCGCCGAAAGCGGATCGTCGGAGGCCGTGCTCGTTCAATATTTCGCTTTCACCGACACAACTGCCGGCGCCACGGTCACCGTGAGCGAAAGAGACTGCGCCGAACGCGGATCGTCGGAGGCCGTGGTCGTTCAATATTTCGCTTTCACCGACACAACTGCCGCCGCCACGGTCACCGTGACCGAAAGAGACAGCGCCGAACGCGGATCGTCGGAGGCCGTGGTCGTTCAATATTTCGCTTTCACCGACACAACTGCCGCCGCCACGGTCACCGTGACCGAAAGAGACAACGCTGAACGCGGATCGTCGGAGGCCGTGGTCGTTCAATAATTCGCTTTCACTGACACAACTGCCGCCGCCACGGTCACCGTGACCAAAAGAGACTGCGCCGAAAGCGGATCGTTGGAGGCCGTTGTCGATCAATAATTCGCTTTCACCGACACAACTGCCGCCGCCACGGTCACCGTGATTGAAAGAGGCAGCGCCGAACGCGGATCGTCGGAGGCCGTGGCCGTTCAATAATTCGCTTTCACCGACACAACTGCCGCCGCCACCGTCACCGTGACCGAAAGAGACAGCGCCGAACGCGGATCGTCGGAGGCCGTGGTCGTTCAATAATTCGCTTTCACCGACACAACTGCCGCCACCACGATCACCGTGACCGAAAGAGACAGCGCCGAACGCGGTTCGTTGGAGGCCATGGTCATTCAATATTTCGCTTTCACCGTCACAACTGCCGCCGCCACGGTCACCGTGAGCGAAAGAGACAGCGCCGAACGCGGATCGTTGGAGGCCGTGGTCGTTCAATAATTCGCATTCACCGACACAAGTGCCGACGCCACGGTCACCGTGAGCGAAAGAGACAGCGCCGAACGCGGATCGTCGGACGCCGTGGTCGTTCAATAATTCGCTTTCACCGACACAACTGCCGCCGCCACGGTCACCGTGACCGAAAGAGACAGCGCCGAACGCGGATAGTCGGAGGCCGTGGTGGTTCAATGATTCGCTTTCACCGACACCACTGCCGCCGCCACGGTCACCGTGACCGAAAGAGACAGCGCCGAAAGCGGATCGTTGGAGGCCGTGGTCGTTCAATATTTCGCTTTCACCGACACAACTGCCGCCACCACGGTCACCGTGACCGAAAGAGACAGCGCCAAAAGCGGATCGTTGGAGGCCATGGTCGATCAATATTTCGCTTTCACCGACACAACTGCCGCCGCCACAATCACCGTGATCGAAAGAGACAGCGCCGAACGCGGTTCGTCGGAGGCCGTGGTCATTAAAAAATTCGCTTTCACCGACACAACTGCCGCCGCCACGGTCACCGTGAGCGAAAGAGGCAGCGCCGAACGCGGATTGTCAGTGGCCGTGGTCGTTCAATATTTCGCTTTCACCGACACAACTGCCGCCGCCACGGTCACCGTGACCGAAGGAGACAGCGCCGAACGCGGATCGTCGGAGGCCGTGGTCGTTCAATAATTCGCTTTCACCGAAACAACTGCCGCCGCCACGGTCACCGTGACCGAAAGAGACAGCGCCGAAAGCCGATCGTTGGAGGCCGTGCTCGTTCAATATTTCGCTTTCACCGACACAACTGCCGCCGCCATGGTCACCGTGAGCGAAAGAGACAGCGCCGAACTCGGATCGTCGGAGGCCGTGGTCGTTCAATAATTCGCTTTCACCGACACAACTGCCGACGCCACGGTCACCGTGACCGAAAGAGACCGCGCCGAAAGCGGATCGTGTGAGGCCGTGCTCGTTCAATATTTCGCTTTCACCGACACAAATGCCGCCGCCACGATCACCATGACCGAAAGAGACAGCGCCGAAAGCGGGTCGTTGGAGGCCGTGGTCGTTCAATAATTGGCTTTCACCGACACAACTGCCGACGCCACGGTCACCGTGACCGAAAGAGACAGCGCCGAAAGCGGATCGTCGGAGGCCGTGGTCGTTCAATAATTCGGTTTCACCGACACAACTGCCGACGCCACGGTCACCGTGAGCGAAAGAGACAGCGCCGAAAGCGGATCGTGTGAGGCCGTGCTTGTTCAATAATTCGCTTTCACCGACACAACTGCCGCCGCCACGGTCACCGTGACCGAAAGAGACAACGCTGAACGCGGATCGTCGGAGGCCGTGGTCGTTCAATAATTCGCTTTCACTGACACAACTGCCGCCGCCACGGTCACCGTGACCAAAAGAGACTGCGCCGAAAGCGGATCGTTGGAGGCCGTTGTCGATCAATAATTCGCTTTCACCGACACAACTGCCGCCGCCACGGTCACCGTGATTGAAAGAGGCAGCGCCGAACGCGGATCGTCGGAGGCCGTGGCCGTTCAATAATTCGCTTTCACCGACACAACTGCCGCCGCCACCGTCACCGTGACCGAAAGAGACAGCGCCGAACGCGGATCGTCGGAGGCCGTGGTCGTTCAATAATTCGCTTTCACCGACACAACTGCCGCCACCACGATCACCGTGACCGAAAGAGACAGCGCCGAACGCGGTTCGTTGGAGGCCATGGTCATTCAATATTTCGCTTTCACCGTCACAACTGCCGCCGCCACGGTCACCGTGAGCGAAAGAGACAGCGCCGAACGCGGATCGTTGGAGGCCGTGGTCGTTCAATAATTCGCATTCACCGACACAAGTGCCGACGCCACGGTCACCGTGAGCGAAAGAGACAGCGCCGAACGCGGATCGTCGGACGCCGTGGTCGTTCAATAATTCGCTTTCACCGACACAACTGCCGCCGCCACGGTCACCGTGACCGAAAGAGACAGCGCCGAACGCGGATAGTCGGAGGCCGTGGTGGTTCAATGATTCGCTTTCACCGACACCACTGCCGCCGCCACGGTCACCGTGACCGAAAGAGACAGCGCCGAAAGCGGATCGTTGGAGGCCGTGGTCGTTCAATATTTCGCTTTCACCGACACAACTGCCGCCACCACGGTCACCGTGACCGAAAGAGACAGCGCCAAAAGCGGATCGTTGGAGGCCATGGTCGATCAATATTTCGCTTTCACCGACACAACTGCCGCCGCCACAATCACCGTGATCGAAAGAGACAGCGCCGAACGCGGTTCGTCGGAGGCCGTGGTCATTAAAAAATTCGCTTTCACCGACACAACTGCCGCCGCCACGGTCACCGTGAGCGAAAGAGGCAGCGCCGAACGCGGATTGTCAGTGGCCGTGGTCGTTCAATATTTCGCTTTCACCGACACAACTGCCGCCGCCACGGTCACCGTGACCGAAGGAGACAGCGCCGAACGCGGATCGTCGGAGGCCGTGGTCGTTCAATAATTCGCTTTCACCGAAACAACTGCCGCCGCCACGGTCACCGTGACCGAAAGAGACAGCGCCGAAAGCCGATCGTTGGAGGCCGTGCTCGTTCAATATTTCGCTTTCACCGACACAACTGCCGCCGCCATGGTCACCGTGAGCGAAAGAGACAGCGCCGAACTCGGATCGTCGGAGGCCGTGGTCGTTCAATAATTCGCTTTCACCGACACAACTGCCGACGCCACGGTCACCGTGACCGAAAGAGACCGCGCCGAAAGCGGATCGTGTGAGGCCGTGCTCGTTCAATATTTCGCTTTCACCGACACAAATGCCGCCGCCACGATCACCATGACCGAAAGAGACAGCGCCGAAAGCGGGTCGTTGGAGGCCGTGGTCGTTCAATAATTGGCTTTCACCGACACAACTGCCGACGCCACGGTCACCGTGACCGAAAGAGACAGCGCCGAAAGCGGATCGTCGGAGGCCGTGGTCGTTCAATAATTCGGTTTCACCGACACAACTGCCGACGCCACGGTCACCGTGAGCGAAAGAGACAGCGCCGAAAGCGGATCGTGTGAGGCCGTGCTTGTTCAATAATTCGCTTTCACCGTCACAACTGCCGCCGCCACGGTCTCCGTGAGCGAAAGAGACAGCGCCGAACGCGGATCGTTGGAGGCCGTGATCGTTCAATATTTCGCTTTTACCGACACAACTGCCGCCGCCACGGTCACCGTGACCGAAAGAGACAGCGCCGAAAGAGGATGGTTAGAGGCCGTGGTTGTTCAATAATTCGCTTTCACCGACACAACTGCCGCAGCCACGGTCACCGTGACCAAAAGAGACAGCGCCGAACGCGGATCGTCGGAGGCCGTGGTCGTTCAATAATTCGCTTTCACCGACACAACTGCCGCCGCCACGGTCACCGTGACCGAAAGAGACAGCGCCGAAAGCGGATCCTTGGAGGCCGTGGTCGATCAATAATTCGCTTTCACCGACACAACTGCCGCCGCCACGGTCACCGTGATTGAAAGAGGCAGCGCCGAACGCGGATCGTCGGAGGAAGTGGTCGTTCAATATTTCGCTTTCACCGACACAACTGCCGCCGCCACGGTCAGCGTGACCGAAAGAGACAGCGCCGAAAGCAGATCGTTGGAGGCCGTGGTCATTCAATAATTCGCTTTCACCGACACAACTGCCGCCGCCACGGTCACCGTGACCAAAAGAGACAGCGCCGAACGCGGATAGTCGGAGGCCGTGGTGGTTCAATGATTCGCTTTCACCGACACAACTGCCGCCGCCACGGTCACCGTGACCGAAAGAGACAGCGCCGAAAGCGGATCGTTGGAGGCCGTGGTCGTTCAATAATTCGCTTTCACCGACACAACTGCCGCCACCTCGGTCACCGTGACCGAAAGAGACAGCGCCAAAAGCGGATCGTTGGAGCCCGTGGTCGATCAATATTTCGCTTTCACCGACACAACTGCCGCCGCCACGGTCACCGTGATTGAAAGAGGCAGCGCCGAACGCGGATCGTCGGAGGAAGTTGTCGTTCAATATTTCGCTTTCACCGACACAACTGCCGCCGCCACGGTCACCCTGACTGAAAGAGACAGCGCCGAAAGCGGATCGTTGGAGGCCGTGGTCGTTCAATAATTCGCTTTCACCAACACAACTGCCGCCGCCACGGTCACTGTGACCGAAAGAGACAGCGCCGAAACCGGATCGATGGAGGCCGTGGTCTATCAATTATTTGCTTTCACCGACACAACTGCCGCAGCCACGGTCACCGTGAGCGAAAGAGACAGCGCCTAAAGCGGATCGTGTGAGGCCGTGCTCGTTCAATATTTCGCTTTCACCGTCACAACTGCCGCCGCCACGGTCACCGTGACTGAAAGAAACAGCGCCGAAAGCGGATCGTTGGAGGCCGTGGTCGTTCAATAATTCGCTTTCACCGACACAACTGCCGCCGCCACGGTCACCGTGATTGAAAGAGGCAGCGCCGAACGCGGATCGTCGGAGGCTGTGGTCGTTCAATAATTCGCTTTCACCGACACAACTGCCGCCGCCACAATCACCGTGACCGAAAGAGACAGCGCCGAACGCGGATCGTCGGAGGCCGTGGTCGTTCAATAATTCGCTTTCACCGACACAACTGCCGCCGCCACGGTCACCGTGACCGAAAGAGACAGCGCCGAAAGCCGATCGTTGGAGGCCGTGCTCGTTCAATAATTCGCTTTCACCGACACAACTGCCGCCGCCATGGTCACCGTGAGCGAAACAGACAGCGCCGAACTCGGATCGTCGGAGGCCGTGGTCGTTCAATAATTCGCTTTCACCGACACAACTGCCGACGCCACGGTCACCGTGACCGAAAGAGACAGCGCCGAAAGCGGATCGTGTGAGGCCGTGCTCGTTCAATATTTCGCTTTCACCGACACAAATGCCGCCGCCACGATCACCATGACCGAAAGAGACAGCGCCGAAAGCGGGTCGTTGGAGGCCGTGGTCGTTCAATAATTGGCTTTCACCGACACAACTGCCGACGCCACGGTCACCGTGACCGAAAGAGACAGCGCCGAAAGCGGATCGTCGGAGGCCGTGGTCGTTCAATATTTCGCTTTCACCGACACAACTGCCGACGCCACGGTCACCGTGAGCAAAAGAGACAGCGCCGAATGCGGATCGTGTGAGGCCGTGCTCGTTCAATAATTCGCTTTCACCGTCACAACTGCCGCCGCCACGGTCACCGTGAGCGAAAGAGACAGCGCCGAACGCGGATTCTCGGAGGCCGTGGTCGTTCAATAATTCGCTTTCACCGACACAACTGCCGCCGCCACGGTCACCGTGACCGAAAGAGACAGCGCCGAAAGCGGATCGTGTGAGGCCGTGCTCGTTCAAAAATTGGCTTTCACCGACACAACTGCCGCCGCCACGGTCACCGTGAGCGAAAGAGACAGCGCCGAAAGCGGATCGTCGGAGGCCGTGGTGGTTCAATGATTCGCTTTCACCGACACAACTGCCGCCGCCACGGTCACCGTGACCGAAAGAGACAGCGCCGAAAGCGGATCGTCGGAGGCCGTGGTCGTTCAATAATTCGCTTTCACCGACACAACTGCCGACGCCACGGTCACCGTGAGCGAAAGAGACAGTGCCGAACGCGGATAGTCGGAGGCCGTGGTCGTTCAATAATTCGCTTTCACCGACACAACTGCCGCCGCCACGGTCACCGTGACCGAAAGAGACAGCGCCGAACGCGGATCGTCGGATGCCGTGGTCGTTCAATAATTCGGTTTCACCGACAAAACTGCCGCCGCCACCGTCACCGTGACCGAAAGAGACAGCGCCGAAAGCGGATCGTCGGAGGCCGTGGTCGTTCAATTATTCGCTTTCATCGACACAACTGCCGACGCCACGGTCACCGTGACCGAAAGAGACAGCGCCGAAAGCGGATCGTGTGAGGCCGTGCTCGTTCAATAATTCGCTTTCACCGACACAAATGCCGCCGCCACGGTCACCATGACCGAAAGAGACAGCGCCGAAAGCGGATCGTCGGAGGCCGTGCTCGTTCAATATTTCGCTTTCACCAACACAACTGCCGCCGCCACGGTCACCGTGAGCGAAAGAGACAGCGCCGAACGCGGATCGTCGGAGGCCGTGGTCGTTCAATATTTCGCTTTCACCGACACAACTGCCGCCGCCACGGTCACCGTGACCGAAAGAGACAGCGCCGAACGCGGATAGTCGGAGGCCGTGGTCGTTCAATAATTCGCTTTCACCGACACAACTGCCGCCGCCACGGTCACCGTGACCGAAAGAGACAGCGCCGAAAGCGGATCGTTGGAGGCCGTGGTCGTTCAATAATTCGCTTTCAGCGACACAACTGCCGCCGCCACGGTCACCGTGACCGAAAGAGACAGCGCCGAAAGCGGATCGTTGGAGGCCGTGGTCGATCAATAATTCGCTTTCACCGACACAACTGCCGCCGCCACGGACACCGTGATTGAAAGAGGCAGCGCCGAACGCGGATCGTCGGAGGCCGTGGCCTTTCAATAATTCGCTTTCACCGACACAACTGCCGCCGCCACCGTCACCGTGACCGAAAGAGACAGCGCCGAACGCGGATCGTCGGAGGCCGTGGTCGTTCAATATTTCGCTTTCACCGACACAACTGCTCCCACCACGATCACCGTGACCGAAAGAGACTGCGCCGAACGCGGTTCGTCGGAGGCTGTGGTCATTCAATAATTCGCTTTCACCGTCACATCTGCCGCCGCCACGGTCACCGTGAGCGAAAGAGACAGCGCCGAACGCGGATCGTTGGAGGCCATGGTCGTTCAATAATTCGCTTTCACCGACACAAGTGCCGACGCCACGGTCACGGTGAGCGAAAGAGACAGCGCCGAACGCGGATCGTCGGAGGCCGTGGTCGTTCAATAATTCGCTTTCACCGACACAACTGCCGACGCCACGGTCACCGTGACCGAAAGAGACAGCGCCGAAAGCGGATCGTGTGAGGCCGTGCTCGTTCAATAATTCGCTTTCACCGACACAAATGCCGCCGCCACGGTCACCATGACCGAAAGAGACAGCGCCGAAAGCGGATCGTCGGAGGCCGTGCTCGTTCAATATTTCGCTTTCACCGACACAACTGCCGCCGCCACGGTCACCGTGAGCGAAAGAGACAGCGTCGAACGCGGATCGTCGGAGGCCGTGGTCGTTTAATAATTCGCTTTCACCAACACAACTGCCGCCGCCACGGTCACCGTGACCGAAAGAGACAGCGTCCAAAGCGGATCGTGTGAGGCCGTGCTCGTTCAATATTTCGCTTTCACCGTCACAACTGCCGCCGGCACGGTCCCCGTGAGCGAAAGAGACAGCGCCGAACGCGGATCGTCGGAGGCCGTGGTCGTTCAATATTTCGCTTTCACCGACACAACTGCCGCCACCACGGTCACCGTGACCGCAAGAGACAGCGCCGAAAGCGGATCGTTGGAGGCCGTGGTCGTTCAATAATTCGCTTTCACCGACACAACTGCCGCCGCCACGGTCACCGTGACCGAAAGAGACAGCGCCGAAAGCGGATCGTTGGAGGCCGTGGTCGATCAATAATTCGCTTTCACCGACACAACTGCCGCCGCCGCGGTCACCCTGATTGAAAGAGGCAGCGCCGAACGCGAATCGTCGCAGGCCGTGGCCGTTCAATAATTCGCTTTCACCGACACAACTGCCGCCGCCACGGTCACCGTGACCGAAAGAGACAGCGCCGAACGCGGATCGTCGGAGGCCGTGGTCGTTCAATAATTCGCTTTCACCGACACAACTGCCGCCGCCACGATCACCGTGACCGAAAGAGACAGCGCCGAACACGGTTCGTCGGAGGCCGTGGTCATTCAATAATTCGCTTTCACCGACACAACTGCCGCCGCGACGGTCACCGTGACCAAAAGAGACAGCGCCGAAAGCGGATCGTGTGAGGCCGTGCTCGTTCAAAAATTGGCTTTCACCGACACAACTGCCGCCGCCACGGTCACCGTGAGGAAAGAGACAGCGCCGAACGCGGATCGTTGGAGGCCGTGGTCGTTCAATAATTGGCTTTCACCGACACAACTGCCGACGCCACGGTCACTGTGACCGAAAGAGACAGCGCCGAAAGCGGATCATCGGAGGCCGTGGTCGTTCAATAATTCGCTTTCACCGACACAACTGCCGACGCCACGGTCACCGTGACCGAAAGCGACAGCGCCGAAAGCGGATCGTCGGAGGCCGTGGTCGTTCAATAATTCGCTTTCACCGACACAACTGCCGACGCCACGGTCACCGTGAGCGAAAGAGACAGCGCCGAAAGCGGATCGTGTGAGGCCGTGCTCGTTCAATAATTCGCTTTCACCGACACAACTGCCGCCGCCACGGTCACCGTGAGCGAAAGAGACAGCGCCGAACGCGGATCGTCGGAGGCCGTGGTCGTTCAATAATTCGCTTTCACCGACACAACTGCCGCCGCCACGGTCACCGTGACCGAAAGAGACAGCGCCGAACGCGGATCGTCGGAGGCCGTGGTCGTTCAATAATTCGCTTTCACCGACACAACTGCCGCCGCCACGGTCACCGTGACCGAAAGAGACAGCGCCGAACGCGGATCGTCGGAGGCCGTGGTCGTTCAATAATTCGCTTTCACCGACACAACTGCCGCCGCCACGGTCACCGTGACCGAAAGAGACAGCGCCGAAAGTGGATCGTTGGAGGCCGTGGTCGATCAATAATTCGCTTTCACCGACACAACTGCCGCCACCACGGTCACCGTAATTGAAAGAGGCAGCGCCGAACGCGGATTCTCGGAGGCCGTGGTCGTTCAATAATTCGCTTTCACCGACACAACTGCCGCCGCCACGGTCACCGTGACCGAAAGAGACAGCGCCGAACGCGGATCGTCGGAGGCCGTGGTAGTTCAATAATTCGCTTTCACCGACACAACTGCCGCCGCCACGGTCACCGTGACGAAAGAGACAGCGCCGAACGCGGATCGTCGGAGGCCGTGGTCGTTCAATATTTCGCTTTCACCGACACAACTGCCGCCGCCACGGTCACCGTGACCGAAAGAGACAGCGCCAAAAGCGGATCGTTGGAGGCCGTGGTCGATCAATAATTCGCTTTCACTGACACAACTGCCGCCGCCACGGTCACCGTGATTGAAAGAGGCAGCGCCGAACGCGGATTCTCGGAGGCCGTGGTCGTTCAATAATTCGCTTTCACCGACACAACTGCCGCCGCCACGGTCACCGTGATCGAAAGAGACAGCGCCAAACGCGGATCGTCGGAGGCCGTGGTCGTTCAATAATTCGCTTTCACCGACACAACTGCCGCCGCCACGGTCACCGTGACCGAAAGAGACAGCGCCGAAAGCGGATCCTGTCAGGCCGTGGTCGTTCAAAAATTGGCTTTCACCGACACAACTGCCGCCGCCACGGTCACAGTGAGCGAAAGCGGCAGCGCCGAAAGCGGATCGTCGGAGGCCGTGGTCGTTCAATAATTCGCTTTCACCGACACAACTGCCGACGCCACGGTCACCGTGACCGAAAGAGACAGCGCCGAAAGCGGATCGTCGGAGGCCGCGGTCGTTCAATAATTCGCTTTCACCGACACAACTGCCGACGCCACGGTCACCGTGAGCGAAAGAGACAGTGCCAAACGCGAAGCGTCGGAGGCCGTGGTCGTTCAATAATTCGCTTTCACCGACACAACTGCCGCCGCCACGGTCACCGTGACCGAAAAAGACAGCGCCGAAAGCCGATCGTTGGAGGCCGTGCTCGTTCAATAATTCGCTTTCACCGAAACAACTGCCGCCGCCATGGTCACCGTGAGCGAAAGAGACAGCGCCGAACGCGGATCGTTGGAGGCCGTGGTCGTTCAATAATTCGCTTTCACCGACACAACTGCCAACGCCACGGTTACTGTGAGCGAGAGACAGCGCCGAACGCGGATCGTCGGAGGCCGTAGTCGTTCAATAATTCGCTTTCACCGAAACAACTGCCGACGCCACGGTCACCGTGACCGAAAGAGACAGCGCCGAAAGCGGATCGTGTGAGGCCGTGCTCGTTCAATAATTCGCTTTCACCGACACAAATGCCGCCGCCACGGTCACCATGACCGAAAGAGACAGCGCCGAAAGCGGATCGTCGGAGGCCGTGCTCGTTCAATAATTCGCTTTCACCAACACAACTGCCGCCGCCACGGTCACCGTGAACGAAAGAGACAGCGCCGAACGCGGATCGTCGGAGGCCGTGGTCGTTCAATAATTCGCTTTCACCGACACAACTGCCGCCGCCACGGTCACCGTGACTGAAAGAGACAGCGCCGAACGCGGATCGTCGGAGGCCGTGGTCGTTCAATAATTCGATTTCACCGACACAACTGCCGCCGCCACGGTCACCGTGACCGAAAGATACAGCGCCGAATGCGGATCGTCGGAGGCCGTTGTCGTTCAATAATTCGCTTTCACCGGCACAACTGCCGCCGCCACGGTCACCGTGACCGAAAGAGACAGCGCCGAACGCAGATCCTCGGAGGCCGTGGTCGTTGAATAATTCGCTTTCACCGCCACAATTGCCGCCGCCACGGTCACCGTGACCGAAAGAGACAGCGCCGAACGCGGATCGTCGGAGGCCGTGGTCGTTCAATAATTCGCTTTCACCGACACAACTGCCGCCGCCACGGTCACCGTGACCGAAAGAGACAGCGCCGAAAGTGGATCGTTGGAGGCCGTGGTCGATCAATAATTCGCTTTCACCGACACAACTGCCGCCACCACGGTCACCGTAATTGAAAGAGGCAGCGCCGAACGCGGATTCTCGGTGGCCGTGGTCGTTCAATAATTCGCTTTCACCGACACAACTGCCGCCGCCACGGTCACCGTGACCGAAAGAGACAGCGCCGAACGCGGATCGTCGGAGGCCGTGGTAGTTCAATAATTCGCTTTCACCGACACAACTGCCGCCGCCACGGTCACCGTGACGAAAGAGACAGCGCCGAACGCGGATCGTCGGAGGCCGTGGTCGTTCAATATTTCGCTTTCACCGACACAACTGCCGCCGCCACGGTCACCGTGACCGAAAGAGACAGCGCCGAAAGCGGATCGTTGGAGGCCGTGGTCGTTCAATAATTCGCTTTCACCGACACAACTGCCGCCGGAACGGTCACCGTGACCGAAAGAGACAGCGCCGAAAGCGGATCGTTGGAGGCCGTGGTCGATCAATAATTCGCTTTCACCGACACAACTGCCGCAGCCACGGTCACCGTGACCGAAAGAGACAGCGCCGAACGCGGATCGTCGGAGGCCGTGGTCGTTCAATAATTCGCTTTCACCGACACAACTGCCGCCGCCACGGTCACCGTGACCGAAAGAGACAGCGCCGAACGCGGATCGTCGGAGGCCGTGGTCGTTCAATAATTCGCTTTCACCGACACAACTGCCGCCGCCACGGTCACCGTGACCGAAAGAGACAGCGCCGAATGTGGATCGTTGGAGGCCGTGGTCGATCAATAATTCGCTTTCACCGACACAACTGCCGCCGCCACGGTCACCGTGATTGAAAGAGGCAGCGCCGAACGCGGATTCTCGGAGGCCGTGGTCGTTCAATAATTCGCTTTCACCGACACAACTGCCGCCGCCACGGTCACCGTGACCGAAAGAGACAGCGCCAAACGCGGATCGTCGGAGGCCGTGGTCGTTCAATAATTCGCTTTCACCGACACAACTGCCGCCGCCACGGTCACCGTGACCGAAAGAGACAGCGCCGAACGCGGTTCGTCGGAGGCCTTGGTCGTTCAATAATTCGCTTTCACCGACACAACTGCCGCCGCCACGGTCACCGTGACCGAAAGAGACAGCGCCGAAAGCGGATCCTGTCAGGCCGTGCTCGTTCAAAAATTGGCTTTCACCGACACAACTGCCGCCGCCACGGTCACAGTGAGCGAAAGCGGCAGCGCCGAAAGCGGATCGTCGGAGGCCGTGGTCGTTCAATAATTCGCTTTCACCGACACAACTGCCGACGCCACGGTCACCGTGACCGAAAGAGACAGCGCCGAAAGCGGATCGTCGGAGGCCGCGGTCGTTCAAAAATTCGCTTTCACCGACACAACTGCCGACGCCACGGTCACTGTGAGCGAAAGAGACAGTGCCGAACGCGAAGCGTCGGAGGCCGTGGTCGTTCAATAATTCGCTTTCACCGACACAACTGCCGCCGCCACGGTCACCGTGACCGAAAAAGACAGTGCCGAAAGCCGATCGTTGGAGGCCGTGCTCGTTCAATAATTCGCTTTCACCGAAACAACTGCCGCCGCCATGGTCACCGTGAGCGAAAGAGAGCGCCGAACGCGGATCGTTGGAGGCCGTGGTCGTTCAATAATTCGCTTTCACCGGCACAACTGCCAACGCCACGGTCACTGTGAGCGAGAGACAGCGCCGAACGCGGATCGTCGGAGGCCGTGGTCGTTCAATAATTCGCTTTCACCGAAACAACTGCCGACGCCACGGTCACCGTGACCGAAAGAGACAGCGCCGAAAGCGGATCGTGTGAGGCCGTGCTCGTTCAATAATTCGCTTTCACCGACACAACTGCCGCCGCCACGGTCACCGTGACCGAAAGAGACAGCGCCGAAAGCGGATCGTCGGAGGCCGTGGTCGTTCAATAATTCGCTTTCACCGCCACAATTGCCGCCGCCACGGTCACCGTGACCGAAAGAGACAGCGCCGAACGCGGATCGTCGGAGGCCGTGGTCGTTCAATAATTCGCTTTCACCGACACAACTGCCGGCGCCACGGTCACCGTGACCGAAAGAGACAGCGCCGAACGCGGATCGTCGGAGGCCGTGGTCGATCAATAATTCGCTTTCACTGATACAATTGCCGACGCCACGGTCACCTTGACCGAAAGAGACAGCGCCGAAAGCGGATCGTCGGAGGCCGTGGTCGTTCAATAATTCGCTTTCACCGACACAACTGCCGAAGCCACGGTCACCTTGACCGAAAGAGGTCGCGCCGAAAGCGGATCGTCGGAGGCCGTGGTCGTTCAATAATTCGCTTTCACTGACACAACTGCCGTCGCCACGGTCACCGTGACCGAAAGAGACAGCGCCGAACGCGGATCGTTGGAGGCCGTGGTCGTTCAATAATTCGCTTTCACCGACACAACTGCCAACGCCACGGTCACCGTGAGCGAAAGAGACAGCGCCGAACGCGGATCGTCGGAGGCCGTGGTCGTTCAATAATTCGCTTTCACCGACACAACTGCCGACGCCACGGTCACCGTGACCGAAAGAGACAGCGCCGAAAGCGGATCGTGTGAGGCCGTGCTCGTTCAATAATTCGCTTTCACCGACACAAATGCCGCCGCCGCGGTCACCATGACCGAAAGAGACAGCGCCGAAAGCGGATCGTTGGAGGCCGTGGTCGATCAATAATTCGCTTTCACCGACACAACTGCCGCAGCCACGGTCACCGTGACCGAAAGAGACAGCGCCGAACGCGGATCGTCGGAGGCCGTGGTCGTTCAATAATTCGCTTTCACCGACACAATTGCCGCCGCCACGGTCACCGTGACCGAAAGAGACAGCGCCGAACGCGGATCATCGGAGGCCGTGGTCGTTCAATAATTCGCTTTCACCGAAACAACTGCCGCCGCCACCGTCACCGTGACCGAAAGAGACAGCGCCGAAAGCGGATCGTTGGAGGCCGTGGTCGATCAATAATTCGCTTTCACCGACACAACTGCCGCCGCCACGGTCACCGTGACCGAAAGAGACAGCGCCGAAAGTGGATCGTTGGAGGCCGTGGTCGATCAATAATTCGCTTTCACCGACACAACTGCCGCCGCCACGGTCACCGTAATTGAAAGAGGCAGCGCCGAACGCGGATTCTCGGAGGCCGTGGTCGTTCAATAATTCGCTTTCACCGACACAACTGCCGCCGCCACGGTCACCGTGACCGAAAGAGACAGCGCCGAACGCGGATCGTCGGAGGCCGTGGTAGTTCAATATTTCGCTTTCACCGACACAACTGCCGCCGACACGGTCACCGTGACGAAAGAGACAGCGCCGAACGCGGATCGTCGGAGGCCGTGGTCGTTCAATATTTCGCTTTCACCGACACAACTGCCGCCGCCACGGTCACCGTGACCGAAAGAGACAGCGCAGAAAGCGGATCGTTGGAGGCCGTGGTCGTTCAATAATTCGCTTTCACCGACACAACTGCCGCCGCCACGGTCACCGTGACCGAAAGAGACAGCGCCGAAAGCGGATCGTTGGAGGCCGTGGTCGATCAATAATTCGCTTTCACCGACACAACTGCCGCAGCCACGGTCACCATGACCGAAAGAGACAGCGCCGAACGCGGATCGTCGGAGGCCGTGGTCGTTCAATAATTCGCTTTCACCGACACAACTGCCGCCGCCATGGTCACCGTGACCGAAAGAGACAGCGCCGAACGCGGATCGTCGGAGGCCGTGGTCGTTCAATATTTCGCTTTCACCGACACAACTGCCGCCGCCACGATCACCGTGACCGAAAGAGACAGCGCCGAAAGTGGATCGTTGGAGGCCGTGGTCGATCAATAATTCGCTTTCACCGACACAACTGCCGCCACCACGGTCACCGTAATTGAAAGAGGCAGCGCCGAACGCGGATTCTCGGAGGCCGTGGTCGTTCAATAATTCGCTTTCACCGACACAACTGCCGCCGCCACGGTCACCGTGACCGAAAGAGACAGCGCAGAAAGCGGATCGTTGGAGGCCGTGGTCGTTCAATAATTCGCTTTCACCGACACAACTGCCGCCGCCACGGTCACCGTGACGAAAGAGACAGCGCCGAACGCGGATCGTCGGAGGCCGTGGTCGTTCAATATTTCGCTTTCACCGACACAACTGCCGCCGCCACGGTCACCGTGACCGAAAGAGACAGCGCAGAAAGCGGATCGTTGGAGGCCGTGGTCGTTCAATAATTCGCATTCACCGACACAACTGCCGCCGCCACGGTCACCGTGACCGAAAGAGACAGCGCCGAAAGCGGATCGTTGGAGGCCGTGGTCGATCAATAATTCGCTTTCACCGACACAATTGCCGCAGCCACGGTCACCGTGACCGAAAGAGACAGCGCCGAACGCGGATCGTCGGAGGCCGTGGTCGTTCAATAATTCGCTTTCACCGACACAACTGCCGCCGCCACGGTCACCGTGACCGAAAGAGACAGCGCCGAACGCGGATCGTCGGAGGCCGTGGTCGTTCAATATTTCGCTTTCACCGACACAACTGCCGCCGCCACGGTCACCGTGACCGAAAGAGACAGCGCCGAAAGTGGATCGTTGGAGGCCGTGGTCGATCAATAATTCGCTTTCACCGACACAACTGCCGCCGCCACGGTCACCGTGATTGAAAGAGGCAGCGCCGAACGCGGATTCTCGGAGGCCGTGGTCGTTCAATAATTCGCTTTCACCGACACAACTGCCGCCGCCACGGTCACCGTGACCGAAAGAGACAGCGCCGAACGCGGTTCGTCGGAGGCCGTGGTCGTTCAATAATTCGCTTTCACCGACACAACTGCCGCCGCCACGGTCACCGTGACCGAAAGAGACAGCGCCGAAAGCGGATCCTGTCAGGCCGTGCTCGTTCAAAAATTGGCTTTCACCGACACAACTGCCGCCGCCACGGTCACAGTGAGCGAAAGCGGCAGCGCCGAAAGCGGATCGTCGGAGGCCGTGGTCGTTCAATAATTCGCTTTCACCGACACAACTGCGGACGCCACGGTCACCGTGACCGAAAGAGACCGCGCCGAAAGCGGATCGTCGGAGGCCGTGGTCGTTCAATAATTCGCTTTCACCGACACAACTTCCGACGCCACGGTCACCGTGAGCAAAAGAGACAGTGCCGAACGCGAAGCGTCGGAGGCCGTGGTCGTTCAATAATTCGCTTTCACCGACACAACTGCCGCCGCCACGGTCACCGTGACCGAAAAAGACAGCGCCGAAAGCCGATCGTTGGAGGCCGTGCTCGTTCAATAATTCGCTTTCACCGAAACAACTGCCGCCGCCATGGTCACCGTGAGCGAAAGAGACCGCGCCGAACGCGGATCGTTGGAGGCCGTGGTCGTTCAATAATTCGCTTTCACCGACACAACTGCCAACGCCACGGTCACTGTGAGCGAGAGACAGCGCCGAACGCGGATCGTCGGAGGCCGTGGTCGTTCAATAATTCGCTTTCACCGACACAAATGCCGCCGCCACGGTCACCATGACCGAAAGAGGCAGCGCCGAAAGCGGATCGTCGGAGGCCGTGCTCGTTCAATAATTCGCTTTCACCAACACAACTGCCGCCGCCTCGGTCACCGTGACCGAAAGATACAACGCCGAACGAGGATCGTCGGAGGCCGTGGTCGATCAATAATTCGCTTTCACCGACACAATTGCCGCCGCCACGGTCACCGTGACCAAAAGAGACAGCGCCGAACGCGGATCGTCGGAGGCCGTGGTCGTTCAATAATTCGCTTTCACCGACACAACTGCCGGCGCCACGGTCACAGTGACCGAAAGAGACAGCGCCGAACGCGGATCGTCGGAGGCGGTGGTCGTTCAATAATTCGCTTTCACCGACACAACTGCCGCCGCCACGGTCACCGTGACCGAAAGAGACAGCGCCGAACGCGGTTCGTCGTAGGCCGTGGTAGTTCAATAATTCGCTTTCACCGACACAACTGCCGCCGCCACGGTCACCGTGACCGAAAGAGACAGCGCCGAAAGCGGATCGTGTGAGGCCGTGCTCGTTCAAAAATTGGCTTTCACCGACACAACTGCCGCCGCCACGGTCACCGTGAGCGAAAGAGACAGCGCCGAAAGCGGATCGTCGGAGGCCGTGGTCGTTCAAATATTCGCTTTCACCGACACAACTGCCGACGCCACGGTCACCGTGACCGAAAGAGACAGCGCCGAAAGCGGATCGTCGGAGGCCGTGGTCGTTCAATAATTCGCTTTCACCGACACAACTGCCGACGCCACGGTCACCGTGAGCGAAAGAGACAGTGCCGAACGCGGAGCGTCGGAGGCCGTGGTCGTTCAATAATTCGCTTTCACCGACACAACTGCCGACGCCACGGTCACCGTGACCGAAAAAGGCAGCGCCGAAAGCCGATCGTTGGAGGCCGTGCTCGTTCAATAATTCGCTTTCACCGACAGAACTGCCGCCGCCATGGTCACCGTGAGCGAAAGAGACAGCGCCGAACGCGGATCGTTGGAGGCCGTGGTCGTTCAATAATTCGCTTTCACCGACACAACTGCCAACGCCACGGTCACCGTGAGCGAGAGACAGCGCCGAACGCGGATCGTCGGAGGCCGTGGTCGTTCGATAATTCGCTTTCACCGACACCACTGCCGACGCCACGGTCACCGTGACCGAAAGAGACAGCGCCGAAAGCGGATCGTGTGAGGCCGTGCTCGCTCAATAATTCGCTTTCACCGACACAAATGCCACCGCCACGGTCACCATGACCGAAAGAGACAG
Source organism: Ixodes scapularis (assembly GCF_016920785.2). Lineage (NCBI taxonomy): Eukaryota > Metazoa > Arthropoda > Arachnida > Ixodida > Ixodidae > Ixodes > Ixodes scapularis. The sequence goes on along the minus strand of NW_024610078.1, from coordinate 471,618 downwards.
CACCGAAAGCGGATCGTCGGAGGCCGTGCTCGTTCAATAATTCGCTTTCACCAACACAACTGCCGCCGCCACGGTCACCGTGAACGAAAGAGACAGCGGCGAACGCGGATCGTCGTAGGCCGTGGTAGTTCAATAATTCGCTTTCACCGACACAACTGCCGCCGCCACGGTCACCGTGAGCGAAAGAGACAGCGCCGAAAGCGGATCGTCGGAGGCCGTGGTCGTTTAAATATTCGCTTTCACCGACACAACTGCCGACGCCACGGTCACCGTGACCGAAAGAGACAGCGCCGAAAGCGGATCGTCGGAGGCCGTGGTCGTTCAATAATTCGCTTTCACCGACACAACTGCCGACGCCACGGTCACCGTGAGCGAAAGAGACAGTGCCGAACGCGGAGCGTCGGAGGCCGTGGTCGTTCAATAATTCGCTTTCACCGACACAACTGCCGACGCCACGGTCACCGTGACTGAAAGAGACAGCGCCGAAAGCGGATCGTGTGAGGCCGTGCTCGCTCAAAAATTCGCTTTCACCGACACAAATGCCGCCGCCACGGTCACCATGACCGAAAGAGACAGCGCCGAAAGCGGATCGTCGGAGGCCGTGCTCGATCAATAATTCGCTTTCACCAACACAACTGCCGCCGCCACGGTCACCGTGAACGAAAGAGACAGCGCCGAACGCGGATCGTCGGAGGCCGTGGTCGTTCAATAATTCGCTTTCACCGACACAACTGCCGCCGCGAAGGTCACCGTGACCGAAAGAGACAGCGCCGAATGCGGATCGTCGGAGGCCGTGGTCGTTCAATATTTCGCTTTCACCGGCACAACTGCCGCCGCCACGGTCACCGTGACCGAAAGAGACAGCGCCGAACGCGGATCATCGGAGGCCGTGGTCGATCAATAATTCGCTTTCACTGATACAATTGCCGACGCCACGGTCACCTTGACCGAAAGAGACAGCGCCGAAAGCGGATCGTCGGAGGCCGTGGTCGTTCAATATTTCGGTTTCACCGACACAACTGCCGAAGCCACGGTCACCGTGACCGAAAGAGGTCGCGCCGAAAGGTGGATCGTCGGAGGCCGTGGTCGTTCAATAATTCGCTTTCACCGACACAACTGCCGTCGCCACGGTCACCGTGACCGAAAGAGACAGCGCCGAACGCGGATCGTTGGAGGCCGTGGTCGTTCAATAATTCGCTTTCACTGATACAATTGCCGACGCCACGGTCACCTTGACCGAAAGAGACAGCGCCGAAAGCGGATCGTCGGAGGCCGTGGTCGTTCAATATTTCGGTTTCACCGACACAACTGCCGAAGCCACGGTCACCGTGACCGAAAGAGGTCGCGCCGAAAGGTGGATCGTCGGAGGCCGTGGTCGTTCAATAATTCGCTTTCACCGACACAACTGCCGTCGCCACGGTCACCGTGACCGAAAGAGACAGCGCCGAACGCGGATCGTTGGAGGCCGTGGTCGTTCAATAATTCGCTTTCACCGACACAACTGCCGTCGCCACGGTCACCGTGACCGAAAGAGACAGCGCCGAACGCGGATCATCGGAGGCCGTGGTCGATCAATAATTCGCTTTCACTGATACAATTGCCGACGCCACGGTCACCTTGACCGAAAGAGACAGCGCCGAAAGCGGATCGTCGGAGGCCGTGGTCGTTCAATATTTCGGTTTCACCGACACAACTGCCGAAGCCACGGTCACCGTGACCGAAAGAGGTCGCGCCGAAAGGTGGATCGTCGGAGGCCGTGCTCGATCAATAATTCGCTTTCACCGACACAACTGCCGTCGCCACGGTCACCGTGACCGAAAGAGACAGCGCCGAACGCGGATCGTTGGAGGCCGTGGTCGTTCAATAATTCGCTTTCACCGACACAACTGCCAACGCCACGGTCACCGTGAGCGAAAGAGACAGCGCCGAACGCGGATCGTCGGAGGCCGTGGTCGTTCAATAATTCGCTTTCACCGACACAACTGCCGACGCCACGGTCACCGTGACCGAAAGAGACAGCGCCGAAAGCGGATCGTGTGAGGCCGTGCTCGTTCAAAAATTCGCTTTCACCGACACAAATGCCGCCGCCGCGGTCACCATGACCGAAAGAGACAGCGCCGAAAGCGGATCGTTGGAGGCCGTGGTCGATCAATAATTCGCTTTCACCGACACAACTGCCGCAGCCACGGTCACCGTGACCGAAAGAGACAGCGCCGAACGCGGATCGTCGGAGGCCGTGGTCGTTCAATAATTCGCTTTCACCGACACAACTGCCGCCGCCACGGTCACCGTGACCGAAAGAGACAGCGCCGAACGCGGATCATCGGAGGCCGTGGTCGTTCAATAATTCGCTTTCACCGACACAACTGCCGCCGCCACGGTCACCGTGACCGAAAGAGACAGCGCCGAAAGCGGATCGTTGGAGGCCGTGGTCGATCAATAATTCGCTTTCACCGACACAACTGCCGCCGCCACGGTCACCGTGATTGAAAGAGGCAGCGCCGAACGCGGATTCTCGGAGGCCGTGGTCGTTCAATAATTCGCTTTCACCGACACAACTGCTGCCGCCACGGTCACCGTGACCGAAAGAGACAGCGCCGAACGCGGATCGTCGGAGGCCGTGGTCGTTCAATAATTCGCTTTCACCGACACAACTGCCGCCGCCACGGTCACCGTGACCGAAAGAGACAGCGCCGAACGCGGTTCGTCGTAGGCCGTGGTAGTTCAATAATTCGCTTTCACCGACACAACTGCCGCCGCCACGGTCACCGTGACCGAAAGAGACAGCGCCGAAACCGGATCGTGTGAGGCCGTGCTCGTTCAAAAATTGGCTTTCACCGACACAACTGCCACCGCCACGGTCACCGTGAGCGAAAGAGACAGCGCCGAAAGCGGATCGTCGGAGGCCGTGGTCGTTCAAATATTCGCTTTCACCGACACAACTGCCGACGCCACGGTCACCGTGACCGAAAGAGACAGCGCCGAAAGCGGATTGTCGGAGGCCGTGGTCGTTAAATAATTCGCTTTCACCGACACAACTGCCGACGCCACGGTCACCGTGAGCGAAAGAGACAGTGCCGAACGCGGAGCGTCGGAGGCCGTGGTCGTTCAATAATTCGCTTTCACCGACACAACTGCCGACGCCACGGTCACCGTGACCGAAAAAGACAGCGCCGAAAGCCGATCGTTGGAGGCCGTGCTCGTTCAATAATTCGCTTTCACCGACACAACTGCCGCCGCCATGGTCACCGTGAGCGAAGGAGACAGCGCCGAACGCGGATCGTTGGAGGCCGTGGTTGTTGAATAATTCGCTTTCACCGACACAACTGCCGACGCCACGGTCACCGTGACCGAAAGAGACAGCGCCGAAAGCGGATCGTGTGAGGCCGTGCTCGTTCAATAATTCGCTTTCACCGACACAAATGCCGCCGCCACGGTCACCATGACCGAAAGAGACAGCGCCGAAAGCGGATCGTCGGAGGCCGTGCTCGTTCAATATTTCGCTTTCACCAACACAACTGCCGCCGCCACGGTCACCGTGAACGAAAGAGACAGCGCCGAACGCGGATCGTCGGAGGCCGTGGTCGTTCAATAATTCGCTTTCACCGACACAACTGCCGCCGCCAAGGTCACCGTGACCGAAAGAGACAGCGCCGAACGCGGATCGTCGGAGGCCGTGGTCGTTCAATATTTTGATTTCACCGACAGAACTGCCGCCGCCACGGTCACCGTGACCGAAAGAGACAGCGCCGAATGCGGATCGTCGGAGGCCGTGGTCGTTGAATAATTCGCTTTCACCGGCACAACTGCCGCCGCCACGGTCACCGTGACCGAAAGAGACAGCGCCGAACGCGGATCCTCGGAGGCCGTGGTCGTTCAATAATTCGCTTTCACCGACACAATTGCCGCCGCCACGTTCACCGTGACCGAAAGAGACAGCGCCGAACGCGGATCGTCGGAGGCCGTGGTCGTTCAATAATTCGCTTTCACTGACACAACTGCCGCCGCCACGGTCACCGTGACCGAAAGAGACAGCGCCGAACGCGGATCGTCGGAGGCCATGGTCGATCAATATTTCGCTTTCACTGACACAATTGCCGACGCCACGGTCACCTTGACCGAAGGAGACAGCGCCGAAAGCGGATCGTCGGAGGCTGTGGTCGTTCAATATTTCGCTTTTGCCGACACGACTGCCGACGCCACGGTCACCGTGACCGAAAGAGGTCGCGCCGAAAGCGGATCCTCGGAGGCCGTGGTCGTTCAATAATTCGCTTTCACTGACACAACTGCCGTCGCCACGGTCACCGTGACCGAAAGAGACAGCGCCGAACGCGGATCGTTGGAGGCCGTGGTCGTTCAATAATTCGCTTTCACCGACACAACTGCCAACGCCACGGTCACCGTGAGCGAAAGAGAGCGCCGAACGCGGATCGTCGGAGGCCGTGGCCGTTCAATATTTCGCTTTCACCGACACAACTGCCGACGCCACGGTCACCGTGACCGAAAGAGACAGCGCCGAAAGCGGATCGTGTGAGGCCGTGCTCGTTTAATATTTCGCTTTCACCGACACAAATGCCGCCACCACGGTCACCATGACCGAAAGAGACAGCGCCGAAAGCGGATCGTTGGAGGCCGTGGTCGATCAATAATTCGCTTTCACCGACACAACTGCCGCAGCCACGGTCACCGTGACCGAAAGAGACACCGCCGAACGTGGATCGTCGGAGGCCGTGGTCGTTCAATAATTCGCTTTCACCGACACAACTGCCGCCGCCACGGTCACCGTGACCGAAAGAGACAGCGCCGAACGCGGATCGTCGGAGGCCGTGGTCGTTCAATAATTCGCTTTCACCGACACAACTGCCGCCGCCACGGTCACCGTGACCGAAAGAGACAGCGCCGAAAGCGGATCGTTGGAGGCCGTGGTCGATCAATAATTCGCTTTCACCGACACAACTGCCGCCGCCACGGTCACCGTGATTGAAAGAGGCAGCGCCGAACGCGGATTCTCGGAGGCCGTGGTCGTTCAATAATTCGCTTTCACCGACACAACTGCCGCCGCCACGGTCACCGTGACCGAAAGAGAAAGCGCCGAACGCGGATCGTCGGAGGCTGTGGTCGTTCAATAATTCGCTTTCACCGACATAACTGCCGCCGCCACGGTCACCGTGAAAGAAAGAGACAGCGCCGAACGCGGTTCGTCGGAGGCCGTGGTCGTTCTATAATTCACTTTCACCGACACAACTGCCGCCGCCACGGTCACCGTGAGCGAAAGAGACAGCGCCAAAAGCGGATCGTCGGAGGCCGTGGTCGTTCAATAATTCGCTTTCACCGACACAACTGCCGCCGACACGGTCACCGTGAGCGAAAGAGACAGCGCCGAACGCGGATCGTTGGAGGCCGTGGTCGTTCAATAATTCGCTTTCACCGACATAACTGCCAACGCCACGGTCACCGTGAGCGAGAGACAGCGCCGAACGCGGATCGTCGGAGGCCGTGGTCGTTCAATAATTCGCTTTCACCGACACAACTGCCGACGCCACGGTCACCGTGACCGAAAGAGACCGCGCCGAAAGCGGATCGTGTGAGGCCGTGCTCGTTCTATAATTCGCTTTCACCGACACAAATGCCGCCGCCACGGTCACCATGACCGAAAGAGACCGCGCCGAAAGCGGATCGTCGGAGGCCGTGGTCGTTCAATAATTCGCTTTCACCGACACAACTGCCGCCGCCACGGTCACCGTGACCGAAAGAGACAGCGCCGAACGCAGATCCTCGGAGGCTCTGGTCGTTCAAAATTTCGCTTTCACCGACACACCTGCCGCCGCCACGGTCACCGTGACCGAAAGAGACAGCGCCGAACGCGGATCGTCGGAGGCCGTGGTCGTTCAATAATTCGCTTTCACCGACACAATTGCCGCCGCCACGGTCACCGTGACCGAAAGAGACAGCGCCGAAAGCGGATCGTCGGAGGCCGTGGTCGTTCAATAATTCGCTTTCACCGACACAACTGCCGCCGCCACGGTCACCGTCACCGAAAGAGACAGCGCCGAACGCGGATCGTCGGAGGCCGTGGTCGATCAATAATTCGCTTTCACTGACACAATTGCCGACGCCACGGTCACCATGACCGAAAGAGACAGCGCCGAAAGCGGATCGTCGGAGGCCGTGGTCGTTCAATAATTCGCTTTCACCGACACAACTGCCGACGCCACGGTCACCGTGACCGAAAGAGGTCGCGCCGAAAGCGGATCGTCGGAGGCCGTGGTCGTTCAATAATTCGCGTTCACTGACACAACTGCCGTCGCCACGGTCATCGTGACCGAAAGAGACAGCGCCGAACGCGGATCGTTGGAGGCCGTGGTCGTTCAATATTTCGCTTTCACCGACACAACTGCCAACGCCACGGTCACCGTGAGCGAAAGAGACAGCGCCGAACGCGGATCGTCGGAGGCCGTGGTCGTTTAATAATTCGCTTTCACCGACACAACTGCCGCCGCCACGGTCACCGTGACCGAAAGAGACAGCGCGGAAAGCGGATCGTGAGAGGCCGTGCTCGTTCAATAATTCGATTTCACCGACACAAATATCGCCGCCACGGTCACCATGACCGAAAGAGACAGCGCTGAACGCGGATCGTCGGAGGCCGTGGTCGTTCAATATTTCGCTTTCACCGACACAACTGCCGCCGCCACGGTCACCGTGACCGAAAGAGACAGCGCCGAACGCGGATCGTCGGAGGCCGTGGTCGTTCAATATTTCGCTTTCACCGACACAACTGCCGCCACCACGGTCACCGTGACCGAAAGAGACAGCGCCGAACGCGGATCGTCGTAGGCCGTGGTCGTTCAATAATTCGATTTCACCGACACAACTGCCGCCGCCAAGGGTCACCGTGACCGAAAGAGACAGCGCCGAATGCGGATTGTCGGAGGCCGTGGTCGTTCAATAATTCGCTTTCACCGGCACAACTGCCGCCGCCACGGTCACCGTGACCGAAAGAGACAGCGCCGAACGCGGATCGTCGGAGGCCGTGGTCGTTCAATATTCGCTTTCACCGACACAAATGCCGCCGCCACGGTCACCGTGACTGAAAGAGACAGCGCCGAATGCGGATCGTCGGAGGCCGTGGTCGTTCAATATTTCGCTTTCACCGGCACAACTGCCGCCGCCACGGTCACCGTGAATGAAAAAGACAGCGCCGAACGCGGATCCTCGGAGGCCGTGGTCGTTCAATAATTCGCTTTCACCGACACAACTGCCGCCACCACGGTCACCGTGACCGAAAGAGACTGCGCCGAACGCGGATCGTCGGAGGCCGTGGTCGTTCAATAATTCGCTTTCACCGACACAATTGTCGCCGCCACGGTCACCGTGACCGAAAGAGACAGCGCCGAACGCGGATCGTCGGAGGCCGTGGTCGTTCAATAATTCGCTTTCACCGACACAACTGCCGCCGCCAAGGTCACCGTGACCGAAAGAGACAGCGCCGAACGCGGATCGTCGGAGGCCGTGGTCGTTAAATATTTTGATTTCACCGACAGAACTGCCGCCGCCACGGTCACCGTGACCGAAAGAGACAGCGCCGAATGCGGATCGTCGGAGGCCGTGGTCGTTGAATAATTCGCTTTCACCGGCACAACTGCCGCCGCCACGGTCACCGTGACCGAAAGAGACAGCGCCGAACGCGGATCCTCGGAGGCCGTGGTCGTTCAATAATTCGCTTTCACCGACACAATTGCCGCCGCCACGTTCACCGTGACCGAAAGAGACAGCGCCGAACGCGGATCGTCGGAGGCCGTGGTCGTTCAATAATTCGCTTTCACTGACACAACTGCCGCCGCCACGGTCACCGTGACCGAAAGAGACAGCGCCGAACGCGGATCGTCGGAGGCCATGGTCGATCAATATTTCGCTTTCACTGACACAATTGCCGACGCCACGGTCACCTTGACCGAAGGAGACAGCGCCGAAAGCGGATCGTCGGAGGCCGTGGTCGTTCAATATTTCGCTTTTGCCGACACGACTGCCGACGCCACGGTCACCGTGACCGAAAGAGGTCGCGCCGAAAGCGGATCGTCGGAGGCCGTGGTCGTTCAATAATTCGCTTTCACTGACACAACTGCCGTCGCCACGGTCACCGTGACCGAAAGAGACAGCGCCGAACGCGGATCGTTGGAGGCCGTGGTCGTTCAATAATTCGCTTTCACCGACACAACTGCCAACGCCACGGTCACCGTGAGCGAAAGAGAGCGCCGAACGCGGATCGTCGGAGGCCGTGGCCGTTCAATATTTCGCTTTCACCGACACAACTGCCGACGCCACGGTCACCGTGACCGAAAGAGACAGCGCCGAAAGCGGATCGTGTGAAGCCGTGCTCGTTCAATATTTCGCTTTCACCGACACAAATGCCGCCACCACGGTCACCATGACCGAAAGAGACAGCGCCGAAAGCGGATCGTTGGAGGCCGTGGTCGATCAATAATTCGCTTTCACCGACACAACTGCCGCAGCCACGGTCACCGTGACCGAAAGAGACACCGCCGAACGTGGATCGTCGGAGGCCGTGGTCGTTCAATAATTCGCTTTCACCGACACAACTGCCGCCGCCACGGTCACCGTGACCGAAAGAGACAGCGCCGAACGCGGATCGTCGGAGGCCGTGGTCGTTCAATAATTCGCTTTCACCGACACAACTGCCGCCGCCACGGTCACCGTGACCGAAAGAGACAGCGCCGAAAGCGGATCGTTGGAGGCCGTGGTCGATCAATAATTCGCTTTCACCGACACAACTGCCGCCGCCACGGTCACCGTGATTGAAAGAGGCAGCGCCGAACGCGGATTCTCGGAGGCCGTGGTCGTTCAATAATTCGCTTTCACCGACACAACTGCCGCCGCCACGGTCACCGTGACCGAAAGAGAAAGCGCCGAACGCGGATCGTCGGAGGCTGTGGTCGTTCAATAATTCGCTTTCACCGACATAACTGCCGCCGCCACGGTCACCGTGAAAGAAAGAGACAGCGCCGAACGCGGTTCGTCGGAGGCCGTGGTCGTTCTATAATTCACTTTCACCGACACAACTGCCGCCGCCACGGTCACCGTGAGCGAAAGAGACAGCGCCAAAAGCGGATCGTCGGAGGCCGTGGTCGTTCAATAATTCGCTTTCACCGACACAACTGCCGCCGACACGGTCACCGTGAGCGAAAGAGACAGCGCAGAACGCGGATCGTTGGAGGCCGTGGTCGTTCAATAATTCGCTTTCACCGACATAACTGCCAACGCCACGGTCACCGTGAGCGAGAGACAGCGCCGAACGCGGATCGTCGGAGGCCGTGGTCGTTCAATAATTCGCTTTCACCGACACAACTGCCGACGCCACGGTCACCGTGACCGAAAGAGACCGCGCCGAAAGCGGATCGTGTGAGGCCGTGCTCGTTCTATAATTCGCTTTCACCGACACAAATGCCGCCGCCACGGTCACCATGACCGAAAGAGACCGCGCCGAAAGCGGATCGTTGGAGGCCGTGGTCGTTCAATAATTCGCTTTCACCGACACAACTGCCGCCGCCACGGTCACCGTGACCGAAAGAGACAGCGCCGAACGCAGATCCTCGGAGGCTCTGGTCGTTCAAAATTTCGCTTTCACCGACACACCTGCCGCCGCCACGGTCACCGTGACCGAAAGAGACAGCGCCGAACGCGGATCGTCGGAGGCCGTGGTCGTTCAATAATTCGCTTTCACCGACACAATTGCCGCCGCCACGGTCACCGTGACCGAAAGAGACAGCGCCGAAAGCGGATCGTCCGAGGCCGTGGTCGTTCAATAATTCGCTTTCACCGACACAACTGCCGCCGCCACGGTCACCGTCACCGAAAGAGACAGCGCCGAACGCGGATCGTCGGAGGCCGTGGTCGATCAATAATTCGCTTTCACTGACACAATTGCCGACGCCACGGTCACCATGACCGAAAGAGACAGCGCCGAAAGCGGATCGTCGGAGGCCGTGGTCGTTCAATAATTCGCTTTCACCGACACAACTGCCGACGCCACGGTCACCGTGACCGAAAGAGGTCGCGCCGAAAGCGGATCGTCGGAGGCCGTGGTCGTTCAATAATTCGCGTTCACTGACACAACTGCCGTCGCCACGGTCATCGTGACCGAAAGAGACAGCGCCGAACGCGGATCGTTGGAGGCCGTGGTCGTTCAATATTTCGCTTTCACCGACACAACTGCCAACGCCACGGTCACCGTGAGCGAAAGAGACAGCGCCGAACGCGGATCGTCGGAGGCCGTGGTCGTTTAATAATTCGCTTTCACCGACACAACTGCCGCCGCCACGGTCACCGTGACCGAAAGAGACAGCGCGGAAAGCGGATCGTGAGAGGCCGTGCTCGTTCAATAATTCGATTTCACCGACACAAATATCGCCGCCACGGTCACCATGACCGAAAGAGACAGCGCTGAACGCGGATCGTCGGAGGCCGTGGTCGTTCAATATTTCGCTTTCACCGACACAACTGCCGCCGCCACGGTCACCGTGACCGAAAGAGACAGCGCCGAACGCGGATCGTCGGAGGCCGTGGTCGTTCAATATTTCGCTTTCACCGACACAACTGCCGCCACCACGGTCACCGTGACCGAAAGAGACAGCGCCGAACGCGGATCGTCGTAGGCCGTGGTCGTTCAATAATTCGATTTCACCGACACAACTGCCGCCGCCAAGGGTCACCGTGACCGAAAGAGACAGCGCCGAATGCGGATTGTCGGAGGCCGTGGTCGTTCAATAATTCGCTTTCACCGGCACAACTGCCGCCGCCACGGTCACCGTGACCGAAAGAGACAGCGCCGAACGCGGATCGTCGGAGGCCGTGGTCGTTCAATATTCGCTTTCACCGACACAAATGCCGCCGCCACGGTCACCGTGACTGAAAGAGACAGCGCCGAATGCGGATCGTCGGAGGCCGTGGTCGTTCAATATTTCGCTTTCACCGGCACAACTGCCGCCGCCACGGTCACCGTGAATGAAAAAGACAGCGCCGAACGCGGATCCTCGGAGGCCGTGGTCGTTCAATAATTCGCTTTCACCGACACAACTGCCGCCACCACGGTCACCGTGACCGAAAGAGACTGCGCCGAACGCGGATCGTCGGAGGCCGTGGTCGTTCAATAATTCGCTTTCACCGACACAATTGTCGCCGCCACGGTCACCGTGACCGAAAGAGACAGCGCCGAACGCGGATCGTCGGAGGCCGTGGTCGTTCAATAATTCGCTTTCACCGACACAACTGCCGCCGCCACGGTCACCATGACCGAAAGAGACAGCGCCGAAAGCGGATCGTCGGAGGCCGTGGTCGTTCAATAATTCGCTTTCACCAACACAACTGCCGCCGCCACGGTCACCGTGACCGAAAGAGACAGCGTCCAAAGCGGATCGTGTGAGGCCGTGCTCGTTCAATATTTCGCTTTCACCGACAACACTGCCGCCGCCACGGTCACCGTGAGCGAAAGAGACAGCGCCGAACGCGGATCGTTGGAGGCCGTGGTCGTTCAATAATTCGCTTTCACCGACACAACTGCCGCCGCCACGGTCACCGTGACCGAAAGAGACAGCGCCGAACGCGGATCGTCGGAGGCCGTGGTCGATCAATAATTCGCTTTCACTGACACAATTGCCGACGCCACGGTCACCATGACCGAAAGAGAGAGCGCCGAAAGCGGATCGTCGGAGGCCGTGGTCGTTCAAAAATTCGCTTTCACCGACACAACTGCCGACGCCACGGTCACCGTGACCGAAAGAGATCGCGCCGAAAGCGGATCGTCGGAGGCCGTGGTCGTTCAATATTTCGCTTTCACCGACACAACTGCCGTCGCCACGGTCACCGTGACCGAAAGAGACAGCGCAGAAAGCGGATCGTTGGAGGCCGTGGTCGTTCAATAATTCGCTTTCACCGACACAAGTGCCGACGCCACGGTCACCGTGAGCGAAAGAGACAGCGCCGAACGCGGATCGTCGGAGGCCGTGGTTGTTCAATAATTCGCTTTCACCGACACAACTGCCGACGCCACGGTCACCGTGACCGAAAGAGAGCGCCGAACGCGGATAGTCGGAGGCCGTGGTCGTTCAATAATTCGCTTTCACCAACACAACTGCCGCCGCCACGGTCACCGTGACCGAAAGAGACAGCGTCCAAAGCGGATCGTGTGAGGCCGTGCTCGTTCAATAATTCGCTTTCACCGAAACAACTGCCGACGCCACGGTCACCGTGAGCGAAAGAGACAGCGCCGAACGCGGATCGTGTGAGGCCGTGCTCGTTCAAAAATTCGCTTTCACCGACACAACTGCCGACGCTACGGTCACCGTGACCGAGAGAGACAGCGCCGAAAGCCGATCATTGGAGGCCGTGCTCGTTCAATAATTCGCTTTCACCGACACAACTGCCGCCGACATGGTCACCGTGAGCGAAAGAGACAGCGCCGACGCGGATCGTTGGAGGCCGTGGTCGTTCAATAATTCGCTTTCACCGACACAAGTGCCGACGCCACGGTCACCGTGAGCGAAAGAGACAGCGCCGAACGCGGATCGTCGGAGGCCGTGGTTGTTCAATAATTCGCTTTCACCGACACAACTGCCGACGCCACGGTCACCGTGACCGAAAGAGAGCGCCGAACGCGGATAGTCGGAGGCCGTGGTCGTTCAATAATTCGCTTTCACCAACACAACTGCCGCCGCCACGGTCACCGTGACCGAAAGAGACAGCGTCCAAAGCGGATCGTGTGAGGCCGTGCTCGTTAAATATTTCGCTTTCACCGACACAACTGCCGCCGCCACGGTCACCGTGAGCGAAAGAGACAGCGCCGAACGCGGATCGTCGGAGGCCGTGGTCGTTCAATAATTCGCTTTCACCGACACAACTGCCGCCGCCACGGTCACCGTGACCGAAAGAGACAGCGCCGAACGCGGATCGTCGGAGCCCGTGGTCGATCAATAATTCGCTTTCACTGACACAATTGCCGACGCCACGGTCACCATCACCGAAAGAGACAGCGCCGAAAGCGGATCGTCGGAGGCCGTGGTCGTTCAATAATTCGCTTTCACCGACACAACTGCCGACGCCACGGTCACCGTGACCGAAAGAGATCGCGCCGAAAGCGGATCGTCGGAGGCCAAGGTCGTTCAAAAATTCGCTTTCACCGACACAACTGCCGTCGTTACGGTCACCGTGACCGAAAGAGACAGCGCAGAAAGCGGATCGTTGAAGGCCGTGGTCGTTCAATAATTCGCTTTCACCGACACAACTGCCGTCGCCACGGTCACCGTGACCGAAAGAGATCGCGCCGAATGCGGATCGTCGGAGGCCGTGGTCGTTCAAAATTCGCTTTCACCAACACAACTGCCGCCGCCACGGTCACCGTGACCGAAAGAGACAGCGTCCAAAGCGGATCGTGTGAGGCCGTGCTCGTTAAATATTTCGCTTTCACTGACACAACTGCCGCCGCCACGGTCACCGTGAGCGAAAGAGACAGCGGCGAACGCGGATCGTCGGAGGCCGTGGTCGTTCAATTATTCGCTTTCACCGACACAACTGCCGCCCCCACGGTCACCGTGACCGAAAGAGACAGCGCCGAACGCGGATCGTCGGAGGCCGTGGTCGATCAATAATTCGCTTTCACTGACACAATTGCCGACGCCACGGTCACCATGACCGAAAGAGACAGCGCCGAAAGCGGATCGTCGGAGGCCGTGGTCGTTCAATATTTCGCTTTCACCGACACAAGTGCCGACGCCACGGTCACCGTGAGCGAAAGAGACAGCGCAGAAAGCGGATCGTTGGAGGCCGTGGTCGTTCAATAATTCGCTTTCACCGACACAACTGCCGTCGCCACGGTCACCGTGACCGAAAGAGATCGCGCCGAAAGCGGATCGTCGGAGGCCGTGGTCGTTCAATATTTCGCTTTCACCGACACAACTGCCGTCGCCACGGTCACCGTGACCAAAAGAGACAGCGCCGAACGCGGATCGTGTGAGGCCGTGCTCGTTCAAAAATTCGCTTTCACCGACACAACTGCCGATGCCACGGTCACCGTGACCGAAAGAGACAGCGCCGAAAGCCGATCGTTGGATGCCTTGCTCGTTCAATAATTCGCTTTCACTGACACAACTGCCGCCGCCATGGTCACCGTGAGCGAAAGAGACAGCGCCGAACGCGGATCGTTGGAGGCCGTGGTCGTTCAATATTTCGCTTTCACCGACACAAGTGCCGACGCCACGCTCACCGTGAGCGAAAGAGACAGCGCCGAACCCGGATCGTCGGAGGCCGTGGTCGTTCAATAACTCGCTTTCACCGACACAACTGCCGACGCCACGGTCACCGTGACCAAAAGAGACGGCGCCGAAAGCGGATCGTCGGAGGCCGTGCTCGTTCAATAATTCGCTTTCACCGACACAACTGCCGCCGCCACGGTCACCGTGAGCGAAAGAGAGCGCCGAACGCGGATCGTCGGAGGCCATGGTCGTTCAATAATTCGCTTTCACCAACACAACTGCCGCCGCCACGGTCACCGTGACCGAAAGAGACAGCGTTCAAAGCGGATCGTGTGAGGCCGTGCTCGTTCAATATTTCGCTTTCACCGAAACAACTGCCGCCGCCACGGTCACCATGACCGAAAGAGACAGCGCCGAAAGCGGATCGTTGGAGGCCGTGGTCGATCAATAATTCGCTTTCACCGACACAACTGCCGCAGCCACGGTCACCGTGACCGAAAGAGACACCGCCGAACGTGGATCGTCGGAGGCCGTGGTCGTTCAATATTTCGCTTTCACCGACACAACTGCCGCCGCCACGGTCACCGTGACCGAAAGAGACAGCGCCGAACGCGGATCGTCGGAGGCCGTGGTCGTTCAATAATTCGCTTTCACCGACACAACTGCCGCCGCCACGGTCACCGTGACCGAAAGAGACAGCGCCGAAAGCGGATCGTTGGAGGCCGTGGTCGATCAATAATTCGCTTTCACCGACACAACTGCCGCCGCCACGGTCACCGTGATTGAAAGAGGCAGCGCCGAACGCGGATTCTCGGAGGCCGTGGTCGTTCAATAATTCGCTTTCACCGACACAACTGCCGCCGCCACGGTCACCGTGACCGAAAGAGAAAGCGCCGAACGCGGATCGTCGGAGGCTGTGGTCGTTCAATAATTCGCTTTCACCGACATAACTGCCGCCGCCACGGTCACCGTGAAAGAAAGAGACAGCGCCGAACGCGGTTCGTCGGAGGCCGTGGTCGTTCTATAATTCACTTTCACCGACACAACTGCCGCCGCCACGGTCACCGTGAGCGAAAGAGACAGCGCCAAAAGCGGATCGTCGGAGGCCGTGGTCGTTCAATAATTCGCTTTCACCGACACAACTGCCGCCGACACGGTCACCGTGAGCGAAAGAGACAGCGCCGAACGCGGATCGTTGGAGGCCGTGGTCGTTCAATAATTCGCTTTCACCGACATAACTGCCAACGCCACGGTCACCGTGAGCGAGAGACAGCGCCGAACGCGGATCGTCGGAGGCCGTGGTCGTTCAATAATTCGCTTTCACCGACACAACTGCCGACGCCACGGTCACCGTGACCGAAAGAGACCGCGCCGAAAGCGGATCGTGTGAGGCCGTGCTCGTTCTATAATTCGCTTTCACCGACACAAATGCCGCCGCCACGGTCACCATGACCGAAAGAGACCGCGCCGAAAGCGGATCGTCGGAGGCCGTGGTCGTTCAATAATTCGCTTTCACCGACACAACTGCCGCCGCCACGGTCACCGTGACCGAAAGAGACAGCGCCGAACGCAGATCCTCGGAGGCTCTGGTCGTTCGAAATTTCGCTTTCACCGACACACCTGCCGCCGCCACGGTCACCGTGACCGAAAGAGACAGCGCCGAACGCGGATCGTCGGAGGCCGTGGTCGTTCAATAATTCGCTTTCACCGACACAATTGCCGCCGCCACGGTCACCGTGACCGAAAGAGACAGCGCCGAAAGCGGATCGTCGGAGGCCGTGGTCGTTCAATAATTCGCTTTCACCGACACAACTGCCGCCGCCACGGTCACCGTCACCGAAAGAGACAGCGCCGAACGCGGATCGTCGGAGGCCGTGGTCGATCAATAATTCGCTTTCACTGACACAATTGCCGACGCCACGGTCACCATGACCGAAAGAGACAGCGCCGAAAGCGGATCGTCGGAGGCCGTGGTCGTTCAATAATTCGCTTTCACCGACACAACTGCCGACGCCACGGTCACCGTGACCGAAAGAGGTCGCGCCGAAAGCGGATCGTCGGAGGCCGTGGTCGTTCAATAATTCGCGTTCACTGACACAACTGCCGTCGCCACGGTCATCGTGACCAAAAGAGACAGCGCCGAACGCGGATCGTTGGAGGCCGTGGTCGTTCAATATTTCGCTTTCACCGACACAACTGCCAACGCCACGGTCACCGTGAGCGAAAGAGACAGCACCGAACGCGGATCGTCGGAGGCCGTGGTCGTTCAATAATTCGCTTTCACCGACACAACTGCCGCCGCCACGGTCACCGTGACCGAAAGAGACAGCGCGGAAAGCGGATCGTGAGAGGCCGTGCTCGTTCAATAATTCGATTTCACCGACACAAATATCGCCGCCACGGTCACCATGACCGAAAGAGACAGCGCTGTACGCGGATCGTCGGAGGCCGTGGTCGTTCAATATTTCGCTTTCACCGACACAACTGCCGCCGCCACGGTCACCGTGACCGAAAGAGACAGCGCCGAACGCGGATCGTCGGAGGCCGTGGTCGTTCAATATTTCGCTTTCACCGACACAACTGCCGCCACCACGGTCACCGTGACCGAAAGAGACAGCGCCGAACGCGGATCGTCGTAGGCCGTGGTCGTTCAATAATTCGATTTCACCGACACAACTGCCGCCGCCAAGGGTCACCGCGACCGAAAGAGACAGCGCCGAATGCGGATTGTCGGAGGCCGTGGTCGTTCAATAATTCGCTTTCACCGGCACAACTGCCGCCGCCACGGTCACCGTGACCGAAAGAGACAGCGCCGAACGCGGATCGTCGGAGGCCGTGGTCGTTCAATATTCGCTTTCACCGACACAAATGCCGCCGCCACGGTCACCGTGACTGAAAGAGACAGCGCCGAATGCGGATCGTCGGAGGCCGTGGTCGTTCAATATTTCGCTTTCACCGGCACAACTGCCGCCGCCACGGTCACCGTGAATGAAAAAGACAGCGCCGAACGCGGATCCTCGGAGGCCGTGGTCGTTCAATAATTCGCTTTCACCGACACAACTGCCGCCACCACGGTCACCGTGACCGAAAGAGACAGCGCCGAACGCGGATCGTCGGAGGCCGTGGTCGTTCAATAATTCGCTTTCACCGACACAATTGTCGCCGCCACGGTCACCGTGACCGAAAGAGACAGCGCCGAACGCGGATCGTCGGAGGCCGTGGTCGTTCAATAATTCGCTTTCACCGACACAACTGCCGCCGCCACGGTCACCATGACCGAAAGAGACAGCGCCGAAAGCGGATCGTCGGAGGCCGTGGTCGTTCAATAATTCGCTTTCACCAACACAACTGCCGCCGCCACGGTCACCGTGACCGAAAGAGACAGCGTCCAAAGCGGATCGTGTGAGGCCGTGCTCGTTCAATATTTCGCTTTCACCGACAACACTGCCGCCGCCACGGTCACCGTGAGCGAAAGAGACAGCGCCGAACGCGGATCGTTGGAGGCCGTGGTCGTTCAATAATTCGCTTTCACCGACACAACTGCCGCCGCCACGGTCACCGTGACCGAAAGAGACAGCGCCGAACGCGGATCGTCGGAGGCCGTGGTCGATCAATAATTCGCTTTCACTGACACAATTGCCGACGCCACGGTCACCATGACCGAAAGAGAGAGCGCCGAAAGCGGATCGTCGGAGGCCGTGGTCGTTCAAAAATTCGCTTTCACCGACACAACTGCCGACGCCACGGTCCCCGTGACCGAAAGAGATCGCGCCGAAAGCGGATCGTCGGAGGCCGTGGTCGTTCAATATTTCGCTTTCACCGACACAACTGCCGTCGCCACGGTCACCGTGACCGAAAGAGACAGCGCAGAAAGCGGATCGTTGGAGGCCGTGGTCGTTCAATAATTCGCTTTCACCGACACAAGTGCCGACGCCACGGTCACCGTGAGCGAAAGAGACAGCGCCGAACGCGGATCGTCGGAGGCCGTGGTTGTTCAATAATTCGCTTTCACCGACACAACTGCCGACGCCACGGTCACCGTGACCGAAAGAGAGCGCCGAACGCGGATAGTCGGAGGCCGTGGTCGTTCAATAATTCGCTTTCACCAACACAACTGCCGCCGCCACGGTCACCGTGACCGAAAGAGACAGCGTCCAAAGCGGATCGTGTGAGGCCGTGCTCGTTCAATAATTCGCTTTCACCGAAACAACTGCCGACGCCACGGTCACCGTGAGCGAAAGAGACAGCGCCGAACGCCGATCGTGTGAGGCCGTGCTCGTTCAAAAATTCGCTTTCACCGACACAACTGCCGACGCCACGGTCACCGTGACCGAAAGAGACAGCGCCGAAAGCCGATGATTGGAGGCCGTGCTCGTTCAATAATTCGCTTTCACCGACACAACTGCCGCCGACATGGTCACCGTGAGCGAAAGAGACAGCGCCGACGCGGATCGTTGGAGGCCCTGGTCGTTCAATAATTCGCTTTCACCGACACAAGTGCCGACGCCACGGTCACCGTGAGCGAAAGAGACAGCGCCGAACGCGGATCGTCGGAGGCCGTGGTTGTTCAATAATTCGCTTTCACCGACACAACTGCCGACGCCACGGTCACCGTGACCGAAAGAGAGCGCCGAACGCGGATAGTCGGAGGCCGTGGTCGTTCAATAATTCGCTTTCACCAACACAACTGCCGCCGCCACGGTCACCGTGACCGAAAGAGACAGCGTCCAAAGCGGATCGTGTGAGGCCGTGCTCGTTAAATATTTCGCTTTCACCGACACAACTGCCGCCGCCACGGTCACCGTGAGCGAAAGAGACAGCGCCGAACGCGGATCGTCGGAGGCCGTGGTCGTTCAATAATTCGCTTTCACCGACACAACTGCCGCCGCCACGGTCACCGTGACCGAAAGAGACAGCGCCGAACGCGGATCGTCGGAGCCCGTGGTCGATCAATAATTCGCTTTCACTGACACAATTGCCGACGCCACGGTCACCATCACCGAAAGAGACAGCGCCGAAAGCGGATCGTCGGAGGCCGTGGTCGTTCAATAATTCGCTTTCACCGACACAACTGCCGACGCCACGGTCACCGTGACCGAAAGAGATCGCGCCGAAAGCGGATCGTCGGAGGCCAAGGTCGTTCAAAAATTCGCTTTAACCGACACAACTGCCGTCGTTACGGTCACCGTGACCGAAAGAGACAGCGCAGAAAGCGGATCGTTGAAGGCCGTGGTCGTTCAATAATATGCTTTCACCGACACAACTGCCGTCGCCACGGTCACCGTGACCGAAAGAGATCGCGCCGAATGCGGATCGTCGGAGGCCGTGGTCGTTCAAAATTCGCTTTCACCAACACAACTGCCGCCGCCACGGTCACCGTGACCGAAAGAGACAGCGTCCAAAGCGGATCGTGTGAGGCCGTGCTCGTTAAATATTTCGCTTTCACTGACACAACTGCCGCCGCCACGGTCACCGTGAGCGAAAGAGACAGCGGCGAACGCGGATCGTCGGAGGCCGTGGTCGTTCAATTATTCGCTTTCACCGACACAACTGCCGCCCCCACGGTCACCGTGACCAAAAGAGACAGCGCAGAAAGCGGATCGTTGGAGGCCGTGGTAGTTCAATAATTCGCTTTCACCGACACAACTGCCGTCGCCACGGTCACCGTGACCGAAAGAGATCGCGCCGAAAGCGGATCGTCGGAGGCCGTGGTCGTTCAATATTTCGCTTTCACCGACACAACTGCCGTCGCCACGGTCACCGTGACCAAAAGAGACAGCGCCGAACGCGGATCGTGTGAGGCCGTGCTCGTTCAAAAATTCGCTTTCACCGACACAACTGCCGATGCCACGGTCACCGTGACCGAAAGAGACAGCGCCGAAAGCCGATCGTTGGATGCCTTGCTCGTTCAATAATTCGCTTTCACTGACACAACTGCCGCCGCCATGGTCACCGTGAGCGAAAGAGACAGCGCCGAACGCGGATCGTTGGAGGCCGTGGTCGTTCAATATTTCGCTTTCACCGACACAAGTGCCGACGCCACGCTCACCGTGAGCGAAAGAGACAGCGCCGAACGCGGATCGTCGGAGGCCGTGGTCGTTCAATAACTCGCTTTCACCGACACAACTGCCGACGCCACGGCCACCGTGACCGAAAGAGACGGCGCCGAAAGCGGATCGTCGGAGGCCGTGCTCGTTCAATAATTCGCTTTCACCGACACAACTGCCGCCGCCACGGTCACCGTGAGCGAAAGAGAGCGCCGAACGCGGATCGTCGGAGGCCATGGTCGTTCAATAATTCGCTTTCACCAACACAACTGCCGCCGCCACGGTCACCGTGACCGATAGAGACAGCGTTCAAAGCGGATCGTGTGAGGCCGTGCTCGTTCAATATTTCGCTTTCACCGAAACAACTGCCGCCGCCACGGTCACCGTGACCGAAAGAGACAGCGCCGAAAGCGGATTGTTGGAGGCCGTTGTCGTTCAATATTCGCTTTCACCGACACAACTGCCGCCGCCACGGTCACCGTGACCGAAAGAGACAGCGCCGAACGCGGATCATCGGAGGCCGTGGTCGTTCAATAATTCGCTTTCACCGACACAACTGCCGCCGCCACGGTCACCGTGACCGAAAGAGAGAGCGCTGAACGCGGATCGTCGGAGGCCGTGGTCGTTCAATATTTCGCTTTCACCGACACAACTGCCGCCGCCACGGTCACCGTGACCGAAAGAGACAGCGCCGAACGCGGATAGTCGAAGGCCGTGGTCGTTTAATATTTCGCTTTCACCGACACAACTGCGGCCGCCACGGTCACCGTGAACGAAAGAGACAGCGCCGAAAGCGGATCGTTGGAGGCCGTGGTCGTTCAATATTTCGCTTTCACCGACACAACTGCCGCCGCCACGGTCACCGTGACCGAAAGAGACAGCGCCGAACGCGGATCGTCGGAGGCCGTGGTCGTTCAAAAATTCGCTTTCACCGACACAACTGCCGCCGCCACGGTCACCATGACCGAAAGAGACAGCGCCGAACGCGGTTCGTCGGAGGCCGTGGTCGTTCAATAATTCGCTTTCGCCGACACAACTGCCGCCGCCACGGTCACCGTGAGCGAAAGAGACAGCGCCGAACGCGGATCGTCAGAGGCCGTGGTCGTTCAATATTTCGCTTTCACCGACACAACTGCCGCCGCCACGGTCACCGTGACCGAAAGAGACAGCGCCGAACGCGGATCGTCGGAGGCCGTGGTCGATCAATATTTCGCTTTCACCGACACAATTGCCGACGCCACGGTCACCATGACCGAAAGAGACAGCGCCGAAAGCGGATCTTCGGAGGCCGTGGTCGTTCAATAATTCGCTTTCACCGACTCAACTGCCGACGCCACGGTCACCGTGACCGAAAGAGATCGCGCCGAAAGCGGATCGTCGGAGGCCGTGGTTGTTCAATAATTTGCTTTCACCGACACAACTGCCGCCGCCAAGGTCACCGTGACCGAAAGAGACAGCGCCGAACGCGGATCGTCGGAGGCCGTGGTCGTTCAATATTTCGCTTTCACCGACACAACTGCCGCCGTTACGGTCACCGTGACCGAAAGAGACAGCGCCAAACGCGGATCGTCGGAGGCCGTGGTCGATCAATAATTCGCTTTCACCGACAAAATTGCCGAGGCCATGGTCACCATGACCGAAAGAGACAGCGCCGAAAGCGGATCGTCGGAGGCCGTGGTCGTTCAATAATTCGCTTTCACCGACTCAACTGCCGACGCCACGGTCACCGTGACCGAAACAGATCGCGCCGAAAGCGGATCATCGGAGGCCGTGGTCGTTCAATAATTTGCTTTCACCGACACAACTGCCGTCGCCACGGTCACCGTGACCGAAAGAGACAGCGCCGAAAGCGGATCGTTGGAGGCCGTGGTCGTTCAAAAATTCGCTTTCACCGACACAACTGCCGGCGCCACGGTCACCGTGACCGAAAGAGACAGCGTCGAACGCGGATCGTGTGAGGCCGTGCTCGTTCAATAATTCGTATTCACCGAAACAACTGCCGACGCCATGGTCACCGTGAGCGAAAGAGACAGTGCCGAACGCGGATCGTGTGAGGCCGTGCTCGTTCAAAAATTCGCTGTCACCGACACAACTGCCGACGCCACGGTCACCGTGACCGAAAGAGACAGCGCCGAAAGCCGATCGTTGGAGGCCGTGCTCGTTCAATATTTCGCTTTCACCGACACAACTGCCGCCGCCATGGTCACCGTGAGCGAAAGAGACAGCGCCGAACGCGGATCATTGGAGGCCGTGGTCGTTCAATAATTCGCTTTCACCGACACAAGTGCCGACGCCACGGTCACCGTGAGCGAAAGAGACAGCGCCGAACGCGGATCGTCGGAGGCCGTGGTCGTTCAATATTTCGCTTTCACCGACACAACTGCCGACGCCACGGTCACCGTGACCGAAAGAGACAGCGCCGAAAGCGGATCGTGTGAGGCCGTGCTCGTTCAATAATTCGCTTTCACCGACACAAATGCCGCCGCCACGGTGACCGTGACCGAAAGAGACAGCGCCGAACGCGGATCGTCGGAGGCCGTGGTCGTTCAATAATTCGCTTTCACCGACACAACTGCCGCCGCTACGGTCACCGTGACCGAAAGAGACAGCGCCAAACACGGATCGTCGGAGGCCGTGGTCGATCAATATTTCGCTTTCACCGACACAATTGCCGACGCCACTGTCACCATGACCGAAAGAGACAGCGCCGAAAGCGGATCGTCGGAGGCCGTGGTCGTTCAATAATTCGCTTTCACCGACTCAACTGCCGACGCCACGGTCACCGTGACCGAAAGAGATCGCGCCGAAAGCGGATCATCGGAGGCCGTGGTCGTTCAATAATTTGCTTTCACCGACACAACTGCCGTCACCACGGTCACCGTGACCGAAAGAGACAGCGCCGAAAGCGGATCGTTGGAGGCCGTGGTCGTTCAAAAATTCGCTTTCATCGACACAACTGCCGGCGCCACAGACACCGTGACCGAAAGAGACAGCGCCAAACGCGGATCGCCGGAGGCCGTGGTCGTTCAATAATTGGCTTTCACCGACACAACTGCCGACGCCACGGTCACCGTGAGCGAAAGAGACAGCGCCGAACGCGGATCGTGTGAGGCCGTGCTCGTTCAATAATTCGTTTTCACCGAAACAACTGCAGACGCCACGGTCACCGTGAGCGAAAGAGACAGCGCCGAACGCGGATCGTGTGAGGCCGTGCTCGTTCATAAATTCGCTTTCACCGACACAACTGCCGACGCCACGGTCACCGTGACCGAAAGAGACAGCGCCGAAAGCCGATCGTTGGAGGCCGTGCTCGTTCAATAATTCGCTTTCACCGACACAACTGCCGCCGCCACGGTCACCGTGAGCGAAAGAGACAGCGCCGAACGCGGATCGTCGGAGGCCGTGGTCGTTCAATAATTCGCTTTCACCGACACAACTGCCGACGCCACGGTCACCGTGACCGAAAGAGACAGCGCCGAAAGCGGATCGTGTGAGGCCGTGCTCGTTCAACAATTCGCTTTCACCGACACAAATGCCGCCGCCACGGTCACCATAACCGAAAGAGACAGCGCCGAAAGCGGATCGTGTGAGGCCGTGCTCGTTCAATATTTCGCTTTCACCGACACAACTGCCGCCGCCACGGTCACCGTGAGCGAAAGAGACAGCGCCGAACGCGGATCGTCGGAGGCCGTGGTCGTTCAATAATTCGCTTTCACCGACACAACTGCCGCCGCCACGGTCACCGTGACCGAAAGAGACAGCGCCGAAAGCGGATCGTTGGAGGCCGTGGTCGATCAAAAATTCGCTTTCACCGACACAACTGCCGCCGCCACGGTCACCATGACCCAAAGCTACAGCGCCGAACGCGGATCGTCGGAGGCCGTGGTCGTTCAATATTTCGCTTTCACCGACACAACTGCCGCCGCCACGGTCACCGTGAGCGAAAGAGACAGCGCCGAACGCGGATCGTCAGAGGCCGTGGTCGTTCAATATTTCGCTTTCACCGACACAACTGCCGCCGCCACGGTCACCGTGACCGAAAGAGACAGGGCCGAACGCGGATCGTCGGAGGCCGTGGTCGTTCAATAATTGGCTTTCACCGACACAACTGCCGACGCCACGGTCACCGTGACCGAAAGAGACAGCGCCGAAAGCGGATCGTCGGAGGCCGTGGTCGTTCAATAATTCGCTTTCACCGACACAACTGCCGACGCCACGGTCACCGTGAGTGAAAGAGACAGCGCCGAAAGCGGATCGTGTGAGGCCGTGCTCGTTCAATATTTCGCTTTCACCGACACAACTGCCGCCGCCACGGCCACCGTGAGCGAAAGAGGCAGCACCGAACGCGGATCGTTGGAGGCCGTGGTCGATCAATAATTCGCTTTCACCGACACAAGTGCCGACGCCACGGTCACCGTGAGCGAAAGAGACAGCGCCGAACGCGGATCGTCGGAGGCTGTGGTCGTTCAATAATTCGCTTTCACCGACACAACTGCCGACGGCACGGTCACCGTGACCGAAAAAGACAGCGCCGAAAGCGGATCGTGTGAGGCCGTGCTCGTTCAATAATTCGCTTTCACCGAATCAAATGCCGCCGCCACGGTCACCATGACCGAAAGAGACAGCGCCGAAAGCGGATCGTCGGAGGCCGTGCTCGTTCAATAATTCGCTTTCACCGACACAACTGCCGCCGCCACGGTCACCGTGAGCGAAAGAGACAGCGCCGAACGCGGATCGTCGGAGGCCGTGGTCGTTCAATATTTCGCTTTCACCAACACAACTGCCGCCGCCACGGTCACCGTGACCGAAAGAGACAGCGCCGAAAGCGGATCGTTGGAGGCCGTGGTCGTTCAATAATTCGCTTTCACCGAAACAACTGCCGCCGCCCCGGTCACCGTGACCGAAAGAGACAGCGCCGAAAGCGGATCGTCGGAGGCCGTGGTCGTTCAATAATTCGCTTTCACCGACACAACTGCCGCCGCCACGGTCACCGTGACCGAAAGAGACAGCGTCCAAAGCGGATCGTGTGAGGCCGTGCTCGTTCAATATTTCGCTTTCACCGACACAACTGCCGCCGCCACGGTCAACGTGAGCGAAAGAGACAGCGCCGAACGCGGATCGTCGGAGGCCATGGTCGTTCAATATTTCGCTTTCACCGACACAACTGCCGCCGCCACGGTCACCGTGACCGAAAGAGACAGCGCCGAAAGCGGATTGTTGGAGGCCGTGGTCGTTCAATATTCGCTTTCACCGACACAACTGCCGCCGCCACGGTCACCGTGACCGAAAGAGACAGCGCCGAAAGCGGATCGTTGGAGGCCGTGGTCGATCAATATTTCGCTTTCACCGACACAACTGCCGCCGCCACGGTCACCGTGACCGAAAGAGACAGCGCCGAACGCGGATCATCGGAGGCCGTGGTCGTTCAATAATTCGCTTTCACCGACACAACTGCCGCCGCCACGGTCACCGTGACCGAAAGAGACAGCGCTGAACGCGGATCGTCGGAGGCCGTGGTCGTTCAATATTTCGCTTTCACCGACAAAACTGCCCCCGCCACGGTCACCGTGACCGAAAGAGACAGCGCCGAACGCGGATAGTTGGAGGCCGTGGTCGTTTAATATTTCGCTTTCACCGACACAACTGCGGCCGCCACGGTCACCGTGAACGAAAGAGACAGCGCCGAAAGCGGATCGTTGGAGGCCTTGGTCGTTCAATATTTCGCTTTCACCGACACAACTGCCGCCGCCACGGTCACCGTGACCGAAAGAGACAGCGCCGAACGCGGATCGTCGGAGGCCGTGGTCGTTCAATATTTCGCTTTCACCGACACAACTGAAGCCGTCACGGTCACCGTGAGCGAAAGAGACAGCGCCGAACGCGGATCGTCAGAGGCCGTGGTCGTTCAATATTTCGCTTTCACCGACACAACTGCCGCCGCCACGGTCACCGTGACCGAAAGAGACGGCGCCGAACGCGGATCGTCGGAGGCTGTGGTCGATCAATAATTCGCTTTCACCGACACAATTGCCGACGCCACGGTCACCATGACCGAAAGAGACAGCGCCGAAAGCGGATCTTCGGAGGCCGTGGTCGTTCAATAATTCGCTTTCACCGACTCAACTGCCGACGCCACGGTCACCGTGACCGAAAGAGATCGCGCCGAAAGCGGATCGTCGGAGGCCGTGGTTGTTCAAAAATTTGCTTTCACCGACATAACTGCCGCCGCCACGGTCACCGTGACCGAAAGAGACAGCGCCGAACGCGGATCGTCGGAGGCCGTGGTCGTTCAATATTTCGCTTTCACCGACACAACTGCCGCCGCTACGGTCACCGTGACCGAAAGAGACAGCGCCAAACGCGGATCGTCGGAGGCCGTGGTCGATCAATAATTCGCTTTCACCGACAAAATTGCCGACGCCACGGTCACCATGACCGAAAGAGACAGCGCCGAAAGCGGATCGTCGGAGGCCGTGGTCGTTCAATAATTCGCTTTCACCGACTCAACTGCCGACGCCACGGTCACCGTGACCGAAAGAGATCGCGCCGAAAGCGGATCATCGGAGGCCGTGGTCGTTCAATAATTTGCTTTCACCGACACAACTGCCGCCGCCACGGTCACCGTGACCGAAAGAGACAGCGCCGAAAGCGGATCGTTGGAGGCCGTGGTCGTTCAAAAATTTGCTTTCACCGACACAACTGCCGGCGCCACGGTCACCGTGACCGAAAGAGACAGCGCCAAACGCGGATCGTCGGAGGCCGTGGTCGTTCAATAATTCGCTTTCACCGACACAACTGCCGACGCCACGGTCACCGTGAGCGAAAGAGACAGCGCCGAACGCGGATCGTGTGAGGCCGTGCACGTTCAATAATTCGTTTTCACCGAAACAACTGCCGACGCCATGGTCACCGTGAGCGAAAGAGACAGCGCCGAACGCGGATCGTGTGAGGCCGTGCTCGTTCAAAAATTCGCTGTCACCGACACAACTGCCGACGCCACGGTCACCGTGACCGAAAGAGACAGCGCCGAAAGCCGATCGTTGGAGGCCGTGCTCGTTCAATAATTCGCTTTCACCGACACAACTGCCGCCACCATGGTCACCGTGAGCGAAAGAGACAGCGCCGAACGCGGATCATTGGAGGCCGTGGTCGTTCAATAATTCGCTTTCACCGACACAAGTGACGACGCCACGGTCACCGTGAGCGAAAGAGACAGCGCCGAACGCGGATCGTCGGAGGCCGTGGTCGTTCAATAATTCGCTTTCACGGACACAACTGCCGACGCCACGGTCACGTGACCGAAAGAGACAGCGCCGAAAGCGGATCGTGTGAGGCCGTGCTCGTTCAATAATTCGCTTTCACCGACACAAATGCCGCCGCCACGGTCACCTTGACCGAAAGAGACAGCGCCGAACGCGGATCGTCGGAGGCCGTGGTCGTTCAATAATTCGCTTTCACCGACACAACTGCCGCCGCTACGGTCACCGTGACCGAAAGAGACAGCGCCAAACGCGGATCGTCGGAGGCCGTGGTCGATCAATAATTCGCTTTCACCGACACAATTGCCGACGCCACGGTCACCATGACCGAAAGAGACAGCGCCGAAAGCGGATCGTCGGAGGCCGTGGTCGTTCAATAATTCGCTTTCACCGACTCAACTGCCGACGCCACGGTCACCGTGACCGAAAGAGATCGCGCCGAAAGCGGATCATCGGAGGCCGTGGTCGTTCAATAACTTGCTTTCACCGACACAACTGCCGTCGCCACGGTCACCGTGACCGAAAGAGACAGCGCCGAAAGCGGATCGTTGGAGGCCGTGGTCGTTCAAAAATTCGCTTTCATCGACACAACTGCCGGCGCCACGGTCACCGTGACCGAAAGAGACAGCGCCAAACGCGGATCGCCGGAGGCCGTGGTCGTTCAATATTTCGCTTTCACCGACACAACTGCCGACGCCACGGTCACCGTGAGCGAAAGAGACAGCGCCGAACGCGGATCGTGTGAGGCCGTGCTCGTTCAAAAATTCGTTTTCACCGAAACAACTGCCGACGCCACGGTCACCGTGAGCGAAAGAGACAGCGCCGAACGCGGATCGTGTGAGGCCGTGCTCGTTCAAAAATTAGCTTTCACCGACACAAGTGCCGACGCCACGGTCACCGTGAGCGAAAGAGACAGCGCCGAACGCGGATCGTCGGAGGCCGTGGTCGTTCAATATTTCGCTTTCACCAACACAACTGCCGCCGCCACGGTCACCGTGACCGAAAGAGACAGCGCCGAAAGCGGATCGTTGGAGGCCGTGGTCGTTCAATAATTCGCTTTCACCGACACAACTGCCACCGCCCCGGTCACCGTGACCGAAAGAGACAGCGCCGAAAGCGAATCGTCGGAGGCCGTGGTCGTTCAATAATTCGCTTTCACCGACACAACTGCCGCCGCCACGGTCACCGTGACCGAAAGAGACAGCGTCCAAAGCGGAGCGTGTGAGGCCGTGCTCGTTCAATATTTCGCTTTCACCGACACAACTGCCGCCACCACGGTCAACGTGAGCGAAAGAGGCAGCGCCGAACGCGGATCGTCGGAGGCCGTGGTCGTTCAATATTTCGCTTTCACCGACACAACTGCCGCCGCCACGGTCACCGTGACCGAAAGTGACAGCGCCGAAAGCGGATTGTTGGAGGCCGTGGTCGTTCAATATTCGCTTTCACCGACACAACTGCCGCCGCCACGGTCACCGTGACCGAAAGAGACAGCGCCGAAAGCGGATCGTTGGAGGCCGTGGTCGATCAATAATTCGCTTTCACCGACACAACTGCCGCCGCCACGGTCACCGTGACCGAAAGAGACAGCGCCGAACGCGGATCATCGGAGGCCGTGGTCGTTCAATAATTCGCTTTCACCGACACAACTGCCGCCGCCACGGTCACCGTGACCGAAAGAGACAGCGCTGAACGCGGATCGTCGGAGGCCGTGGTTGTTCAATATTTCGCTTTCACCGACACAACTGCCGCCGCCATGGTCACCGTGACCGAAAGAGACAGCGCCGAACGCGGATAGTCGGAGGCCGTGGTCGTTTAATATTTCGCTTTCACCGACACAACTGCGGCCGCCACGGTCACCGTGAACGAAAGAGACAGCGCCGAAAGCGGATCGTTGGAGGCCGTGGTCGTTCAATATTTCGCTTTCACCGACACAACTGCCGCCGCCACGGTCACCGTTACCGAAAGAGACAGCGCCGAACGCGGATCGTCGGAGGCCGTGGTCGTTCAATATTTCGCTTTCACCGACACAACTGAAGCCGTCACGGTCACCGTGACCGAAAGAGACAGCGCCGAACGCGGATCGTCAAAGGCCGTGGTCGTTCAAAAATTCGCTTTCACCGACACAACTGCCGCCGCCACGGTCACCGTGACCGAAAGAGACAGCGCCGAACGCGGTTCGTCGGAGGCCGTGGTCGTTCAATATTTTGCTTTCGCCGACACAACTGCCGCCGCCACGGTCACCGTGAGCGAAAGAGACAGCGCCGAACGCGGATCGTCAGAGGCCGTGGTCGTTCAATATTTCGCTTTCACCGACACAACTGCCGCCACCACGGTCACCGTGACCGAAAGAGACAGCGCCGAACGCGGATCGTCGGAGGCCGTGGTCGATCAATAATTCGCTTTCACCGACACAATTGCCGACGCCACGGTCACCATGACCGAAAGAGACAGCGCCGAAAGCGGATCTTCGGAGGCCGTGGTCGTTCAATAATTCGCTTTCACCGACTCAACTGCCGACGCCACGGTCACCGTGACCGAAAGAGATCGCGCCGAAAGCGGATCGTCGGAGGCCGTGGTTGTTCAATAATTTGCTTTCACCGACATAACTGCCGCCGCCACGGTCACCGTGACCGAAAGAGACAGCGCCGAACGCGGATCGTCGGAGGCCGTGGTCGTTCAATATTTCGCTTTCACCGACACAACTGGCGCCGCTACAGTCACCGTGACCGAAAGAGACAGCGCCAAACGCGGATCGTCGGAGGCCGTGGTCGATCAATAATTCGCTTTCACCGACAAAAAAACCGACGCCACGGTCACCATGACCGAAAGAGACAGCGCCGAAAGCGGATCGTCGGAGGCCGTGGTCGTTCAATAATTCGCTTTCACCGACTCAACTGCCGACGCCACGGTCACCGTGACCGAAAGAGATCGCGCCGAAAGCGGATCATCGGAGGCCGTGGTCGTTCAATAATTTGCTTTCACCGACACAACTGCCGTCGCCACGGTCACCGTGACCGAAAGAGACAGCGCCGAAAGCGGATCGTTGGAGGCCGTGGTCGTTCAAAAATTCGCTTTCACCGACACAACTGCCGGCGCCACGGTCACCGTGACCGAAAGAGACAGCGCCAAACGCGGATCGTCGGAGGCCGTGGTCGTTCAATAATTCGCTTTCACCGACACAACTGCCGACGCCACGGTCACCGTGAGCGAAAGAGACAGCGCCGAACGCGGATCGTGTGAGGCCGTGCTCGTTCAATAATTCGTTTTCACCGAAACAACTGCCGACGCCACGGTCACCGTGTGCGAAAGAGACAGCGCCGAACGCGGATCGTGTGAGGCCGTGCTCGTTCAAAAATTCGCTTTCACCGACACAAGTGCCGACGCCACGGTCACCGTGAGCGAAAGAGACAGCGCCGAACGCGGATCGTCGGAGGCCGTGGTCGTTCAATAATTCGCTTTCACCGACACAACTGCCGCCGCCATGGTCACCGTGAGCGAAAGAGACAGCGCCGAACGCGGATCGTTGGAGGCCGTGGTCGTTCAATAATTCGCTTTCACCGACACAAGTGCCGACGCCACGGTCACCGTGAGCGAAAGAGACAGCGCCGAACGCGGATCGTCGGAGGCCGTGGTCGTTCAATAATTCGCTATCACCGACACAACTGCCGACGCCACGGTCACCGTGACCGAAAGAGACAGCGCCGAAAGCGGATCGTGTGAGGCCGTGCTCGTTCAATAATTCGCTTTCACCGACACAAATGCCGCCGCCACGGTCACCATAACCGAAAGAGACAGCGCCGAAAGCGGATCGTGTGAGGCCGTGCTCGTTCAATATTTCGCTTTCACCGACACAACTGCCGCCGCCACGGTCACCGTGAGCGAAAGAGACAGCGCCGAACGCGGATCGTCGGAGGCCGTGGTCGTTCAATAATTCGCTTTCACCGACACAACTGCCGCCGCCACGGTCACCGTGACCGAAAGAGACAGCGCCGAACGCGGATCATCGGAGGCCGTGGTCGTTCAATAATTCGCTTTCACCGACACAACTGCCGCCGCCACGGTCACCGTGACCGAAAGAGACAGCGCTGAACGCGGATCGTCGGAGGCCGTGGTCGTTCAATAATTCGCTTTCACCGACCCAACTGCCTCCGCCACGGTCACCGTGACCGAAAGAGACAGCGCCGAACGCGGATAGTCGGAGGCCGTGGTCGTTTGATATTTCGCTTTCACCGACACAACTGCCGCCGCCACGGTTACCGTGAACGAAAGAGACAGCGCCGAAAGCGGATCGTTGGAGGCCGTGGTCGTTCAATATATCGGTTTCACCGACACAACTGCCGCCGCCACGGTCACCGTGACCGAAAGAGACAGCGCCGAAAGCGGATCGTTGGAGGCCGTGGTCGATCAAAAATTCGCTTTCACCGACACAACTGCCGCCGCCACGGTCACCATGACCGAAAGCTACAGCGCCGAACGCGGATCGTCGGAGGCCGTGGTCGTTCAATAATTCGCTTTCACCGACACAACTGCCGCCGCCACGGTCACCGTGAGCGAAAGAGACAGCGCCGAACGCGGATCGTCAGAGGCCGTGGTCGTTCAATATTTCGCTTTCACCGACACAACTGCCGCCGCCACGGTCACCGTGACCGAAAGAGACAGCGCCGAACGCGAATCGTCGGAGGCCGTGGTCGTTCAATAATTGGCTTTCACCGACACAACTGCCGACGCCACGGTCACCGTGACCGAAAGAGACAGCACCGAAAGCGGATCGTCGATGGCCGTGGTCGTTCAATAATTCGCTTTCACCGACACAACTGCCGACGCCACGGTCACCGTGACCGAAAGAGACAGCGCCGAAAGCGGATCGTCGGAGGCCGTGGTCGTTCAATATTTCGCTTTCACCGACACAACTGCCGACGCCACGGTCACCGTGAGCGAAAGAGACAGCGCCGAAAGCGGATCGTGTGAGGCCGTGCTCGTTCAATATTTCGCTTTCACCGACACAACTGCCGCCGCCACGACCACCGTGAGCGAAAGAGACAGCGCCGAACGCGGATCGTTGGAGGCCGTGGTCGTTCAATAATTCGCTTTCACCGACACAAGTGCCGACGCCACGGTCACCGTGAGCGAAAGAGACAGCGCCGAACGCGGATCGTCGGAGGCCGTGGTCGTTCAATAATTCGCTTTCACCGACACAACTGCAGCCGCCACGGTCACCGTGACCGAAAGAGACAGCGCCGAAAGCGGATCGTTGGAGGCCGTGGTCGATCAATATTTCGCTTTCACCGACACAACTGCCGCCGCCACGGTCACAGTGACCGAAAGAGACAGCGCCGAACGCGGATCGTCGGAGGCCGTGGTCGTTCAATAATTCGCTTTCACCGACACAACTGCCGCCGCCACGGTCACCGTGACCGAAAGAGACAGCGCCGAACGCGGATCATCGGAGGCCGTGTTCGTTCAATAATTCGCTTTCACCGACACAACTGCCGCCGCCCCGGTCACCGTGACCAAAAGAGACAGCGCTGAACGCGGATCGTCGGAGGCCGTGGTCGTTCAATAAATCGCTTTCACCGACACAACTGCCGCCGCCACGGTCACCGTGACCGAAAGAGACAGCGCCGAACGCGGATAGTCGGAGGCCGTGGTCGTTTAATATTTCGCTTTCACCGACACAGCTGCCGCCGCCACGGTCACCGTGAACGAAAGAGACAGCGCCGAAAGCGGATCGTTGGAGGCCGTGGTCGTTCAATAATTCGCTTTCACCGACAGAACTGCCGCCGCCACGGTCACCGTGACCGAAAGAGACAGCGCCGAACGCGGATCGTCGGAGGCCGTGGTTGTTCAATATTTCGCTTTCACCGACACAACTGCCGCCGCCACGGTCACCGTGACCGAAAGAGACAGCGCCAAACGCGGATCGTCGGAGGCCGTGGTCGATCAATAATTCGTTTTAACCGACACAATTGCCGACGCCACGGTCACCGTGACCGAAAGAGACAGCGCCGAAAGCGGATCGTGTGAGGCCGTGCTCGTTCAACAATTCGCTTTCACCGACACAAATGCCGCCGCCACGGTCGCCATAACCGAAAGAGACAGCGCCGAAAGCGGATCGTGTGAGGCCGTGCTCGTTCAATATTTCGCTTTCACCGACACAAGTGCCGCCGCCACGGTCACCGTGAGCGAAAGAGACAGCGCCGAACGCAGATCGTCGGAGGCCGTGGTCGTTCAATAATTCGCTTTCACCGACACAACTGCCGCCGCCACGGTCAGCGTGACCGAAAGAGACAGCGCCGAACGCGGATCGTCGGAGGCCGTGGTCGTTCAATAATTCGCTTTCACCGACACAACTGCCGACGCCACGGTCACCGTGACCGAAAGAGACAGCGCCGAAAGCGGATCGTTGGAGGCCGTGGTCGTTCAATAATTCGCTTTCACCGACACAACTGCCGACGCCACGGTCACCGTGAGCGAAAGAGACAGCGCCGAAAGCGGATCGTGTGAGGCCGTGCTCGTTCAATATTTCGCTTTCACCGACACAACTGCCGACGCCACGGTCACCGTGACCGAAAGAGACAGCGCCGAAAGCGGATCGTCGGAGGCCGTGGTCGTTCAATAATTCGCTTTCACCGACACAACTGCCGACGCCACGGTCACCGTGAGCGAAAGAGACAGCGCCGAAAGCGGATCGTGTGAGGCCGTGCTCGTTCAATATTTCGCTTTCACCGACACAACTGCCGCCACCACGGCCACCGTGAGCGAAAGAGACAGCGCCGAACGCGGATCGTTGGAGGCCGTGGTCGTTCAATAATTCGCTTTCACCGACACAAGTGCCGACGCCACGGTCACCGTGAGCGAAAGAAACAGCGCCGAACGCGGATCGTCGGAGGCCGTGGTCGTTCAATATTTCGCTTTCACCGACACAACTGCCGACGCCACGGTCACCGTGACCGAAAAAGACAGCGCCGAAAGCGGATCGTGTGAGGCCGTGCTCGTTCAATAATTCGCTTTCACCGAATCAAATGCTGCCGCCACGGTCACCATGACCGAAAGAGACAGCGCCGAAAGCGGATCGTCGGAGGCCGTGCTCGTTCAATATTTCGCTTTCACCGACACAACTGCCGCCGCCACGGTCACCGTGAGCGAAAGAGACAGCGCCGAACGCGGATCGTCGGAGGCCGTGGTCGTTCAATATTTCGCTTTCACCAACACAACTGCCGCCGCCACGGTCACCGTGACCGAAAGAGACAGCGCCGAAAGTGGATCGTTGGAGGCCGTGGTCGTTCAATAATTCGCTTTCACCGACACAACTGCCGCCGCCCCGGTCACCGTGACCGAAAGAGACAGCGCCGAAAGCGGATCGTGTGAGGCCGTGCTCGTTCAATATTTCGCTTTCATCGACACAAATGCCGCCGCCACGGTCACCATAACCGAAAGAGACAGCGCCGAAAGCGGATCGTGTGAGGCCGTGCTCGTTCAATATTTCGCTTTCACCGACACAACTGCCGCCGCCACGGTCACCGTGAGCGAAAGAGACAGCGCCGAACGCGGATCGTCGGAGGCCGTGGTCGTTCAAAAATTCGCTTTCACCGACACAACTGCCGCCGCCACGGTCACCGTGACCGAAAGAGACAGCGCCGAACGCGGATAGTCGGAGGCCGTGGTCATTTGATATTTCGCTTTCACCGACACAACTGCCGCCGCCACGGTCACCGTGAACGAAAGAGACAGCGCCGAAAGCGGATCGTTGGAGGCCGTGGTCGTTCAATAATTCGGTTCCACCGACACAACTGCCGCCGCCACGGTCACCGTGACCGAAAGAGACAGCGCCGAAAGCGGATCGTTCGAGGCCGTGGTCGATCAAAAATTCGCTTTCACCGACACAACTGCCGCCGCCACGGTCACCGTGACCGAAAGAGACAGCGCCGAACGCGGATCCTCAGAGGCCGTGGTCGTTCAATATTTCGCTTTCACCGACACAACTGCCGCCGCCACGGTCACCGTGACCGAAAGAGACAGCGCCGAACGCGGATCGTCGGAGGCCATGGTCGTTCAATAATTGGCTTTCACCGACACAACTGCCGACGCCACGGTCACCGTGACCGAAAGAGACAGCACCGAAAGCGGATCGTCGATGGCCGTGGTCGTTCAATAATTCGCTTTCACCGAAACAACTGCCGACGCCACGGTCACCGTGACCGAAAAAGACAGCGCCGAAAGCGGATCGTCGGAGGCCGTGGTCGTTCAGTAATTCGCTTTCACCGACACAACTGCCGCCGCCACGGTCACCGTGACCGAAAGAGACAGCGCTGAACGCGGATCGTCGGAGGCCGTGGTCGTTCAATAATTCGCTTTCACCGACACAACTGTCGCCGCCACGGTCACCGTGACCGAAAGAGACAGCGCCGAACGCGGATAGTCGGAGGCCGTGGTCGTTTGATATTTCGCTTTCACCGACACAACTGCCACCGCCACGGTCACCGTGAACGAAAGAGACAGCGCCGAAAGCGGATCGTTGGAGGCCGTGGTCGTTCAATAATTCGGTTCCACCGACACAACTGCCGCCGCCACGGTCACCGTGACCGAAAGAGACAGCGCCGAAAGCGGATCGTTGGAGGCCGTGGTCGATCAAAAATTCGCTTTCACCGACACAACTGCCGCCGCCACGGTCACCGTGACCGAAAGAGACAGCGCCGAACGCGGATCCTCAGAGGCCGTGGTCGTTCAATATTTCGCTTTCACCGACACAACTGCCGCCGCCACGGTCACCGTGACCGAAAGAGACAGCGCCGAACGCGGATCGTCGGAGGCCGTGGTCGTTCAATAATTGGCTTTCACCGACACAACTGCCGACGCCACGGTCACCGTGACCGAAAGAGACAGCACCGAAAGCGGATCGTCGATGGCCGTGGTCGTTCAATAATTCGCTTTCACCGACACAAGTGCCGACGCCACGGTCACCGTGACCGAAAAAGACAGCGCCGAAAGCGGATCGTCGGAGGCCGTGGTCGTTCAATAATTCGCTTTCACCGACACAACTGCCGACGCCACGGTCACCGTGAGCGAAAGAGACAGCGCCGAAAGCGGATCGTGTGAGGCCGTGCTCGTTCAATATTTC
Organism: Ixodes scapularis; assembly: GCF_016920785.2. Lineage (NCBI taxonomy): Eukaryota > Metazoa > Arthropoda > Arachnida > Ixodida > Ixodidae > Ixodes > Ixodes scapularis. The sequence goes on along the minus strand of NW_024610078.1, from coordinate 434,930 downwards.
GCTTTCACCGACACAACTGCCGCCGCCACGACCACCGTGAGCGAAAGATACAGCGCCGAACGCGGATCGTTGGAGGCCGTGGTCGTTCAATAATTCGCTTTCACCGACACAAGTGCCGACGCCACGGTCACCGTGAGCGAAAGAGACAGCGCCGAACGCGGATCGTCGGAGGCCGTGGTCGTTCAATAATTCGCTTTCACCGACACAACTGCCGACGCCACGGTCACCGTGACCGAAAAACACAGCGCCGAAAGCGGATCGTGTGAGGCCGTGCTCGTTCAATAATTCGCTTTCACCGAATCAAATGCCGCCGCCACGGTCACCATGACCGAAAGAGACAGCGCCGAACGCGGATCGTCGGAGGCCGTGGTCGTTCAATATTTCGCTTTCACCGACACAACTGCCGCCGCCACGGTCACCGTGACCGAAAGAGACAGCGCCGAAAGCGGATCGTTGGAGGCCGTGGTCGTTCAATATTCGCTATCACCGACACAACTGGCGCCGCCACGGTCACCGTGACCGAAAGAGACAGCGCCGAAAGCGGATCGTTGGAGGCCGTGGTCGATCAATATTTCGCTTTCACCGACACAACTGCCGCCGCCACGGTCACCGTGACCGAAAGAGACAGCGAAGAACGCGGATCGTCGGAGGCCGTGGTCGTTCAATAATTCGCTTTCACCGACACAACTGCCGCCGCCACGGTCACCGTGACCGAAAGAGACAGCGCCGAACGCGGATCATCGGAGGCCGTGTTCGTTCAATAACTCTCTTTCACCGACACAACTGCCGCCGCCCCGGTCACCGTGACCAAAAGAGACAGCGCTGAACGCGGATCGTCGGAGGCCGTGGTCGTTCAATAATTCGCTTTCACCGACACAACTGCCGCCGCCACGGTCACCGTGACCGAAAGAGACAGCGCCGAACGCGGATAGTCGGAGGCCGTGGTCGTTTAATATTTCGCTTTCGCCGACACAGCTGCCGCCGCCACGGTCACCGTGAACGAAAGAGACAGCGCCGAAAGCGGATCGTTGGAGGCCGTGGTAGTTCAATAATTCGCTTTCACCGACAGAACTGCCGCCGCCACGGTCACCGTGACCGAAAGAGACAGCGCCGAACGCGGATCGTCGGAGGCCGTGGTTGTTCAAAATTCGCTTTCACCGACACAACTGCCGCCGCCACGGTCACCGTGACCGAAAGAGACAGCGCCAAACGCGGATCGTCGGAGGCCGTGGTCGATCAATAATTCGTTTTCACCGACACAGTTGCCGAGGCCACGGTCACCATGACCGAAAGAGACAGCGCCGAAAGCGGATCGTCGGAGGCCGTGGTCGTTCAATAATTCGCTTTCACCGACTCAACTGCCGACGCCACGGTCACCGTGACCGAAAGAGATCGCGCCGAAAGCGGATCGTCTGAGGCCGTGGTCGTTCAATAATTTGCTTTCACCGACACAACTGCCGACGCCACGGTCACCGTGAGCGAAAGAGACAGCGCCGAAAGCCGATCGCTGGAGGCCGTGCTCGTTCAATAATTCGCTTTCACCGACGCAACTGCCGCCGCCATGGTCACCGTGAGCGAAAGAGACAGCGCCGAACGCGGATCATTGGAGGCCGTGGTCGTTCAATAATTCGCTTTCACCGACACAAGTGCCGACGCCACGGTCACCGTGAGCGAAAGAGACAGCGCCGAACGCGGATCGTCGGAGGCCGTGGTCGTTCAATAATTCGCTTTCACCGACACAACTGCCGACGCCACGGTCACCGTGACCGAAAGAGACAGCGCCGAAAGCGGATCGTGTGAGGCCGTGCTCGTTCAATAATTCGCTTTCACCGACACAAATGCCGCCGCCACGGTCGCCATAACCGAAAGAGACAGCGCCGAAAGCGGATCGTGTGAGGCCGTGCTCGTTCAATATTTCGCTTTCACCGACACAAGTGCCGCCGCCACGGTCACCGTGAGCGAAAGAGACAGCGCCGAACGCAGATCGTCGGAGGCCGTGGTCGTTCAATAATTCGCTTTCACCGACACAACTGCCGCCGCCACGGTCACCGTGACCGAAAGAGACAGCGCCGAACGCGGATCGTCGGAGGCCGTGGTCGTTCAATAATTCGCTTTCACCGACACAACTGCCGACGCCATGGACACCGTGACCGAAAGAGACAGCACCGAAAGCGGATCGTCGATGGCCGTGGTCGTTCAATAATTCGCTTTCACCGACACAACTGCCGACGCCACGGTCACCGTGACCGAAAGAGACAGCGCCGAAAGCGGATCGTCGGAGGCCGTGGTCGTTCAATAATTCGCTTTCACCGACACAACTGCCGACGCCACGGTCACCGTGAGCGAAAGAGACAGCGCCGAAAGCGGATCGTGTGAGGCCGTGCTCGTTCAATATTTCGCTTTCACCGACACAACTGCCGCCGCCACGGCCACCGTGAGCGAAAGAGACAGCGCCGAACGCGGATCGTTGGAGGCCGTGGTCGTTCAATATTTCGCTTTCACCGACGCAAGTGCCGACGCCACGGTCACCGTGAGTGAAAGAGACAGCGCCGAACGCGGATCGTCGGAGGCCGTGTTCGTTCAATAACTCTCTTTCACCGACACAACTGCCGCCGCCCCGGTCACCGTGACCAAAAGAGACAGCGCTGAACGCGGATCGTCGGAGGCCGTGGTCGTTCAATAATTCGCTTTCACCGACACAACTGCCGCCGCCACGGTCACCGTGACCGAAAGAGACAGCGCCGAACGCGGATAGTCGGAGGCCGTGGTCGTTTAATATTTCGCTTTCGCCGACACAGCTGCCGCCGCCACGGTCACCGTGAACGAAAGAGACAGCGCCGAAAGCGGATCGTTGGAGGCCGTGGTAGTTCAATAATTCGCTTTCACCGACAGAACTGCCGCCGCCACGGTCACCGTGACCGAAAGAGACAGCGCCGAACGCGGATCGTCGGAGGCCGTGGTTGTTCAAAATTCGCTTTCACCGACACAACTGCCGCCGCCACGGTCACCGTGACCGAAAGAGACAGCGCCAAACGCGGATCGTCGGAGGCCGTGGTCGATCAATAATTCGTTTTCACCGACACAGTTGCCGAGGCCACGGTCACCATGACCGAAAGAGACAGCGCCGAAAGCGGATCGTCGGAGGCCGTGGTCGTTCAATAATTCGCTTTCACCGACTCAACTGCCGACGCCACGGTCACCGTGACCGAAAGAGATCGCGCCGAAAGCGGATCGTCTGAGGCCGTGGTCGTTCAATAATTTGCTTTCACCGACACAACTGCCGACGCCACGGTCACCGTGAGCGAAAGAGACAGCGCCGAAAGCCGATCGCTGGAGGCCGTGCTCGTTCAATAATTCGCTTTCACCGACGCAACTGCCGCCGCCATGGTCACCGTGAGCGAAAGAGACAGCGCCGAACGCGGATCATTGGAGGCCGTGGTCGTTCAATAATTCGCTTTCACCGACACAAGTGCCGACGCCACGGTCACCGTGAGCGAAAGAGACAGCGCCGAACGCGGATCGTCGGAGGCCGTGGTCGTTCAATAATTCGCTTTCACCGACACAACTGCCGACGCCACGGTCACCGTGACCGAAAGAGACAGCGCCGAAAGCGGATCGTGTGAGGCCGTGCTCGTTCAATAATTCGCTTTCACCGACACAAATGCCGCCGCCACGGTCGCCATAACCGAAAGAGACAGCGCCGAAAGCGGATCGTGTGAGGCCGTGCTCGTTCAATATTTCGCTTTCACCGACACAAGTGCCGCCGCCACGGTCACCGTGAGCGAAAGAGACAGCGCCGAACGCAGATCGTCGGAGGCCGTGGTCGTTCAATAATTCGCTTTCACCGACACAACTGCCGCCGCCACGGTCACCGTGACCGAAAGAGACAGCGCCGAACGCGGATCGTCGGAGGCCGTGGTCGTTCAATAATTCGCTTTCACCGACACAACTGCCGACGCCACGGTCACCGTGACCGAAAGAGACAGCACCGAAAGCGGATCGTCGATGGCCGTGGTCGTTCAATAATTCGCTTTCACCGACACAACTGCCGACGCCACGGTCACCGTGACCGAAAGAGACAGCGCCGAAAGCGGATCGTCGGAGGCCGTGGTCGTTCAATAATTCGCTTTCACCGACACAACTGCCGACGCCACGGTCACCGTGAGCGAAAGAGACAGCGCCGAAAGCGGATCGTGTGAGGCCGTGCTCGTTCAATATTTCGCTTTCACCGACACAACTGCCGCCGCCACGGCCACCGTGAGCGAAAGAGACAGCGCCGAACGCGGATCGTTGGAGGCCGTGGTCGTTCAATATTTCGCTTTCACCGACGCAAGTGCCGACGCCACGGTCACCGTGAGCGAAAGAGACAGCGCCGAACGCGGATCGTCGGAGGCCGTGGTCGTTCAATAATTCGCTTTCACCGACACAACTGCCGACGCCACGGTCACCGTGACCGAAAAAGACAGCGCCGAAAGCGGATCGTGGAATAATTCGCTTTCACCCAATCAAATGCCGCCGCCACGGTCACCATGACCGAAAGAGACAGCGCCGAAAGCGGATCGTCGGAGGCCGTGCTCGTTCAATAATTCGCTTTCACCGACACAACTGCCGCCGCCACGGTCACCGTGAGCGAAAGAGACAGCGCCGAACGCGGATCGTCGGAGGCCGTGGTCGTTCAATATTTCGCTTTCACCAACACAACTGCCGCCGCCACGGTCACCGTGACCGAAAGAGACAGCGCCGAAAGTGGATCGTTGGAGGCCGTGGTCGTTCAATATTTCGCTTTCACCGACACAACTGCCGCCGCCCCGGTCACCGTGACCGAAAGAGACAGCGCCGAAAGCGGATCGTCGGAGGCCGTGGTCGTTCAATAATTCGCTTTCACCGACACAACTGCCGCCGCCACGGTCACCGTGACCGAAAGAGACAGCGTCCAAAGCGGATCGTGTGAGGCCGTGCTCGTTCAATATTTCGCTTTCACCGACACAACTGCCGCCGCCACGGTCAACGTGAGCGAAAGAGACAGCGCCGAACGCGGATCGTCGGAGGCCGTGGTCGTTCAATATTTCGCTTTCACCGACACAACTGCCGCCGCCACGGTCACCCTGACCGAAAGAGACAGCGCCGAAAGCGGATTGTTGGAGGCCGTGGTCGTTCAATATTCGCTTTCACCGACACAACTGCCGACGCCACGGTCGCCGTGACCGAAAGAGACAGCGCCGAAAGCGGATCGTTAGAGGCCGTGGTCGATCAATAATTCGCTTTCACCGACACAACTGCCGCCGCCACGGTCACCGTGACCGAAAGAGACAGCGCCGAACGCGGATCATCGGAGGCCGTGGTCGTTCAATAATTCGCTTTCATCGACACAACTTCCGCCGCCACGGTCACCGTGACCGAAAGAGACAGCGCTGAACGCGGATCGTCGGAGGCCGTGGTCGTTCAATATTTCGCTTTCACCGACACAACTGCCGCCGCCACGGTCACCGTGACCGAAAGAGACAGCGCCGAACGCGGATAGTCAGATGGCCGTGGTCGTTTAATATTTCGCTTTCACCGACACAACTGCGGCCGCCACGGTCACCGTGAACGAAAGAGACAGCGCCGAAAGCGGATCGTTGGAGGCCGTGGTCGTTCAATATTTCGCTTTCACCGACACAACTGCCGCCGCCACGGTCACCGTGACCGAAAGAGACAGCACCGAACGCGGATAGTCGGAGGCCGTCGTTGTTTGATATTTCGCTTTCACCGACACAACTGCCGCCGCCACGGTCACCGTGAACGAAAGAGACCGCGCCGAAAGCGGATCGTTGGAGGCCGTGGTCGTTCAATAATTCGGTTTCACCGACACAACTGCCGCCGCCACGGTCACCGTGACCGAAAAAGACAGCGCCGAAAGCGGATCGTTGGAGGCCGTGGTTGATCGAAAATTCGCTTTCACCGACACAACTGCCGCCGCCACGGTCACCATGACCGAAAGCTACAGCGCCGAACGCGGATCGTCGGAGGCCGTGGTCGTTCAATAATTCGCTTTCACCGACACAACTGCCGCCGCCACGGTCACCGTGAGCGAAAGAGACAGCGCCGAACGCGGATCGTCAGAGGCCGTGGTCGTTCAGTATTTCGCTTTCACCGACACAACTGCCGCCGCCACGGTCACCGTGACCGAAAGAGACAGCGCCGAACGCGGATCGTCGGAGGCCGTGGTCGTTCAATAATTGGCTTTCACCGACACAACTGCCGACGCCACGGTCACCGTGACCGAAAGAGACAGCACCGAAAGCGGATCGTCGATGGCCGTGGTCGTTCAATAATTCCGTTTCACCGACACAACTGCCGACGCCACGGTCACCGTGACCGAAAGAGACAGCGCCGAAAGCGGATCGTCGGAGGCCGTGGTCGTTCAATAATTCGCTTTCACCGACACAACTGCCGACGCCACGGTCACCGTGAGCGAAAGAGACAGCGCCGAAAGCGGATCGTGTGAGGCCGTGCTCGTTCAATATTTCGCTCTCACCGACACAAGTGCCGCCGCCACGGTCACCGTGAGCGAAAGAGACAGCGCCGAACGCGGATCGTCGGAGGCCGTGGTCGTTCAATAATTCGCTTTCACCGACACAACTGCCGCCGCCACGGTCACCGTGACCGAAAGAGACAGCGCCGAACGCGGATCATCGGAGGCCGTGGTCGTTCAATAATTCGCTTTCACCGACAGAACTGCCGCCGCCACGGTCACCGTGACCGAAAGAGACAGCGCTGAACGCGGATCGTCGGAGGCCTTGGTCGTTCAATAATTCGCTTTCACCGACACAACTGCCGCCGCCACGGTCACCGTGACCGAAAGAGACAGCGCCGAACGCGGATAGTCGGAGGCCGTGGTCGTTTAATATTTCGCTTTCACCGACACAACTGCCGCCGCCACGGTCACCGTGAACGAAAGAGACAGCGCCGAAAGCGGATCGTTGGAGGCCCTGGTCGTTCAATAATTCGCAATCACCGACACAACTGCTGCCGCCACGGTCACCGTGACCGAAAGAGACAGCGCCGAAAGCGGATCCTTAAAGGTCGTGGTCGATCAAAAATTCGCTTTCACCGACACAACTGCCGCCGCCACGGTCACCATGACCGAAAGAGACAGCGCCGAACGCAGATCGTCGGAGGCCGTGGTCGTTCAATAATTCGCTTTCACCGACACAACTGCCGCCGCCACGGCCACCGTGAGCGAAAGAGACAGCGCCGAACGCGGATCGTCAGAGGCCGTGGTCGTTCAATATTTCGCTTTCACCGACACAACTGCCGCCGCCACGGTCACCGTGACCGAAAGAGACAGCGCCGAACGCGGATCGTCGGAGGCCGTGGTCGTTCAATATTTCGCTTTCACCGACACAACTGCCGCCGCCACGGTCACCGTGACCGAAAGAGACAGCGCCGAAAGCGGACCGTGTGAGGCCGTGCTCGTTCAAAAATTGGCTTTCACCGACACAACTGCCGACGCCACGGTCACCGTGACCGAAAGAGACAGCGCCGAAAGCGGATCGTCGATGGCCGTGGTCATTCAATAATTCGCTTTCACCGACACAACTGCCGACGCCACGGTCACCGTGACCGAAAGAGACAGCGCCGAAAGCGGATCGTCGGAGGCCGTGGTCGTTGAATAATTCGCTTTCACCGACACAACTGCCGACGCCACGGTCACCGTGAGCGAAAGAGACAGCGCCGAAAGCGGATCGTGTGAGGCCGTGCTCGTTCAATATTTCGCTTTCACCGACACAACTGCCGCCGCCACGGCCACCGTGAGCGAAAGAGACAGCGCCGAACGCGGATCGTTGGAGGCCGTGGTCGTTCAATAATTCGCTTTCACCGACACAAGTGCCGACGCCACGGTCACCGTGAGCGAAAGAGGCAGCGCCGAACGCGGATCGTCGGAGGCCGTGTTCGTTCAAAAATCCGCTTTCACCGACACAACTGCCGACGCCACGGTCACCGTGACCGAAAAATACAGCGCCGAAAGCGGATCGTGTGAGGCCGTGCTCGTTCAATAATTCGCTTTCACCGACACAAATGCCGCCGCCACGGTCACCATGACCGAAAGAGACAGCGCCGAAAGCGGATCGTCGGAGGCCGTGCTCGTTCAATAATTCGCTTTCACCGACAAAACTGCCACCGCCACGGTCACCGTGAGCGAAAGAGACAGCGCCGAACGCGGATCGTCGGAGGCCGTGGTCGTTCAATATTTCGCTTTCACCAACACAACTGCCGCCGCCACGGTCACCGTGACCGAAAGAGACAGCGCCGAAAGCGGATCGTTGGAGGCCGTGGTCGTTCAATAATTCGCTTTCACCGACACAACTGCCGCCGCCCCGGTCACCGTGACCGAAAGAGACAGCGCCGAAAGCGTATCGTTGGAGGCCGTGGTCGATCAATAATTCGCTTTCACCGACACAACTGCCGCAGCCACGGTCACCGTGACCGAAAGAGACAGCGCCGAACGCGGATCGTCGGAGGCCGTGGTCGTTCAATAATTCGCTTTCACCGACACAACTGCCGGCGCCACGGTCACCGTGACCGAAAGAGACAGCGCCAAACGCGGATCGTCGGAGGCCGTGGTCGTTCAATAATTCGCTTTCACCGACACAACAGCCGACGCCACGGTCGCCGTGAGCGAAAGAGACAGCGCCGAACGCGGATCGTGTGAGGCCGTGCTCGTTCAATAATTCGCTTTCACCGAAACAACTTCCGACGCCACGGTCACCGTGAGCGAAAGAGACCGCGCCGAACGCGGATCGTGTGAGGCAGTGCTCGTTCAAAAATTCGCTTTCACCGACACAACTGCCGACGCCACGGTCACCATGACCGAAAGAGACAGCGCCGAAAGCCCATCGTTGGAGGCCGTGCTCGTTCAAATATTCGCTTTCACCGACACAACTGCCGCCGCCATGGTCACCGTGAGCGAAAGAGACAGCGCCGAACGCGGATCGTTGGAGGCCGTGGTCGTTCAATATTTCGCTTTCACCGACACAAGTGCCGACGCCACGGTCACCGTGAGCGAAAGAGACAGCGCCGAAAGCGGATCGTGTGAGGCCGTGCTCGTTCAATAATTCGCTTTCACCGACACAAATGCCGCCGCCACGGTCACCATAACCGAAAGAGACAGCGCCGAAAGCGGATCGTCGGAGGCCGTGCTCGTTCAATAATTCGCTTTCACCGACACAACTGCCGTCGCCACGGTCACCGTGAGCGAAAGAGACAGCGCCGAAAGCGGATCGTGTGAGGCCGTGCTCGTTCAATAATTCGCTTTCACCGACACAAATGCCGCCGCCACGGTCACCATAACCGAAAGAGACAGCGCCGAAAGCGGATCGTCGGAGGCCGTGCTCGTTCAATAATTCGCTTTCACCGACACAACTGCCGCCGCCACGGTCACCGTGACCGAAAGAGACAGCGCCGAAAGCGGATCGTTGGAGGCCGTGGTCGATCAATAATTCGCTTTCACCGACACAACTGCCGCCGCCACGGTCACCGTGACCGAAAGAGACAGCGCCGAACGCGGATCGTCGGAGGCCGTGGTCGTTCAATAATTCGCTTTCACCGACACAACTGCCGCCGCCACGGTCACCGTGACCGAAAGAGACAGCGCCGAACGCGGATCATCGGAGGCCGTGTTCGTTCAATAATTCGCTTTCACCGACACAACTGCCGCCGCCACGGTCACCGTGACCAAAAGAGACAGCGCTGAACGCGGATCGTCGGAGACCGTGGTCGTTCAATAATTCGCTTTCACCGACACAACTGCCGCCGCCACGGTCACCGTGACCGAAAGAGAGCGCCTAAAGCGTATCGTTGGAGGCCGTGGTCGATCAATAATTCGCTTTCACCGACACAACTGCCGCAGCCACGGTCCGCGTGAGCGAAAGAGACAGCGCCGAACGCGGATCGTCGGAGGCCGTGGTCGTTCAATATTTCGGTTTCACCGACACAACTGCCGCCGCCACGGTCACCGTGACCGAAAGAGACAGCACCGAAAGCGGATCGTTGGAGGCCGTGGTCGATCAATAATTCGCTTTCACCGACACAACTGCCGCCGCCACGGTCACCGTGACCGAAAGAGACAGCGCCGAACGCGGATCGTCGGAGGCCGTGGTCGTTCAAAAATTCGCTTTCACCGACACAACTGCCGCCGCCACGGTCACCGTGACCGAAAGAGACAGCGCCGAACGCGGATCATCGGAGGCCGTGTTCGTTCAATAATTCGCTTTCACCGACACAACTGCCGCCGCCACGGTCACCGTGACCAAAAGAGACAGCGCTGAACGCGGATCGTCGGAGGCCGTGGTCGTTCAATATTTCGCTTTCATCGACACAACTGCCGCCGCCACGGTCACCGTGACCGAAAGAGACAGCGCCGAACGCGGATCATCGGAGGCCGTGTTCGTTCAATATTTCGCTTTCACCGACAGAACTGCCGCCGCCACGGTCACCGAGACCGAAAGAGACAGCGCCGAGCGCGGATCGTCGGAGGCCGTGGTTGTTCAATAATTCGCTTTCACCGACACAACTGCCGTCGCCACGGTCACCGTGAACGAAAGAGACAGCGCCGAACGCGGATCATCGGAGGCCGTGTTCGTTCAATATTTCGCTTTCACCGACAGAACTGCCGCCGCCACGGTCACCGTGACCGAAAGAGACAGCGCCGAACGCGGATCGTCGGAGGCCGTGGTTGTTCAATAATTCGCTTTCACCGACACAACTGCCGCCGCCACGGTCACCGTGACCGAAAGAGACAGCGCCAAACGCGGATCGTCGGAGGCCGTGGTCGATCAATAATTCGTTTTCACCGACACAATTGCCGACGCCACGGTCACCATGACCGAAAGAGACAGCGCCGAAAGCGGATCGTCGGAGGCCGTGGTCGTTCAATAATTCGCTTTCACCGACTCAACTGCCGACGCTACGGTCACCGTGACCGAAAGAGATCGCGCCGAAAGCGGATCGTCTGAGGCCGTGGTCGTTCAATAATTTGCTTTCACCGACACAACTGCCGTCGCCACGGTCACCGTGACCGAAAGAGACAGCGCCGAAAGCGGATCGTTGGAGGCCGTGGTCGTTCAAAAATTCGCTTTCACCGACACAACTGCCGGCGCCACGGTCACCGTGAGCGAAAGAGACAGCGCCGAAAGCCGATCGCTGGAGGCCGTGCTCGTTCAATAATTCGCTTTCACCGACACAACTGCGCCGCCATGGTCACCGTGAGCGAAAGAGACAGCGCCGAACGCGGATCATTGGAGGCCGTGGTCGTTCAATATTTCGCTTTCACCGACACAAGTGCCGACGCCACGGTCACCGTGAGCGAAAGAGACAGCGCCGAACGCGGATCGTCGGAGGCCGTGGTCGTTCAATAATTCGCTTTCACCGACACAACTGCCGACGCCACGGTCACCGTGACCGAGAGACAGCGCCGAAAGCGGATCGTGTGAGGCCGTGCTCGTTCAATAATTCGCTTTCACCGACACAAATGCCGCCGCCACGGTCACCATAACCGAAAGAGACAGCGCCGAAAGCGGATCGTGTGAGGCCGTGCTCGTTCAATATTTCGCTCTCACCGACACAAGTGCCGCCGCCACGGTCACCGTGAGCGAAAGAGACAGCGCCGAACGCGGATCGTCGGAGGCCGTGGTCGTTCAATAATTCGCTTTCACCGACACAACTGCCGCCGCCACGGTCACCGTGACCGAAAGAGACAGCGCCGAACGCGGATCATCGGAGGCCGTGGTCGTTCAATAATTCGCTTTCACCGACAGAACTGCCGCCGCCACGGTCACCGTGACCGAAAGAGACAGCGCTGAACGCGGATCGTCGGAGGCCTTGGTCGTTCAATAATTCGCTTTCACCGACACAACTGCCGCCGCCACGGTCACCGTGACCGAAAGAGACAGCGCCGAACGCGGATAGTCGGAGGCCGTGGTCGTTTAATATTTCGCTTTCACCGACACAACTGCTGCCGCCACGGTCACCGTGACCGAAAGAGACAGCGCCGAAAGCGGATCCTCAAAGGCCGTGGTCGATCAAAAATTCGCTTTCACCGACACAACTGCCACCGCCACGGTCACCATGACCTAAAGAGACAGCGCCGAACGCGGATCGTCGGAGGCCGTGGTCGTTCAATAATTCGCTTTCACCGACACAACTGCCGCCGCCACGGCCACCGTGAGCGAAAGAGACAGCGCCGAACGCGGATCGTCAGAGGCCGTGGTCGTTCAATATTTCGCTTTCACCGACACAACTGCCGCCGCCACGGTCACCGTGACCGAAAGAGACAGCGCCGAACGCGGATCGTCGGAGGCCGTGGTCGTTCAATATTTCGCTTTCACCGACACAACTGCCGCCGCCACGGTCACCGTGACCGAAAGAGACAGCGCCGAAAGCGGACCGTGTGAGGCCGTGCTCGTTCAAAAATTGGCTTTCACCGACACAACTGCCGACGCCACGGTCACCGTGACCGAAAGAGACAGCGCCGAAAGCGGATCGTCGGAGGCCGTGGTCGTTCAATAATTCGCTTTCACCGACACAACTGCCGACGCCACGGTCACCGTGAGCGAAAGAGACAGCGCCGAAAGCGGATCGTGTGAGGCCGTGCTCGTTCAATATTTCGCTTTCACCGACACAACTGCCGCCGCCACGGCCACCGTGAGCGAAAGAGACAGCGCCGAACGCGGATCGTTGGAGGCCGTGGTCGTTCAATAATTCGCTTTCACCGACACAAGTGCCGACGCCACGGTCACCGTGAGCGAAAGAGGCAGCGCCGAACGCGGATCGTCGGAGGCCGTGTTCGTTCAAAAATCCGCTTTCACCGACACAACTGCCGACGCCACGGTCACCGTGACCGAAAAATACAGCGCCGAAAGCGGATCGTGTGAGGCCGTGCTCGTTCAACAATTCGCTTTCACCGACACAAATGCCGCCGCCACGGTCACCATGACCGAAAGAGACAGCGCCGAAAGCGGATCGTCGGAGGCCGTGCTCGTTCAATAATTCGCTTTCACCGACAAAACTGCCACCGCCACGGTCACCGTGAGCGAAAGAGACAGCGCCGAACGCGGATCGTCGGAGGCCGTGGTCGTTCAATATTTCGCTTTCACCAACACAACTGTCGCCGCCACGGTCACCGTGACCGAAAGAGACAGCGCCGAAAGCGGATCGTTGGAGGCCGTGGTCGTTCAATAATTCGCTTTCACCGACACAACTGCCGCCGCCCCGGTCACCGTGACCGAAAGAGACAGCGCCGAAAGCGTATCGTTGGAGGCCGTGGTCGATCAATAATTCGCTTTCACCGACACAACTGCCGCAGCCACGGTCACCGTGACCGAAAGAGACAGCGCCGAACGCGGATCGTCGGAGGCCGTGGTCGTTCAATAATTCGCTTTCACCGACACAACTGCCGGCGCCACGGTCACCGTGACCGAAAGAGACAGCGCCAAACGCGGATCGTCGGAGGCCGTGGTCGTTCAATAATTCGCTTTCACCGACACAACAGCCGACGCCACGGTCGCCGTGAGCGAAAGAGACAGCGCCGAACGCGGATCGTGTGAGGCCGTGCTCGTTCAATAATTCGCTTTCACCGAAACAACTTCCGACGCCACGGTCACCGTGAGCGAAAGAGACCGCGCCGAACGCGGATCGTGTGAGGCAGTGCTCGTTCAAAAATTCGCTTTCACCGACACAACTGCCGACGCCACGGTCACCATGACCGAAAGAGACAGCGCCGAAAGCCCATCGTTGGAGGCCGTGCTCGTTCAATAATTCGCTTTCACCGACACAACTGCCGCCGCCATGGTCACCGTGAGCGAAAGAGACAGCGCCGAACCCGGATCGTTGGAGGCCGTGGTCGTTCAATATTTCGCTTTCACCGACACAAGTGCCGACGCCACGGTCACCGTGAGCGAAAGAGACAGCGCCGAAAGCGGATCGTGTGAGGCCGTGCTCGTTCAATAATTCGCTTTCACCGACACAAATGCCGCCGCCACGGTCACCATAACCGAAAGAGACAGCGCCGAAAGCGGATCGTCGGAGGCCGTGCTCGTTCAATAATTCGCTTTCACCGACACAACTGCCGTCGCCACGGTCACCGTGAGCGAAAGAGACAGCGCCGAAAGCGGATCGTGTGAGGCCGTGCTCGTTCAATAATTCGCTTTCACCGACACAAATGCCGCCGCCACGGTCACCATAACCGAAAGAGACAGCGCCGAAAGCGGATCGTTGGAGGCCGTGCTCGTTCAATAATTCGCTTTCACCGACACAACTGCCGCCGCCACGGTCACCGTGACCGAAAGAGACAGCGCCGAAAGCGGATCGTTGGAGGCCGTGGTCCATCAATAATTCGCTTTCACCGACACAACTGCCGCCGCCACGGTCACCGTGACCGAAAGAGACAGCGCCGAACGCGGATCGTCGGAGGCCGTGGTCGTTCAATAATTCGCTTTCACCGACACAACTGCCGCCGCCACGGTCACCGTGACCGAAAGAGACAGCGCCGAACGCGGATCATCGGAGGCCGTGTTCGTTCAATAATTCGCTTTCACCGACACAACTGCCGCCGCCACGGTCACCGTGACCAAAAGAGACAGCGCTGAACGCGGATCGTCGGAGACCGTGGTCGTTCAATAATTCGCTTTCACCGACACAACTGCCGCCGCCACGGTCACCGTGACCGAAAGAGACAGCGCCGAAAGCGTATCGTTGGAGGCCGTGGTCGATCAATAATTCGCTTTCACCGACACAACTGCCGCAGCCACGGTCCGCGTGAGCGAAAGAGACAGCGCCGAACGCGGATCGTCGGAGGCCGTGGTCGTTCAATATTTCGGTTTCACCGACACAACTGCCGCCGCCACGGTCACCGTGACCGAAAGAGACAGCACCGAAAGCGGATCGTTGGAGGCCGTGGTCGATCAATAATTCGCTTTCACCGACACAACTGCCGCCGCCACGGTCACCGTGACCGAAAGAGACAGCGCCGAACGCGGATCGTCGGAGGCCGTGGTCGTTCAAAAATTCGCTTTCACCGACACAACTGCCGCCGCCACGGTCACCGTGACCGAAAGAGACAGCGCCGAACGCGGATCATCGGAGGCCGTGTTCGTTCAATATTTCGCTTTCACCGACACAACTGCCGCCGCCACGGTCACCGTGACCAAAAGAGACAGCGCTGAACGCGGATCGTCGGAGGCCGTGGTCGTTCAATATTTCGCTTTCACCGACACAACTGCCGCCGCCACGGTCACCGTGACCGAAAGACACAGCGCCGAACGCGAATCATCGGAGGCCGTGTTCGTTCAATATTTCGCTTTCACCGACAGAACTGCCGCCGCCACGGTCACCGTGACCGAAAGAGACAGCGCCGAACGCGGATCGTCGGAGGCCGTGGTTGTTCAATAATTCGCTTTCACCGACACAACTGCCGTCGCCACGGTCACCGTGAACGAAAGAGACAGCGCCGAACGCGGATCATCGGAGGCCGTGTTCATTCAATATTTCGCTTTCACCGACAGAACTGCCGCCGCCACGGTCACCGTGACCGAAAGAGACAGCGCCGAACGCGGATCGTCGGAGGCCGTGGTCGTTCAATAATTCGCTTTCACCGACTCAACTGCCGACGCCACGGTCACCGTGACCGAAAGAGATCGCGCCGAAAGCGGATCGTCTGAGGCCGTGGTCGTTCAATAATTTGCTTTCACCGACACAACTGCCGTCGCCACGGTCACCGTGACCGAAAGAGACAGCGCCGAAAGCGGATCGTTGGAGGCCGTGGTCGTTCAAAAATTCGCTTTCACCGACACAACTGCCGGCGCCACGGTCACCGTGAGCGAAAGAGACAGCGCCGAAAGCCGATCGCTGGAGGCCGTGCTCGTTCAATAATTCGCTTTCACCGACACAACTGCGCCGCCATGGTCACCGTGAGCGAAAGAGACAGCGCCGAACGCGGATCATTGGAGGCCGTGGTCGTTCAATATTTCGCTTTCACCTACACAAGTGCCGACGCCACGGTCACCGTGAGCGAAAGAGACAGCGCCGAACGCGGATCGTCGGAGGCCGTGGTCGTTCAATAATTCGCTTTCACCGACACAACTGCCGACGCCACGGTCACCGTGACCGAGAGACAGCGCCGAAAGCGGATCGTGTGAGGCCGTGCTCGTTCAATAATTCGCTTTCACCGACACAAATGCCGCCGCCATGGTCACCATAACCGAAAGAGACAGCGCCGAAAGCGGATCGTGTGAGGCCGTGCTCGTTCAATATTTCGCTCTCACCGACACAAGTGCCGCCGCCACGGTCACCGTGAGCGAAAGAGACAGCGCCGAACGCGGATCGTCGGAGGCCGTGGTCGTTCAATAATTCGCTTTCACCGACACAACTGCCGCCGCCACGGTCACCGTGACCGAAAGAGACAGCGCCGAACGCGGATCATCGGAGGCCGTGGTCGTTCAATAATTCGCTTTCACCGACAGAACTGCCGCCGCCACGGTCACCGTGACCGAAAGAGACAGCGCTGAACGCGGATCGTCGGAGGCCTTGGTCGTTCAATAATTCGCTTTCACCGACACAACTGCCGCCGCCACGGTCACCGTGACCGAAAGAGACAGCGCCGAACGCGGATAGTCGGAGGCCGTGGTCGTTTAATATTTCGCTTTCACCGACACAACTGCTGCCGCCACGGTCACCGTGACCGAAAGAGACAGCGCCGAAAGCGGATCCTTAAAGGCCGTGGTCGATCAAAAATTCGCTTTCACCGACACAAATGCCACCGCCACGGTCACCATGACCGAAAGAGACAGCGCCGAACGCGGATCGTCGGAGGCCGTGGTCGTTCAATAATTCGCTTTCACCGACACAACTGCCGCCGCCACGGCCACCGTGAGCGAAAGAGACAGCGCCGAACGCGGATCGTCAGAGGCCGTGGTCGTTCAATATTTCGCTTTCACCGACACAACTGCCGCCGCCACGGTCACCGTGACCGAAAGAGACAGCGCCGAACGCGGATCGTCGGAGGCCGTGGTCGTTCAATATTTCGCTTTCACCGACACAACTGCCGCCGCCACGGTCACCGTGACCGAAAGAGACAGAGCCGAAAGCGGACCGTGTGAGGCCGTGCTCGTTCAAAAATTGGCTTTCACCGACACAACTGCCGACGCCACGGTCACCGTGACCGAAAGAGACAGCGCCGAAAGCGGATCGTCGATGGCCGTGGTCGTTCAATAATTCGCTTTCACCGACACAACTGCCGACGCCACGGTCACCGTGACCGAAAGAGACAGCGCCGAAAGCGGATCGTCGGAGGCCCTGGTCGTTCAATAATTCGCTTTCACCGACACAACTGCCGACGCCACGGTCACCGTGAGCGAAAGAGACAGCGCCGAAAGCGGATCGTGTGAGGCCGTGCTCGTTCAATATTTCGCTTTCACCGACACAACTGCCGCCGCCACGGCCACCGTGAGCGAAAGAGACAGCGCCGAACGCGGATCGTTAGAGGCCGTGGTCGTTCAATAATTCGCTTTCACCGACACAAGTGCCGACGCCACGGTCACCGTGAGCGAAAGAGGCAGCGCCGAACGCGGATCGTCGGAGGCCGTGTTCGTTCAATAATCCGCTTTCACCGACACAACTGCCGACGCCACGGTCACCGTGACCGAAAAATACAGCGCCGAAAGCGGATCGTGTGAGGCCGTGCTCGTTCAATAATTCGCTTTCACCGACACAAATGCCGCCGCCACGGTCACCATGACCGAAAGAGACAGCGCCGAAAGCGGATCGTCGGAGGCCGTGCTCGTTCAATAATTCGCTTTCACCGACACAACTGCCGCCGCCACGGTCACCGTGAGCGAAAGAGACAGCGCCGAACGCGGATCGTCGGAGGCCGTGGTCGTTCAATAATTCGCTTTCACCGACACAACTGCCGACGCCACGGTCACCGTGACCGAAAAAGACAGCGCCGAAAGCGGATCGTGTGAGGCCGTGCTTGTTCAATATTTCACTTTCACCGACACAACTGCCGCCGCCACGGTCACCGTGAGCGAAAGAGACAGCGCCGAACGCGGATCGTCGGAGGCCTTGGTCGTTCAATATTTCGCTTTCACCGACACAACTGCCGCCGCCACGGTCACCGTGACCGAAAGAGACCGCGCCGAAAGCGGATCGTTGGAGGCCGTGGTCAATCAAAATTTCGCTTTCACCGACACAACTGCCACAGCCACGGTCACCGTGACCGAAAGAGACAGCGCCGAACGCGGATCGTCGGAGGCCGTGGTCGTTCAATAATTCGCTTTCACCGACACAACTGCCGCCGCCACGGTCATCGTCAGCGAAAGAGACAGCGCCGAACGCGGATCGTCGGAGGCCGTGGTCGTTCAATAATTCGCTTTCACCGACACAACCGCCGCCGCCACGGTCACCGTGACCGAAAGAGACAGCGCCGAACGCGGATCGTCGGAGGCCGTGGTCGTCCAAAAATTCGCTTTCACCGACACAACTGCCGCCGCCACGGTCACCGTGACCGAAAGAGACAGCGCCGAACGCCGTTCGTCGGAGGCCGTGGTCGTTCAATAATTCGCTTTCACCGACACAACTGCCGCCGCCACGGTCACCGTGACCGAAAGAGACAGCGCCGAAAGCGGATGGTTGGAGGCCGTGGTCGTTCAAAAATTCGCTTTCACCGACGCAACTGCCGACGCCACGGTCACCGTGAGCGAAAGAGACAGCGCCGAACGCGGAGCGTGTGAGGCCGTGCTCGTTCAATAATTCGCTTTCACCGACACAACTGCCGCCGCCATGGTCACCGTGAGCGAAAGAGACAGCGCCGAACGCGGATCGTCGCAGGCCGTGGTCATTCAAAAATTCGCTTTCACCGACACAACTGCCGGCGCCACGGTCACCGTGACCGAAAGAGACAGCGCCAAACGCGGATCGTCGGAGGCCCTGGTCGTTCAATAATTCGCTTTCACCGACACAACTGCCGACGTCACGGTCACCGTGAGCGAAAGAGACAGCGCCGAACGCGGATCGTGTGAGGCCGTGCTCGTTCAATAATTCGCTTTCACCGAAACAACTGCCGACGCCACGGTCACCGTGAGCGAAAAAGACAGCGCCGAACGCGGATCGTTGGAGGCCGTGGTCGTTCAATATTTCGCTTTAACCGACACAACTGCCGCCGCCACGGTCACTGTGAGCGAAAGAGAGAGCGCCGAACGCGGATCGTCGGAGGCCGTGGTCGTTCAATAATTCGCTTTCACCGACACAACTGCCGACGCCACGGTCACCGTGACCGAAAGAGACAGCGCCGAAAGCCGATCGTTGTAGGCCGTGCTCGTTCAATAATTCGCTTTCACCGACACAACTGCCGCCGCCATGGTCACCGTGAGCGAAAGAGACAGCGCCGAACGCGGATCGTTGAAGGCCGTGGTCGTTCAATAATTCGCTTTCACCGACACAAGTGCCGCCGCCACGGTCACCGTGACTGAAAGACAGCGCCGAACACGGATCGTTGGAGGCCGTGGTCGTTCAATAATTCGCTTTCACCGACACAACTGCCGACGCCACGGTAACCGTGACCGAAAGAGACAGCGCCGAAAGCGGATCGTGTGAGGCCGTGCTCGTTCAATAATTCGATTTCACCGTCACAACTGCCGCCGCCACGGTCACCGTGAGCGAAAGAGACAGCGCCGAACGCGGATCGTTGGAGGCCGTGGTCGTTCAATAATTCGCTTTCACCGACACAAGAGCCGACGCCACGGTCACCGTGAGCGAAAGAGACAGCGTCGAACGCGGATCGTCGGAGGCCGTAGTCGTTCAATATTTCGCTTTCACCGACACAACTGCCGACACCACGGTCACCGTGACCGAAAGAGACAGCGCCGAAAGCGAATCGTGTGAGGCCGTGCTCGTTCAATAATTCGCTTTCACCGACACAAATGCCACCGCCACGGTCACCATGACCGAAAGAGACAGCGGCGAAAGCGGATCACCGACACAACTGCCGCCGCCACGGTCACCGTGACCGAAAGAGACAGCGCCGAAAGCGGATCGTTGGAGGCCCTGGTCGTTCAATATTTCGCTTTCACCGACAAAACTGCCGCCGCCACGGTCACCGTGACCGAAAGAGACAGCGCCGAAAGCGGATCGTTGGAGGCCGTGGTCGATCAATAATTCGCTTTCACCGACACAACTGCCGCTGCCACGGTCACCGTGACTGAAAGACAGCGCCGAACGCGGATCGTTGGAGGCCGTGGTCGTTCAATAATTCACTTTCACCGACACAACTGCCGCCGCCGCGGTCACCATGACCGAAAGAGACAGCGCCGAACGCGGTTCGTCGGAGGCCGTGGTCGTTCAATAATTCGCTTTCACCGACACAACTGCTGCCGCCACGGTCACCGTGAGCGAAAGAGAGCGCCGAACGCGGATCGTCGGAGGCCGTGGTCGTTCAATAATTCCCTTTCACCGACATAACTGCCGCCGCCACGGTCACCGTTACCGAAAGAGACAGCGCCGAACGCGGATCGTCGGAGGCCGTGGTCGTTCAATAATTCGCTTTCACCGACACAACTGCCGCCGCCACGGTCACCGTGACCGAAAGAGACAGCGCCGAAAGCGGATCGTGTGAGGCCGTGCTCGTTCAAAAATTGGCTTTCACCGACACAACTGCCGCCGCCACGGTCACCGTGAGCGAAAGAGACAGCGCCGAACGCGGATCGTCGGAGGCCGTGGTCGTTCAATATTGGCTTTCACCGACACAACTGCCGACGCCACGATCACCGTGACCGAAAGAGACAGCGCCGAAAGCGGATCGTGTGAGGCCGTGGTCGTTCAATAATTCGCTTTCACCGACACAACTGCCGCCGCCACGGTCACCGTGACCGAAAGAGACAGCGCCGAACGCGGATCGTCGGAGGCCGTGCTCGTTCAATAATTCGCTTTCACCGACACAACTGCCGGCGCCATGGTCACCGGGAGCGAAAGAGACAGCGCCGAACGCGGATCGTTGGAGGCCGTGGTCGTTCAATAATACGCTTTCACCGACACAACTGCCGGCGCCATGGTCACCGGGAGCGAAAGAGAGAGCGCCGAACGCGGATCGTTGGAGGCCGTGGTCGTTCAATACTTCGCTTTGACCAACACAACTGCCGCCGCCACGGTCACCGTGAGCGAAAGAGACAGCGCAGAACGCGGATCGTCGGAGGCCGTGGTCGTTCAATAATTCGCTTTCACCGACACAATTGCCGCCGCCACGGTCACCGCGACCGAAAGAGACAGCGCCGAACGCGGATCGTCGGAGGCCGTGGTCGTTCAATATTTAGCTTTCACCGACACAACTGCCGCCGCCACGGTCACCGTGACCGAAAGAGACAGCGAGAACGCGGATCGTCGGAGGCCGTGGTCGTTCAATAATTCGCTTTCACCGAAACAACTGCCGCCGCCACTGTCACCGTGACCGAAAGAGACAGCGCCGAACGCGGATCGACGGAGGCCGTGGTCGTTCAATATTTCGCTTTCACCGACACAACTGCCGCCGCCACGGTCACCGTGACCGAAAGAGACAGCGCCAAATGCGGATCGTCGGAGGCCGTGGTCGTTCAATATTTCGCTTTTACCGACACAACTGCCACCGCCACGGTCACCGTGAGCGAAAGAGACCGCGATGAACGCGGATCGTGTGAGGCCGTGCTCGTTCAATAATTCGCTTTCACCGACACAACTGCCGCCGCCATGGTCACCGTGAGCGAAAGAGACAGCGCCGAACGCGGATCGTCGGAGGCCGTGGTCCTTCAATATTTCGCTTTCACCGACACAACTGCCGACGCCACGGTCACCGTGAGCGAAAGAGACAGCGCCGAACGCGGATCGTGTGAGGCCGTGCTCGTTCAATATTTCGCTTTTACCGAAACAACTGCCGACGCCACGGTTACCGTGAGCGAAAGAGACAGCGCCGAACGCGGATCGTGTGAGGCCGTGCTCGTTTAAAAATTCGCTTGCACCGACACAACTGCCGCCGCCACGGTCACCGTGACCGAAAGAGACAGCGCCGAAAGCGGATCGTCGGAGGCCGTGGTCGTTCAAAAATTCGCTTTCACCGACACAATTGCCGACGCCACGGTCATCGTGACCGAAAGAGACAGCGCCGAACGCGGATCGTCGGAGGCCGTGGTCGTTCAGTAATTCGCTTTCACCGACAAAACTGCCGCCGCCACGGTCACCGTGACCGAAAGAGACAGCGCCGAACGCGGATCGTGTGAGGCCGTGCTCGTTCAATATTTCGCTTTCTCCGACACAACTGCCGCCGCCACGGTCACCGTGACCGAAAGAGACAGCGCCGAACGCGGATCGTCGGAGGCCGTGGTCGTTCAATAATTCGCTTTCACCGACACAACTACCGCCGCCACGGTCACCGTGAACGAAAGAGACAGCGCCGAACGCGGATCGTCGGAGGCCGTGGTCGTTCAATAATTCG
This sequence comes from Ixodes scapularis, assembly GCF_016920785.2. NCBI lineage: Eukaryota > Metazoa > Arthropoda > Arachnida > Ixodida > Ixodidae > Ixodes > Ixodes scapularis. The sequence goes on along the minus strand of NW_024610078.1, from coordinate 412,438 downwards.
CTTTCACCGACACAACTGCCGACGCCACGGTCACCGTGACCGAAAGAGACAGCGCCGAACGCGGATCGTCGGAGGCCGTGGTCGTTCAATAATTCGCTTTCACCGACAAAACTGCCGCCGAAACGGTCACCGTGACCGAAAGAGACAGCGCCGAACGCGGATCGTCGGAGGCCGTGGTCGTTCAATAATTCGCTTTCACCGCCACAACTGCCGCCGCCATGGTCACCGTGACCGAAAGAGACAGCGCCGAAAGCGGATCGTCGGAGGCCGTGGTCGTTCAATAATTCGCTTTCACCGCCACAACTGCCGCCGCCACGGTCACCGTGACCGATAGAGACAGCGCCGAAAGCGGATCGTCGGAGGCCGTGGTCGTTCAATAATTCGCTTTCACCGACACAATTGCCGAAGCCACGGTCACCGTGACCGAAAGAGACAGCGCCGAACGCGGATCGTCGGAGGCCGTGGTCGTTCAATAATTCGCTTTCACCGACAAAACTGCCGACGCCACGGTCACCGTGACCGAAAGAGACAGCGCCGAAAGCGGATCGTCGGAGGCCGTGGTCGTTCAATAATTCGCTTTCACCGACACAACTGCCGACGCCACGGTCACCGTGACCGAAAGAGACAGCGCCGAACGCGGATCGTCGGAGGCCGTGGTCGTTCAATATTTCGCTTTCACCGACACAATTGTCGATGCCACTGTCACCGTGACCGAAAGAGACAGCGCCGAAAGCGGATCGTTGGAGGCCGTGGTCGTTCAATAATTCGCTTTCACCGACACAACTGCCGACGCCACGGTCACCGTGACCGAAAGAGACAGCGCCGAACGCGGATTTTCGGAGGCCGTGGTCGTTCAATAATTCGCTTTCACCGACACAACTGCCGACGCCACGGTCTCTATGACCGAAAGAGACAGCGCCGAAAGCGGATCGTCGGAGGCCGTGGTCGTTCAATAATTCGCTTTCACCGACACAACTGCCGACGCCACGGTCACCGTGACCGAAAGAGACAGCGCCGAAAGCGGATCGTTGGAGGCCGTGGTCGTTCAATATTTCGCTTTCACCGACACAACTGCCGACGCCACGGTCACCGTGAGCGAAAGAGACAGCGCCAAACGCGGATCGTGTGAGGCCGTGCTCGTTCAATAATTTGCTTTCACCGACACAACTGCCGGCGCCACGGTCACCGTGACCGAAAGAGACAGCGCCAAACGCGGATCGTCGGAGGCCGTGGTCGTTCAATATTTCGCTTTCACCGACACAACTGCCGACGCCACGGTCACCGTGAGCGAAAGAGACAGCGCCGAACGCAGATCGTGTGAGGCCGTGCTCGTTCAATATTTCGCTTTCACCGAAACAACTGCCGACGCCACGATTACCGTGAGCGAAAGAGACAGCGCCGAACGCGGATCGTGTGAGGCCGTGCTCGTTCAAAAATTCGCTTTCACCGACACAACTGCCGACGCCACGGTCACCGTGAGCGAAAGAGAGAGCGCCGAACTCGGATCGTTGGAGGCCGTGGTCGTTCAATATTTCGCTTTCACCGACACAACTGCCGCCGCCACGGTCACCGTGACCGAAAAAGACAAGCCCGAACGCGGATCGTTGGAGGCCGTGGTCGTTCAATAATTCGCTTTCACCGACACAACTGCCGCCACCACGGTCACCGTGAGCGAAAGAGACAGCGCCGAACGCAGATCGTGTGAGGCCGTGCTCGTTCAATATTTCGCTTTCACCGAAACAACTGCCGACGCCACGGTCACCGTGAGCGAAAGAGACAGCGCCGAACGCGGATCGTGCGAGGCCGTGCTCGTTCAATAATTCGCTTTCACCGACACAACTGCCGCCGCCATGGTCACCGTGAGCGAAAGAGACAGCGCCGAACGCGGATCGTCGGAGGCCGTGGTCATTCAAAAATTCGCTTTCACCGACACAACTGCCGGCGCCACGGCCACCGTGACCGAAAGAGACAGCGCCAAACGCGGATCGTCGGAGGCCGTGGTCGTTCAATAATCCGCTTTCACCGACACAACTGCCGACGCCACGGTCACCGTGACCGAAAGAGACAGCGCCGAAAGCGTTTCGTGTGAGGCCGTGCTCGTTCAATATTTCACTTTCACCGACACAAATGCCGCCGCCACGGTCACCGTGACCGAAAGAAACAGAGCCGAAAGCGGATCGTCGGAGGCCGTGCTCGTTCAATAATACGCTTTCACCGACACAACTGCCGCCGCCACGGTCACCGTCAGCGAAAGAGACAGCGCCGAACGCGGATCGTCGGAGGCCGTGGTCGTTCAAAATTTCACTTTCACCGACACAACTGCCGCCGCCACGGTCACCGTGACCGAAAGAGACAGCGCCGAACTCGAATCGTCGGAGGCCGTGGTCGTTCAAAAATTCGCTTTCACCGACACAACTGCCGCCGCCACGGTCACCGTGACCGAAAGAGACAGCGCCGAAAGCGGATCGTCGGAGGCCGTGGTCGTTCAATAATTCGCTTTCACCGACACAACTGCCGACGCCACGGTCACCGTGACCGAAAGAGACAGCGCCGAAAGCGGATCGTCGGAGGCCGTGGTCGTTCAATAATTCGCTTTCACCGACACAACTGCCGACGCCACGGTCACCGTGACCGAAAGAGACAGCGCCGAACGCGGATCGTCGGAGGCCGTGGTCGTTCAATATTTCGCTCTCACCGACACAACTGCCGACGCCACGGTCACCGTGACCGAAAGAGACAGCGCCGAAAGCGGATCGTTGGAGGCCGCGGTCGTTCAATTATTCGCTTTCACCGACACTAGTGCCGACGCCACGGACACCATGACCGAAAGAGACAGCGCCGAACGCGGATCGTCGGAGGCCGTGGTCGTTCAATAATTCGCTTTCACCGACACAACTGCCGCCGCCACGGTCACCGTGACCGAAAGAGACAGCGCCGAACGCGGATCGTCGGAGGCCGTGGTCGTTCAATAATTCGCTTTCACCGACACAACTGCCGCCGCCACGGTCACCGTGACCGAAAGAGACAGCGCCGAACGCGGATTGTCGGAGGCCGTGGTCGTTCAATAATTCTCTTTCACCGACAAAACTGCCGAAGCCACGGTCACCATGACCGAAAGAGACAGCACCGAACGCGGATCGTCGGAGGCCGTGGTCGTTCAATAATTCGCTTTCACCGTCACAACTGCCGCCACCACGGTCACCGTGACCGAAAGAGACAGCGCCGAAAGCAGATCGTTGGAGGCCGTGGTCGTTCAATATTTCGCTTTCACCGACACAACTGCCGCCGCCACGGTCACCGTGACCGAAAGAGACAGCGCCGAACGCGGATCGTCGGAGGCCATGGTCGTTCAAATATTCGCTTTCACCGACACAACTGCCGACGCCACGGTCACCGTGACCGAAAGAGACAGCGCCGAAAGCGGATCGTCGGAGGCCGTGGTCGTTCAATAATTCCCTTTCACCGACACAATTGCCGACGCCACGGTCACCGTGACCGAAAGAGACAGCGCCGAACGCGGATCGTCGGAGGCCGTGGTCGTTCAATTATTCACTTTCACCGAAACAACTGCCGCCGCCACGGTCACCGTGACCCAAAGAGACAGCACCGACCGCGGATCGTCGGAGGCCGTGGTCGTTCAATAATTCGATTTCACCGACACAACTTCCGCCGCCACTTTCACCGTGACCGAAAGAGACAGCGCCGAAAGCGGATCGTCGGAGGACGTGGTCGTTCAATAATTCGCTTTCACCGACACAACCGCCGACGCCACGGTCACCGTGAGCGAAAGAGACAGCGCCAAACGCGGATCGTGTGAGGCCGTGCTCGTTCAATAATTCGCTTTCACCGACACAACTGCCGGCGCCACGGTCACCGTGACCGAAAGAGACAGCGCCAAACGCGGATCGTCGGAGGCCGTGGTCGTTCAATATTTCGCTTTCACCGACACAACTGCCGACGCCACGGTCACCGTGAGCGAAAGAGACAGCGCCGAACGCAGATCGTGTGAGGCCGTGCTCGTTCAATATTTCGCTTTCACCGAAACAACTGCCGACGCCACGATTACCGTGAGCGAAAGAGACAGCGCCGAACGCGGATCGTGTGAGGCCGTGCTCGTTCAAAAATTCGCTTTCACCGACACAACTGCCGACGCCACGGTCACCGTGAGCGAAAGAGAGAGCGCCGAACTCGGATCGTTGGAGGCCGTGGTCGTTCAATAATTCGCTTTCACCGACACAACTGCCGCCGCCACGGTCACCGTGACCGAAAAAGACAAGCCCGAACGCGGATCGTTGGAGGCCGTGGTCGTTCAATAATTCGCTTTCACTGACACAACTTCCGCCACCACGGTCACCGTGAGCGAAAGAGACAGCGCCGAACGCAGATCGTGTGAGGCCGTGCTCGTTCAATATTTCGCTTTCACCGAAACAACTGCCGACGCCACGGTCACCGTGAGCGAAAGAGACAGCGCCGAACGCGGATCGTGCGAGGCCGTGCTCGTTCAATAATTCGCTTTCACCGACACAACTGCCGCCGCCATGGTCACCGTGAGCGAAAGAGACAGCGCCGAACGCGGATCGTCGGAGGCCGTGGTCATTCAAAAATTCGCTTTCACCGACACAACTGCCGGCGCCACGGTCACCGTGACCGAAAGAGACAGCGCCAAACGCGGATCGTCGGAGGCCGTGGTCGTTCAATAATCCGCTTTCACCGACACAACTGCCGACGCCACGGTCACCGTGACCGAAAGAGACAGCGCCGAAAGCGTTTCGTGTGAGGCCGTGCTCGTTCAATATTTCACTTTCACCGACACAAATGCCGCCGCCACGGTCACCGTGACCGAAAGAAACAGAGCCGAAAGCGGATCGTCGGAGGCCGTGCTCGTTCAATAATACGCTTTCACCGACACAACTGCCGCCGCCACGGTCACCGTCAGCGAAAGAGACAGCGCCGAACGCGGATCGTCGGAGGCCGTGGTCGTTCAAAATTTCACTTTCACCGACACAACTGCCGCCGCCACGGTCACCGTGACCGAAAGAGACAGCGCCGAACTCGAATCGTCGGAGGCCGTGGTCGTTCAAAAATTCGCTTTCACCGACACAACTGCCGCCGCCACGGTCACCGTGACCGAAAGAGACAGCGCCGAAAGCGGATCGTCGGAGGCCGTGGTCGTTCAATAATTCGCTTTCACCGACACAACTGCCGACGCCACGGTCACCGTGACCGAAAGAGACAGCGCCGAACGCGGATCGTCGGAGGCCGTGGTCGTTCAATATTTCGCTCTCACCGACACAACTGCCGACGCCACGGTCACCGTGACCGAAAGAGACAGCGCCGAAAGCGGATCGTTGGAGGCCGTGGTCGTTCAATTATTCGCTTTCACCGACACTAGTGCCGACGCCACGGTCACCATGACCGAAAGAGACAGCGCCGAACGCGGATCGTCGGAGGCCGTGGTCGTTCAATAATTCGCTTTCACCGACACAACTGCCGCCGCCACGGTCACCGTGACCAAAAGAGACAGCGCCGAACGCGGATAGTCGGAGGCCGTGGTCGTTCAATAATTCGCTTTCACCGACACAACTGCCGCCGCCACGGTCACCGTGACCGAAAGAGACAGCGCCGAACGCGGATCGTCGGAGGCCGTGGTCGTTCAATATTTCGCTCTCACCGACACAACTGCCGACGCCACGGTCACCGTGACCGAAAGAGACAGCGCCGAAAGCGGATCGTTGGAGGCCGCGGTCGTTCAATTATTCGCTTTCACCGACACTAGTGCCGACGCCACGGACACCATGACCGAAAGAGACAGCGCCGAACGCGGATCGTCGGAGGCCGTGGTCGTTCAATAATTCGCTTTCACCGACACAACTGCCGCCGCCACGGTCACCGTGACCGAAAGAGACAGCGCCGAACGCGGATCGTCGGAGGCCGTGGTCGTTCAATAATTCGCTTTCACCGACACAACTGCCGCCGCCACGGTCACCGTGACCGAAAGAGACAGCGCCGAACGCGGATTGTCGGAGGCCGTGGTCGTTCAATAATTCTCTTTCACCGACAAAACTGCCGAAGCCACGGTCACCATGACCGAAAGAGACAGCACCGAACGCGGATCGTCGGAGGCCGTGGTCGTTCAATAATTCGCTTTCACCGTCACAACTGCCGCCACCACGGTCACCGTGACCGAAAGAGACAGCGCCGAAAGCAGATCGTTGGAGGCCGTGGTCGTTCAATATTTCGCTTTCACCGACACAACTGCCGCCGCCACGGTCACCGTGACCGAAAGAGACAGCGCCGAACGCGGATCGTCGGAGGCCATGGTCGTTCAAATATTCGCTTTCACCGACACAACTGCCGACGCCACGGTCACCGTGACCGAAAGAGACAGCGCCGAAAGCGGATCGTCGGAGGCCGTGGTCGTTCAATAATTCCCTTTCACCGACACAATTGCCGACGCCACGGTCACCGTGACCGAAAGAGACAGCGCCGAACGCGGATCGTCGGAGGCCGTGGTCGTTCAATTATTCACTTTCACCGAAACAACTGCCGCCGCCACGGTCACCGTGACCCAAAGAGACAGCACCGACCGCGGATCGTCGGAGGCCGTGGTCGTTCAATAATTCGATTTCACCGACACAACTTCCGCCGCCACTTTCACCGTGACCGAAAGAGACAGCGCCGAAAGCGGATCGTCGGAGGACGTGGTCGTTCAATAATTCGCTTTCACCGACACAACCGCCGACGCCACGGTCACCGTGAGCGAAAGAGACAGCGCCAAACGCGGATCGTGTGAGGCCGTGCTCGTTCAATAATTCGCTTTCACCGACACAACTGCCGGCGCCACGGTCACCGTGACCGAAAGAGACAGCGCCAAACGCGGATCGTCGGAGGCCGTGGTCGTTCAATATTTCGCTTTCACCGACACAACTGCCGACGCCACGGTCACCGTGAGCGAAAGAGACAGCGCCGAACGCAGATCGTGTGAGGCCGTGCTCGTTCAATATTTCGCTTTCACCGAAACAACTGCCGACGCCACGATTACCGTGAGCGAAAGAGACAGCGCCGAACGCGGATCGTGTGAGGCCGTGCTCGTTCAAAAATTCGCTTTCACCGACACAACTGCCGACGCCACGGTCACCGTGAGCGAAAGAGAGAGCGCCGAACTCGGATCGTTGGAGGCCGTGGTCGTTCAATAATTCGCTTTCACCGACACAACTGCCGCCGCCACGGTCACCGTGACCGAAAAAGACAAGCCCGAACGCGGATCGTTGGAGGCCGTGGTCGTTCAATAATTCGCTTTCACTGACACAACTTCCGCCACCACGGTCACCGTGAGCGAAAGAGACAGCGCCGAACGCAGATCGTGTGAGGCCGTGCTCGTTCAATATTTCGCTTTCACCGAAACAACTGCCGACGCCACGGTCACCGTGAGCGAAAGAGACAGCGCCGAACGCGGATCGTGCGAGGCCGTGCCCGTTCAATAATTCGCTTTCACCGACACAACTGCCGCCGCCATGGTCACCGTGAGCGAAAGAGACAGCGCCGAACGCGGATCGTCGGAGGCCGTGGTCATTCAAAAATTCGCTTTCACCGACACAACTGCCGGCGCCACGGTCACCGTGACCGAAAGAGACAGCGCCAAACGCGGATCGTCGGAGGCCGTGGTCGTTCAATAATCCGCTTTCACCGACACAACTGCCGACGCCACGGTCACCGTGACCGAAAGAGACAGCGCCGAAAGCGTTTCGTGTGAGGCCGTGCTCGTTCAATATTTCACTTTCACCGACACAAATGCCGCCGCCACGGTCACCGTGACCGAAAGAAACAGAGCCGAAAGCGGATCGTCGGAGGCCGTGCTCGTTCAATAATACGCTTTCACCGACACAACTGCCGCCGCCACGGTCACCGTCAGCGAAAGAGACAGCGCCGAACGCGGATCGTCGGAGGCCGTGGTCGTTCAAAATTTCACTTTCACCGACACAACTGCCGCCGCCACGGTCACCGTGACCGAAAGAGACAGCGCCGAACTCGAATCGTCGGAGGCCGTGGTCGTTCAAAATTTCACTTTCACCGACACAACTGCCGCCGCCACGGTCACCGTGACCGAAAGAGACAGCGCCGAAAGCGGATCGTCGGAGGCCGTGGTCGTTCAATAATTCGCTTTCACCGACACAACTGCCGACGCCACGGTCACCGTGACCGAAAGAGACAGCGCCGAACGCGGATCGTCGGAGGCCGTGGTCGTTCAATATTTCGCTCTCACCGACACAACTGCCGACGCCACGGTCACCGTGACCGAAAGAGACAGCGCCGAAAGCGGATCGTTGGAGGCCGTGGTCGTTCAATTATTCGCTTTCACCGACACTAGTGCCGACGCCACGGTCACCATGACCGAAAGAGACAGCGCCGAACGCGGATCGTCGGAGGCCGTGGTCGTTCAATAATTCGCTTTCACCGACACAACTGCCGCCGCCACGGTCACCGTGACCAAAAGAGACAGCGCCGAACGCGGATAGTCGGAGGCCGTGGTCGTTCAATAATTCGCTTTCACCGACACAACTGCCGCCGCCACGGTCACCGTGACCGAAAGAGACAGCGCCGAACGCGGATCGTCGGAGGCCGTGGTCGTTCAATAATTCGCTTTCACCGACACAACTGCCGCCGCCACGGTCACCGTGACCGAAAGAGACAGCGCCGAACGCGGATTGTCGGAGGCCGTGGTCGTTCAATAATTCTCTTTCACCGACAAAACTGCCGAAGCCACGGTCACCATGACCGAAAGAGACAGCACCGAACGCGGATCGTCGGAGGCCGTGGTCGTTCAATAATTCGCTTTCACCGTCACAACTGCCGCCACCACGGTCACCGTGACCGAAAGAGACAGCGCCGAAAGCAGATCGTTGGAGGCCGTGGTCGTTCAATATTTCGCTTTCACCGACACAACTGCCGCCGCCACGGTCACCGTGACCGAAAGAGACAGCGCCGAACGCGGATCGTCAGAGGCCATGGTCGTTCAAATATTCGCTTTACCGACACAACTGCCGACGCCACGGTCACCGTGACCGAAAGAGACAGCGCCGAAAGCGGATCGTCGGAGGCCGTGGTCGTTCAATAATTCCCTTTCACCGACACAATTGCCGACGCCACGGTCACCGTGACCGAAAGAGACAGCGCCGAACGCGGATCGTCGGAGGCCGTGGTCGTTCAATTATTCACTTTCACCGAAACAACTGCCGCCGCCACGGTCACCGTGACCCAAAGAGACAGCACCGACCGCGGATCGTCGGAGGCCGTGGTCGTTCAATAATTCGATTTCACCGACACAACTTCCGCCGCCACTTTCACCGTGACCGAAAGAGACAGCGCCGAAAGCGAATCGTCGGAGGACGTGGTCGTTCAATAATTCGCTTTCACCGACACAACCGCCGACGCCACGGTCACCGTGACCGAAAGAGACAGCGCCGAACGCGGATTGTCGGAGGCCATGGTCGTTCAATAATTCGCTTTCACCGACAACTGCCGCCGCCACGGTCACCGTGACCGAAAGAGACAGCGCCGAACGCGGATCGTCGGAGGCCGTGATCGTTCAATAATTCGCTTTCACCGACACAACCGCCGACGCCACGGTCACCGTCAGCGAGAGACAGCGCCGAACGCGGATCGTGTGAGGCCGTGCTCGTTCAATAATTCCTTTTCACCGAAACAACTGCCGACGCCACGATCACCGTGAGCGAAAGAGACAGCGCCGAACGCGGATCGTGTGAGGCCGTGCTCGTTCAAAAATTCGCTTTCACCGACACAATTGCCGACGCCACGGTCACCGTGAGCGAAAGAGAATGCGCCGAACGCGGATCGTTGGAGGCCGTGGTCGTTCAATATTTCGCTTTCACCGACACAACTGCCGACGCCACGGTCACCGTGACCGAAAGAGACAGCGCCGAAAGCCGATCGTTGGAGGCCGTGCTCGTTCAAAAATTCGCTTTCACCGACACAACTGCCGCCGCCATGGTCACCGTGAGCGAAAGAAACAGCGCCGAACGCGGATCGTTGGAGGCCGTGGTCGTTCAATAATTTGCTTTCACCGACACAACTGCCGACGCCACGGTCACCGTGAGCGAAAGAGACAGCGCCGAACGCGGATCGTCGGAGGCCGTGGTCGTTCAATAATTCGCTTTCACCGACACAACTGCCGACGCCACGGTCACCATGACCGAAAGAAACAGCGCCGAAAGCGGATCGTGTGAGGCCGTGCTCGTTCAATAATTCGCTTTCACCGACACAAATGCCGCCGCCACGGTCACCATGACCGAAAGAAACAGCGCCGAAAGCGGATCGTCGGAGGCCGTGCTCGTTCAATAATTCGCTTTCACCGACACAACTGCCGCCGGCACGGTCACCGTGAGCGAAAGAGACAGCGCCGAACGCGCATCGTCGGAGGGCGTGGTCGATCAATATTTCGCTTTCACCAACACAACTGCCGCCGCCACGGTCACCGTGACCGAAAGAGACAGCGTCCAAAGCGGATCGTGTGAGGCCGTGCTCGTTCAATATTTCGCTTTCACCGACACAACTGCCGCCGCCACGGTCACCGTGAGGGAAAGAGACAGCGCCGAACGCGGATCGTCGGAGGCCGTGGTCGTTCAATATTTCGCTTTCACCGACACAACTGCCGCCGCCACGGTCACCATGAGCGAAAGAGAGAGCGCCAAACGCGGATAGTCGGAGGCCGTGCTCGTTCAATATTTCGCTTTCACCGACACAACTGCCGCCGCCACGGTCACCGTGAGCGAAAGAGACCGCGCCTAACGCGGATCGTTGGAGGCCGTGCTCGTTCAATATATCGCTTTCACCGACACAACCACCGCCGCCACGGTCACCGTGAGCGAAAGAGACAGCGCCGAACGCGGATCGTCGGAGGCCGTACTCATTCAATATTTCGCTTTCACCGACACAACTGCCGCCGCCCCGGTCACCGTGACCGAAAGAGACAGCGCCGAAAGCGGATCGTCGGAGGCCGTGGTCGTTCAATAATTCGCTTTCACCGACACAACTGCCGACGCCACGGTCACCGTGAGCGAAAGAGACAGCGCCGAAAGCGGATCGTCGGAGGCCGTGGTGGTTCAATATTTCGCTTTCACCGACACAACTGCCGACGCCACGGTCACCGTGAGCGAAAGAGACAGCGCCAAAAGCGGATCGCGTGAGGCCGTGCTCGTTCAATATTTCGCTTTCACTGACACAACTGCTGCCGCCACGGTCCCCGTGAGCGAAAGAGGCAGCACCGAACGCGGATCGTCGGAGGCCGTGGTTGTTTAATAAATCGCTTTCACCGACACAACTGCCGACGCCACGGTCACAGTGACCGAAAGAGACAGCTCTGAACGCGGATCGTCGGAGGCCGTGGTCGTTCAATAATTCGCTTTGACCGACACAACTGCCGCCGCCACGGTCGCCGTGAGCGAAAGAGACAGCGCCGAACGCGGATCGTCGGAGGCTGTGGTCGTTCAATAATTCGCTTTCACCGACACAACTGCCGCCGCCACGGTCACCGTGACCGAAAGAGACAGCGCCGAAAGCGGATCGTTGGAGGCCGTGGTCGTTCAATAATTCGCTTTCACCGACACAACTGCCGACGCCACGGTCACCGTGAGCGAAAGAGACAGCGCCGAACGCGGATCGTCGGAGGCCGTACTCATTCAATAATTCGCTTTCACCGACACAACTGCCGCCGCCCCGGTCACCGTGACCGAAAGAGACAGCGCCGAAAGCGGATCGTCGGAGGCCGTGGTCGTTCAATAATTCGCTTTCACCGACACAACTGCCGACGCCACGGTCACCGTGAGCGAAAGAGACAGCGCCGAAAGCGGATCGTCGGAGGCCGTGGTGGTTCAATATTTCGCTTTCACCGACACAACTGCCGACGCCACGGTCACCGTGAGCGAAAGAGACAGCGCCAAAAGCGGATCGCGTGAGGCCGTGCTCGTTCAAAATTTCGCTTTCACTGACACAACTGCTGCCGCCACGGTCCCCGTGAGCGAAAGAGGCGGCACCGAACGCGGATCGTCGGAGGCCGTGGTTGTTTAATAATTCGCTTTCACCGACACAACTGCCGACGCCACGGTCACCGTGACCAAAAGAGACAGCTCTGAACGCGGATCGTCGGAGGCCGTGGTCGTTATATATTCGCTTTGACCGACACAACTGCCGCCGCCACGGTCGCCGTGAGCGAAAGAGACAGCGCCGAACGCGGATCGTCAGAGGCCGTGGTCGTTCAATATTTCGCTTTCACCGACACAACTGCCGCTGCCACGGTCACCGTGACCGAAAGAGACAGCGCCGAAAGCGGATCGTCGGAGGCCGTGGTCGTTCAATATTTCGCTTTCACCGACACAACTGCCGACGCCACGGTCACCGTGAGCGAAAGAGACAGCGCCGAACGCGGATCGTCGGAGGCCGTGGTCGTTCAATATTTCGCTTTCACCGACACAACTGCCGACGCCACGGTCACCGTGAGCAAAAGAGACAGCGCCGAAAGCGGATCGTGTGAGGCCGTGCACGTTCAATAATTCGCTTTCACCGACACAACTGCCGCCACCACGGTCACCATGAGCGAAAGAGACAGCGCCGAACGCGGATCGTCGGAGGCTGTGGTCGTTCAATAATTCGCTTTCACCGACACAACTGCCGCCGCCACGGTCACCGTGACCGAAAGAGACAGCGCCGAAATCGGATCGTTGGAGGCCGTGGTCGTTCAATATTTCGCTTTCACCGACACAACTGCCGACGCCACGGTCACCGTGACCGAAAGAGACAGCGCCGAACGCGGATCGTCGGAGGCCGTGGTCGTTCAATAATTCGCTTTCACCGACACAACTGCCGCCGCCACGGTCACCGTGACCCAAAGAGACAGCGCCGAACGCGGATCGTGGGAGGCTATGGTCGTTCAATATTTCGCTTTCACCGACACAACTGCCGCCGCCACGGTCACCGTGACCGAAAGAGACAGCGCCGAACGCGGATCGTCGGAGGCCGTGGTCGTTCAATATTACGCTTTCACCGACACAACTGCCGCCGCCACGGTCACCGTGACCGAAAGAGACAGCGCCGAAAGCGGATCGTCGGAGGCCGTGGTCGTTCAATAATTCGCTTTCACCGACACAACTGCCGACGCCACGGTCACCGTGAGCGAAAGAGACAGCGCCGCACGCGGATCGTGTGAGGCCGTGCTCGTTCAATATTTCGCTTTCACCGAAACAACTGCCGACGCCACGGTCACCGTGAGCGAAAGAGACAGCGCCGAACGCGGATCGTGTGAGGCCGTGCTCGTTCAAAAATTCGCTTTCGCCGACACAACTGCCGACGCCACGGTCACCGTGAGCGACAGAGACAGCGCCGAACGCGGATCGTTGGAGGCCGTGGTCGTTCAATAATTCGCTTTCACCGACACAACTGCCGCCGCTACGGTCTCTGTGAGCGAAAGAGATAGCGCCGAACGCGGATCGTCGGAGGCCGTGGTCGTTCAATAATTCGCTTTCACCGACACAACTGCCGACGCCACGGTCACAGTGCCCGAAAGAGACAGCGCCGAACGCGGATCGTCGGAGGCCGTGGTCGTTCAATATTTCGCCTTCACCGACACAACTGCCGCCGCCACGGTCACCGTGACCGAAAGAGACAGCGCCGAACGCGGATCGTTGGAGGCCGTGGTCGTTCAATAATTCGCTTTCACCGACACAACTGTCGCCGCCACGGTCACCGTGACCGAAAGAGACAGCGCTGAACGCGGATCGTCGGAGGCCGTGGTCGTTCAATAATTCGCTTTCACCAACACAACTGCCGCCGCCACTGTCACCGTGACCGAAAGAGACAGCGTGCAAAGCGGATCGTGTGAGGCCGTGCTCGTTCAATATTTCGCTTTCACCGACACAACTGCCGCCCCCACGGTCACCGTGAGCGAAAGAGACAGCGCCGAACGCGGATGGTTGGAGGCCGTGGTCGTTCAATATTTCGCTTTCACCGACACAAATGCCGCCGCCACGGTCACCGTGACCGAAAGAGACAGCGCCGAAAGCGGATCGTTGGAAGCCGTGGTCGATCAATAATTCGCTTTCACCGACACAACTGCCGCCGCCACGGTCACCGTGACCGAGAGACAGCGCCGAACGCGGATCGTCGGAGGCCGTGGTCGTTCAAAAATTCGCTTTCACCGACACAACTGCCGACGCCACGGTCACCGTGACCGAAAGAGACAGCGCCGAAAGCGGATCGTCGGAGGCCGTGGTCGTTCAAAATTCGCTTTCACCGACACAACTGCCGACGCCACGGTCACCGTGACCGAAAGAGACAGCGCCGAACGCGGATAGTCGGAGGCCGTGCTCGTTCAATATTTCGCTTTCACCGACACAACTGCCGCCGCCACGGTCACCGTGAGCGAAAGAGACCGCGCCTAACGCGGATCGTTGGAGGCCGTGCTCGTTCAATAATTCGCTTTCACCGACACAAATGCCGCCGCCACGGTCACCGTGAGCGAAAGAGACAGCGCCGAACGCGGATCGTCGGAGGCCGTACTGATTCAATAATTCGCTTTCACCGACACAACTGCCGCCGCCCCGGTCACCGTGACCGAAAGAGACAGCGCCGAAAGCGGATCGTCGGAGGCCGTGGTCGTTCAATAATTCGCTTTCACCGACACAACTGCCGACGCCACGGTCACCGTGAGCGAAAGAGACAGCGCCGAAAGCGGATCGTCGGAGGCCGTGGTGGTTCAATATTTCGCTTTCACCGACACAACTGCCGACGCCACGGTCACCGTGAGCGATAGAGACAGCGCCAAAAGCGGATCGCGTGAGGCCGTGCTCGTTCAAAATTTCGCTTTCACTGACACAACTGCTGCCGCCACGGTCCCCGTGAGCGAAAGAGGCAGCACCGAACGCGGATCGTCGGAGGCCGTGTTTGTTTAATAATTCGCTTTCACCGACACAACTGCCGCCGCCATGCTCACCGTGAGCGAAAGAGACAGCGCCGAACGCGGATCATTGGAGGCCGTGGTCGTTCAATATTTCGCTTTCACCGACACAAGTGCCGACGCCACGGTCACCGTGAGCGAAAGAGACAGCGCCGAACGCGGATCGTCGGAGGCCGTGGTCGTTCAATAATTCGCTTTCACCGACACAACTGCCGACGCCACGGTCACTTTGACCGAAAGAGACAGCGCCGAAAGCGGATCGGGTGAGGCCGTGCTCGTTCAATATTTCGCTTTCACCGACACAAATGCCGCCGCCACGGTCACCATAACCGAAAGAGACAGCGCCGAAAGCGGATCGTGTGAGGCCGTGCTCGTTCAATATTTCGCTTTCACCGACACAACTGCCGCCGCCACGGTCACCGTGAGCGAAAGAGACAGCGCCGAACGCGGATCGTCGGAGGCCGTGGTCGTTCAATAATTCGCTTTCACCGACACAACTGCCGCCGCCACGGTCACCGGACCGAAAGAGACAGCGCCGAACGCGGATCGTTGGAGGCCGTGGTCGTTCAATAATTCGCTTTCACCGACACAAGTGCCGACGCCACGGTCACCGTGAGCGAAAGAGACAGCGCCGAACGCGGATCGTCGGAGGCGGTGGTCGTTCAATAATTCGCTTTCACCGACACAACTGCCGACGCCACGGTCACCATGACCGAAAAAGACAGCGCCGAAAGCGGATCGTGTGAGGCCGTGCTCGTTCAATAATTCGCTTTCACCGACACAAATGCCGCCGCCACGGTCACCATG
Source organism: Ixodes scapularis (assembly GCF_016920785.2). Lineage (NCBI taxonomy): Eukaryota > Metazoa > Arthropoda > Arachnida > Ixodida > Ixodidae > Ixodes > Ixodes scapularis. The sequence continues at coordinate 396,666 of NW_024610078.1, read as the reverse complement.
ACCGAAAGAGACAGCGCCGAAAGCGGATCGTCGGAGGCCGTGCTCGTTCAATATTTCGCTTTCACCGACACAACTGCCGCCGCCACGGTCACCGTGAGCGAAAGAGACAGCGCCGAACGCGGATCGTCGGAGGCTGTGGTCGTTCAATAATTCGCTTTCACCAACACATCTGCCGCCGCCACGGTCACCGTGACCGAAAGAGACAGCGTCCAAAGCGGATCGTGTGAGGCCGTGCTCGTTCAATATTTCGCTTTCACCGACACAACTGCCGCCGCCACGGTCACCGTGAGCGAAAGAGACAGCGCCGAACGCGGATCGTCGGAGGCCTTGGTCGTTCAATATTTCGCTTTCACCGACACAACTGCCGCCGCCACGGTCCCCGTGACCGAAAGAAACAGCGCCGAAAGCGGATCGTTGGAGGCCGTGGTCGTTCAATAATTCGCTTTCACCGACACAACTGCCGCCGCCACGGTCACCGTGACCGAAAGAGACAGCGCCGAACGCGGATCGTCGGAGGCCGTGGTCGTTCAAAAATTCGCTTTCACCGACACAACTGCCGACACCACGGTCACCGTGACCGAAAAAGACAGCGCCGAAAGCGGATCGTGTGAGGCCGTGCTCGTTCAATATTTCGCTTTCACCGACACAACTGCCGCCGCCACGGTCACCGTGAGCGAAAGAGACAGCGCCGAACGCGGATCGTCGGAGGCCTTGGTCGTTCAATATTTCGCTTTCACCGACACAACTGCCGCCGCCACGGTCACCGTGACCGAAAGAGACAGCGCTGAAAGCGGATCGTTGGAGGCCGAGGTCGTTCAATATTTCGCTTTCACCGACACAACTGCCGCCGCCCCGGTCACCGTGACCGAAAGAGACAGCGCCGAAAGCGTATCGTTGGAGGCCGTGGTCGATCAATAATTCGCTTTCACCGACACAACTGCCGCAGCCACGGTCACCGTGAGCGAAAGAGACAGCGCCGAACGCGGATCGTGTGAGGCCGTGCTCGTTCAATATTTCGCTTTCACCGACGCAACTGTCGACGCCACGGTCACCGTGAGCGAAAGAGACCGCGCCGAACGCGGATCGTCGGAGGCCGTACTCATTCAATAATTCGCTTTCACCGACACAACTGCCGCCGCCCCGGTCACCGTGACCGAAAGAGACAGCGCCGAAAGCGGATCGTCGGAGGCCGTGGTCGTTCAATAATTCGCTTTCACCGACACAACTGCCGACGCCACGGTCACCGTGAGCGAAAGAGACAGCGCCGAAAGCGGATCGTCGGAGGCCGTGGTGGTTCAATATTTCGCTTTCACCGACACAACTGCCGACGCCACGGTCACCGTGAGCGAAAGAGACAGCGCCAAAAGCGGATCGCGTGAGGCCGTGCTCGTTCAAAATTTCGCTTTCACTGACACAACTGCTGCCGCCACGGTCCCCGTGAGCGAAAGAGGCAGCACCGAACGCGGATCGTCGGAGGCCGTGGTTGTTTAATAATTCGCTTTCACCGACACAACTGCCGACGCCACGGTAACCGTGACCGAAAGATACAGCTCTGAACGCGGATCGTCGGAGGCCGTGGTCGTTCAATATTCGCTTTGACCGACACAACTGCCGCCGCCACGGTCGCCTTGAGCGAAAGAGACAGCGCCGAACGCGGATCGTCAGAGGCCGTGGTCGTTCAATAATTCGCTTTCACCGACACAACTGCCGCTGCCACGGTCACCGTGACCGAAAGAGACAGCGCCGAAAGCGGATCGTCGAAGGCCGTGGTCGTTCAATATTTCGCTTTCACCGACACAACTGCCGACGCCACGGTCACCGTGAGCAAAAGAGACAGCGCCGAACGCGGATCGTCGGAGGCTGTGGTCGTTCAATAATTCGCTTTCACCGACACAACTGCCGCCGCCACGGTCACCGTGACCGAAAGAGACAGCGCCGAAATCGGATCGTTGGAGGCCGTGGTCGTTCAATATTTCGCTTTCACCGACACAACTGCCGACGCCACGGTCACCGTGAGCGAAAGAGACAGCGCCGAACGCGGATCGTCGGAGGCGGTGGTCGTTCAATAATTCGCTTTCACCGACACAACTGCCGACGCCACGGTCACCGTGAGCGAAAGAGACAGCGCCGAACGCGAATCGTCGGAGGCCGTGGTCGTTTAATAATTCGCTTTCACCGACACAACTGCCGACGCCACGGTCACCGTGACCGAAAAAGACAGCGCCGAAAGCGGATCGTGTGAGGCCGTGCTCGTTCAATAATTCGCTTTCACCGACACAAATGCCGCCGCCACGGTCACCATGACCGAAAGAGACAGCGCCGAAAGCGGATCGTCGGAGGCCGTGCTCGTTCAATAATTCGCTTTCACCGACACAACTGCCGCCGCCACGGTCACCGTGAGCGAAAGAGACAGCGCCGAACGCGGATCGTCGGAGGCGGTGGTCGTTCAATAATTCGCTTTCACCAACACATCTGCCGCCGCCACGGTCACCGTGACCGAAAGAGACAGCGTCCAAGGCGGATCGTGTGAGGCCGTGCTCGTTCAATATTTCGCTTTCACCGACAACTGCCGCCGCCACGGTCACCGTGAGCGAAAGAGACAGCGCCGAACGCGGATCGTCGGAGGCCTTGGCCGTTCAATATTTCGCTTTCACCGACAAAACTGCCGCCGCCACGGTCACCGTGACCGAAAGAAACAGCGCCGAAAGCGGATCGTTGGAGGCCGTGGTCGTTCAATAATTCGCTTTCACCGACACAACTGCCGCCGCCACGGTCACCGTGACCGAAAGAGACAGCGCCGAACGCGGATCGTCGGAGGCCGTGGTCGTTCAAAAATTCGCTTTCACCGACACAACTGCCGACACCACGGTCACCGTGACCGAAAAAGACAGCGCCGAAAGCGGATCGTGTGAGGCCGTGCTCGTTCAATATTTCGCTTTCACCGACACAACTGCCGCCGCCACGGTCACCGTGAGCGAAAGAGACAGCGGCGAACGCGGATCGTCGGAGGCCTTGGTCGTTCAATATTTCGCTTTCACCGACACAACTGCCGCCGCCACGGTCACCGTGACCGAAAGAGACAGCGCCGAAAGCGGATCGTTGGAGGCCGTGGTCGTTCAATAATTCGCTTTCACCGACACAACTGCCGCCGCCCCGGTCACCGTGACCGAAAGAGACAGCGCCGAAAGCGTATCGTTGGAAACCGTGGTTGATCAATAATTCGCTTTCACCGACACAACTGCCGCAGCCATGGTCACCGTGACCGAAAGAGACAGCGCCGAACGCGGATCGTCGGAGGCCGTGGTCGTTCAATAATTCGCTTTCACCGACACAACTGCCGGCGCCACGGTCACCGTGACCGAAAGAGACAGCGCCAAACGCGGATCGTCGGAGGCCGTGGTCGTTCAATAAATCGCTTTCACCGACACAACAGCCGACGCCACGGTCACCGTGAGCGAAAGAGACAGCGCCGAACGCGGATCGTGTGAGGCCGTGCTCGTTCAATAATTCGCTTTCACCGAAACAACTGCCGACGTCACGGTCACCGTGACCGAAAGAGACAGCGCCGAACGCGGATCGTGTGAGGCAGTGCTCGTTCAAAAATTCGCTTTCACCGACACAACTGCCGACGCCACGGTCACCATGACCGAAAGAGACAGCGCCGAAAGCCCATCGTTGGAGGCCGTGCTCGTTCAATAATTCGCTTTCACCGACACAACTGCCGCCGCCATGGTCACCGTGAGCGAAAGAGACAGCGCCGAACGCGGATCGTTGGAGGCCGTGGTCGTTCAATAATTCGCTTTCACCGAAACAACTGCCGACGCCACGGTCACCGTGACCGAAAGAGACAGCGCCGAAAGCTGATCGTGTGAGGCCGTGCTCGTTCAATATTTCGCTTTCACCGACACAACTGCCGCCGCCACGGTCACCGTGACCGAAAGAGACAGCGCCGAAAGCGGATCGTCGGAGGCCGTGGTCGTTCAATAATTCGCTTTCACCGACACAACTGCCGCTGCCACGGTCACCGTGACCAAAAGAGACAGCGCCGAACGCGGATCGTCGGAAGCCGTGGTCGTTCAATAATTCGCTTTCACCGACACAACTGCCGCCGCCATGGTCAGCGTGAGCGAAAGAGACAGCGCCGAAAGCGGATCGTGTGAGGCCGTGCTCGTTCAATATTTCGCTTTCACCGACACAACTGCCGCCGCCACGGTCACCGTGAGCGAAAGAGACCCCGCCTAACGCGCATCGTTGGAGGCCGTGCTCGTTCAATAATTCGCTTTCACCGACACAACTGCCGCCGCCACGGTCACCGTGAGCGAAAGAGACAGCGCCGAACGCGGATCGTCGGAGGCCGTACTCATTCAATAATTCGCTTTAACCGACACAACTGCCGCCGCCCCGGTCACCGTGACCGAAAGGCACAGCGCCGAAAGCGGATCGTCGGAGGCCGTGGTCGTTCAATAATTCGCTTTCACCGACACAACTGCCGACGCCACGGTCACCGTGAGCGAAAGAGACAGCGCCGAAAGCGGATCGTCGGAGGCCGTGGTGGTTCAATATTTCGCTTTCACCGACACAACTGCCGACGCCACGGTCACCGTGAGCGAAAGAGACAGCGCCAAAAGCGGATCGCGTGAGGCCGTGCTCGTTCAAAATTTCGCTTTCACTGACACAACTGCTGCCGCCACGGTCCCCGTGAGCGAAAGAGGCAGCACCGAACGCGGATCGTCGGAGGCCGTGGTTGTTTAATAATTCGCTTTCACCGACACAACTGCCGCCGCCATGCCCACCGTGAGCGAAAGAGACAGCGCCGAACGCGGATCATTGGAGGCCGTGGTCGTTCAATAATTCGCTTTCACCGACACAAGTGCCGACGCCACGGTCACCGTGAGCGAAAGAGACAGCGCCGAACGCGGATCGTCGGAGGCCGTGGTCGTTCAATAATTCGCTTTCACCGACACAACTGCCGACGCCACGGTCACCGTGACCGAAAGAGACAGCGCCGAAAGCGGATCGGGTGAGGCCGTGCTCGTTCAATATTTCGCTTTCACCGACACAAATGCCGCCGCCACGGTCACCATAACCGAAAGAGACAGCGCCGAAAGCGGATCGTGTGAGGCCGTGCTGGTTCAATATTTCGCTTTCACCGACACAACTGCCGCCGCCACGGTCACCGTGACCGAAAGAGACAGCGCTGAACGCGGATCGTCGGAGGCCGTGGTCGTTCAATAATTCGCTTTCACCGACACAACTGCCGCCGCCACGGTCACCGTGACCGAAAGAGACAGCGCCGAACGCGGATAGTCGGAGGCCGTGGTCGTTTAATATTTCGCTTTCACCGACACAGCTGCCGCCGCCACGGTCACCGCGAACGAAAGAGACAGCGCCGAAAGCGGATCGTTGGAGGCCGTGGTCGTTCAATAATTCGCTTTCACCGACAGAACTGCCGCCGCCACGGTCACCGTGACCGAAAGAGACAGCGCCGAACGCGGATCGTCGGAGGCCGTGGTCGTTCAATAATTCGCTTTCACCGACACAACTGCCGCCGCCACGGTCACCGTGACCGAAAGAGACAGCGCCGAACGCGGATCGTCGGAGGCCGTGGTCGTTCAATATTTCGCTTTCACCGACACAACTGCCGCCGCCACGGTCACCGTGACCGAAAGAGACAGCGCCAAACGCGGATCGTCGGAGGCCGTGGTCGATCAATAATTCGTTTTCACCGACACAATTGCCGACGCCACGGTCCCCGTGACCGAAAGAGACAGCGCCGAAAGCGGATCGTCGGAGGCCGTGGTCGTTCAATAATTCGCTTTCACCGACTCAACTGCCGACGCCACGGTCACCGTGACCGAAAGAGATCGCGCCGAAAGCGGATCGTCGGAGGCCGTGGTCGTTCAATAATTTGCTTTCACCGACACAACTGCCGTCGCCACGGTCACCGTGACCGAAAGAGACTGCGCCGAAAGCGGATCGTTGGAGGCCGTGGTCGTTCAAAAATTCGCTTTCACCGACACAACTGCCGGCGCCACGGTCACCGTGACCGAAAGAGACAGCGCCAAACGCGGATCGTCGGAGGCCGTGGTCGTTCAATAATTCGCTTTCACCGACACAAGTGCCGACGCCACGGTCACCGTGAGCGAAAGAGACAGCGCCGAACGCGGATCGTCGGAGGCCGTGGTCGTTCAATAATTCGCTTTCACCGACACAACTGCCGACGCCACGGTCACCGTGACCGAAAGAGACAGCGCCGAAAGCGGATCGTGTGAGGCCGTGTTCGTTCAATAATTCGCTTTCACCGACACAAATGCCGCCGCCACGGTCACCATAACCGAAAGAGACAGCGCCGAAAGTGGATCGTGTGAGGCAGTGCTCGTTCAATATTTCGCTTTCACCGACACAACTGCCGCCGCCACGGTCACCGTGAGCGAAAGAGACAGCGCCGAACGCGGATCGTCGGAGGCCGTGGTCGTTCAATAATTTGCTTTCACCGACACAACTGCCGCCGCCACGGTCACCGTGACCGAAAGAGACAGCGCCGAACGCGGATCATCGGAGGCCGTGGTCGTTCAATAATTCGCCTTCACCGAAACAACTGCCGCCGCCACGGTCACCGTGACCGAAAGAGACAGCGCTGAACGCGGATCGTCGGAGGCCGTGGTCGTTCAATAATTTGCTTTCACCGACACAACTGCCGCCGCCACGGTCACCGTGACCGAAAGAGACAGCGCCGAACGCGGATCGTCGGAGGCCGTGGTCGTTCAATATTTCGCTTTCACCGACACAACTGCCGCCGCCACGGTCACCGTGACCGAAAGAGACAGCGCCGAAAGCGGACCGTGTGAGGCCGTGCTCGTTCAAAAATTGGCTTTCACCGACACAACTGCCGCCGCCACGGTCACCGTGAGCAAAAGAGACAGCGCCGAACGCGGATCGTTGGAGGCCGTGGTCGTTCAATAATTGGCTTTCACCGACACAACTGCCGACGCCACGGTCACCGTGACCGAAAGAGACAGCGCCGAAAGCGGATCGTCGATGGCCGTGGTCGTTCAATAATTCGCTTTCACCGACACAACTGCCGACGCCATGGTCACCGTGACCGAAAGAGACAGCGCCGAAAGCGGATCGTCGGAGGCCGTGGTCGTTCAATAATTCGCTTTCACCGACACAACTGCCGACGCCACGGTCACCGTGAGCGAAAGAGACAGCGCCGAAAGCGGATCGTGTGAGGCCGTGCTCGTTCAATATTTCGCTTTCACCGACACAACTGCCGCCGCCACGGCCACCGTGAGCGAAAGAGACAGCGCCGAACGCGGATCGTCGGAGGCCTTGGTCGTTCAATATTTCGCTTTCACCGACACAACTGCCGCCGCCACGGTCACCGTGACCGAAAGAGACAGCGCCGAAAGCGGATCGTTGGAGGCCGTGGTCGTTCAATAATTCGCTTTCACCGACACAACTGCCGCCGCCCCGGTCACCGTGACCGAAAGAGAGAGCGCCGAAAGCGTATCGTTGGAGGCCGTGGTCGATCAATAATTCGCTTTCACCGACACAACTGCCGCAGCCACGGTCACCGTGACCGAAAGAGACAGCGCCGAACGCGGATCGTCGGAGGCCGTGGTCGTTCAATAATTCGCTTTCACCGACACAACTGCCGGCGCCACGGTCACCGTGACCGAAAGAGACAGCGCCAAACGCGGATCGTCGGAGGCCGTGGTCGTTCAATAATTCGCTTTCACCGACACAACAGCCGACGCCACGGTCACCGTGAGCGAAAGAGACAGCGCCGAAAGCGGATCGTGTGAGGCCGTGCTCGTTCAATATTTCGCTTTCACCGACACAACTGCCGCCGCCACGGTCACCGTGAGCGAAAGAGACCCCGCCTAACGCGCATCGTTGGAGGCCGTGCTCGTTCAATAATTCGCTTTCACCGACACAACTGCCGCCGCCACGGTCACCGTGAGCGAAAGAGACAGCGCCGAACGCGGATCGTCGGAGGCCGTACTCATTCAATAATTCGCTTTCACCGACACAACTGCCGCCGCCCCGGTCACCGTGACCGAAAGGCACAGCGCCGAAAGCGGATCGTCGGAGGCCGTGGTCGTTCAATAATTCGCTTTCACCGACACAACTGCCGACGCCACGGTCACCGTGAGCGAAAGAGACAGCGCCGAAAGCGGATCGTCGGAGGCCGTGGTGGTTCAATATTTCGCTTTCACCGACACAACTGCCGACGCCACGGTCACCGTGAGCGAAAGAGACAGCGCCAAAAGCGGATCGCGTGAGGCCGTGCTCGTTCAAAATTTCGCTTTCACTGACACAACTGCTGCCGCCACGGTCCCCGTGAGCGAAAGAGGCAGCACCGAACGCGGATCGTCGGAGGCCGTGGTTGTTTAATAATTCGCTTTCACCGACACAACTGCCGCCGCCATGCTCACCGTGAGCGAAAGAGACAGCGCCGAACGCGGATCATTGGAGGCCGTGGTCGTTCAATAATTCGCTTTCACCGACACAAGTGCCGACGCCACGGTCACCGTGAGCGAAAGAGACAGCGCCGAACGCGGATCGTCGGAGGCCGTGGTCGTTCAATAATTCGCTTTCACCGACACAACTGCCGACGCCACGGTCACCGTGACCGAAAGAGACAGCGCCGAAAGCGGATCGGGTGAGGCCGTGCTCGTTCAATATTTCGCTTTCACCGACACAAATGCCGCCGCCACGGTCACCATAACCGAAAGAGACAGCGCCGAAAGCGGATCGTGTGAGGCCGTGCTGGTTCAATATTTCGCTTTCACCGACACAACTGCCGCCGCCACGGTCACCGTGACCGAAAGAGACAGCGCCGAACGCGGATCATCGGAGGCCGTGGTCGTTCAATAATTCGCTTTCACCGACACAACTGCCGCCGCCACGGTCACCGTGACCGAAAGAGACAGCGCTGAACGCGGATCGTCGGAGGCCGTGGTCGTTCAATAATTTGCTTTCACCGACACAACTGCCGCCGCGACGGTCACCGTGACCGAAAGAGACAGCGCCGAACGCGGATCGTCGCAGGCCGTGGTCGTTCAATATTTCGCTTTCACCGACACAACTGCCGCCGCCACGGTCATCGTGACCGAAAGAGACAGCGCCGAAAGCGGACCGTGTGAGGCCGTGCTCGTTCAAAAATTGGCTTTCACCGACACAACTGCCGCCGCCACGGTCACCGTGAGCAAAAGAGACAGCGCCGAACGCGGATCGTTGGAGGCCGTGGTCGTTCAATAATTGGCTTTCACCGACACAACTGCCGACGCCTCGGTCACCGTGACCGAAAGAGACAGCGCCGAAAGCGGATCGTCGATGGCCGTGGTCGTTCAATAATTCGCTTTCACCGACACAACTGCCGACGCCACGGTCACCGTGACCGAAAGAGACAGCGCCGAAAGCGGATCGTCGGAGGCCGTGGTCGTTCAATAATTCGCTTTCACCGACACAACTGCCGACGCCACGGTCACCGTGAGCGAAAGAGACAGCGCCGAAAGCGGATCGTGTGAGGCCGTGCTCGTTCAATATTTCGCTTTCACCGACACAACTGCCGCCGCCACGGCCACCGTGAGCGAAAGAGACAGCGCCGAACGCGGATCGTCGGAGGCCTTGGTCGTTCAATATTTCGCTTTCACCGACACAACTGCCGCCGCCACGGTCACCGTGACCGAAAGAGACAGCGCCGAAAGCGGATCGTTGGAGGCCGTGGTCGTTAAATAATTCGCTTTCACCGACACAACTGCCGCCGCCCCGGTCACCGTGACCGAAAGAGACAGCGCCGAAAGCGTATCGTTGGAGGCCGTGGTCGATCAATAATTCGCTTTCACCGACACAACTGCCGCAGCCACGGTCACCGTGACCGAAAGAGGCAGCGCCGAACGCGGATCGTCGGAGGCCGTGGTCGTTCAATAATTCGCTTTCACCGACACAACTGCCGGCGCCACGGTCACCGTGACCGAAAGAGACAGCGCCAAACGCGGATCGTCGGAGGCCGTGGTCGTTCAATAATTCGCTTTCACCGAAACAACTGCCGACGCCACGGTCACCGTGAGCGAAAGAGACAAGGTCGAACGCGGATCGTGTGAGGCAGTGCTCGTTCAAAAATTCGCTTTCACCGACACAACTGCCGACGCCACGGTCACCATGACCGAAAGAGACAGCGCCGAAAGCCCATCGTTGGAGGCCGTGCTCGTTCAATAATTCGCTTTCACCGACACAGCTGCCGCCGCCATGGTCACCGTGAGCGAAAGAGACAGCGCCGAACGCGGATCGTTGGAGGCCGTGGTCGTTCAATAATTCGCTTTCACCGACACAAGTGCCGACGCCACGGTCACCGTGAGCGAAAGAGACAGCGCCGAACGCGGATCGTCGGAGGCCGTGGTCGTTATATAATTCGCTTTCACCGACACAACTGCCGACGCCACGGTCACCGTGACCGAAAGAGACAGCGCCGAAAGCGGATCGTGTGAGGCCGTGCTCGTTCAATAATTCGCTTTCACCGACACAACTGCCGCCGCCACGGTCACCGTGACCGAAAGAGACAGCGCCGAAAACGGATCGTTGGAGGCCGTGGTCGTTCAATATTCGCTTTCACCGACACAACTGCCGCCGCCACGGTCACCGTGACCGAAAGAGACAGCGCCGAAAGCGGATCGTTGGAGGCCGTGGTCGATCAATAATTTGCTTTCACCGACACAACTGCCGCCGCCACGGTCACCGTGACCGAAAGAGAGAGCGCCGAACGCGGATCGTCGGAGGCCGTGGTCGTTCAATATTTCGCTTTCACCGACACAACTGCCGCCGTCACGGTCACCGTGACTGAAAGAGACAGCGCCGAACGCGGATCATCGGAGGCCGTGTTCGTTCAATAATTCGCTTTCACCGACACAACTGCCGCCGCCACGGTCACCGTGACCGAAAGAGAAAGCGCCGAACGCGGATAGTCGGAGGCCGTGGTCGTTTAATATTTCGCTTTCACCGACACAGCTGCCGCCGCCACGGTCACCGTGAACGAAAGAGACAGCGCCGAAAGCGGATCGTTGGAGGCCGTGGTCGTTCAATAATTCGCTTTCACCGACAGAACTGCCGCCGCCACGGTCACCGTGACCGAAAGAGACAGCGCCGAACGCGGATCGTCGGAGGCCGTGGTCGTTCAATAATTCGCTTTCACCGACACAACTGCCGCCTCCACGGTCACCGTGACCGAAAGAGACAGCGCCGAACGCGGATCGTCGGAGGCCGTGGTCGTTCAATAATTCGCTTTCACCGACACAACTGCCGCCGCCACGGTCACCGTGACCGAAAGAGACAGCGCCAAACGCGGATCGTCGGAGGCCGTGGTCGATCAATAATTCGTTTTCACCGACACCATTGGCGACGCCACGGTCACCATGACCGAAAGAGACAGCGCCGAAAGCGGATCGTCGGAGGCCGTGGTCGTTCAATAATTCGCTTTCACCGACTCAACTGCCGACGCCACGGTCACCGTGACCGAAAGAGATCGCGCCGAAAGCGGATCGTCGGAGGCCGTGGTCGTTCAATTATTTGCTTTCACCGACACAACTGCCGACGCCACGGTCACCGTGAGCGAAAAAGACAGCGCCGAAAGCCGATCGCTGGAGGCCGTGCTCGTTCAATACTTCGCTTTCACCGACACAACTGCCGCCGCCACGGTCACCGTGACCGAAAGAGACAGCGCTGAACGCGGATCGTCGGAGGGCGTGGTCGTTCAATAATTCGCTTTCACCGACACAACTGCCGCCGCCACGGTCACCGTGACCGAAAGAGACAGCGCCGAACGCGGATAGTCGGAGGCCGTGGTCGTTTAATATTTCGCTTTCACCGACACAGCTGCCGCCGCCACGGTCACCGTGAACAAAAGAGACAGCGCCGAAAGCGGATCGTTGGAGGCCGTGGTCGTTCAATAATTCGCTTTCACCGACAGAACTGCCGCCGCCACGGTCACCGTGACCGAAAGAGACAGCGCCGAACGCGGATCGTCGGAGGCCGTGGTCGTTCAATAATTCGCTTTCACCGACACAACTGCCGCCGCCACGGTCACCGTGACCGAAAGAGACAGCGCCGAACGCGGATCGTCGGAGGCCGTGGTCGTAAAATAATTCGCTTTCACCGACACAACTGCCGGCGCCACGGTCGCCGTGACCGAAAGAGATCGCGCCGAAAGCGGATCGTCGGAGGCCGTGGTCGTTCAATAATTTGCTTTCACCGACACAACTGCCGTCGCCACGGTCACCGTGACCGAAAGAGACAGCGCCGAAAGCGGATCGTTGGAGGCCGTGGTCGTTCAAAAATTCGCTTTCACCGACACAACTGCCGGCGCCACGGTCACCGTGACCGAAAGAGACAGCGCCAAACGCGGATCGTCGGAGGCCGTGGTCGTTCAATAATTCGCTTTCACCGACACAACTGCCGACGCCACGGTCACCGTGAGCGAAAGAGACAGCGCCGAAAGCCGATCGTCGGAGGCCGTGGTCGTTCAATAATTTGCTTTCACCGACACAACTGCCGTCGCCACGGTCACCGTGACCGAAAGAGACAGCGCCGAAAGCGGATCGTTGGAGGCCGTGGTCGTTCAAAAATTCGCTTTCACCGACACAACTGCCGCCGCCACGGTCACCGTGACCGAAAGAGACAGCGCCGAAAGCGGATCGTGTGAGGCCGTGCTCGTTCAATAATTCGCTTTCACCGACACAAATGCCGCCGCCACGGTCACCATAACCGAAAGAGACAGCGCCGAAAGCGGATCGTGTGAGGCCGTGCTCGTTCAATATTTCGCTTTCACCGACACAACTGCCGCCGCCACGGTCACCGTGAGCGAAAGAGACAGCGCCGAACGCGGATCGTCGGAGGCCGTGGTCGTTCAATAATTCGCTTTCACCGACACAACTGCCGCCGCCACGGTCACCGTGACCGAAAGAGACAGCGCTGAACGCGGATTGTCGGAGGCCGTGGTCGTTCAATAATTCGCTTTCACCGACACAACTGCCGCCGCCACGGTCACCGTGACCGAAAGAGACAGCGCCGAACGCGGACAGTCGGAGGCCGTGGTCGTTTAATATTTCGCTTTCACCGACACAACTGCCGCCGCCACGGTCACCGTGAACGAAAGAGACAGCGCCGAAAGCGGATCGTTGGAGGCCGTGGTCGTTCAATATTTCGCTTTCACCGACACAACTGCTGCCGCCACGGTCACTGTGACCGAAAGAGACAGCGCCGAAAGCGGATCCTTAAAGGCCGTGGTCGATCAAAAATTCGCTTTCACCGACACAACTGCCGCCGCCACGGTCACAATAACCGAAAGAGACAGCGCCGAAAGCGGATCGTGTGAGGCCGTGCTCGTTCAATATTTCGCTTTCACCGACACAACTGCCGCCGCCACGGTCACCGTGAGCGAAAGAGACAGCGCCGAACGCGGATCGTCGGAGGCCGTGGTCGTTCAATAATTCGCTTTCACCGACACAACTGCCGCCGCCACGGTCACCGTGACCGAAAGAGACAGCGCTGAACGCGGATCGTCGGAGGCCGTGGTCGTTCAATAATTCGCTTTCACCGACACAACTGCCGCCGCCACGGTCACCGTGACCGAAAGAGACAGCGCCGAACGCGGATAGTCGGAGGCCGTGGTCGTTTAATATTTCGCTTTCACCGACACAGCTGCCGCCGCCACGGTCACCGTGAACAAAAGAGACAGCGCCGAAAGCGGATCGTTGGAGGCCGTGGTCGTTCAATAATTCGCTTTCACCGACAGAACTGCCGCCGCCACGGTCACCGTGACCGAAAGAGACAGCGCCGAACGCGGATCGTCGGAGGCCGTGGTCGTTCAATAATTCGCTTTCACCGACACAACTGCCGCCGCCACGGTCACCGTGACCGAAAGAGACAGCGCCGAACGCGGATCGTCGGAGGCCGTGGTCGTAAAATAATTCGCTTTCACCGACACAACTGCCGACGCCACGGTCACCGTGACCGAAAGAGATCGCGCCGAAAGCGGATCGTCGGAGGCCGTGGTCGTTCAATAATTTGCTTTCACCGACACAACTGCCGTCGCCACGGTCACCGTGACCGAAAGAGACAGCGCCGAAAGCGGATCGTTGGAGGCCGTGGTCGTTCAAAAATTCGCTTTCACCGACACAACTGCCGGCGCCACGGTCACCGTGACCGAAAGAGACAGCGCCAAACGCGGATCGTCGGAGGCCGTGGTCGTTCAATAATTCGCTTTCACCGACACAACTGCCGACGCCACGGTCACCGTGAGCGAAAGAGACAGCGCCGAAAGCCGATCGTCGGAGGCCGTGGTCGTTCAATAATTTGCTTTCACCGACACAACTGCCGTCGCCACGGTCACCGTGACCGAAAGAGACAGCGCCGAAAGCGGATCGTTGGAGGCCGTGGTCGTTCAAAAATTCGCTTTCACCGACACAACTGCCGCCGCCACGGTCACCGTGACCGAAAGAGACAGCGCCGAAAGCGGATCGTGTGAGGCCGTGCTCGTTCAATAATTCGCTTTCACCGACACAAATGCCGCCGCCACGGTCACCATAACCGAAAGAGACAGCGCCGAAAGCGGATCGTGTGAGGCCGTGCTCGTTCAATATTTCGCTTTCACCGACACAACTGCCGCCGCCACGGTCACCGTGAGCGAAAGAGACAGCGCCGAACGCGGATCGTCGGAGGCCGTGGTCGTTCAATAATTCGCTTTCACCGACACAACTGCCGCCGCCACGGTCACCGTGACCGAAAGAGACAGCGCTGAACGCGGATTGTCGGAGGCCGTGGTCGTTCAATAATTCGCTTTCACCGACACAACTGCCGCCGCCACGGTCACCGTGACCGAAAGAGACAGCGCCGAACGCGGACAGTCGGAGGCCGTGGTCGTTTAATATTTCGCTTTCACCGACACAACTGCCGCCGCCACGGTCACCGTGAACGAAAGAGACAGCGCCGAAAGCGGATCGTTGGAGGCCGTGGTCGTTCAATATTTCGCTTTCACCGACACAACTGCTGCCGCCACGGTCACTGTGACCGAAAGAGACAGCGCCGAAAGCGGATCCTTAAAGGCCGTGGTCGATCAAAAATTCGCTTTCACCGACACAACTGCCGCCGCCACGGTCACAATAACCGAAAGAGACAGCGCCGAAAGCGGATCGTGTGAGGCCGTGCTCGTTCAATATTTCGCTTTCACCGACACAACTGCCGCCGCCACGGTCACCGTGAGCGAAAGAGACAGCGCCGAACGCGGATCGTCGGAGGCCGTGGTCGTTCAATAATTCGCTTTCACCGACACAACTGCCGCCGCCACGGTCACCGTGACCGAAAGAGACAGCGCTGAACGCGGATCGTCGGAGGCCGTGGTCGTTCAATAATTCGCTTTCACCGACACAACTGCCGCCGCCACGGTCACCGTGACCGAAAGAGACAGCGCCGAACGCGGATAGTCGGAGGCCGTGGTCGTTTAATATTTCGCTTTCACCGACACAACTGCCGCCGCCACGGTCACCGTGAACGAAAGAGACAGCGCCGAAAGCGGATCGTTGGAGGCCGTGGTCGTTCAAAAATTCGCTTTCACCGACACAACTGCCGGCGCCACGGTCACCGTGACCGAAAGAGACAGCGCCAAACACGGATCGTCGGAGGCCGTGGTCGTTCAATAATTCGCTTTCACCGACACAACTGCCGACGCCACGGTCACCGTGAGCGAAAGAGACAGCGCCGAAAGCCGATCGCTGGAGGCCGTGCTCGTTCAATAATTCGCTTTCACCGACACAACTGCCGCCGCCATGGTCACCGTGAGCAAAAGAGACAGCGCCGAACGCGGATCATTGGAGGCCGTGGTCCTTCAATAATTCGCTTTCACCGACACAAGTGCCGACGCCACGGTCACCGTGAGCGAAAGAGACAGCGCCGAACGCGGATCGTCGGAGGCCGTGGTCGTTCAGTAATTCGCTTTCACCGACACAACTGCCGCCGCCACGGTCACCGTGAGCGAAAGAGACAGCGCCGAACGCGGATCGTCAGAGGCCGTGGTCGTTCAATATTTCGCTTTCACCGACACAACTGCCGCCGCCACGGTCACCGTGACCGAAAGAGACAGCGCCGAACGCGGATCGTCGGAGGCCGTGGTCGTTCAATATTTCGCTTTCACCGACACAACTGCCGGCGCCACGGTCACCGTGACCGAAAGAGACAGCGCCGAAAGCGGACCGTGTGAGGCCGTGCTCGTTCAAAAATTGGCTTTCACCGACACAACTGCCGCCGCCACGGTCACCGTGAGCAAAAGAGACAGCGCCAAACGCGGATCGTTGGAGGCCGTGGTCGTTCAATAATTGGCTTTCACCGAGACAACTGCCGACGCCACGGTCACCGTGACCGAAAGAGACAGCGCCGAAAGCGGATCGTCGATGGCCGTGGTCGTTCAATAATTCGCTTTCACCGACACAACTGCCGACGCCACGGTCACCGTGACCGAAAGAGACAGCGCCGAAAGCGGATCGTCGGAGGCCGTGGTCGTTCAATAATTCGCTTTCACCGACACAAGTGCCGACGCCACGGTCACCGTGAGCGAAAGAGACAGCGCCGAACGCGGATCGTCGGAGGCCGTGTTCGTTCAATAATCCGCTTTCACCGACACAACTGCCGACGCCACGGTCACCGTGAACGAAAGAGACAGCGCCGAAAGCGGATCGTCGGAGGCCGTGGTCGTTCAATAATTCGCTTTCACCGACACAAGTGCCGACGCCACGGTCACCGTGAGCGAAAGAGACAGCGCCGAACGCGGATCGTCGGAGGCCGTGTTCGTTCAATAATCCGCTTTCACCGACACAACTGCCGACGCCACGGTCACCGTGACCGAAAAAGACAGCGCCGAAAGCGGATCGTGTGAGGCCGTGCTCGTTCAATATTTCACTTTCACCGACACAACTGCCGCCACCACGGTCACCGTGAGCGAAAGAGACAGCGCCGAACGCGGATCGTCGGAGGCCTTGGTCGTTCAATATTTCGCTTTCACCGACACAACTGCCGCCGCCACGGTCACCGTGACCGAAAGAGACCGCGCCGAAAGCGGATCGTCGGAGGCCGTGCTCGTTCAATAATTCGCTTTCACCGACACAACTGCCGACGCCACGGTCACCGTGACCGAAAAAGACAGCGCCGAAAGCGGATCGTGTGAGGCCGTGCTCGTTCAATAATTCGTTTTCACCGACACAAATGCCGCCGCCACGGTCACCATGACCGAAAGAGACAGCGCCGAAAGCGGATCGTCGGAGGCCGTGCTCGTTCAATAATTCGCTTTCACCGACACAACTGCCGCCGCCACGGTCACCGTGAGCGAAAGAGACAGCGCCGAACGCGGATCGTCGGAGGCCGTGGTCGTTCAATAATTCGCTTTCACCAACACAACTGCCGCCGCCACGGTCACCGTGACCGAAAGAGACAGCGCCGAACGCGGATCGTCGGAGGCCGTGGTCGTTCAATAATTCGCTTTCACCGACACAACTGCCGACGCCACGGTCACCGTGACCGAAAAAAACAACGCCGAAAGCGGATCGTGTGAGGCCGTGCTCGTTCAATATTTCACTTTCACCGACACAACTGCCGCCACCACGGTCACCGTGAGCGAAAGAGACAGCGCCGAACGCGGATCGTCGGAGGCCTTGGTCGTTCAATATTTCGCTTTCACCGACACTACTGCCGCCGCCACGGTCACCGTGACCGAAAGAGACCGCGCCGAAAGCGGATCGTTGGAGGCCGTGGTCAATCAATATTTCGCTTTCACCGACATAACTGCCGCAGCCACGGTCACCATGACCGAAAGAGACAGCGCCGAACGCGGATCGTCGGAGGCCGTGGTCGTTCAATAATTCGCTTTCACCGACACAACTGCCGCCGCCACGGTCACCGTGAGCGAAAGAGACAGCGCCGAACGCGGATCGTCGGAGGCCGTGGTCGTTCAAAAATTTGCTTTCACCGACACAACTGCCGCCGCCACGGTCACTGTGACCGAAAGAGACAGCGCCGAACGCGGTTCGTCGGAGGCCGTGTTCGTTCGATAATTCGCTTTCACCGACACAACTGCCGCCGCCACGGTCACCGTGAGCGAAAGAGACAGCGCCGAACGCGGATCGTCAGAGGCCGTGGTCGTTCAATAATTCGCTTTCACCGACACAACTGCCGCCGCCACGGTCACCGTGACCGAAAGAGACAGCGCCGAACGCGGATCGTCGGAGGCCGTGGTCGTTCAATAATTCGCTTTCACCGACACAACTGCCGCCGCCACGGTCACCGTGACCGAAAGAGACAGCGCCGAAAGGGGATCGTGTGAGGCCGTGCTCGTTCAAAAATTGGCTTTCACCGACACAACTGCCGCCGCCACGGTCACCGTGAGCGAAAGAGACAGCGCCGAACGCGGATCGTTGGAGGCCGTGGTCGTTCAATAATTCGCTTTCACCGACACAACTGCCGACGCCACGGTCACCGTGACCGAAAGAGACAGCGCCGAAAGCGGATCGTCGGAGGCCGTGGTCGTTCAATAATTCGCTTTCACCGACACAACTGCCGACGCCATGGTCACCTTGAGCGAAAGAGACAGCGCCGAAAGCGGATCGTGTGAGGCCGTGCTCGTTCAATAATTCGCTTTCACCGACACAATTGCCGCCGCCACGGTCACCGTGAGCGAAAGAGACAGCGCCGAACGCGGATCGTCGGAGGCCGTGGTCGTTCAATAATTCGGTTTCACCGACACAACTGCCGCCGCCACGGTCACCGTGACCGAAAGAGACAGCGCCGAACGCGGATCGTCGGAGGCCGTGGTCGTTCAATAATTTGCTTTCACCGACACAACTGCCGCCGCCACGGTCACCGTGACCAAAAGATACAGCGCCGAATGCGGATCGTCGGAGGCCGTGGTCGTTCAATATTTCGCTTTCACCGACACAACTGCCGCCGCCACGGTCACCGTGACCGAAAGAGCCAGCGCCGAACGCGGATCCTCGGAGGCCGTGGTCTTTCAATAATTCGCTTTCACCGACACAACTGCCGCCGCCACGGTCACCGTGACCGAAAGAGACAGCGAAGAAAGCGGATCGTCGGAGGCCGTGGTCAATCAATAATTCGCTTTCACCGACATAACTGCCGCAGCCACGGTCACCGTGACCGAAAGAGACAGCGCCGAACGCGGATCGTCGGAGGCCGTGTTCGTTCAATAATTCGCTTTCACCGACACAACTGCCGCCGCCACGGTCACCGTGAGCGAAAGAGACAGCGCCGAACCCGGATCGTCAGAGGCCGTGGTCGTTCAATAATTCGCTTTCACCGACACAACTGCCGCCGCCACGGTCACCGTGACCGAAAAAGACAGCGGCGAACGCGGATCGTCGGAGGCCGTGGTCGTTCAATATTTCGCTTTCACCGACACAACTGCCGCCGCCACGGTCACCGTGACCGAAAGAGACAGCGCCGAAAGCGGATCGTGTGAGGCCGTGCTCGTTCAAAAATTGGCTTTCACCGACACAACTGCCGCCGCCACGGTCACCTGAGCGAAAGAGACAGCGCCGAACGCGGATCGTTGGAGGCCGTGGTCGTTCAATAATTCGCTTTCACCGACACAACTGCCGCCGCCACGGTCACCGTGACCGAAAGAGACCGCGCCGAAAGCGGATCGTGTGAGGCCGTGCTCGTTCAATATTTCGCTTTCACCGACACAACTGCCGCCGCCACGGTCACCGTGAGCGAAAGAGACAGCGCCGAACGCGTATCGTTGGAGGCCGTGGTCATTCAATAATTCGCTTTCACCGACACAATTGCCGCCGCCACGGTCACCGTGACCGAAAGAGACAGCGCCGAACGCGGATCGTCGGAGGCCGTGGTCGTTCAATAATTCGCTTTCACCGACACAACGGCCGCCGCCACGGTCACCCTGACCGAAAGAGACAGCGCCGAACGCGTATCGTTGGAGGCCGTGGTCGTTCAATAATTCGCTTTAACCGACACAACTGCCGACGCCACGGTCTCTATGACCGAAAGAGACAGCGAAGAAAGCGGATCGTCGGAGGCCGTGGTCGTTCAATAATTCGCTTTCACCGACACAACTGCCGACGCCACGGTCACCGTGACCGAAAGAGACAGCGCCGAAAGCGGATCGTCGGAGGCCGTGGTCGTTCAATAATTTGCTTTCACCGACACAACTGCCAACGCCACGGTCACCGTCACCGAAAGAGACAGCGCCGAAAGCGGATCGTCGGAGGCCGTGGTTGTTCAATAATTCGCTTTCACCGACACAACTGCCGACGCCACGGTCACCGTGAGCGAAAGAGACAGCGCCGAAAGCGGATCGTGTGAGGCCGTGCTCGTTCAATAATTCGCTTTCACCGACGCAACTGCCGCCGCCACGGTCACCGTGTGCGAAAGAGACAGCGCCGAACGCGGATCGTCGGAGGCCGTGGTCGTTCAATAATTCGGTTTCACCGACACAACTGCCGCCGCCACGGTCACCGTGACCGAAAGAGACAGCGCCGAGCGCGGATCGTCGGAGGCCGTGGTCGTTCAATAATTTGCTTTCACCGACACAACTGCCGCCGCCACGGTCACCGTGACCAAAAGATACTGCGCCGAATGCGGATCGTCGGAGGCCGTGGTCGTTCAATATTTCGCTTTCACCGACACAACTGCCGCCGCCACGGTCACCGTGACCGAAAGAGACAGCGCCGAACGCGGATCCTCGGAGGCCGTGGTCGTTCAATAATTCGCTTTCACCGACACAACTGCCGACGCCACGGTCTCTATGACCGAAAGAGACAGCGAAGAAAGCGGATCGTCGGAGGCCGTGGTCGTTCAATAATTCGCTTTCACCGACACAACTGCCGACGCCACGGTCACCGTGACCGAAAGAGACAGCGCCGAAAGCGGATCGTCGGAGGCCGTGGTCGTTGAATAATTCGCTCTCACCGACACAACTGCCGACGCCACGGTCACCGTGACCGAAAGAGACAGCGCCGAAAGCGGATGGTTGGAGGCCGTGGTCGTTTAAACATTCGCTTTCACCGACGCAACTGCCGACGCCACGGTCACCGTGAGCGAAAGAGACAGCGCCGAACGCGGAGCGTGTGAGGCCGTGCTCGTTCAATAATTCGCTTTCACCGACACGACTGCCGCCGCCATGGCCACCGTGAGCGAAAGAGACAGCGCCGAACGCGGATCGTCGCAGGCCGTGGTCATTCAAAAATTCGCTTTCACCGACACAACTGCCGGCGCCACGGTCACCGTGACCGAAAGAGACAGCGCCAAACGCGGATCGTCGGAGGCCGTGGTCGTTCAATAATTCGCTTTCACCGACATAACTGCCGACGGCACGGTCACCGTGAGCGAAAGAGACAGCGCCGAACGCGGATCGTGTGAGGCCGTGCTCGTTCAATAATTCGCTTTCACCGAAACAACTGCCGACGCCACGGTCACCGTGACCGAAAGAGATAGCGCCGAAAGCGGATCGTCGGAGGCCGTGGTCGTTCAATATTTCGCTTTCACCGACACAACTGCCGCCGCCATGGTCACCGTGAGCGAAAGAGACAGCGCCGAAAGCGGATTGTCGGAGGCCGTGGTCGTTCAATAATACGCTTTCACCGACACAACTGCCGCCGCCACGGTCACCATGAGCGAAAGAGAAGGCCGAACGCGGATCGACGGAGGCCGTGCACGTTCAATAATTCGCTTTCACCGACACAACTGCCGCCGCCACGGTCAGCGTGAGCGAAAGAGACAGCGCCGAACGCGGATCGTCGAAGGCCGTGGTCGTTCAATATTTCGCGTTCACCGACACAATGCCGCCGCCACGGTCACCGTGACCGAAAGAGACAGCGCCGAACGGGGATCGTCGGAGGCCGTGGTCATTCAATAATTCGCTTTCACCGACACAACTGCCGCCGCCACGGTCACCGTGAGCGAAAGAGACAGCGCCGAACGCGGATCGTCGGAGGCCGTGGTCGTTCAATAATTCGCGTTCACCGACACACTGCCGCCGCCACGGTCACCGTGACCGAAAGAGACAGCGCCGAACGCGGATCGTCAGAGGCCGTGGTCGTTCAATATTTCGCTTTCACCGACACAACTTCCGCCGCCACGGTCACCGTGAGCGAAAGAGACAGCGCCGAACGCGGATCGTCGGAGGCCGTGGTCGTTCAATAATTCGCTTTCGCCGACACAACTGCCGCCGCCACGGTCACCGTGACCGAAAGAGACAGCGCCGAAAGCGGATCGTCGGAGGCCGGCTCGTTCAATATTTCGCTTTCACCGACACAACTGCCGGCGCCACGGTCACCGTGAGCGAAAGAGACAGCGCCGAACGCGGATCGTCGGAGGCCGTGCTCGTTCAATAATTCGCTTTCACCGACACAAGTGCCGACGCCACGGTCACCGTGAGCGAAAGAGACAGCGCCGAACGCGGATCGTCGGAGGCCGTGTTCGTTCAATAATCCGCTTTCACCGACACAACTGCCGACGCCACGGTCACCGTGAACGAAAGAGACAGCGCCGAAAGCGGATCGTCGGAGGCCGTGGTCGTTCAATAATTCGCTTTCACCCACACAAGTGCCGACGCCACGGTCACCGTGAGCGAAAGAGACAGCGCCGAACGCGGATCGTCGGAGGCCGTGTTCGTTCAATAATCCGCTTTCACCGACACAACTGCCGACGCCACGGTCACCGTGACCGAAAAAGACAGCGCCGAAAGCGGATCGTGTGAGGCCGTGCTCGTTCAATATTTCACTTTCACCGACACAACTGCCGCCACCACGGTCACCGTGAGCGAAAGAGACAGCGCCGAACGCGGATCGTCGGAGGCCTTGGTCGTTCAATATTTCGCTTTCACCGACACAACTGCCGCCGCCACGGTCACCGTGACCGAAAGAGACCGCGCCGAAAGCGGATCGTCGGAGGCCGTGCTCGTTCAATATTTCGCTTTCACCGACACAACTGCCGACGCCACGGTCACCGTGACCGAAAAAGACAGCGCCGAAAGCGGATCGTGTGAGGCCGTGCTCGTTCAATAATTCGTTTTCACCGACACAAATGCCGCCGCCACGGTCACCATGACCGAAAGAGACAGCGCCGAAAGCGGATCGTCGGAGGCCGTGCTCGTTCAATAATTCGCTTTCACCGACACAACTGCCGCCGCCACGGTCACCGTGAGCGAAAGAGACAGCGCCGAACGCGGATCGTCGGAGGCCGTGGTCGTTCAATAATTCGCTTTCACCAACACAACTGCCGCCGCCACGGTCACCGTGACCGAAAGAGACAGCGCCGAACGCGGATCGTCGGAGGCCGTGGTCGTTCAATAATTCGCTTTCACCGACACAACTGCCGACGCCACGGTCACCGTGACCGAAAAAGACAGCGCCGAAAGCGGATCGTGTGAGGCCGTGCTCGTTCAATATTTCACTTTCACCGACACAACTGCCGCCACCACGGTCACCGTGAGCGAAAGAGACAGCGCCGAACGCGGATCGTCGGAGGCCTTGGTCGTTCAATATTTCGCTTTCACCGACACAACTGCCGCCGCCACGGTCACCGTGACCGAAAGAGACCGCGCCGAAAGCGGATCGTTGGAGGCCGTGGTCAATCAATATTTCGCTTTCACCGACATAACTGCCGCAGCCACGGTCAGCATGACCGAAAAAAACAGCGCCGAACGCGGATCGTCGGAGGCCGTGGTCGTTCAATAATTCGCTTTCACCGACACAACTGCCGCCGCCACGGTCACCGTGAGCGAAAGAGACAGCGCCGAACGCGGATCGTCGGAGGCCGTGGTCGTTCAAAAATTTTCTTTCACCGACACAACTGCCGCCGCCACGGTCACTGTGACCGAAAGAGACAGCGCCGAACGCGGTTCGTCGGAGGCCGTGTTCGTTCGATAATTCGCTTTCACCGACACAACTGCCGCCGCCACGGTCACCGTGAGCGAAAGAGACAGCGCCGAACGCGGATCGTCAGAGGCCGTGGTCGTTCAATAATTCGCTTTCACCGACACAACTGCCGCCGCCACGGTCACCGTGACCGAAAGAGACAGCGCCGAACGCGGATCGTCGGAGGCCGTGGTCGTTCAATAATTCGCTTTCACCGACACAACTGCCGCCACCACGGTCACCGTGACCGAAAGAGACAGCGCCGAAAGGGGATCGTGTGAGGCCGTGCTCGTTCAAAAATTGGCTTTCACCGACACAACTGCCGCCGCCACGGTCACCGTGAGCGAAAGAGACAGCGCCGAACGCGGATCGTTGGAGGCCGTGGTCGTTCAATATTCGCTTTCACCGACACAACTGCCGACGCCACGGTCACCGTGACCGAAAGAGACAGCGCCGAAAGCGGATCGTCGGAGGCCGTGGTCGTTCAATAATTCGCTTTCACCGACACAACTGCCGACGCCATGGTCACCGTGAGCGAAAGAGACAGCGCCGAAAGCGGATCGTGTGAGGCCGTGCTCGTTCAATAATTCGCTTTCACCGACACAACTGCCGCCGCCACGGTCACCGTGAGCGAAAGAGACAGCGCCGAACGCGGATCGTCGGAGGCCGTGGTCGTTCAATAATTCGGTTTCACCGACACAACTGCCGCCGCCACGGTCACCGTGACCGAAAGAGACAGCGCCGAACGCGGATCGTCGGAGGCCGTGGTCGTTCAATAATTTGCTTTCACCGACACAACTGCCGCCGCCACGGTCACCGTGACCAAAAGATACAGCGCCGAATGCGGATCGTCAGAGGCCGTGGTCGTTCAATATTTCGCTTTCACCGACACAACTGCCGCCGCCACGGTCACCGTGACCGAAAGAGCCAGCGCCGAACGCGGATCCTCGGAGGCCGTGGTCGTTCAATAATTCGCTTTCACCGACACAACTGCCGCCGCCACGGTCACCGTGACCGAAAGAGACAGCGAAGAAAGCGGATCGTCGGAGGCCGTGGTCAATCAATAATTTGCTTTCACCGACATAACTGCCGCAGCCACGGTCACCGTGACCGAAAGAGACAGCGCCGAACGCGGATCGTCGGAGGCCGTGTTCGTTCAATAATTCGCTTTCACCGACACAACTGCCGCCGCCACGGTCACCGTGAGCGAAAGAGACAGCGCCGAACCCGGATCGTCAGAGGCCGTGGTCGTTCAATAATTCGCTTTCACCGACACAACTGCCGCCGCCACGGTCACCGTGACCGAAAGAGACAGCGCCGAACGCGGATCGTCGGAGGCCGTGGTCGTTCAATATTTCGCTTTCACCGACACAACTGCCGCCGCCACGGTCACCGTGACCGAAAGAGACAGCGCCGAAAGCGGATCGTGTGAGGCCGTGCTCGTTCAAAAATTGGCTTTCACCGACACAACTGCCGCCGCCACGGTCACCGTGAGCGAAAGAGACAGCGCCGAACGCGGATCGTTGGAGGCCGTGGTCGTTCAATAATTCGCTTTCACCGACACAACTGCCGCCGCCACGGTCACCGTGACCGAAAGAGACCGCGCCGAAAGCGGATCGTGTGAGGCCGTGCTCGTTCAATAATTCGCTTTCACCGACACAACTGCCGCCGCCACGGTCACCGTGAGCGAAAGAGACAGCGCCGAACGCGTATCGTTGGAGGCCGTGGTCGTTCAATAATTCGCTTTCACCGACACAATTGCCGCCGCCACGGTCACCGTGACCGAAAGAGACAGCGCCGAACGCGGATCGTCGGAGGCCGTGGTCGTTCAATAATTCGCTTTCACCGACACAACGGCCGCCGCCACGGTCACCCTGACCGAAAGAGACAGCGCCGAACGCGTATCGTTGGAGGCCGTGGTCGTTCAATAATTCGCTTTAACCGACACAACTGCCGACGCCACGGTCTCTATGACCGAAAGAGACAGCGAAGAAAGCGGATCGTCGGAGGCCGTGGTCGTTCAATAATTCGCTTTCACCGACACAACTGCCGACGCCACGGTCACCGTGACCGAAAGAGACAGCGCCGAAAGCGGATCGTCGGAGGCCGTGGTCGTTCAATAATTTGCTTTCACCGACACAACTGCCAACGCCACGGTCACCGTCACCGAAAGAGACAGCGCCGAAAGCGGATCGTCGGAGGCCGTGGTCGTTCAATAATTCGCTTTCACCGACACAACTGCCGACGCCACGGTCACCGTGAGCGAAAGAGACAGCGCCGAAAGCGGATCGTGTGAGGCCGTGCTCGTTCAATAATTCGCTTTCACCGACGCAACTGCCGCCGCCACGGTCACCGTGAGCGAAAGAGACAGCGCCGAACGCAGATCGTCGGAGGCCGTGGTCGTTCAATAATTCGGTTTCACCGACACAACTGCCGCCGCCACGGTCACCGTGACCGAAAGAGACAGCGCCGAGCGCGGATCGTCGGAGGCCGTGGTCGTTCAATAATTTGCTTTCACCGACACAACTGCCGCCGCCACGGTCACCGTGACCAAAAGATACTGCGCCGAATGCGGATCGTCGGAGGCCGTGGTCGTTCAATATTTCGCTTTCACCGACACAACTGCCGCCGCCACGGTCACCGTGACCAAAAGAGACAGCGCCGAACGCGGATCCTCGGAGGCCGTGGTCGTTCAATAATTCGCTTTCACCGACACAACTGCCGCCGCCACGGTCACCGTGACCGAAAGAGACAGCGCCGAACGCGGATTGTCGGAGGCCGTGGTCGTTCAATAATTCGCTTTCACCGACACAATTGCCGCCGCCACGGTCACCGTGACCGAAAGAGACAGCGCCGAACGCGGATCGTCGGAGGCCGTGGTCGTTCAATAATTCGCTTTCACCGACACAACGGCCGCCGCCACGGTCACCATGACCGAAAGAGACAGCGCCGAACGCGGATCGTCAGAGGCCGTGGTCGTTCAATAATTCGCTTTCACCGACACAACTGCCGACGCCACGGTCTCTATGACCGAAAGAGACAGCGAAGAAAGCGGATCGTCGGAGGCCGTGGTCGTTCAATAATTCGCTTTCACCGACACAACTGCCGACGCCACGGTCACCGTGACCGAAAGAGACAGCGCCGAAAGCGGATCGTCGGAGGCCGTGGTCGTTGAATAATTCGCTCTCACCGACACAACTGCCGACGCCACGGTCACCGTGACCGAAAGAGACAGCGCCGAAAGCGGATGGTTGGAGGCCGTGGTCGTTTAAACATTCGCTTTCACCGACGCAACTGCCGACGCCACGGTCACCGTGAGCGAAAGAGACAGCGCCGAACGCGGAGCGTGTGAGGCCGTGCTCGTTCAATAATTCGCTTTCACCGACACGACTGCCGCCGCCATGGCCACCGTGAGCGAAAGAGACAGCGCCGAACGCGGATCGTCGCAGGCCGTGGTCATTCAAAAATTCGCTTTCACCGACACAACTGCCGGCGCCACGGTCACCGTGACCGAAAGAGACAGCGCCAAACGCGGATCGTCGGAGGCCGTGGTCGTTCAATAATTCGCTTTCACCGACATAACTGCCGACGGCACGGTCACCTTGAGCGAAAGAGACAGCGCCGAACGCGGATCGTGTGAGGCCGTGCTCGTTCAATAATTCGCTTTCACCGAAACAACTGCCGACGCCACGGTCACCGTGACCGAAAGAGATAGCGCCGAAAGCGGATCGTCGGAGGCCGTGGTCGTTCAATATTTCGCTTTCACCGACACAACTGCCGCCGCCATGGTCACCGTGAGCGAAAGAGACAGCGCCGAAAGCGGATTGTCGGAGGCCGTGGTCGTTCAATAATACGCTTTCACCGACACAACTGCCGCCGCCACGGTCACCATGAGCGAAAGAGAAGGCCGAACGCGGATCGACGGAGGCCGTGCACGTTCAATAATTCGCTTTCACCGACACAACTGCCGCCGCCACGGTCAGCGTGAGCGAAAGAGACAGCGCCGAACGCGGATCGTCGAAGGCCGTGGTCGTTCAATATTTCGCGTTCACCGACACAATGCCGCCGCCACGGTCACCGTGACCGAAAGAGACAGCGCCGAACGGGGATCGTCGGAGGCCGTGGTCATTCAATAATTCGCTTTCACCGACACAACTGCCGCCGCCACGGTCACCGTGAGCGAAAGAGACAGCGCCGAACGCGGATCGTCGGAGGCCGTGGTCGTTCAATAATTCGCGTTCACCGACACACTGCCGCCGCCACGGTCACCGTGACCGAAAGAGACAGCGCCGAACGCGGATCGTCAGAGGCCGTGGTCGTTCAATATTTCGCTTTCACGGACACAACTTCCGCCGCCACGGTCACCGTGAGCGAAAGAGACAGCGCCGAACGCGGATCGTCGGAGGCCGTGGTCGTTCAATAATTCGCTTTCGCCGACACAACTGCCGCCGCCACGGTCACCGTGACCGAAAGAGACAGCGCCGAACGGAGATCGTCGGAGGCCGTGGTCATTCAATAATTCGCTTTCACCGACACAACTGCCGCCGCCACGGTCACCGTGAGCGAAAGAGACAGCGCCGAACGCGGATCGTCGGAGGCCGTGGTCGTTCAATAATTCGCGTTCACCGACACACTGCCGCCGCCACGGTCACCGTGACCGAAAGAGACAGCGCCGAACGCGGATCGTCAGAGGCCGTGGTCGTTCAATATTTCGCTTTCACCGACACAACTTCCGCCGCCACGGTCACCGTGAGCGAAAGAGACAGCGCCGAACGCGGATCGTCGGAGGCCGTGGTCGTTCAATAATTCGCTTTCGCCGACACAACTGCCGCCGCCACGGTCACCGTGACCGAAAGAGACAGCGCCGAAAGCGGATCGTCGGAGGCCGGCTCGTTCAATATTTCGCTTTCACCGACACAACTGCCGGCGCCACGGTCACCGTGAGCGAAAGAGACAGCGCCGAACGCGGATCGTCGGAGGCCGTGCTCGTTCAATATTTCGCTTTCACCGACACAACTGCCGCCGCCACGGTCACCGTGACCGAAAGAGACAGCGCCGAAAGCGGATCGTCGGAGGCCGTGGTCGTTCAATATTTCGCGTTCACCGACACAATGCCGCCGCCACGGTCACCGTGACCGAAAGAGACAGCGCCGAACGGGGATCGTCGGAGGCCGTGGTCATTCAATAATTCGCTTTCACCGACACAACTGCCGCCGCCACGGTCACCGTGAGCGAAAGAGACAGCGCCGAACGCGGATCGTCGGAGGCCGTGGTCGTTCAATAATTCGCGTTCACCGACACACTGCCGCCGCCACGGTCACCGTGACCGAAAGAGACAGCGCCGAACGCGGATCGTCGAAGGTCGTGGTCGTTCAATAATTCGCTTTCACCGACACAACTGTCGCCGCCACGGTCACCGTGAGCGAAAGAGACAGCGCCGAACGCGGATCGTCGGAGGCCGTGGTCGTTCAATATTTCGCGTTCACCGACACAACTGCCGCCGCCACGGTCACCGTGACCGAAAGAGACAGCGCCGAACGCGGATCGTCGGAGGCCGTGATCGTTCAATATTTCGCTTTCACCAACACAACTGCCGCCGCCACAGTCACCGTGAGCGAAAGAGACAGCGCCGAACGCGGATCGTCGGAGGCCGTGGTCGTTCAGTAATTCGCTTCCACCGACACAACTGCTGCCGCCACGTTCACCGTGATCGAAAGAGACAGCGCCGAACGCGGATCGTCGGAGGCCGTGGTCGTTCAATATTTCGCTTTCACCGACACAACTGCCGCCGCCACGGTCACCGTGACCGAAAGGGACAGCGCCGAAAGCGGATCGTCGGAGGCCGTGGTCGTTCAATAATCCGCTTTCACCGACACGACTGCCGCCGCCACGGTCACCGTGACCGAAAGAGACAGCGCCAAACGCGGATCGTTGGAGGCCGTGGTCGTTCTATAATTTGCTTTCACCGACACAACTGCCGCTACCACGGTCACCGTGAGCAAAAGAGACAGCGCCGAACGCGGATCTTCGGCGGCCGTGCTCGTTCAATAATTCGCTTTCACCGACAGAACTGCCGCCGCCACGGTCACCGTGACCGAAAGGGACAGCGCCGAACGCGGATCGTCAGAGGCCGTGGTCGTTCAATATTTCGCTTTCACCGACACAACTGCTGCCGCCACGGTCACCGTGAGCGAAAGAGACAGCGCCGAACGCGGATCGTCGGAGGCCGTGGTCGTTCAATATTTCGCTTTCACCGACACAACTGCCGCCGCCACGGTCACCCTGACCGAAAGAGACAGCGCCGAAAGCGGATCGCCGGAGGCCGTGCTCGTTCAATAATTCGCTTTCACCGACACAACTGGCGCCGCCACGGTCACCGGAGCGAAAGAGACAGGGCCGAACGCGGATCGTCGGAGGCCGTTCTCGTTCAATATTTCGCTTTCACCGACACAACTGCCGCCGCCACGGTCACCGTGACCGAAAGAGACAGCGCCGAAAGCGGATCGACGGAGGCCGTGGTCGTTCAATAATTCGCTTTCACCGACACAACCGCCGCCGCCACGGTCACCGTGAGCGAAAGAGACAGCGCCGAACGCGGATCGTCGGAGGCCGTGGTCGTTCAATAATTCGCGTTCACCGACACAATGCCGCCGCCACGGTCACCGTGACCGAAAGAGACAGCGCCGAAAGCGGATCGTCGCAGGCCGTGGTCGTTCAATAATTCGCTTTCACCGACACAACTGCCGCCCCTACTGAAAAAAACCCGTATAAAAATTCATACTGGTTGATCCGTATATCTCATACGGTGTTATGGGATACGGGTCTCCCGTATGATACTGGGAACCCGTACCTGTACAGGTTGACCCATTCAGATACAGGAACCCGTTCAGATACGTGGCCCATACCTGTACGGGTTGACCCGTTTAGGTAAGGGAAACCGTGCCTGTACGGGTCGACCCGTTTAGATATAGGAACCCGTACCTTACAGGTTGACCCATTTAGATATAGGAACCAATATTTATGCATGTTCATCTGTTCAGATAGAGAAACCTATATCTTTAAAGGTTTATCCGTTCTGACGCAGTAATAGGAATCAACATGGTGTCCAACGTTTCCAAACGGATGGATGGATCTTTGCAGTTTTAACAAATCGCATGCATTTGTCTTGCAAAGAATGAGCATGAGTCAGGTCATTTCAGTTTATACGTGTATTTAGTGAACGCAAATTCGCATCTGCAGAACACCAACAAGAAGCTTAACCTCTAAGCAAGCTTAGAAGTCAAACTTCTAGTTAATATCCTGCAGTAGGATATTAACAAATTTGCATACTGCAGTAGATTCACCCGAGCTGTCCTCTTCCCTGGAGAGGCCTCTCGAGGATGCCTCCATAGGTACTCGTTGAAGGCATCTGCAGGGGAAAAGAATACAACAATGAGTCATGTATATCTACAGTTTCCTGAAAATTTAATATTTTACTTCCTGCAATTATAAGTAAGCAATTTCCGCTACAATTTATGCTTTGTTAATATCTTGTGATACCATGTAGACCCCAAGAGTAACTTCTTACGATTACGCAGTCTGCTTAAAACCGCAGGCATGCATGATTCGGCCCGAAAGTTTTGAACCAGTTCAGACCGAGTTCAGAGGAGTGCAGAAGCAGTGCGCAAGTCGGGCTGCGGCTGCGTGAACTTAAGCTGCAGAGTTACAAACGACCCTGTAATTGGTTTCCGAAAGACCGAAGAGTTGCCTTCTGTTACTGCATGAACGCTGAACTGACTTCGGCCAGTGCAAGATTCTGTGGAACTGAGGCTAAGCTCGTGCAGCACTGGAATAAATCAAACAGGCCAGTTCAGAGTCCATGCAACTTCCGGTTGAATCTAATGAGTCAGTTCTTACACTATTTGAACAAGATCGGCCAGTTCAAGCAAATCGAAAAGACCTAGTGTGACTTTCCACAACTATGCACTTAAAGTTTGCTTGCAACAGTGTGTTCCTTGCATTTCAGTGTTTATGAAAATTAAAAACCTGGAAGCAGGGGACAAAAAGGAACGGAGAGACACGAAGCTGCAGAGCTTCGTGTCTGTCTCTTCCTTTTTTCCCCACGTTCCCGGGTAACCACGTCTATCCTTAACCAGCTCGCCTGCCTGTTAACTTAAGTAAAAGCATGTTCTATAAATCTAAATATCTATTTTCAATTATGAACATGGGCCTCTGATTGCCTACAACCTCTAACTTATTTCATGCCCAACAATGTCACCATGGGAACAAGTAAAAGGAACACTGAACACACAATTCTCGACTGGCAGTTTTAGTGCGAAAGAAAGATTTTGACCTGCAATTGTTGTTCTGGGCATGTATATAAATTGAGAACACAGATTTGATATCAAGAACCATTTAACTAATTTAATATCCGTGTTTTGATCCTTCAATGGTCTATTCATACGAGATAGTTCCCTGGTAAGAAAACTGAGCACTAGAAAGGAGGAACACCCACGGTGAGAAGGCGGTTCAGAAAAAATGGGCAGTACTCAAAGGACAGAGCCGAACATAGTTCGGTTGTAGCAGTTCTAGTGAACAAACAGACTCACTTTCACAACTTTGCTAGTGACAGCTTTTCGTTCAAAAGAAAAAATAAGTGCCTCAGCAGGTCCTGCAAGCAGGCCACTGATATCATGGACCTCCCCCAAAACTTGCAGGGATTAGCAGATATTTGCAATGCGGAGCATGTTACTGTAAAACCTCCTCAGTGTGAATACATCAGAAAGCACCAAGGGACCTAGATGACCGTGACAAGGTCACTTTACTTTTCTTCATATATTAAAAACAAAGAGGGAGATAGAACTTTTTCATTTCGGTTTTGCGCTCAGAGCTTCACGTTCCTAAAGCTCAAACTAGTCTAACCGTGACCTTTCAACAGCCTATAACACTGAAAGTTCTGAAAGCCTTGGAATATTTTATCACATTAATTTTGTCGTAGCAGGTTGCAACTTCAGAAGCCATAAGGTTTGAGTGACTCACCAAGTATGAGACATCTGTGAGAAGTGGGCACTTACTGCTGCCAACTTGACTGGAGTCAGGGCCCTCTCGGCGACAGCGCCCTTGAAGCGCCGGCATAGCACCCCAGTCACACTCCGCCCATGCAGGTTCTCCCTGCCGAAGATCAACTTCGTGGCCTCTTTAACGAACATGGAGTCTCCCCGGGCTCCCCTCACGTAGAATAGTTTGTCCTTTTCCACCAAGACACCATGGCAAAGGTGAACCTAGAAATAGATAGAAATGCTCTACAGGAAATGCAGCCAGCCATTGGTCCCGATCTCATTGATCTTTCGGAAACTTGTGCAGACGTCTGCCGCACATTGCCACTTTTTTCGGACGCAGGACATGCAAGGCAGCTCTTCACGCAACATCTTGGGGGTATTCTTTTCAAAGCCAATCACAGAAATTCACCACGGGCACTCACTACTCGTCTCCAACTTCTCAATGTAAAGAACACCTCATCTTGAAGTACAGAACAGAGAGTGGAACAAACATAACTGCAAAAGAATCGCATAGCAAACAGTTCCAGCCACGCATGTCGTCTGCTATGCACACAAAAAAAAAACACGGAGGGGAAAACAAAAAAGCTCACGGTCGGGTGTAGCCACGTGACTTCCGCCCACTCACTCTCTCCTCTCCACTTCTCCGACCTCCGTGCGCGGGTTTCAGTTTCGGTTCTGAGCAGTTGCGTTTTTTGGCTTTAATAAATATATATGTGACTGTTGCAAAATGTTAATTTGGTAGTCTTTCGACACCATTAAATATCGGCTGGCAAAAAATGAAAACTTTTATTGGGGGTGTAAGTGTCTGTTTAAGTGAGTTCAGAGTAAAGAGAGAAAGCGAAAGAAGGATACCAATTATAACACAATTTTAATTGGGCTACTTGGTACATGATTTATGAAAAAGCTCGAAATAAGACAAGGACACTAGATAGAAAACGTTTCAGAAAAGTGCCAATTAATTGGGAAGAAATATCTTATCAATGCCCGGCCCTACTCTTTACATTCATCAGCATTTTGAAGCAGCCCGATGGTTCAATTTAAGGAAGCATATAAATAACCTCATTCAAGGAGCTGTGGAAACAATAAAATTTAGTCACTTGCCCAATATCTGGAATGAATATTCCATGAAATTCTGAAGTTACCTCGTCATCAGCCTCTGCAAGCACTGGCACACACTCGGGAAATGCCTCCGGCGGGCCTGCTACAAGATCCGCTGCTGGAACAGCAGCATCAGCGGCCGGTACAGGTCGAGCGTGATTCGCACCAGCTCACACTACGTGAACTGAAGCAGAAGCGCAAGCTGCAGGAACCACTGCTGGGCAAGCTGGAGGAGCTGACCCAACACCGCCAGACGGGACATTGTCCACTGCAACATAATAAAACACTCTTAGAAACAAGACACAGTTCAGGAGTCAACCGATTTTTCGGACGCCAAAAATGCAGACAAGCTTGATTATTCGGACTTCAGCACTTTCCTGGTTCGTTGATGGCATGAGGGCTTCATAGTTCTTCATGCCACAGAAGACTACCGGCAGTGTGCTTATTTGTCTTTCCGTAACACACCGGGACTGGAAAAGTAGCGCGAGCAGGACACAAAACAAAAGGATGAGAAACATACCAAAGAAGAAAAAGAGGAAGAAAAGAAATGCGCTCAAGTTCGCCGGCAGTGGGCGGCAAAGAGGTTGTTTAGTTTAAAACAAAATACCGGTGAATAGCTAATGAATATTCGTGCCAAGCATTTCCAACGGTTTGCGAGATATAAGCTCAATCTTTCTGACGAAATCCAATGCTGTAGCAGATCGTCTGCTCACCTTTTAACCAGTTGCACAGTTGCGTCGCTAGGCACAATCTGCCGCCCGATTAAAGTTCAGCCTTGTTGGTGCTGTGCTCATGCCTACGACCAGCTTCCTCACTCCCTCCTCCTCAACAAAAAGAACTCCTTTCTCCCCAATGACGAAAGGATGTGTGCTGGCCAAGCTCATCGGAAAGCGCATATTTAAAATGTTTTGACTGACAGAACAAGCTTTCACTTCAAGCCTCATCTATGTGCACAGACCATGGTGTCTTGGTATGACATAATAGTTTGACATACTGCAGAACCAGAAAAATATTTCTTCAATCAAAGCAAAAGTGCTGCCGAGCAAAACGGGCTCATCGCCATCAGCAACAAGAAACAAACACTCAAAGCTCCATTTGCACCCTAAGAGAAGAAAAGAGAATTATAGAAACCTCTTAAACTCATTGATACATTGAGGCACCCCTGTAGTATATGCTTACTTCTGTTTGCGAACAAAAAAAAATTAAAATTACTTTTGATCCCTCAGATAAAGTGTGAGCACATAATGTGTAGTGTATGAGGTAAGCAACTGAAAGTGCCTCCACGCTTACCTAGTAGTGCCAGCAGCTGCTTCTTGATAGCGTCCTCTCTATCTGGGGCTCCTGCTCCAGGTTCAGCACCCTCTGCTTTGCCGACCTCAGCTTTTCAACCAGTCGGGCATGCTCCCCAAGCGACACAGCGGACGTCCTGTCCTCTTTTTTTTCTTGTACTTGCCACCCACTGCAGGGGATGGCGACATCAAAATCTGAAAAGAGAAAGGTCCAGGTGTTGTAATAATTATTTCATATAAACTCCAACACATAATTGGGACACACATAGTTCACATTAAATTGCTCCCCCCTCCTTTATTTTTTGGGTGCTGGTTTCAGCCCTATACCTGTGATTGCCCCCTCCCTGAAGAAATGCTTCCAGACGCCCCTGACAAGATATCCGGTATTCACTGTCAGTACAGGAAATGATTGGTATATCGTCCTTTACATACTCTAGTGTGTAAAGGACGATACCTGTTGTCAGAAAACACAGTGTAGGTAAACGAAATAGTATGATAAAATATTGTGTTAAAAGGTACTTCTAAGTTAGTTAGAAAGTAAAATATGATTATACTACTTTGCACCCAGTGTACTTTCTATGAGGAACGTAAACTCTCAGTTGCTTTGTACTTGCAATTCAGTGCTTTTAAATACGATAGCATCTATAAGCAAAGCATATGCACTTTAGGCGTCTGTTGGTCCGAGGATTTGTAACTGCTTTTGAAAACAGCATGTGCCGGCACATTATAATTCAGAAAAGAAAAACATGCCGCCGGCACTGCGCCTCAAACCCACAAATGTTGGAGTCTCAGCCGGGCCTCGTATCCGCTTCACTACGAGCATTCATGGGTAAGCATTTGCGAAAGAGCTACTGGTTGCAGGCAAGAGCTGCGTTGATGCACGTGCCAGTGACTCAACGCCGTTGTTGCCATAGCAATGTGCGCCGCATCTGGTCGCAGTCGCACATAGCCACATCTGAGGAGAGCTCTGTGAACCAGACTTGAGTATCATCTTTCGATGTCGGTATGCGAAAGCAGGTCTCACCAGAAAAACATTACGCAAGCGTGCTGAGGCACAGTGAAAGCAAAGTGCCTAGGGTACTTCGGAACAACATAAAACATGTTTGTCGAAAGCTGGAGAGGCAAGTAGCAACAAGAGGACCATTGAAGCGGATCAAAAGATTAAAGAGAGGAAACTTCGGATGCAACGCAAGCAGGACGCCAAACAAATGAGGACGTCTTGCGATAGTGGAGAAGAGATGTAACTTCGTGTACAGCGAGATTTTTACTTGACTTAGAGCAGGTGAGCACATCTTGTAAGACTGAAGAGTGTCGAATTCAGATTTAATGCGGTCGAGAAACGAGCAGGAGAGTGTCTTTTCAAATTGAAGAGGGACAACTGCAGCTACAACACAGTCGAGACCAGGAGTGGCCAAGCTGCGGCACTTTGTGTGTTAAAGTGCGGCTTGTGGTCCACTTTCATAAAGCGTTCTACCCACCGGATCTGTGTACCAGAATAGCAAGCAATTTAAAAAGTGTCTGTACAAATAGTCCTGACCAGCCATAATGAATGGACACAATTACTCATAAAGCGAACAAAATGCAAGATATTTTTTAGCCTAACCCTTCAATTTCACCCACAATAGACCCTTTCCGAAATTCAGTCTGGCCACTTTGATCACTATCATCATCTGTGGAACGGCATCTGTGCTATACCAATGTCGACCTTCTAGTGACTGATAAAGTGATAAAGGAAGACGTTGAAGATGCTCCTAAGCGGAAGTTGCGAGGCCTGTACATTCAGGGGGTCAGTAGGACGCGACATATGAATGGAACACAAGAGCTACGTAAGCATTTATTTCTAATAACTCAGATTCAGTCAATCTGTGGGCGGCTTTAGAGCACTTTGGTGTATAGAATTTTCTCGAGGCATCTGAGTGGGTCGGAGCTTTGTTCTGAATGCAGGTTCTTGGTCACCATCGAACTGAAAGTGATCGAGAAAGAACTCACACTGAACGATTCCTCGCCCGCCGTTGACTTGTGAAAGTGACGGTGCCGACACAAGTTCATATCCACCATTGATATGGCATAGCCTAAACTGCTTTACGAACCACCAGATGGCACTGAATTTCGGAAAGGGTCTATTACTGCCCACTGGTAACGGAAGTGAAGTATGCTGCTGATTTGAAAAAGGGAAACAAAAGACGAACCCCCTCCTTCTGAACAGAGTCGAAGACGAGGTAAGAAAAACAGCCTAAAGGCACACATAAACCTCGAACCTTGAGTTCAATACCATAGGGATGCCCACGTGCTTCTTTTTCAAAGCAGCAACCAGCTCAGCTCGTGTCTCTGTAAAACAAAACATGCACACTGAATTACATCTCAAAGTCGTGGTGTTCGTCTCCCTTTCCCTTCTTGTATCGGGGTTTATAAATATGACCGTTCACCAGCCAGCCTGCGCTATAACCCTGGTTTCAAAAATTGTTTTTTCGATATTTTTACACATTAAATGCACCACCTAGTCGAACTTATGTGGTAAATTTGTCGAGCTTACAAAGCCGATTTGTTGCGATTTATTTTGAGTGTCGTGACTACCGTCTGGAGCGCCCTGTAGTTAAACAACGTAAAACCCTTTGCTCTTGCCTCCCAGTTTTTCACAAATCGGGCGCAAGGACCGAATCGGGCGCAAGGACATATTCGTGCCCACCACATTTCGCGAATTTTAGACGCCGGAACGGGGGACGCCGGAACGGGGGCCCACGAAATTTCCGCTTTCCACGTGTCCTTAAATTTCGCTAATTTTTGGACGCGTGGAATTTGCAAACAATCGGGGGCTGGCGAACATTAGGGAGTGTTCGTAGACCGCGTTTCCCCCTCCGCAACGAAGATGCGGCTGCCCGCCGATAGTCTTGACTGTAGAGTTCCGGGTATATAGCGAGTTGCGGAGGGCGTTGCGGGACAGTGAAAACGATCTACGAAAACTCCCTATTAACAGTTTGCAGTATACATGCCTTGCAAGTGACGTCACCCTAGGGAACATCTATGGAAGGACGGGGCCCCGCACCATACTGGTGGTTGACTTCACACCGCGCGGATGCGCTTACCAAGGCGTAGGATGCTGTTAACGGCCCGGACATGCGTTAACATGCACCATATTTTCAACAAAGGTACTGTGAACTTAGAAAAACGTGCTGAGCTTACAATGATGACGTTTATCCAGTACGTGCGGAATTTTTCGGCATTGGTGCGATTGCAATACGAGCAGAAAGTTTCGAAATGCCGCCGGCGAAGTTTTGACGCAAAGGGATATGCCGTGTCGCCAGAAAAAGAAAAAAAGCTTATTTGCGCACTTCATAATTTGACGAGTGGCTCTAGGAGTCGCCTGTAGAAAAATTGTTACGATTTTGCGAAATTCTGGTAAACAACGCAATGTTACCATCATTAACTTAACCCTCAGACAGGGATAAATCAAATAACCGGCAAGAAACTCTCATTGTCTCAGGGTTTATATTATTATGTTTCCTAACCGGCTCGGGCCTGCATACTTTCGCTCCTTGCAAAGGTTATCGTATCGCGGACGGCACGAACCGATGACCCGGCGGATCGGCGAGCTTGCACATGGGGGCCGCCGATCGCCGTCGGGCCGGGCTCGCGGCGCGACACTCGCCCGGATTCGGCCGGGAGCCCTGAAGGTGCGCTCGAAGCGCGAAAACGGCGTTATGCAACGAAGGTCAAAGGCTATATACACCACGAACGAGCAAAAGCCGATGCAAAGGCGTGCGCGAATGTAAACAACGGTAGAAAAGTGCCGCCGTTCGCCGCTAGGAAATGCGTCCCGCAAACTCGATAATCCGCGGCCGCATCTTTTTCCTGCCGCTCGTAGTTTCTCTAACTTGACGTCTACTCTGCTTCGCGGGGCATGCCGACGAAACGATCGGACAATCGTCGGGATACGGGGTATTGCTACAGCCGAGGCGCGGCGCAGTTTACCATTGCTCTCGCTGCGAAGGGCCGTCAAGTGAACCAC
This sequence comes from Ixodes scapularis, assembly GCF_016920785.2. Lineage (NCBI taxonomy): Eukaryota > Metazoa > Arthropoda > Arachnida > Ixodida > Ixodidae > Ixodes > Ixodes scapularis. The sequence goes on along the minus strand of NW_024610078.1, from coordinate 357,299 downwards.
CAGCATGCTAGATACCGGTGTTCGACGTCATGATGTGACGTAGGTGCAAGGCATGTATACGTTGTGCTTCGAGCCCCTGATGCGTAGACAACAACTTGCCATTCCCCGGCGCACGCTCCAACAGCCTCCCAGTACACGCTTTTCGGCACGTCGGGGTCGAAGTCGCCAACGCTCGCCGGTTTGAACTTCTTGATACGGTTCACCACGCTGACTATTGCCTTCGCGCCATCAATATAAATCACGTACGCTTAGTACATATCGACACCGATACACACCGATCGAGATAGCCCTAACGTCAATGCGGCTTTGGTTCACAGCACTGGCTGGCGGCCAGCGGCGCTGGTATGTAAGGATTGGATTGGATTAAATAATCTGCCTTAGTTTATATTAATACTATTATTACTCAAAATAGTTTTAGAACATTTAAAAGCATAGAAACTTACCATGTTAAGTTTATTTATTGTTAAGAAAAACATTGTTTGTCCGTCGTTGGTTGTTTTTCTGCACTCTGGCTTGCAGCTACGAAATCCAATCCAATCCGACGTCAATAAACCGAAACCGAAACTACCACGGTATAGGGCTCAAAGCTATGAAGCAAACTCTCGTTTATCTCGGCCTCGCTTCCCATGGATTTGGTTTTCTCATTTTATGACTTTAAATATGCATGTCATAAAATGGTTGAGTTTGATAGCTGAAACTGTTAAACTGAAATGACATAATATGTGATTTTCTGATTAAAATTCTTTATTGAAAAAAATACCACAGTTTAGTTTCGCGGTGAGCGCGTTCCCGTCGAGGTCTGATAATTTCTGGTCGCGTTAAATAGACCGATCTCACCGGCCAGTTTGACTACGCCACCGCTGCCGCAATGCAGCGAGGGAACTTTAGTCTTTGGGCACGTGCGGCAACCTCGCTGGAGCTCTTCGCGTGCAGAGCACGAGAAGGCACGAGCCCAAGCGTGCACGGCCGTCTGCCTCCTGTCAACTAAAGTTATGGCGGCTTTACGCATGCGCCCAACGCTTAGTGAGATCGGTCTATTGTGTATACCGGTAGAGCCTGTACAAGGTTACCGACCGCCGGTTTAAGTGTCGGCGCCGGTAAGGCGTTACCGGTCGCTCCGATACGTCGTTGCTGTTAGCCGCGCATCGATTAGTGGCCACCGGTACGTTATTACGGCCCACCAGTGTAGCGTACCGGCTTCGCCTGTACGTGTTCACTCGCCGCCTGTACATGATATGGGCAACCGATACGGCGTATCGGTTTCGCCGGTACGTGGTTACCGGTTACCGGTGTGGCCTACCGGCTGTTCCCGTAAGTGTTTATCGGCCACCTGTACATGGTATGGGCAGCCGGTACGGCGTATCGGCTTCGCCAGTACGTGGTTACAGGTCTCCGGTACAGAGCTACCGGTTACCGATATGAGAATACAGGACTCCAGTGTGAACCGGTATAGGCCGGTATACATTTGTACAGGTTTTTTCAGTAGGGGCCGCCACGGTCACCGTGAGCGAAAGAGACAGCGCCGAACACGGATCGTCGGAGGCCGTGGTCGTTCAATAATTCGCTTTCACCGACACAACCCTTAGCGAAAAACCGGGGCTCTTAGAGCATACTTTATTTGCACTTCCAGAAGTATGCTTGATGCTCTAAATTGGCCGGTTTTTAGTATACTTCTGACGCACTTCAAAAGTAGCATTTCGCCATACTTTTAGTATACTTCTAAACATACCTGTAAGAGGCATTTTAGTATACTTCTTACGCACTTCAAAAGTAACATTTCGCTATCCTTTTAGCATACTTCTAAGCATGCCTGTAAGAGGCATTTTAGTACACTTCTTACCCACTTCAGAAGTAACATTTCGCCATCCTTTTAGGATACTTCTTCTAGTACACTTCTGAGCAGAATTTTAGTATGCTTTTATGCAGGCCTTTAGTACCATAAATTGTACCCCGGATTAAACTTGGAAGCAGGCTTTCAAATATAATCGGGGGTACACTTAATAGAACTTTTAAAGCATTTCACCAATTTATTCCTGACCAAGTCCAGATAAGTAGAAAATTATATTGATTTAGCAATTGCAGTGGTTTGCACTTATCGAAACTGATAATTACAGGCTTTAATGTAGACGAGTTCAAAGTGATGACAAATTTAAGTAAGAACTTTTTATTAAACAAATTTTTTTTTTCAATAGAATGAACACATGTTGCCTACAACAAACACTTACGATGGAACAAAAAACGTAATACTTTTAGTGGCTTACAAATATCACAGATGCACTTAAAGCTTTATAAACAAGCTCTTATTAGAAGAAAAAAATAATTACAAACTATCATGCTGAAGAAAAACGAGTAAAAATAGTATTGCACCTGTTAACATAAAACCTACAATATTTATCATCTACCATGACTGAAGTAACATCACCGACATGACTGAAGTAAAATGAAAGAAAAAAGTTAATGCACTTGTTAAATAAAATCTTAATTAATCGCTAATCAGATTTAAGAGAAAAAAAAAAGCCAATGCGCAAAATAAATAAAAATGAAAGCTAATTTTTTTTTTTCATTCTGCAGTTTTTTTCTGTGTGTTGGAGGCTTTGTTTTGAGTGTAGGAAGCATTGCTGCACTTCCTTTACAGGTATTCTTTCACGGACTTCCGAGTTTCTCCAGGGAATAGGCAGTAACAAAAGCTGAAAAGAGAAGACAATAGACAATTAAGAAACTTGCCTTAAGACTCCATATGTACTTAATACTACTTAAAATTATACCTCAGGTCCACATAATTTTAGAAAATTTCACAAAGAGAAACCAACAACAAAAAGTTAATCATCTAAATTTATTGAGCACGGGGACCAATGACTCTTTTTATTGGCAACTGTGAAATATTGCTGGTGTGAAATAATGTAAAAAACAAGGCATTTCGTCAATTTGCAATGCATTAAAGGGATCATGAAACAAGTTTACGGTGGAAACAGTCTGGAGCTCGTTACTTTTATTTTTCTTACCTTATCACAAGTACGAGAAAACACACCGTGACCCCTCAAAATTTCGCGAGTGCACTGCGTAATCAGAAAGGAAAAAAGGGTTCATTTTTCATCATGGAGCTTATGGTGGCCACAGGAACTACTGGCTTGGCGCCAATAGTGGTCGAGTTTGTGAGTTGAGCAGATATCTGCCCAATTTGAAGCTAAGGTTTTTATAAAAGTTGTCATTCACTCATTTGGCCCCCAATTCATGTCACAGGCACATGACCTGGAAAGGACTCTAAAGGGTGAGGGGCCCCCCAAGCTTGAGTCTACTTAATTTTTTAAATAAAACTAGTGCACCTTGGAAAAAATTGTATTCTGATCTTCACTGCACATGCGATAATGAGATACTGCCAGACTTACTTGGCCGAAGTCTGAAGACTATTTCATAAACCTTTTAAAAGCCTGCAAACATAACATTCTTTGTGACAGGGACTCTCAAACGTTCTGACATCAGCGAACAAAAATTTACTATTGTTATTGTTAGCCGAGGAGCCCCTTCCACTCTTGGCATTGTTGCAACTGAGTGTATGACAATGGTGTAGGAACGATTGAGGAAGCTCAGGTGCTGAAAGAACCCTCAGTATACTGTACTAGGAACCCTGTTCGAGAACCAGTGCCTCAGGATATTTGGCTAGAAAGTCGGAGATAGCGTAGCTAGACAATAATTTTAAAAACACAGATGACCACATTTTTTAATTTTGATTCTGTCATCTATTTTATATTATAATTCAGGGTTTACTGATATAAAACGAACTGAGGCCATACTGTACCAAACAAATACTTTAAAAACAACTGAACAAGCTGAAAGTTTTTGAAAGATTCAGCAGCCTAAAGCTGGGGTAAACAGTCAGCTATCTTCAGAAAATTGTACACAAAAGTAAACAATACTGAAGTTTCGTTAAGTTTAATCGCTGATATAAATCGACAATCAAAATTAAGCAGAAGGAACATCAGAGTGAATTATAATCTAGGCAAAAATTAAAGTATGCTTGAACTGGGGCACATTATTGGTAACCAGAGGAGTAGCGCAAGACCCCAACATAAGCCAAAAAGAAACAACCATCCATGAGTACCGAGACACAAGTCCAATGGTGACCAGACAAAAGCTCACCGGACAGAAGCTCACCCGTTTTTTTCGTAGACCCACACAATAGCTCACCCCCTTTTTTTTGGCTACCCGGTGAATCACTAGCTGGGCCAAAGTGCGGACGCAATGGACATTGCACCATTTTTAGAAGAAGTGGTACCCCATCTCATGCAACGGTGTCGACAGGTAAGCCATAACAGGCACAGAAGCAACGATTTGGGACAAAAATTTAGGTCACCAAACTGAGTGGAGCTGAAGCTGATAAGATCAATCTGGGTTGACTCAAGGTATGCCACAACCGTCTGGAAAATATTTGCAAGGGGCTCCAGGTACACCGAGATCTACCAAGACTGCTGGAGGCAGCCTGCACGGGACTGCATTTCCTTCTAACCAATCGATAAACTTGTTTCCAGTCTAATCAACAAACCATGTGCCTATCAGATTTAATTCATTGTTGTGTTTTAGTGTCGCACGCATGCACCTAAGTTGTCTGCACTCGTGTTAAGACCAACATAAAATGTTCACGTGGTGAGCTTTTGACCGGTGAGCTTCTGTCTGGTTAGCTTTTGTCCAAGATTTAAGTCCAATATATGTCAAGAGTAGACTTGGCATTTGTTCCTCTTAAGTTTGATTGCAATAGTGCCTTGCCATTTCTTCTTTACGGCAATTTACTCACCTACCAAGTCCTTAACTCCCTTTTTAGGAAGCTTTCCCTTCATTGCCGACCCAGTAAGGCAGCAGTTTGTCAGGGCCTCAGTTCCAAATACCATGACCGCAAGTTCCTGAAAGTAAATGGATGGCTGCTTCGTGTCGATATGCTTCAACTGCGCTTCAGGAAGCGCAATGTCTCCAAAGGTTATCTGAAACATAAAAATAGAACCAAATACGGTCATTACATCCATATGAATGCCTTTTAGATGAGCGCATGTGCACGAATGGCCGTGACATGCTGGTGGTAAGGAAGTGCTTAATGAAGAGAGCTAGCTAATAGTAAAGAGGGTAATAAGGCTAGTTTGAACATTTACTATACAAAGTCCACTGGTCAGGCTAGTCACCATCACATTGGCGCAAAGCATTTTTGTAGGGCGATTGATGCCTCACTCACACGCTTTTTTCCTTTTTCCCAAATTTCATATGCTTCATGCAGTTCTCTGCTTGTTCTGTCATTGTATTTGCGAGAATCTTAACATAATGCAATACCGGGGAACAGAGGCATATGCTGCAGTGAATGGCGAGGTGGCCAGACAGGCTGGCTGGCGTGGGAGCCACATGCTCACGGGCAGGGTCATTCACACATCTGGCCCATATACACTGCCCCTCACAATATTGGTATCTGATACACAACGCCCAAAACACACCCAGCAATTTTATCCTTGTGTTTTATGCTGCAAGGCTAAGACGGCGGGCTTGGGCCTGTTGATTCTGTGGCAGAGCCAAGCCATCCTATTGTGTGCCGAAGACATCACAGTAGTGCGGTACCGCTGACCGGCTTCCTTGAATTGTGTGACACTGAGTGTACATACCTGCCAACCTGTCGACTTTCAAATTCGTAAAAGTCGCACGGCTGCGGCCGGGGGGCTGGGGGGTTACGCGAAGCGATGTGCAGCTTAATGGCAGCCTGGCCAGCGTGCAAAACGCTTACATCACACGTGTACGTGCTACACAATCCAAACTTCTCTTGCTTTTTGGGCGGCATGAAGCACGGAAATTTCGACGTGTAGGATTTCAGGAACACCTGAAAGTACCTCTTTTGAGGTTTCGAGTTCGGCATTGCGCCGCGAAGCCACAGTGACCAGGAGAATGCTACAGTTACACGTGCAACAAACACAGACGCCATACTTTTTGCCTCGAAACTGGCCGAAACAACGAAGCCCAACAACGTCTGAACACGCCAAACCAACGTGCACCTGTGCACCGCTGAACACACGAACAAAGGCTTTGAGCTTTGGATTGGTTTTCGATCCGTGGCCACCGAATAGACGGATAGTAATAACCACGACGCTGCTGTGGACGGTGCCTATCGCCCTCTTGTGGATATGCAAGATACCACCAAAAACGGAGTTACAAAAACAGCAACAAAAATGTTTTTCTTTTTTTTTTAAAGATTTGAAGCAAGATTTGTAAAATCGTAAAATTAGTCCCAATTTGTACATTTTACGAAAAATTCGGAAGCGTTGGCAGGTATGAGTGTAAGTATGGTACCACATCTGGTCTCACATTGGGCCTCTCACGAGCAGGTTTGTTTATGCCTCAACTTTATTTAACAAGCTTTTGGCGACCTGAATTATACACATCTGCAGGTAGCTTGCTTCTGGATAAACAAACCCACTCGTGAGAGGTCCATTGTAAGACCAGCTGTGATACTATACCCTCAGTTTCACACAATTAAGGGAAGTCGGTCAGCGCCACCGCATTCCTGTGGTGTCCTTGCATGCAATATGATGGCTCGGCTCTGCCACAGAATCAACAGCATAGAGCAGCCGTCTGAGCCTTGCAGCATAAAACACAAGAATAAATCTGTGGATGCAGGAATGAACATGCCCATGAGCACGTGGCTGCCACGCGAGCTAGCCTGTCTGGCCACCTCGCCATTCCCTGCAGTAGATGCCCCTGTTCCTTGGTGTTGCACGATGTTAAGATTCTTGCCAGATACAATGACAAAACAAGCAGAGAACTGCATGAGGAATATGATATTTAGGAAAAGGGAAAAGAGTGTGTAAGTGAGGCATCAATCACACTATTAAACAAAAATGCTTCGCGCGAAGTGATGATGACTAGGCTGGCCGAAGAGGCCTATATAGTAAATTGTCTTTCCAAATAAACAACAGTTGCGAGTGTGCCAAGGCTAATAGTAATCAATATTATTGATTACTATTAGCTATATCCCTAACAGCCATGCCAGTGTCCCTTTAAGAGAACATGCACATGGACTGTAGTAGGTGCCTCCAACTATAACTACGCATCTCCACTCTGTGATTGCAGCCTCCGGAATTTCTGAATTGGCAATCTTGCAGCATGCAGCAGTCGACTGGGGAAGTATTATCGAAGCTGAAGAAAACATCCGCTGTCGAGCACATTCCAGGCTTGATCTGCGTCATTTATTAAAGCAGTTTCCTGTTTTGTTTTTTTTATTTATTTTGAAAGTGCTAGTCTTTAAAGGCAACACCCAGAAATTTTTAAGAAACTTCTACACATTATGCGATCGAGCATGAAATGTGTCCCACAGTGGATATAGTAAAACCCCAATTATGCGTCCCTTGTTTATGCACGACTGGACGAGTCAGCAGAAACTCACTGATTTCTTTTGAAGTTCCAATGTGATAATAAAGATTGATTGGCACCTCTATTACACAATTTCTAGGTTACATTCATAGTTGCATGAGGGTTCTAGCTTCTTCAGATTCCAGCAGATTATCAGCTTAAAGGCTGTTTGGAAGTTCTGCATATCTCTGTCCCGTAATTGTTGTTTTTTGGATTATCCAATGTTGTCGCGCAGTCTCCTAAAAGTCATATAATCGAGGCACCACCATATCCTCCAGCTTTGAAAACGCCTCAACCGATTGAATGCTGCGTGCCCTAAAGTGGCTGAATGAGAACTTCCGCTGGCCGCATTCGTGGAGTGTGGCAGCATCACTCGGAAAATCACCGAAAGATAGTGGTGAACCTAATACACTATTTCCATCCAGTTCTCAGAATTTATAAGGCGTGTGTAGAGGCAATGAGGGATATATCTGTTGCAAAAATTGTTCCCTGGGTTCTAACAGAATTATATTTAGGTTATGAAAATGATCAGCATAAAGCAGTCCTGACATTGTTGGAATGGCCTAAGCCTGCATGAACAGACACCCCATATACAGCATCTAATTTAAAAAGAAGAACCTTTTAAAAAAGAGGACGGGTCTGCTGAAACCTTGCAAACCACGAACAAAGCAAATCACTGAGATTTAAGGACACGACAGAAACAGAGACAACACGAAACAATTCAGAAATGAAACCAACAATACAGTTAGCGCTGTTTAAAGAACCATTACCTTTCTATGCCTTAACATTGCTAAGCTTCTTCCATAGATTCCAATGCCTACGTCTTCGCACATCCTGATGGAATGGGGAAACTTAGGCCTCACATTATAAGGTCAGTAAGTATAGCTATGGTTGTAATAGTTGAACCTCTCTAATAGGCACATTTTTTGCTAGACCATATGGTTCGTTCACACTTCTAAAAAGCAGTCTTGCTGCCGACCGAATTTGGTCACCAAAAAAAGACCGAACTGTTCAGGCTTAGCAGAATGGACAATCGGGCGAGTTTACGGTAGAGATCAATATAACTTACAGTGCGACTAGGATAAAGAGAGACAGAGGAGAAAACACAGGCCAAGCGCTTAACGAGCAACTGATTCGATTGAAAAGGAAATACACATGATGTTGCTGCTGCTCGTCCAGGCATGCCCCTCCGTGGTCCTGGCGCTTTTTCTTTCACTCAACACGATACCAGCCGAATTATCCGAGATTCAAAAAGGCGATCTCGCTCTTCATCAAGTCACTGTGGGCTGGCTCACACACAAGGATCCGTTTTGTGTTATGTAGTACGTCTGCATCCTTTCTCGGGGTAGTTTCTGGTTGTGTCGGAACATCACTGTCGTGTTGTTCAAAAGGGGTTGGCATCCGCAATCCCAACAATGCATTGTCAGATGTGTGTGAGCGGTTCCTTTCATATAACTGTGGTGTTTTCGTAGTCTTATGTTGAGGCAACTCCCAGTTTGTCCCTATGTAGGCACGCCCGCAGGAAAACGGGATCTTGTAGACCACAACTTTTATGCAGGCGACAAACTGCATACCGTGTTTGATGCTGCAGCGGCTGTGAGATGTAGGATCGTCATTTCTAGCATGTTTGTTGACTGTGGAGCACACAGATCTAAGCTTGTAGCAGGCGGAAAAAACAACATTCACATTGTATCTCGTGGCAACTTTCTTGAGCCCGTGGGAAAGACGGTGGATGTACGGTATGACTGAAGTTTTCCTTTTCTCTTTCTGCTCGAGGTCACATTGCTCAATCTCTGGATCTGTTTTAAGGTATTTCACGTTTTTTTCGCAAGCTGAAGTAATGACCGAATTAGGATACCCCGAATCCTTGAACCGTTGAATTTCGGACATGAAGCTGGAATTCAATTTGTGGATGCATGTGCTTGTTATAGCTGTCCTCGGACAGGAAAATGCGATGCCTTGTGTGACGAGTTTGGTGTGGGCTGAAGTCCACATTCATTGGATGGCAGGACAAGGTGTACATACAGAAGTCCGGAGTATGCATAGGGTCGAGGGTAGCCTCTGTGCTCAGTAACATCTTCCAAGGCAAGATCCATAGGGATCTGGAACCTTGCTTGGAGAAAAACACCAAAAAAGTGTTTAGGTACGTAGACGATTATTTCGTGTTCGTTGAGAGGGCTAATTTCCATCAGAAGCTTGACGATGTGCTGAAGATCTTCACGAAAAAAGGGCAAGGTCTTCGATTCACCTATGAAGCCCCAAAAAAGAACCTTATTCAGTTCCTGGATCTCCGCATCAAAGAGGGGGATGATCACGTCCGCTGGTGTTACAGTCCCAGAACAGCAAAGGCTCTTCTAAACTTTCAGTCAGCCCACTCTAAACTCGTCAAACAAGGCATCGCATTTCCCTGTCTGAGGACAGATTTAACAAGCATATGCATCCACAAATTGAGTTCCTGCTTCATTTCCAAAATTCAACGGCTCAAGGATTCGGGGTATCCTAATTCGGTCATTACTTCAACTTGCGAAAAAATCGTGAAATACCTTAAAACAGATCCAGAGATCGAGCAATGTCACCTCGAGAAGAAAGAGACAAGGAAACCTTCAGTCATACCATACATCCACCGCCTTTCCCACGGACTCAAGAAAGTCGCCTCGAGATACAACGTGAATGTTGATTTTTTCGCCTGCCAGAAGCTCGGCTCTGTGTGCTCCACAGTCAACAAACGTGCGAGAAACGACGATCCTACATCTCAGCCGCAGCAGCATCAAACACGGAATGCAGATTGTCGCCTGCATAAAAGGTGTGGTCTATAAGATCCCGTTTTCCTGCGGGCGTGCCTACATAGGACAAACTGGGCGTTGCCTCAAGATAAGACTACGAGAACACCACAGTTCTACGAAAGGAACCGCTCACACACATCTCGCGATGCATTGCCGGGATTGCGGATGCCAACCCTTTTTTAACAACACGACAGTGATGTTCCGACACAACCAAAAACTACCCCGAGAAATGATGGAGACATATTACTTAACACAAAACGGATCTCTGTGTGTGAGCCAGCCCACAGTGACTTTGATGAAGAGCGAGATCGGCTTTTCGGATCTCGGATAACTCGGCTGGTATTGTGTTGAGTGAAAGAAGCGCCAGGGCCACGACGGGGCATGCCTGCCTGAGCAGCAGCAGCATCATATGTATTTTCTTTTCAATAGAATCAGTTGCTAGTTCAGCGCTTGTCCTGTGTTTTCTCCTCTGTCTGTCTTTGTCCTAGTCGCACTGTAAGTTATAATGTTGAGGCTTTTCTACTCCCTGCCGTTCCCATATGATGTATCTGGGAAATCAGTTTCCTTAGTACAACCCTGCCGTGCCAGTGTGCGTCGGCGGAGGAAGTTAGGAGGTCAACTTTTGACAAACACCATGCATTATTTTGAGTGCTCACTGCCTATGCTCATTGCTCAGTGACAACCAAGAAATATGCGAGCACCAAACGAAAGCTGTCCACAGCACGGGGTCTGATTTTCGTCTTGGCGAGAGTGAAGGAGTTAAAAGACTGTTTGCAAATATGTTGCCTGTATGTTGCCTGTCAGTGCGAGAAAAAGAAGAGTTTGGGAAGTCAATGCACTGGATTTTTTGTGACCAAAAGGGTGACCGAGCAGAGCACAGATTTAAGATTAATAATTAGTGAAGCATCATCAATCAGGTGCGACTCGTGTTCTCATCGAATGGGCAGTCAAGGCTGACATGACACTCGCGTTCAATCTGCGCTTCACACTGACTCCTTTTAGGTGACATGGAAAATTAGTGCTAAAACCTCAAGTTTGTCTAAATTGTGTTGGTTTCGCCTGCCATGAAGTGTCAATCACCGACGAAAACACAACAAAAAAGACATTGATGTATCGTCTGCTAAGCGAGATTCAAAATGATCTGTGAACGTCTGCTATATCACAAAGGATGCAATAGACCTTTTTTAAAAGCTGCACCTACCTACCCTGGCACCAAAAGGCAGTGTGCTGTCGCCAACCAACTGTAGCTGAGGACAGAAAAGGCCGAGCAATACAAGGAAGGCAAGGGGCAAGGCCATTGCTAGCTGAGGAGGCATGTGACAGAGCCTTGCACGAGACATCCTCGCCTCGCCGAAATTCATTTTCTTGCTGCACATAAGCTGACATTTCCCTGGTGTGACATATGGCAATACAATTCCTGCCTTTTGTTCTAATTAAAAAGCTTTCTCCAGCAAAAAAGAAAAAAAAAGATCAAAAAGGTCTTTGATCGATCCGCTTGCCATATGATATTCCACAGAGCTATGACACCCAGAGTCAAAAGTCTGCGATTGTGGTTCGAGCATCAAAATAATCCGATCAAATTTTGACGCCCAGCGTCAAAATTTCGTGTGAATGAGCCATTACGGTTAGGAAAAAGACAAGATAAAAGATTCACACCTTTAACTGCGATGTCAAGAAAAAAAATTGTTACATACCATATTCTGCACAATATCCTCTTGAACCACAGGGCCTGCCACTCCACGAGTCTCCATAGCCGCAACAAGGGATGGCACACCTGCCGGTAGGAAGCATCAAATTATGAGAAAATTACTGGTTCAACAGTCAACACTGAAGCCACAGGCACTTTGAAGTTACACACATGTGACACCTGGTTTAACATCAAGGAAAATTAAAAGTGCACACGATTAAAGCAAACACTGCATTAAACTTGCTTCCAGACTTCAAACTTTTAATATGAATGGTGGGAAAGCATGAAGCTGTGAAATCCAAGCCTGAAATCCCATGCTGGACATGTGTATACTCACCATAAAGAAACGATTCGTGGAATTATCCGAGCCCTTTAACTTGCACTAGAAATATTGCTCTCCCTTCAGACTGCTTCGCCACCCCAATACCCCTCAAATCTCATTCCCTGACCTTAGTCAGCTCAGTTCAGTGGCTGTCACTTTTATTTTCAAAATTTCTCTCCTAGTGCACAGAGTATTTTTGTGCATATTTCACTGCTTTCGACACGGGCACTCACTGTCAACACGCCGCTTCACAAACCGCTCCCAAACCGAGTAAGAATGCTGCTGCCACTCTATATCATACTATGAGTGGCCCCATTTCACCTATGTACAGCTGCAACTTTAAAGAGAAATGCACAAGCTATTCCTGTAAGGAGAACAGCAAATTGAGGCATGAAAATTGACACTGTGTGTAAACATACAGACAGTCATACTCCAAACCCAAACAGGGTCAGCCCTCGCATCACGATTCAGTGCTTTACCATCACAGATATTGCCTACCCTGATTTTGAAAAAGTCTATGAAGAAGCTTGTTGACCATTTACGCAGGGAAAAAATGTTTTAAACTTTCTTTTTTTGCTTTGTATGCATCTTTGTAAGTATGGCCTATGGGCGCCGCCATCTTGCTTGCTGGGGGGTAATTAGGTACACTGTGGGCCGCGCCATAATCTGACTACAACGTCGTCTCAAGGCATCGTAATTAGGTTATGGCGCAGCTCACGCGCTCTCCAGCTAGGAAGATGGCGGCGCCCAGGGGACGTACCTGCAAATGTGTATATGTAATCGATCACTAAAGTTATTTTTGATGCAAATGAACTTCTAAGCAAAAAATCTTTTAGGTTGCGAATTTGCGACATCGAGCAGTTAGGCCTGGACAAATAGGTTATACTGTTTCACCTTACATCCGGATGCAGAGGACGCTATGTTACAACCTCGATCTCCTGTGCTCTGGCCTCGGCCGCCCTAGCCTCAGCATCCCCCAGTCAGGTCGGTCCTGGTCTCAACCTGCTCCATTCTGGCTTCAACCTCGGTGGCCCTGCCCTGGCTTCGGCCTCGTTAGCCCAGGCTTTGACCTTGTTAGCCCTGGCTTTGGCCCCGGTCTGAGGCTCACTGGCCCTGGTCTCGACATTGTTGACCCAGGTCTCGCCCTCCTTTATCCGGGCCTCCTTGGACCTAGCAGAGGCCTCTTCAGCAGAGGCCAGGGCAGGTACAGCGAAGACAGGTCCTCGAGCTTGTGATGCAACGTCCTCAGGATCCCCAGAAGATGCACGGAGCTATAAACAGAAAATGTATGCAGTAATGATAGATTATCAGAGTTGTACAACAAAGTATAACATTGGAAGTCCTAAGCAACTGCTTCCCAGAAGTGACCTCTGACTGACTTGCAAAGTTGCATTCCCGTTGCCCACCAACTTTTTCTAATGCTGAGGAAACTAACATCATATGTCATCTGCCCTCACAGTGCAAAGGTTACTGAAACAGTATATCTACAGTCTCCAATTACTTCAGCGTTCTGAACAGCTTGCAGTTTGCATGAATGAATAATTGATAAGTACACTTGAAAAAGCAATAATGACATTGATTAAAATATATCTAACCAAGCACCAAAATGGCAACATTATATAAATCTGATGTGCTCTCCATAAAGCTAACACTTTCTAACAAAAATGTTGTTATACATACCTTGTGACCTTTCAGCTCCTGGCGAATCTTTTTGAGAAGCATCTCCTTCACGGTCGTTGGATGCCACTCAAGCCGTCCCGCTCACCTTCGATGAAGCAACAGCGAGCGTTATTTCATCGCTCCACCCGGACTGCGTTGCGCCGCCACCGTGTTGATATGCGCCTCCCAGTCCCGCGCACTTCATGGCGCTCGCTGCCGACGACGAGTCAGATAGGCGGGAATGGACGCCGTCAAGTCTGGCATCGCGGTCACCGATGCGAAGCCCGGTTGCGACGCTAGGGTCCGTAAGAGCTCACGGTCCGCGGCCATGGCTGTGCTTTCTCGTCGAGTCAACGGGAACACTGAACGGCCTCTCCTCGGTGGCGGAAACAATGGACGCGCATCACCGCCCGTGAAGAAGACTCACGTTCGTCGGCGTGAACGTGGCTGTCGCAGCCACCACTGTTCCGGGAAGGCTCAGCGGTAATCCCACTTCTGAATGCTAAAGTTTTCGAAGTAACATCATCGAACGTTCATAAAAAAAAACTGGTTTATTCAAAGACAACAAAACTGACGGCTGATCGATCCGGCACCATCTGGATGATTGTATGGGTATGGATACTACTGCGGCACCTTGCAACTCACTTTGTAACGGGCGGTAGCTTGCGCCACCTAGCTTAAGTCTAAAAAGCGACGTAGTTGCAAACGTGGTCGGTCACGCTCACGACTGATAGAAATACCAAGAACTCAAACGCGTCACGACAGCAACAAACCCCAAATCATTCGAATTTTAACACTGCAATGAAACCAATGAAACCACGTGGAGCTCTCAGACGCAGACACGATGGAGCTTGTTTTTTCTGCGTCGACGAAACTCAGGAGCATCGATTTAGCGACCCGGTGCACCACTACACAAACTGCACTGCTTTATAATCCGACTGAGAACTATCGACGACAGAATCTTGCTCGTCGATGTTGGTGTGGCAAATAACACGTAGCACTGATGATTAAACGATGGAATCAGAGACGTAGTCGGTCATGCTCGCATATTTGTTGATTGTCACCAAGCAATCACTTTTTTTGTACGCGGTGTTCGGATTCATCCGCCAAGCTCCTGACTTTTGCGGGTTGCGATCTGATATCAGCCTCCCGAAGCTGGTGGATCAAACGGTAGATAGCGTATCTCACTCGCTGTTGCAGGCTGCTCACCGCGTCCGTGTAACCAGAGCGAACTGAAAACGACAACAACTACGCTGAGACTGCAGTGGCTACCTTTCACATTCCTGAAGATATCAACTGAACGTACCTTTCACAGTTTTTCTTGCGCTCTGTGAGAGGTAACCACTGCGTCAACGCAACTATTGTTGTCGTTTCCAGGCGGCTCATTTCTTGATCGCCACGCCGGGAAGCTACGCGTCCACAGCGTGTGCGCAACGTATAATGGTCACTACACTCATTCTGGGACGGTGCAATCGCAGACGTAGTCGGTCACGCCTGCCACCGGAACGCTGAGAACTTGATCAGGGGGCTCACGTACAGCACTGAAACGCCACAGCGCTCGAAACAACGCGAGCTGCTGACGCCATTTCATGACACAGACACAGCGACGAAGCCCAATGTTGTCCTCATTTCATGGTGAGCGCAGCTAAGCATGCTCGGTGCATGCTCCGATTATCCTTTCAGCGCACTTCCATAGTAAACTTTCGTTCACTAAAAGACACTTTAGAGAGGCCACTGATAAGTCACTGCACGAATACTTACAAGATCCTTCGAGCTTACTTCCATAACGTTCTTCGAGTGTACTGAAATATACCCAGGGCAGGCTACTAGTAAGACGCTTCGCATGAACATAGAAGCTACTTAGGTCTCAGCTAGTTTACTAAAAGTATACTATTACAGTACTCACTTTAAGCATACTAAGAAAGGACACTAATAGTACAAGCCTACTTTTGGCTAGCATCCTTTAAGGACAATTTTAGTACACTTCTTGAGAATGAGTATCTTAAAAGACCGTAAAGTATACTTAAAGTAACCTAGTTTTCGCTAAGGGAACTGCCGCCGCCACGGTCACCGTGACCGAAAGATACAGCGCCGAACGCGGATCGTCGGAGGCCGTGGTCGTTCAATATTTTGCTTTCACCGACACAACTGCCGCCGCCACGGTCACCGTGACCGAAAGGGACAGCGCCGAAAGCGGATCGTCGGAGGCCGTGCTCGTTAAAAAATTTGCTTTCAACGGCACAACTGCCGCCGCCACGGTCACCGTGAGCGAAAGAGACATCGCCGAACGCGGATCGTCGGAGGCCGTGGTCGTTCAATTATTCGCTTTCACCGACGCAACTGCCGCTGCCACGGTCACCGTGAGCAAAAGAGACAGCGCCGAACGCGGATCGTCGGAGGCCGTGCTCGTTCAATATTTCGCTTTCACCGACAAAACTGCCGCCGCCACGGTCATCGTTACCGAAAGAGACAGCGCCGAACACGGATCGTCGGACGCCGTGGTCATTCAATAATTCGCTTTCACCGAAAAACTGCCGCCGCAACGGTCACCGTGAGCGAAAGAGACAGCGCCAAACGCGGATCGTCGGAGGCCGTGCTCGTTCAATAATTCGCTTTCACCGACACAACTGCCGCCGCCACGGTCACCGTGAGCGAAAGAGACAGCGCCGAAAGCGGATCGTGTGAGGCCGTGCTCGTTCAATAATTCGCTTTCACCGACACAACTGCCGCCACCACGGTCACCGTGAGCGAAAGAGACAGCGCCGACCGCGGATCGCCGGAGGCCGTGCTTGTTCAATAATTCGCTTCCACCGACACAACTGCCGCCGCCACGTTGACCGTGATCGAAAGAGACAGCGCCGAACGCGGATTGTCGGAGGCCGTGGTCGTTCAATATTTCGCTTTCACCGACACAACTGCCGCCGCCACGGTCACCGTGACCGAAAAAGACAGCGCCGAAAGCGGATCGTCGAAGGCCATGGTCGTTCAATAATTCGCTTTCACCGACACAACTGCTGCCGTCACGGTCACCGTGACCGAAAGGGACAGCGCCGAAAGCGGATCGTCGGAGGCCGTGCTCGTTAAAAAATTTGCTTTCAACGGCACAACTGCCGCCGCGACGGTCACCGTGAGCGAAAGAGACAGCGCCGAACGCGGATCGTCGGAGGCCGTGCTCGTTCAAAAATTCGCTTTCACCGACAAAACAGCCGCCGCCACGGTCACCGTAACCGAAAGAGACAGCGCCGAAAGCGGATCGTCGGAGGCCGTGCTCGTTCAAAAATTTGCTTTCAACGACACAACTGCCGCCGCCACGGTCACCGTGAGCGAAAGAGACTGCGCCGAAAGCGAATCGTCGGAGGCCGTGCTCGTTCAATAATTCGCTTTCACCAACAAAACTGCCGCCGCCACGGTCATCGTTACCGAAAGAGACAGCGCCGAACACGGATCGTCGGACGCCGTGGTCATTCAATAATTCGCTTTCACCGACACAACTGCCGCGGCAACGGTCACCGTGAGCGAAAGAGACAGCGCCAAACGCGGATCGTCGGAGGCCGTGCTCGTTCAAAAATTCGCTTTCACCGACACAACTGCCGCCGCCACGGTCACCGTGAGCGAAAGAGACAGCGCCGACCGCGGATCGCCGGAGACCGTGCCCGTTCAATAATTCGCTTCCACCGACACAACTGCCGCCGCCACGGTCACCGTGAGCAAAAGAGACAGCGCCGAACGCGAATCTTCGGAGGCCGTGCTCGTTCAATAATTCGCTTTCACCGAGAAAACTGCCGCCGCCACGGTCACCGTGACCGAAAGAGACAGCGCCGAAAGCGGATCGTCGGAGGCCGTGGTCGTTCAATAATTCGCTTTCACCGACACAACTGCTGCCGCCACGGTCACCGTGACCGAAAGAGACAGCGCCGAACGCGGATCGTCGGAGGCCGTGGTCGTCCAATAATTCGCTTTCACCGACACAACTGCCGCTTCCACGGTCACAGTGAGCAAAAGAGACAGCGCCGAACGCAGATCTTCGGAGGCCGTGCTCGTTCACTAATTCGCTTTCACCGACAAAACTGCCGCCGCCACGGTCACCGTGACCGAAAAAGACAGCGCCGAACGCGGATCGTCGGAGGCCGTGGTCGTTCAATATTTCACTTTCACCGACACAACTGCCGCCGCCACGGTCACCGTGACCGAAAGAGACAGCGCCGAAAGCGGATCGTCGGAGGCCGTGGTCGTTCAATAATTCGCTTTCACCGACACAACTGCTGCCGCCACGGTCACCGTGACCGAAAGAGACAGCGCCGAACGCGGATCGTCGGAGGCCGTGGTCGTTTAATAATTCGCTTTTACTTTAACAACTGCCGCTGCCACGGTCACCGTGAGCAAAAGAGACAGCGCCGAACGCGGATCGTCGGAGGCCGTGGTCGTTCAATATTTCGCTTTCACCGACAAAAATGCCGCCGCCACGGTCACCGTGACCGAAAAAGACAGCGCCGAACACGGATCGTCGGAGGCCGTGGTCGTTCAATAATTCGCTTTCACCGACACAACTGCCGCTGCCACGGTCACCGTGAGCAAAAGAGACAGCGCCGAACGCGGATCTTCGGAGGCCGTGCTCGTTCAATAATTCACTTTCACCGAAAAAACTGCCGCCGCCACGGTCACCGTGATCGAAAGAGACAGCGCCGAACGCGGATCGTCGGAGGCCGTGGTCGTTCAATAATTCGCTTTCACCGACACAACTGCCGCCGCCACGGTCACCGTGAGCGAAAGAGACAGCGCCGAACGCGGATCGTCGGAGGCCGTGGTCGTTCAATAATTCGCTTTCACCGACACAACTGCCGCCGCCACGGTCACCGTGAGCGAAAGAGACAGCGCCGACCGCGGATCGCCGGAGACCGTGCCCGTTCAATAATTCGCTTCCACCGACACAACTGCCGCCGCCACGGTCACCGTGAGCAAAAGAGACAGCGCCGAACGCGAATCTTCGGAGGCCGTGCTCGTTCAATAATTCGCTTTCACCGAGAAAACTGCCGCCGCCACGGTCACCGTGACCGAAAGAGACAGCGCCGAACGCGGATCATCGGAGGCCATGGTCGTTCAATAATTTGCTTTCACCGACACAACCGCCGCCGCCACGGTCACCGTGAGCGAAAGAGACAGCGCCGAACGCGGGTCGTCGAAGGCCGTGGTCGTTCAATAATTCGCATCCACCGACACAATGCCGCCGCCACGGTCACCGTGACCGAAAGAGACAGCGCCGAACGCGGATCGTCGGAGGCCGTGGTCGTTCAATAATTCGCTTTCACCGACACAACTGCCGCCGCCACGGTCACCGTGAGCGAAAGAGACAGCGCCGAACACGGATCGTCGGAGGCCGTGGTCGTACAATAATTCGCTTTCACCGACACAACTGCGCCGCCACGGTCACCGTGACCGAAAGAGACAGCGCCGAACGCGGATCGTCGGAGCCCGTGGTCGTTCAATATTTCGCTTTCACCGACACAACTGCCGCCGCCACGGTCACCGTGACCGAAAGAGACAGCGCCGAAAGCGGATCGTCGGAGGCCGTGCTCGTTCAAAAATTTGCTTTCAACGACACAACTGCCGCCGCCACGGTCACCGCGAGCGAAAGAGACAGCGCCGAACGCGGATCGTCGGAGGCCGTGCTCGTTCAATAATTCGCTTTCACCGACAAAACAGCCGCCGCCACGGTCACCGTAACCGAAAGAGACAGCGCCGAAAGCGGATCGTCGGAGGCCGTGCTAGTTCAAAAATTTGCTTTCAACGACACAACTGCCGCCGCCACGGTCACCGTGAGCGAAAGAGACAGCGCCGAAATCGAATCGTCGGAGGCCGTGCTCGTTCAATAATTCGCTTTCACCGACACAACTGCCGCTGCCACGGTCACCGTGAGCAAAAGAGACAGCGCCGAACGCGGATCGTCGGAGGCCGTGCTCGTTCAATAATTCGCTTTCACCGACAAAACTGCCGCCGCCACGGTCATCGTTACCGAAAGAGACAGCGCCGAACACGGATCGTCGGACGCCGTGGTCATTCAATATTTCGCTTTCACCGACACAACTGCCGCGGCAACGGTCACCGTGAGCGAAAGAGACAGCGCCAAACGCGGATCGTCGGAGGCCGTGCTCGTTCAATAATTCGCTTTCACCGACACAACTGCCGCCGCCACGGTCACCGTGAGCGAAAGAGACAGCGCCGAAAGCGGATCGTGTGAGGCCGTGCTCGTTCAATAATTCGCTTTCACCGACACAACTGCCGCCGCCACGGTCACCGTGAGCGAAAGAGACAGCACCGACCGCGGATCGCCGGAGGCCGTGCTCGTTCAATAATTCGCTTCCACCGACACAACTGCCGCCGCCACGGTCACCGTGAGCAAAAGAGACAGCGCCGAACGCGGATCTTCGGAGGCCGTGCTCGTTCAATAATTCGCTTTCACCGACAAAACTGCCGCCGCCACGGTCACCGTGACCGAAAGAGACAGCGCCGAAAGCGGATCGTCGGAGGCCGTGGTCGTTCAATAATTCGCTTTCACCGACACAACTGCTGCCGCCACGGTCACCGTGACCGAAAGAGACAGCGCCGAACGCGGATCGTCGGAGGCCGTGGTCGTTCAATAATTCGCTTTCACCGACACAACTGCAGCTGCCACGGTCACCGTGAGCAAAAGAGACAGCGCCGAACGCGGATCTTCGGAGGCCGTGCTCGTTCAAGAATTCACTTTCACCGACAAAACTGCCGCCGCCACGGTCACCGTGACCTAAAAAGACAGCGCCGAACGCGGATCGTCGGAGGCCGTGGTCGTTCAATAATTCGCTTTCACCGACACAACTGCCGCTGCCACGGTCACCGTGAGCGAAAGAGACAGCGCCGAACGCGGATCGTCGGAGGCCGTGGTCGTTCAATAATTCGCATTCACCGACACAACTGCCGCCGCCACGGTCACCCTGACCGAAAGAGACAGCGCCGAAAGCGGATCGTCGGAGGCCGTGCTCGTTCAATATTTTGCTTTCACCGACACAACTGCCGCCGCCACGGTCACCGTGAGCGAAAGAGACAGCGCCGAACGCGGATCGTCGGAGGCCGTTCTCGTTCAATAATTCGCTTTCACCGACACAATTGCCGCCACCACGGTCACCGTGAGCGAAAGAGACAGCGCCGAACGCGGATCGTCGGAGGCCGTGCTTGTTCAATATTTCGCTTCCACCGACACAACTGCCGCCGCCACGTTCACCGTGATCGAAAGAGACAGCGCCGAACGCGGATCGTCGGAGGCCGTGGTCGTTCAATATTTCGCTTTCACCGACACAACTGCCGCCGCCACGGTCACCGTGACCAAAAGAGACAGCGCCGAAAGCGGATCGTCGGAGGCCGTGGTCGTTCAATAATTCGCTTTCACCGTCACAACTGCCGCTGCCACGGTCACCGTGAGCAAAAGAGACAGCGCCGAACGCGGATCTTCGGAGGCCGTGCTCGTTCAATATATTGCTTTCACGGACAAAACTGCCGCCGCCACGGTCACCGTGACCGAAAAAGACAGCGCCGAACACGGATCGTCGGAGGCCGTGGTCGTTCAATAATTCGCTTTCACCGACACAACTGCCGCTGCCACGGTCACCGTGAGCAAAAGAAACAGCGCCGAACGCGGATCTTCGGAGGCCGTGCTCGTTCAATAATTCGCTTTCACCGAAAAAACTGCCGCCGCCACGGTCACCGTGATTGAAAGAGACAGCGCCGAACGCGGATCGTCGGAGGCCGTGGTCGTTCAATAATTCGGTTTCACCGACACAACTGCCGTCGCCACGGTCACCGTGAGCGAAAGAGACAGCGCCGAACGCGGATCGTCGGAGGCCGCGGTCGTTCAATATTTCGCTTTCACCGACAAAACTGCCGCCGCCACGGTCACCGTGACCGAAAGAGACAGCGCCGAACGCGCATCATCGGAGGCCATGGTCGTTCAATATTTTCTTTCACCGACACAACCGCCGCCGCCACGGTCACCGTGAGCGAAAGAGACAGCTCCGAACGCGGGTCGTCGGAGGCCGTGGTCGTTCAATAATTCGCGTTCACCGACACAATGCCGTCGCCACGGTGACCGTGACCGAAAGAGACAGCGCCGAACGCGGATCGTCTTAGGCCGTGGTCGTTCAATATTTCGCTTTCACCGACACAACTGCCGCCGCCACGGTAACCGTGACCGAAAGAGACAGCGCCGAAAGCGGATCGTCGGAGGCCGTGCTCGTTCAAAAATTTGCTTTCAACGACACAACTGCCGCCGCCACGGTCACCGTGAGCGAAAGAGACAGCGCCGAACGCGGATCGTCGGAGGCCATGCTCGTTCAATAATTCGCTTTCACTGACAAAACTGCCGCCACCACGGTCACCGTGACCGAAAGAGACAGCGCCGAAAGAGGATCGTCGGAGGCCGTGCTCGTTCAAAAATTTGCTTTCAACGACACAACTGCCGCCGCCACGGTCACCGTGAGCGAAAGAAACAGCGCCGAACGCGGATCGTCGGAGGCCGTGGTCGTTCAATATTTCGCTTTCACCGACACAACTGCCGCCGCCACTGTCACCGTGACCGAAAGAGACAGCGCCGAAAGCGGATCGTCGGAGGCAGTGCTCGTTCAAAAATTTGCTTTCAACGACACAACTGCCGCCGCCACGGTCACCGTGAGCGAAACAGACAGCGCCGAACGCGGATCGTCGGAGGCCATGCTCGTTCAATATTTCGCTTTCACCGACAAAACTGCCGCCGCCACGGTCAGCGTGACCGAAAGAGACAGCGCCGAAAGCGGATCGTCGGAGGCCCTGCTCGTTCAAAAATTTGCTTTCAACGACACAACTGCCGCCGCCACGGTCACCGTGAGCGAAAGAAACAGCGCCGAAAGCGAATCGTCGGAGGCCGTGCTCGTTCAATATTTTGCTTTCACCGACACAACTGCCGCTGCCACGGTCACCGTGAGCAAAAGAGACAGCACCGAACGCGGATCGTCGGAGGCCGTGCTCGTTCAATATTTCGCTTTCACCGACAAAACTGCCGCCGCCACGGTCATCGTTACCGAAAGAGACAGCGCCGAACACGGATCGTCGGACGCCGTGGTCATTCAATAATTCGCTTTCACCGACACAACTGCCGCCGCAACGGTCACCGTGAGCGAAAGAGACAGCGCCAAACGCGGATCGTCGGAGGCCGTGCTCGTTCAATAATTCGCTTTCACCGACACAACTGCCGCCGCCACGGTCATCGTGAGCGAAAGAGACAGCGCCGAAAGCGGATCGTGTGAGTCCGTGCTCGTTCAATAATTCGCTTTCACCGACACAACTGCCGCCGCCACGGTCACCGTGAGCGAAAGAGAGCGCCGAACGCGGATCGCCGGAGGCCGTGCTCGTTCAAAAATTCGCTTCCACCGACACAACTGCCGCCGCCACGTTCACCGTGATCGAAAGAGACAGCGCCGAACGCGGATTGTCGGAGGCCGTGGTCGTTCAAAATTTCGCTTTCACCGACACAACTGCCGCGCCACGGTCACCGTGACCGAAAGAGACAGCGCCGAAAGCGGATCGTCGGAGGCCGTGATCGTTCAATATTTCGCTTTCACCGACACAACTGCTGCCGCCACGGTCACCGTGACCGAAAGAGACAGCGCCGAACGCGGATCGTCGGAGGCCGTGGTCGTTCAATATTTCGCTTTCACCGACACAACTGCCGCTGCCACGGTCACCGTGAGCAAAAGAGACAGCGCCGAACGCGGATCTTCGGAGGTCGTGCTCGTTCAATAATTCGCTTTCACCGACAAAACTGCCGCCGCCACGGTCACCGTGACCGAAAAAGACAGCGCCGAACGCGGATCGTCGGAGGCCGTGGTCGTTCAATAATTCGCTTTCACCGACACAACTGCCGCTGCCACGGTCACCGTGAGCGAAAGAGACAGCGCCAAACGCGGATCGTCGGAGGCCGTGCTCGTTCAATAATTCGCTTTCACCGACACAACTGCCGCCGCCACGGTCACCGTGAGCGAAAGAGACAGCGCCGAAAGCGGATCGTGTGAGGCCGTGCTCGTTCAATATTTCGCTTTCACCGACACAACAGCCGCCGCCACGGTCACCGTGAGCGAAAGAGACAGCGCCGAACGCGGATCGCCGGAGGCCGTGCTCGTTCAATAATTCGCTTCCACCGACACAACTGCCGCCGCCACGGTCACCGTGACCGAAAGAGACAGCGCCGAAAGCGGATCGTCGGAGGCCGTGGTCGTTCAATAATTCGCTTTCACCGACACAACTGCCGCCGCCACGGTCACCCTGACCGAAAGAGACAGCGGCGAAAGCGGATCGTCGGAGGCCGTGCTCGTTCAATAATTTGCTTTCACCGACACAACTGCCGCCGCCACGGTCACCGTGAGCGGAAGAGACAGCGCCGAACGCGGATCGTCGGAGGCCGTTCTCGTTCAATATTTCGCTTTCACCGACACAATTGCCACCGCCACGGTCACCGTGAGCGAAAGAGACAGCGCCGAACGCGGATCGTCGGAGGCCGTGCTCGTTCAATATTTCGCTTCCACCGACACAACTGCCGCCGCCACGGTCACCCTGACCGAAAGAGACAGCGCCGAAAGCGGATCGTCGGAGGCCGTGCTCGTTCAATAATTTGCTTTCACCGACACAACTGCCGCTGCCACTGTCACCGTGAGCAAAAGAGACAGCGCCGAACGCGGATCTTCGGAGGCCGTGCTCGTTCAAATATTCGCTTTCACCGACAAAACTGCCGCCGCCACGGTCAACGTGACCGAAAAAGACAGCGCCGAATGCGGATCGTCGGAGGCCGTGGTCGTTCAATAATTCGCTTTCACCGACACAACTGCCGCTGCCACGGTCACCGTGAGCGAAAGAGACAGCGGCGAACGCGGATCGTCGGAGGCCGTGGTCGTTCAATAATTCGCTTTCACCGAAAAAACTGCCGCCGCCACGGTCACCGTGATCGAAAGAGACAGCGCCGAACGCGGATCGTCGGAGGCCGTGGTCGTTCAATAATTCGCTTTCACCGACACAACTGCCGCCGCCACGGTCACCGTGAGCGAAAGAGACAGCGCCGAACGCGGATCGTCGGAGGCCGTGGTCGTTCAATAATTCGCTTTCACCGACAAAACTGCCGCCGCCACGGTCACCGTGACCGAAAGAGACAGCGCCGAACGCGGATCATCGGAGGCCATGGTCGTTCAATAATTTGCTTTCACCGACACAACTGCCGCCGCCACGGTCACCGTGAGCGAAAGAGACAGCGCCGAACGCGGATCGTCGGAGGCCGTGGTCGTTCAATAATTCGCTTTCACCGACACAACTGCCGCCGCCAAGGTCACCGTGAGCGAAAGAGAGCGCCAAATACGGATCGTCGGAGGCCGTGGTCGTTCAATAATTCGCTTTCACCGACACAACTGCGCCGCCACGGTCACCGTGACCGAAAGAGACAGCGCCGAACGCGGATCGTCGGAGGCCGTGGTCGTTCAATATTTCGCTTTCACCGACACAACTGCCGCCACCACGGTCACCGTGACCGAAAGAGACAGCGCCGAATGCGGATCGTCGGAGGCCGTGCTCGTTCAAAAATTTGCTTTCAACGACACAACTGCCGCCGCCACGGTCACCGTGAGCGAAAGAGACAGCGCCGAACGCGGATCGTCGGAGGCCATGCTCGTTCAATAATTCGCTTTTACCGACAAAACTGCCGCCGCCACGGTCACCGTGACCGAAAGAGACAGCGCCGAAAGCGGATCGTCGGAGGCCGTGCTCGTTCAAAAATTTGCTTTCAACGACACAACTGCCGCCGCCACGGTCACCGTGAGCGAAAGAAACAGCGCCGAGAGCGAATCGTCGGAGGCCATGCTCGTTCAATATTTCGCTTTCACCGACACAACTGCCGCTGCCACGGTCACCGTGAGCAAAAGAGACAGCACCGAACGCGGATCGTCGGAGGCCGTGCTCGTTCAATATTTCGCTTTCACCGACAAAACTGCCGCCACCACGGTCATCGTTACCGAAAGAGACAGCGCCGAACACAGATCGTCGGACGCCGTGGTCATTCAATAATTCGCTTTCACCGACACAACTGCCGCCGCAACGGTCACCGTGAGCGAAAGAGACAGCGCCAAACGCGGATCGTCGGAGGCCGTGCTCGTTCAATAATTCGCTTTCACCGACACAACTGCCGCCGCCACGGTCATCGTGAGCGAAAGAGACAGCGCCGAAAGCGGATCGTGTGAGGCCGTGCTCGTTCAATAATTCGCTTTCACCGACACAACTGCCGCCGCCACGGTCACCGTGAGCGAAAGAGACAGCGCCGAACGCGGATCGCCGGAGGCCGTGCTCGTTCAATATTTCGCTTCCACCGACACAACTGCCGCCGCCACGTTCACCGTGATCGAAAGAGACAGCGCCGAACGCGGATTGTCGGAGGCCGTGGTCGTTCAAAATTTCGCTTTCACCGACACAACTGCAGCCGCCACGGTCACCGTGACCGAAAGAGACAGCGCCGAAAGCGGATCGTCGGAGGCCGTGATCGTTCAATAATTCGCTTTCACCGACACAACTGCTGCTGCCACGGTCACCGTGACCGAAAGAGACAGCGCCGAACGCGGATCGTCGGAGGCCATGGTTGTTCAATAATTCGCTTTCACCGACACAACTGCCGCTGCCACGGTCACCGTGAGCAAAAGAGACAGCGCCGAACGCGGATCTTCGGAGGCCGTGCTCGTTCAATAATTCGCTTTCACCGACAAAACTGCCGCCGCCACGGTCACCGTGACCGAAAAAGACAGCGCCGAACGCGGATCGTCGGAGGCCGTGGTCGTTCAATAATTCGCTTTCACCGACACAACTGCCGCTGCCACGGTCACCGTGAGCGAAAGAGACAGCGCCAAACGCGGATCGTCGGAGGCCGTGCTCGTTCAATAATTCGCTTTCACCGACACAACTGCCGCCGCCACGGTCACCGTGAGCGAAAGAGACAGCGCCGAAAGCGGATCGCCGGAGGCCGTGCTCGTTCAATAATTCGCTTCCACCGACACAACTGCCGCCGCCACGTTCACCGTGATCGAAAGAGACAGCGCCGAACGCGGATTGTCGGAGGCCGTGGTCGTTCAAAATTTCGCTTTCACCGACACAACTGCCGCCGCCACGGTCACCGTGACCGAAAGAGACAGCGCCGAAAGCGGATCGTCGGAGGCCGTGGTCGTTCAATAATTCGCTTTCACCGACACAACTGCCGCCGCCACGGTCACCCTGACCGAAAGAGACAGCGCCGAAAGCGGATCGTCGGAGGCCGTGCTCGTTCAATAATTTGCTTCCCATGACACAACTGCCGCCGCCACGGTCACCGTGAGCGGAAGAGACAGCGCCGAACGCGGATCGTCGGAGGCCGTTCTCGTTCAATATTTCGCTTTCACCGACACAATTGCCGCCGCCACGGTCACCGTGAGCGAAAGAGACAGCGCCGAACGCGGATCGTCGGAGGCCGTGCTCGTTCAATATTTCGCTTCCACCGACACAACTGCCGCCGCCACGGTCACCCTGACCGAAAGAGACAGCGCCGAAAGCGGATCGTCGGAGGCCGTGCTCGTTCAATAATTTGCTTTCACCGACACAACTGCCGCTGCCACGGTCACCGTGAGCAAAAGAGACAGCGCCGAACGCGGATCTTCGGAGGCCGTGCTCGTTCAATAATTCGCTTTCACCGACAAAACTGCCGCCGCCACGGTCACCGTGACCGAAAAAGACAGCGCCGAACGCGGATCGTCGGAGGCCATGGTCGTTCAATAATTCGCTTTCACCGACACAACTGCCGCTGCCACAGTCACCGTGAGCGAAAGAGACAGCGCCGAACGCGGATCGTCGGAGGCCGTGGTCGTTCAATAATTCGCTTTCACTGACACAACTGCCGCCACCACGGTCACCCTGACCGAAAGAGACAGCGCCGAAAGCGGATCGTCGGAGGCCGTGCTCGTTCAATATTTTGCTTTCACCGACGCAACTGCCGCCGCCACGGTCACCGTGAGCGAAAGAGACAGCGCCGAACGCGGATCGTCGGAGGCCGTTCTCGTTCAATATTTCGCTTTCACCGACACAATTGCCGCCGCCACGGTCACCGTGAGCGAAAGAGACAGCGCCGAACGCGGATCGTCGGAGGCCGTGCTCGTTCAATATTTCGCTTCCACCGACACAACTGCCGCCGCCACGTTCACCGTGATCGAAAGAGACAGCGCCGAACGCGGATCGTCGGAGGCCGTGGTCGTTCAATATTTCGCTTTCACCGACACAACTGCCGCCGCCACGGTCACCGTGACCGAAAGAGACAGCGCCGGAAGCGGATCGTCGGAGGCCGTGGTCGTTCAATAATTCGCTTTCACCGACACAACTGCTACCGCCACGCTCACCGTGACCGAAAGAGACAGCGCCGAACGCGGATCGTCGGAGGCCGTGCTCGTTCAATATTTCGCTTCCACCGACACAACTGCCGCCGCCACGTTCACCGTGATCGAAAGAGACAGCGCCAAACGCGGATCGTCGGAGGCCGTGGTCGTTCAATATTTCGCTTTCACCGACACAACTGCCGCCGCCACGGTCACCGTGACCGAAAGAGACAGCGCCGAAAGCGGATCGTCGCAGGCCGTGGTCGTTCAATATTTCGCTTTCACCGACACATTTGCTGCCGCCACGGTCACCGTGACCGAAAGAGACAGCGCCGAACGCGGATCGTCGGAGGCCGTGGTCGTTCAATAATTCGCTTTCACCGTCACAACTGCCGCTGCCACGGTCACCGTGAGCAAAAGAGACAGCGCCGAACGCGGATCTTCGGAGGCCGTGCTCGTTCAATATTTCGCTTTCACCGACAAAACTGCCGCCGCCACGGTCACCGTGACCGAAAAAGACAGCGCCGAACACGGATCGTTGGAGGCCGTGGTCGTTCAATAATTCGCTTTCACCGACACAACTGCCGCTGCCACGGTCACCATGAGCAAAAGAGACAGCGCCGGACGCGGATCTTCGGAGGCCGTGCTCGTTCAATATTTCGCTTTCACCGAAAAAACTGCCGCCGCCACGGTCACCGTGATCGAAAGAGACAGCGACGAACGCGGATCGTCGGAGGCCGTGGTCGTTCAATAATTCGCTTTCACCGACACAACTGCCGCTGCCAAGGTCACCGTGAGCGAAAGAGACAGCGCCGAACGCGGATCGTCGGAGGCCGTGGTCGTTCAATAATTCGCTTTCACCGACAAAACTGCCGCCGCCACGGTCACCGTGACCGAAAGAGACAGCGCCGAACGCGAATCATCGGAGGCCATGGTCGTTCAATAATTTGCTTTCACCGACACAACCGCCTCCGCCACGGTCACCGTGAGCGAAAGAGACAGCGCCGAACGCGGGTCGTCGGAGGCCGTGGTCGTTCAATAATTCGCGTTCACCGACACAATGCCGCCGCCACGGTCACCGTGACCGAAAGAGACAGCGCCGAACGCGGATCGTCGGAGGCCGTGGTCGTTCAATAATTCGCTTTCACCGACACAACTGCCGCCGCCACGGTCACCGTGAGCGAAAGAGACAGCGCCGAACGCGGATCGTCGGAGGCCGTGGTCGTTCAATAATTCGCTTTCACCGACAAAACTGCCGCCGCCACGGTCACCGTGACCGAAAGAGACAGCGCCGAACGCGGATCGTCGGAGGCCGTGGTCGTTCAATAATTCGCTTTCACCGACAAAACTGCCGCCGCCACGGTCACCGTGACCGAAAGAGACAGCGCCGAACGCGGATCATCGGAGGCCATGGTCGTTCAATAATTTGCTTTCACCGACACAACTGCCGCCGCCACGGTCACCGTGAGCGAAAGAGACAGCGCCGAACGCGGATCGTCGGAGGCCGTGGTCGTTCAATAATTCGCTTTCACCGACACAACTGCCGCCGCCAAGGTCACCGTGAGCGAAAGAGAGCGCCAAATACGGATCGTCGGAGGCCGTGGTCGTTCAATAATTCGCTTTCACCGCCACAACTGCGCCGCCACGGTCACCGTGACCGAAAGAGACAGCGCCGAACGCGGATCGTCGGAGGCCGTGGTCGTTCAATATTTCGCTTTCACCGACACAACTGCCGCAGCCACGGTCACCGTGACCGAAAGAGACAGCGCCGAATGCGGATCGTCGGAGGCCGTGCTCGTTCAAAAATTTGCTTTCAACGACACAACTGCCGCCGCCACGGTCACCGTGAGCGAAAGAGACAGCGCCGAACGCGGATCGTCGGAGGCCATGCTCGTTCAATAATTCGCTTTTACCGACAAAACTGCCGCCGCCACGGTCACCGTGACCGAAAGAGACAGCGCCGAAAGCGGATCGTCGGAGGCCGTGCTCGTTCAAAAATTTGCTTTCAACGACACAACTGCCGCCGCCACGGTCACCGTGAGCGAAAGAAACAGCGCCGAGAGCGAATCGTCGGAGGCCATGCTCGTTCAATATTTCGCTTTCACCGACACAACTGCCGCTGCCACGGTCACCGTGAGCAAAAGAGACAGCACCGAACGCGGATCGTCGGAGGCCGTGCTCGTTCAATATTTCGCTTTCACCGACAAAACTGCCGCCACCACGGTCATCGTTACCGAAAGAGACAGCGCCGAACACAGATCGTCGGACGCCGTGGTCATTCAATAATTCGCTTTCACCGACACAACTGCCGCCGCAACGGTCACCGTGAGCGAAAGAGACAGCGCCAAACGCGGATCGTCGGAGGCCGTGCTCGTTCAATAATTCGCTTTCACCGACACAACTGCCGCCGCCACGGTCATCGTGAGCGAAAGAGACAGCGCCGAAAGCGGATCGTGTGAGGCCGTGCTCGTTCAATAATTCGCTTTCACCGACACAACTGCCGCCGCCACGGTCACCGTGAGCGAAAGAGACAGCGCCGAACGCGGATCGCCGGAGGCCGTGCTCGTTCAATATTTCGCTTCCACCGACACAACTGCCGCCGCCACGTTCACCGTGATCGAAAGAGACAGCGCCGAACGCGGATTGTCGGAGGCCGTGGTCGTTCAAAATTTCGCTTTCACCGACACAACTGCAGCCGCCACGGTCACCGTGACCGAAAGAGACAGCGCCGAAAGCGGATCGTCGGAGGCCGTGATCGTTCAATAATTCGCTTTCACCGACACAACTGCTGCTGCCACGGTCACCGTGACCGAAAGAGACAGCGCCGAACGCGGATCGTCGGAGGCCATGGTCGTTCAATAATTCGCTTTCACCGACACAACTGCCGCTGCCACGGTCACCGTGAGCAAAAGAGACAGCGCCGAACGCGGATCTTCGGAGGCATTGCTCGTTCAATAATTCGCTTTCACCGACAAAACTGCCGCCGCCATGGTCACCGTGACCGAAAAAGACAGCGCCGAACGCGGATCGTCGGAGGCCGTGGTCGTTCAATAATTCGCTTTCACCGACACAACTGCCGCTGCCACGGTCACCGTGAGCGAAAGAGACAGCGCCAAACGCGGATCGTCGGAGGCCGTGCTCGTTCAATAATTCGCTTTCACCGACACAACTGCCGCCGCCACGGTCACCGTGAGCGAAAGAGACAGCGCCGAAAGCGGATCGTGTGAGGCCGTGCTCGTTCAATAATTCGCTTTCACCGACACAACTGCCGCTGCCACGGTCACCGTGAGCGAAAGAGACAGCGCCGAACGCGGATCGCCGGAGGCCGTGCTCGTTCAATAATTCGCTTCCACCGACACAACTGCCGCCGCCACGTTCACCGTGATCGAAAGAGACAGCGCCGAACGCGGATTGTCGGAGGCCGTGGTCGTTCAAAATTTCGCTTTCACCGACACAACTGCCGCCGCCACGGTCACCGTGACCGAAAGAGACAGCGCCGAAAGCGGATCGTCGGAGGCCGTGGTCGTTCAATATTTCGCTTTCACCGACACAACTGCCGCCGCCACGGTCACCCTGACCGAAAGAGACAGCGCCGAAAGCGGATCGTCGGAGGCCGTGCTCGTTCAATAATTTGCTTCCCATGACACAACTGCCGCCGCCACGGTCACCGTGAGCGGAAGAGACAGCGCCGAACGCGGATCGTCGGAGGCCGTTCTCGTTCAATATTTCGCTTTCACCGACACAATTGCCGCCGCCACGGTCACCGTGAGCGAAAGAGACAGCGCCGAACGCGGATCGTCGGAGGCCGTGCTCGTTCAATATTTCGCTTCCACCGACACAACTGCCGCCGCCACGGTCACCCTGACCGAAAGAGACAGCGCCGAAAGCGGATCGTCGGAGGCCGTGCTCGTTCAATAATTTGCTTTCACCGACACAACTGCCGCTGCCACGGTCACCGTGAGCAAAAGAGACAGCGCCGAACGCGGATCTTCGGAGGCCGTGCTCGTTCAATAATTCGCTTTCACCGACAAAACTGCCGCCGCCACGGTCACCGTGACCGAAAAAGACAGCGCCGAACGCGGATCGTCGGAGGCCATGGTCGTTCAATAATTCGCTTTCACCGACACAACTGCCGCTGCCACGGTCACCGTGAGCGAAAGAGACAGCGCCGAACGCGGATCGTCGGAGGCCGTGGTCGTTCAATATTTCGCTTTCACTGACACAACTGCCGCCACCACGGTCACCCTGACCGAAAGAGACAGCGCCGAAAGCGGATCGTCGGAGGCCGTGCTCGTTCAATAATTTGCTTTCACCGACGCAACTGCCGCCGCCACGGTCACCGTGAGCGAAAGAGACAGCGCCGAACGCGGATCGTCGGAGGCCGTTCTCGTTCAATATTTCGCTTTCACCGACACAATTGCCGCCGCCACGGTCACCGTGAGCGAAAGAGACAGCGCCGAACGCGGATCGTCGGAGGCCGTGCTCGTTCAATATTTCGCTTTCACCGACACAATTGCCGCCGCCACGGTCACCGTGAGCGAAAGAGACATCGCCGAACGCGGATCGTCGGAGGCCGTGCTCGTTCAATATTTCGCTTCCACCGACACAACTGCCGCCGCCACGTTCACGGTGATCGAAAGAGACAGCGCCGAACGCGGATCGTCGGAGGCCGTGGTCGTTCAATATTTCGCTTTCACCGACCCAACTGCCGCCGCCACGGTCACCGTGACCGAAAGAGACAGCGCCGGAAGCGGATCGTCGGAGGCCGTGGTCGTTCAATAATTCGCTTTCACCGACACAACTGCTACCGCCACGCTCACCGTGACCGAAAGAGACAGCGCCGAACGCGGATCGTCGGAGGCCGTGCTCGTTCAATATTTCGCTTCCACCGACACAACTGCCGCCGCCACGTTCACCGTGATCGAAAGAGACAGCGCCAAACGCGGATCGTCGGAGGCCGTGGTCGTTCAATATTTCGCTTTCACCGACACAACTGCCGCCGCCACGGTCACCGTGACCGAAAGAGACAGCGCCGAAAGCGGATCGTCGCAGGCCGTGGTCGTTCAATATTTCGCTTTCACCGACACATTTGCTGCCGCCACGGTCACCGTGACCGAAAGAGACAGCGCCGAACGCGGATCGTCGGAGGCCGTGGTCGTATAATAATTCGCTTTCACCGTCACAACTGCCGCTGCCACGGTCACCGTGAGCAAAAGAGACAGCGCCGAACGCGGATATTCGGAGGCCGTGCTCGTTCAATATTTCGCTTTCACCGACAAAACTGCCGCCGCCACGGTCACCGTGACCGAAAAAGACAGCGCCGAACACGGATCGTTGGAGGCCGTGGTCGTTCAATAATTCGCTTTCACCGACACAACTGCCGCTGCCACGGTCACCATGAGCAAAAGAGACAGCGCCGGACGCGGATCTTCGGAGGCCGTGCTCGTTCAATATTTCGCTTTCACCGAAAAAATTGCCGCCGCCACGGTCACCGTGATCGAAAGAGACAGCGACGAACGCGGATCGTCGCAGGCCGTGGTCGTTCAATAATTCGCTTTCACCGACACAACTGCCGCTGCCAAGGTCACCGTGAGCGAAAGAGACAGCGCCGAACGCGGATCGTCGGAGGCCGTGGTCGTTCAATAATTCGCTTTCACCGACAAAACTGCCGCCGCCACGGTCACCGTGACCGAAAGAGACAGCGCCGAACGCGAATCATCGGAGGCCATAGTCGTTCAATAATTTGCTTTCACCGACACAACCGCCTCCGCCACGGTCACCGTGAGCGAAAGAGACAGCGCCGAACGCGGGTCGTCGGAGGCCGTGGTCGTTCAATAATTCGCGTTCACCGACACAATGCCGCCGCCACGGTCACCGTGACCGAAAGAGACAGCGCCGAACGCGGATCGTCGGAGGCCGTGGTCGTTCAATAATTCGCTTTCACCGACACAACTGCCGCCGCCACGGTCACCGTGAGCGAAAGAGACAGCGCCGAACGCGGATCGTCGGAGGCCGTGGTCGTTCAATAATTCGCTTTCACCGACAAAACTGCCGCCGCCACGGTCACCGTGACCGAAAGAGACAGCGCCGAACGCGAATCATCGGAGGCCATGGTCGTTCAATAATTTGCTTTCACCGACACAACCGCCTCCGCCACGGTCACCGTGAGCGAAAGAGACAGCGCCGAACGCGGGTCGTCGGAGGCCGTGGTCGTTCAATAATTCGCGTTCACCGACACAATGCCGCCGCCACGGTCACCGTGACCGAAAGAGACAGCGCCGAACGCGATTTGGCGGAGGCCGTGGTCGTTCAATAATTCGCTTTCACCGACACAACTGCCGCCGCCACGGTCACCGTGAGCGAAAGAGACAGCGCCGAACACGGATTGTCGGAGGCCGTGGTCGTTCAATAATTCGCTTTCACCGACACATTTGCGCCGCCACGGTCACCGTGACCGAAAGAGACAGCGCCGAACGCGGATCATCGGAGGCCGTGGTCGTTCAATATTTCGCTTTCACCGACACAACTGCCGCCGCCACGGTCACCGTGACCGAAAGAGACAGCGCCGAAAGCGGATCGTCGGAGGCCGTGCTCGTTCAAAAATTTGCTTTCAACGACACAACTGCCGCCGCCACGGTCACCGTGAGCGAAAGAGACAGCGCCGAACGCGGATCGTCGGAGGCCATGCTCGTTCAATAATTCGCTTTCACCGACAAAACTGCCGCCGCCACGGTCACCGTGACCGAAAGAGACAGCGCCGAACGCGGATCGTCGGAGGCCGTGGTCGTTCAATATTTCGCTTTCACCGACACAACTGCCGCCGCCACGGTCACCGTGACCGAAAGAAACAGCGCCGAAAGCGGATCGTCGGAGGCCGTGCTCGTTCAAAAATTTGCTTTCAACGACACAAGTGCCGCCGCCACGGTCACCGTGAGCGAAAGAAACAGCGCCGAAAGCGAATCGTCGGAGGCCGTGTTCGTTCAATATTTCGCATTCACCGACACAACTGCCGCTGCCACGGTCACAGTGAGCAAAAGAGACAGCGCCGAACGCGGATCGTCGGAGGCCGTGCTCGTTCAATAATTCGCTTTCACCGACAAAACTGCCGCCGCCACGGTCATCGTTACCGAAAGAGACAGCGCCAAACACGGATCGTCGGACGCCGTGGTCATTCAATATTTCGCTTTCACCGACACAACTGCCGCCGCAACGGTCACCGTGAGCGAAAGAGACAGCGCCAAACGCGGATCGTCGGAGGCCGTGGTCGTTCAATATTTCGCTTTCACCGACAAAACTGCCGCCGCCACGGTCACCGTGACCGAAAGAGACAGCGCCGAACGCGGATCATCGGAGGCCATGGTCGTTCAATAATTTGCTTTCACCGACACAACCGCCGCCGCCACGGTCACCATGAGCGAAAGAGACAGCGCCGAACGCGGATCGTCGGAGGCCGTGGTCGTTCAATAATTCGCGTTCACCGACACAATGCCGCCGCCACGGTCACCGTGACCGAAAGAGACAGCGCCGAACACGGATCGTCGGAGGCCGTGGTCGTTCAATAATTCGCTTTCACCGACAGAACTGCCGCCGCCACGGTCACCGTGAGCGAAAGAGACAGCGCCGAACACGGATCGTCGGAGGCCGTGGTCGTTCAATAATTCGCTTTCACCGACACAACTGCGCCGCCACGGTCACCGTGACCGAAAGAGACAGCGCCGAAAGCGGATCGACGGAGGCCGTGGTCGTTCAATAATTCGCTTTCACCGACAAAACTGCCGCCGCCACGGTCACCGTGACCGAAAAATACAGCACCGAACGCGGATCGTCGGAGGCCGTGGTCGTTCAATAATTCGCTTTCACCGACACAACTGCCGCCGCCATGGTCACCGTGAGCGAAAGAGACAGCGCCGAACACGGATCGTCGGAGGCCGTGGTCGTTCAATAATTCGCGTTCACCGACACAATGCCGCCGCCACGGTCACCGTGACCGAAAGAGACAGCGCCGAACACGGATCGTCGGAGGCCGTGGTCGTTCAATAATTCGCTTTCACCGACACAACTGCCGCCGCCACGGTCACCGTGAGCGAAAGAGACAGCGCCGAAGACGGATCGTCGGAGGCCGTGGTCGTTCAATAATTCGCTTTCACCGACACAACTGCGCCGCCACGGTCACCGTGACCGAAAGAGACAGCGCCGAAAGCGGATCGACGGAGGCCGTGGTCGTTCAATAATTCGCTTTCACCGACAAAACTGCCGCCGCCACGGTCACCGTGACCGAAAAAGACAGCGCCGAACGCGGATCGTCGGAGGCCGTGGTCGTTCAATAATTCGCTTTCACCGACACAACTGCCGCTGCCACGGTCACCGTGAGCGAAAGAGGCAGCGCCGAACGCGGATCGTCGGAGGCCGTGGTCGTTCAATAATTCGCTTTCACTGACACAACTGCCGCCGCCACGGTCACCCTGACCGAAAGAGACAGCGCCGAAAGCGGATCGTCGGAGGCCGTGCTCGTTCAATAATTTGCTTTCACCGACGCAACTGCCGCCGCCACGGTCACCGTGAGCGAAAGAGACAGCGCCGAACACGGATCGTCGGAGGCCGTGGTCGTTCAATAATTCGCTTTCACCGACACAACTGCCGCCGCCACGGTCACCGTGAGCGAAAGAGACAGCGCCGAACACGGATCGTCGGAGGCCGTGGTCGTTCAATATTTCGCTTTCACCGACACAACTGCGCCGCCACGGTCACCGTGACCGAAAGAGACAGCGCCGAAAGCGGATCGACGGAGGCCGTGGTCGTTCAATAATTCGCTTTCACCGACAAAACTGCCGCCGCCACGGTCACCGTGACCGAAAAAGACAGCGCCGAACGCGGATCGTCGGAGGCCGTGGTCGTTCAATAATTCGCTTTCACCGACACAACTGCCGCTGCCACGGTCACCGTGAGCGAAAGAGACAGCGCCGAACGCGGATCGTCGGAGGCCGTGGTCGTTCAATAATTCGCTTTCACTGACACAACTGCCGCCGCCACGGTCACCCTGACCGAAAGAGACAGCGCCGAAAGCGGATCGTCGGAGGCCGTGCTCGTTCAAAATTTGCTTTCACCGACGCAACTGCCGCCGCCACGGTCACCGTGAGCGAAAGAGACAGCGCCGAACACGGATCGTCGGAGGCCGTTCTCGTTCAATATTTCGCTTTCACCGACACAATTGCCGCCGCCACGGTCACCGTGAGCGAAAGAGACAGCGCCGAACGCGGATCGTCGGAGGCCGTGCTCGTTCAATATTTCGCTTCCACCGACACAACTGCCGCCGCCACGTTCACCGTGATCGAAAGAGACAGCGCCGAACGCGGATCGTCGGAGGCCGTGGTCGTTCAATATTTCGCTTTCACCGACACAACTGCCGCCGCCACGGTCACCGTGACCGAAAGAGACAGCGCCGAAAGCGGATCGTCGGAGGCCGTGGTCGTTCAATAATTCGCTTTCACCGACACAACTGCTACCGCAACGCTCACCGTGACCGAAAGAGACAGCGCCGAACGCGGATCGTCGGAGGCCGTGCTCGTTCAATATTTCGCTTCCACCGACACAACTGCCGCCGCCACGTTCACCGTGATCGAAAGAGACAGCGCCAAACGCGGATCGTCGGAGGCCGTGGTCGTTCAATATTTCGCTTTCACCGACACAACTGCCGCCGCCACGGTCACCGTGACCGAAAGAGACAGCGCCGAAAGCGGATCGTCGCAGGCCGTGGTCGTTCAATATTTCGCTTTCACCGACACATTTGCTGCCGCCACGGTCACCGTGACCGAAAGAGACAGCGCCGAACGCGGATGGTCGGAGGCCGTGGTCGTTCAATAATTCGCTTTCACCGTCACAACTGCCGCTGCCACGGTCACCGTGAGCAAAAGAGACAGCGCCGAACGCGGATCTTCGGAGGCCGTGCACGTTCAATATTTCGCTTTCACCGACAAAACTGCCGCCGCCACGGTCACCGTGACCGAAAAAGACAGCGCCGAACACGGATCGTTGGAGGCCGTGGTCGTTCAATATTTCGCTTTCACCGACACAACTGCCGCTGCCACGGTCACCATGAGCAAAAGAGACAGCGCCGGACGCGGATCTTCGGAGGCCGTGCTCGTTCAATATTTCGCTTTCACCGAAAAAACTGCCGCCGCCACGGTCACCGTGATCGAAAGAGACAGCGACGAACGCGGATCGTCGGAGGCCGTGGTCGTTCAAAAATTCGCTTTCACCGACACAACTGCCGCCGCCACGGTCACCGTGAGCGAAAGAGACAGCGCCGAACGCGGATCGTCGGAGGCCGTGGTCGTTCAATAATTCGCTTTCACCGACAAAACTGCCGCCGCCATGGTCACCGTGACCGAAAGAGACAGCGCCGAACGCGGATCATCGGAGGTCATGGTCGTTCAATAATTTGCTTTCACCGACACAACCGCCTCCGCCACGGTCACCGTGAGCGAAAGAGACAGCGCCGAACGCGGGTCGTCGGAGGCCGTGGTCGTTCAATAATTCGCGTTCACCGACACAATGCCGCCGCCACGGTCACCGTGACCGAAAGAGACAGCGCCGAACGCGGATCGTCGGAGGCCGTGGTCGTTCAATAATTCGCTTTCACCGACACAACTGCCGCCGCCACGGTCACCGTGAGCGAGAGACAGCGCCGAACACGGATCGTTGGAGGCCGTGGTCGTTCAATAATTCGCTTTCACCGACACATTTGCGCCGCCACGGTCACCGTGACCGAAAGAGACAGCGCCGAACGCGCATCGTCGGAGGCCGTGGTCGTTCAATATTTCGCTTTCACCGACACAACTGCCGCCGCCACGGTCACCGTGACCGAAAGAGACAGCGCCGAAAGCGGATCGTCGGAGGCCGTGCTCGTTCAAAAATTTGCTTTCAACGACACAACTGCCGCCGCCACGGTCACCGTGAGCGAAAGAGACAGCGCCGAACGCGGATCGTCGGAGGCCATGCTCGTTCAATAATTCGCTTTCACCGACAAAACTGCCGCCGCCACGGTCACCGTGACCGAAAGAGACAGCGCCGAACGCGGATCGTCGGAGGCCGTGGTCGTTCAATATTTCGCTTTCACCGACACAACTGCCGCCGCCACGGTCACCGTGACCGAAAGAGACAGCGCCGAAAGCGGATCGTCGGAGGCCGTGCTCGTTCAAAAATTTGCTTTCAACGACACAAGTGCCGCCGCCACGGTCACCGTGAGCGAAAGAAACAGCGCCGAAAGCGAATCGTCGGAGGCCGTGCTCGTTCAATATTTCGCATTCACCGACACAACTGCCGCTGCCACGGTCACAGTGAGCAAAAGAGACAGCGCCGAACGCGGATCGTCGGAGGCCGTGCTCGTTCAATAATTCGCTTTCACCGACAAAACTGCCGCCGCCACGGTCATCGTTACCGAAAGAGACAGCGCCGAACGCGGATCATCGGAGGCCATGATCGTTCAATATTTCGCTTTCACCGACACAACTGCCGCCGCCACGGTCACCGTGACCGAAAGAGACAGCGCCGAAAGCGGATCGTCGGAGGCCGTGCTCGTTCAAAAATTTGCTTTCAACGACACAACTGCCGCCGCCACGGTCAACGTGAGCGAAAGAGACAGCGCCGAACGCGGATCGTCGGAGGCCATGCTCGTTCAATAATTCGCTTTCACCGACAAAACTGCCGCCGCCACGGTCACCGTGACCGAAAGAGACAGCGCCGAACGCGGATCGTCGGAGGCCGTGGTCGTTCAATATTTCGCTTTCACCGACACAACTGCCGCCGCCACGGTCACCGTGACCGAAAGAGACAGCGCCGAAAGCGGATCGTCGGAGGCCGTGCTCGTTCAAAAATTTGCTTTCAACGACACAAGTGCCGCCGCCACGGTCACCGTGAGCGAAAGAAACAGCGCCGAAAGCGAATCGTCGGAGGCCGTGCTCGTTCAATATTTCGCATTCACCGACACAACTGCCGCCGCCACGGTCACCGTGAGCGAAAGAGACAGCGCCGAACACGGATCGTCGGACGCCGTGGTCATTCAATAATTCGCTTTCACCGACACAACTGCCGCCGCAACGGTCACCGTGAGCGAAAGAGACAGCGCCAAACGCGGATCGTCGGAGGCCGTGGTCGTTCAATATTTCGCTTTCACCGACAAAACTGCCGCCGCCACGGTCACCGTGACCGAAAGAGACAGCGCCGAACGCGGATCATCGGAGGCCATGGTCGTTCAATAATTTGCTTTCACCGACACAACCGCCTCCGCCACGGTCACCGTGAGCGAAAGAGACAGCGCCGAACGCGGGTCGTCGGAGGCCGTGGTCGTTCAATAATTCGCGTTCACCGACACAATGCCGCCGCCACGGTCACCGTGACCGAAAGAGACAGCGCCGAACGCGGATCGTCGGAGGCCGTGGTCGTTCAATAATTCGCTTTCACCGACACAACTGCCGCCGCCACGGTCACCATGAGCAAAAGAGACAGCGCCGGACGCGGATCTTCGGAGGCCGTGCTCGTTCAATATTTCGCTTTCACCGACAAAACTGCCGCCGCCACGGTCACCGTGACCGAAAGAGACAGCGCCGAACGCGGATCATCGGAGGCCATGGTCGTTCAATAATTTGCTTTCACCGACACAACCGCCTCCGCCACGGTCACCGTGAGCGAAAGAGACAGCGCCGAACGCGGGTCGTCGGAGGCCGTGGTCGTTCAATAATTCGCGTTCACCGACACAATGCCGCCGCCACGGTCACCGTGACCGAAAGAGACAGCGCCGAACGCGGATCGTCGGAGGCCGTGGTCGTTCAATAATTCGCTTTCACCGACACAACTGCCGCCGCCACGGTCACCATGAGCAAAAGAGACAGCGCCGGACGCGGATCTTCGGAGGCCGTGCTCGTTCAATATTTCGCTTTCACCGAAAAAACTGCCGCCGCCACGGTCACCGTGATCGAAAGAGACAGCGACGAACGCGGATCGTCGGAGACCGTGGTCGTTCAATAATTCGCTTTCACCGACACAACTGCCGCCGCCAAGGTCACCGTGAGCGAAAGAGACAGCGCCAAACGCGGATCGTCGGAGGCCGTGGTCGTTCAATAATTCGCTTTCACCGACAAAACTGCCGCCGCCACGGTCACCGTGACCGAAAGAGACAGCGCCGAACGCGAATCATCGGAGGCCATGGTCGTTCAATAATTTGCTTTCACCGACACAACCGCCTCCGCCACGGTCACCGTGAGCGAAAGAGGCAGCGCCGAACGCGGGTCGTCGGAGGCCGTGGTCGTTCAATAATTCGCGTTCACCGACACAATGCCGCCGCCACGGTCACCGTGACCGAAAGAGACAGCG
This sequence comes from Ixodes scapularis, assembly GCF_016920785.2. Taxonomy (NCBI): domain Eukaryota; kingdom Metazoa; phylum Arthropoda; class Arachnida; order Ixodida; family Ixodidae; genus Ixodes; species Ixodes scapularis. The sequence continues at coordinate 315,686 of NW_024610078.1, read as the reverse complement.
CCGAACGCGGATCGTCGGAGGCCGTGGTCGTTCAATAATTCGCTTTTACCGACACAACTGCCGCCGCCACGGTCACCGTGAGCGAAAGAGACAGCGCCGAACACGGATCGTCGGAGGCCGTGGTCGTTCAATAATTCGCTTTCACCGACACATTTGCGCCGCCACGGTCACCGTGACCGAAAGAGACAGCGCCGAACGCGGATCGTCGGAGGCCGTGGTCGTTCAATATTTCGCTTTCACCGACACAACTGCCGCCACCACGGTCACCGTGACCAAAAGAGACAGCGCCGAAAGTGGATCGTCGGAGGCCGTGCTCGTTCAAAAATTTGCTTTCAACGACACAACTGCCGCCGCCACGGTCACCGTGAGCGAAAGAGACAGCGCCGAACGCGGATCGTCGGAGGCCATGCTCGTTCAATAATTCGCTTTCACCGACAAAACTGCCGCCGCCACGGTCACCGTGACCGAAAGAGACAGCGCCGAACGCGGATCGTCGGAGGCCGTGGTCGTTCAATATTTCGCTTTCACCGACACAACTGCCGCCGCCACGGTCACCGTGACCGAAAGAGACAGCGCCGAAAGCGGATCGTCGGAGGCCGTGCTCGTTCAAAAATTTGCTTTCAACGACACAAGTAACGCCGCCACGGTCACCGTGAGCGAAAGAAACAGCGCCGAAAGCGAATCGTCGGAGGCCGTGTTCGTTCAATATTTCGCATTCACCGACACAACTGCCGCTGCCACGGTCACAGTGAGCAAAAGAGACAGCGCCGAACGCGGATCGTCGGAGGCCGTGCTCGTTCAATAATTCGCTTTCACCGACAAAACTGCCGCCGCCACGGTCATCGTTACCGAAAGAGACAGCGCCAAACACGGATCGTCGGACGCCGTGGTCATTCAATAATTCGCTTTCACCGACACAACTGCCGCCGCAACGGTCACCGTGAGCGAAAGAGACAGCGCCAAACGCGGATCGTCGGAGGCCGTGGTCGTTCAATATTTCGCTTTCACCGACAAAACTGCCGCCGCCACGGTCACCGTGACCGAAAGAGACAGCGCCGAACGCGGATCATCGGAGGCCATGGTCGTTCAATAATTTGCTTTCACCGACACAACCGCCGCCGCCACGGTCACCATGAGCGAAAGAGACAGCGCCGAACGCGGATCGTCGGAGGCCGTGGTCGTTCAATAATTCGCGTTCACCGACACAATGCCGCCGCCACGGTCACCGTGACCGAAAGAGACAGCGCCGAACACGGATCGTCGGAGGCTGTGTCGTTCAATAATTCGCTTTCACCGACACAACTGCCGCCGCCACGGTCACCGTGAGCGAAAGAGACAGCGCCGAACACGGATCGTCGGAGGCCGTGGTCGTTCAATAATTCGCTTTCACCGACACAACTGCGCCGCCACGGTCACCGTGACCGAAAGAGACAGCGCCGAAAGCGGATCGACGGAGGCCGTGGTCGTTCAATAATTCGCTTTCACCGACAAAACTGCCGCCGCCACGGTCACCGTGACCGAAAAAGACAGCGCCGAACGCGGATCGTCGGAGGCCGTGGTCGTTCAATAATTCGCTTTCACCGACACAACTGCCGCCGCCACGGTCACCGTGAGCGAAAGAGACAGCGCCGAAAACGGATCGTCGGAGGCCGTGGTCGTTCAATAATTCGCGTTCACCGACACAATGCCGCCGCCACGGTCACCGTGACCGAAAGAGACAGCGCCAAACACGTATCGTCGGAGGCCGTGGTCGTTCAATAATTCGCTTTCACCGACACAACTGCCGCCGCCACGGTCACCGTGAGCGAAAGAGACAGCGCCGAAGACGGATCGTCGGAGGCCGTGGTCGTTCAATAATTCGCTTTCACCGACACAACTGCGCCGCCACGGTCACCGTGACCGAAAGAGACAGCGCCGAAAGCGGATCGACGGAGGCCGTGGTCGTTCAATAATTCGCTTTCACCGACAAAACTGCCGCCGCCACGGCCACCGTGACCGAAAAAGACAGCGCCGAACGCGGATCGTCGGAGGCCGTGGTCGTTCAATAATTCGCTTTCACCGACACAACTGCCGCTGCCACGGTCACCGTGAGCGAAAGAGACAGCGCCGAACGCGGATCGTCGGAGGCCGTGGTCGTTTAATAATTCGCTTTCACTGACACAACTGCCGCCGCCACGGTCACCCTGACCGAAAGAGACAGCGCCGAAAGCGGATCGTCGGAGGCCGTGCTCGTTCAATAATTTGCTTTCACCGATGCAACTGCCGCCGCCACGGTCACCGTGAGCGAAAGAGACAGCGCCGAACACGGATCGTCGGAGGCCGTGGTCGTTCAATAATTCGCTTTCACCGACACAACTGCCGCCGCCACGGTCACCGTGAGCGAAAGAGACAGCGCCGAACACGGATCGTCGGAGGCCGTGGTCGTTCAATAATTCGCTTTCACCGACACAACTGCGCCGCCACGGTCACCGTGACCGAAAGAGACAGCGCCGAAAGCGGATCGATGGAGGCCGTGGTCGTTCAATAATTCGCTTTCACCGACAAAACTGCCGCCGCCACGGTCACCGTGACCGAAAAAGACAGCGCCGAACGCGGATCGTCGGAGGCCGTGGTCGTTCAATAATTCGCTTTCACCGACACAACTGCCGCTGCCACGGTCACCGTGACCGAAAGAGACAGCGCCGAACGCGGATCATCGGAGGCCATGGTCGTTCAATAATTTGCTTTCACCGACACAACCACCTCCGCCACGGTCACCGTGAGCGAAAGAGACAGCGCCGAACGCGGGTCGTCGGAGGCCGTGGTCGTTCAATAATTCGCGTTCACCGACACAATGCCGCCGCCACGGTCACCGTGACCGAAAGAGACAGCGCCGAACGCGGATCGTCGGAGGCCGTGGTCGTTCAATAATTCGCTTTCACCGACACAACTGCCGCCGCCACGGTCACCATGAGCAAAAGAGACAGCGCCGAACGCGGATCTTCGGAGGCCGTGCTCGTTCAATATTTCGCTTTCACCGACAAAACTGCCGCCGCCACGGTCACCGTGACCGAAAGAGACAGCGCCGAACGCGGATCATCGGAGGCCATGGTCGTTCAATAATTTGCTTTCACCGACACAACCGCCTCCGCCACGGTCACCGTGAGCGAAAGAGACAGCGCCGAACGCGGGTCGTCGGAGGCCGTGGTCGTTCAATAATTCGCGTTCACCGACACAATGCCGCCGCCACGGTCACCGTGACCGAAAGAGACAGCGCCGAACGCGGATCGTCGGGGGCCGTGGTCGTTCAATAATTCGCTTTCACCGACACAACTGCCGCCGCCACGGTCACCATGAGCAAAAGAGACAGCGCCGGACGCGGATCTTCGGAGGCCGTGCTCGTTCAATATTTCGCTTTCACCGAAAAAACTGCCGCCGCCACGGCCACCGTGATCGAAAGAGACAGCGACGAACGCGGATCGTCGGAGACCGTGGTCGTTCAATAATTCGCTTTCACCGACACAACTGCCGCCGCCAAGGTCACCGTGAGCAAAAGAGACAGCGCCAAACGCGGATCGTCGGAGGCCGTGGTCGTTCAATAATTCGCTTTCACCGACAAAACTGCCGCCGCCACGGTCACCGTGACCGAAAGAGACAGCGCCGAACGCGAATCATCGGAGGCCATGGTCGTTCAATAATTTGCTTTCACCGACACAACCGCCTCCGCCACGGTCACCGTGAGCGAAAGAGGCAGCGCCGAACGCGGGTCGTCGGAGGCCGTGGTCGTTCAATAATTCGCGTTCACCGACACAATGCCGCCGCCACGGTCACCGTGACCGAAAGAGACAGCGCCGAACGCGGATCGTCGGAGGCCGTGGTCGTTCAATAATTCGCTTTCACCGACACAACTGCCGCCGCCACGGTCACCGTGAGCGAAAGAGACAGCGCCGAACACGGATCGTCGGAGGCCGTGGTCGTTCAATAATTCGCTTTCACCGACACATTTGCGCCGCCACGGTCACCGTGACCGAAAGAGACAGCGCCGAACGCGGATCGTCGGAGGCCGTGGTCGTTCAATATTTCGCTTTCACCGACACAACTGCCGCCACCACGGTCACCGTGACCGAAAGAGACAACGCCGAAAGTGGATCGTCGGAGGCCGTGCTCGTTCAAAAATTTGCTTTCAACGACACAACTGCCGCCGCCACGGTCACCGTGAGCGAAAGAGACAGCGCCGAACGCGGATCGTCGGAGGCCATGCTCGTTCAATAATTCGCTTTCACCGACAAAACTGCCGCCGCCACGGTCACCGTGACCGAAAGAGACAGCGCCGAACGCGGATCGTCGGAGGCCGTGGTCGTTCAATATTTCGCTTTCACCGACACAACTGCCGCCGCCACGGTCACCGTGACCGAAAGAGACAGCGCCGAAAGCGGATCGTCGGAGGCCGTGCTCGTTCAAAAATTTGCTTTCAACGACACAAGTAACGCCGCCACGGTCACCGTGAGCGAAAGAAACAGCGCCGAAAGCGAATCGTCGGAGGCCGTGTTCGTTCAATATTTCGCATTCACCGACACAACTGCCGCTGCCACGGTCACAGTGAGCAAAAGAGACAGCGCCGAACGCGGATCGTCGGAGGCCGTGCTCGTTCAATAATTCGCTTTCACCGACAAAACTGCCGCCGCCACGGTCATCGTTACCGAAAGAGACAGCGCCAAACACGGATCGTCGGACGCCGTGGTCATTCAATAATTCGCTTTCACCGACACAACTGCCGCCGCAACGGTCACCGTGAGCGAAAGAGACAGCGCCAAACGCGGATCGTCGGAGGCCGTGGTCGTTCAATATTTCGCTTTCACCGACAAAACTGCCGCCGCCACGGTCACCGTGACCGAAAGAGACAGCGCCGAACGCGGATCATCGGAGGCCATGGTCGTTCAATAATTTGCTTTCACCGACACAACCGCCGCCGCCACGGTCACCATGAGCGAAAGAGACAGCGCCGAACGCGGATCGTCGGAGGCCGTGGTCGTTCAATAATTCGCGTTCACCGACACAATGCCGCCGCCACGGTCACCGTGACCGAAAGAGACAGCGCCGAACACGGATCGTCGGAGGCTGTGTCGTTCAATAATTCGCTTTCACCGACACAACTGCCGCCGCCACGGTCACCGTGAGCGAAAGAGACAGCGCCGAACACGGATCGTCGGAGGCCGTGGTCGTTCAATAATTCGCTTTCACCGACACAACTGCGCCGCCACGGTCACCGTGACCGAAAGAGACAGCGCCGAAAGCGGATCGACGGAGGCCGTGGTCGTTCAATAATTCGCTTTCACCGACAAAACTGCCGCCGCCACGGTCACCGTGACCGAAAAAGACAGCGCCGAACGCGGATCGTCGGAGGCCGTGGTCGTTCAATAATTCGCTTTCACCGACACAACTGCCGCCGCCACGGTCACCGTGAGCGAAAGAGACAGCGCCGAAAACGGATCGTCGGAGGCCGTGGTCGTTCAATAATTCGCGTTCACCGACACAATGCCGCCGCCACGGTCACCGTGACCGAAAGAGACAGCGCCAAACACGTATCGTCGGAGGCCGTGGTCGTTCAATAATTCGCTTTCACCGACACAACTGCCGCCGCCACGGTCACCGTGAGCGAAAGAGACAGCGCCGAAGACGGATCGTCGGAGGCCGTGGTCGTTCAATAATTCGCTTTCACCGACACAACTGCGCCGCCACGGTCACCGTGACCGAAAGAGACAGCGCCGAAAGCGGATCGACGGAGGCCGTGGTCGTTCAATAATTCGCTTTCACCGACAAAACTGCCGCCGCCACGGTCACCGTGACCGAAAAAGACAGCGCCGAACGCGGATCGTCGGAGGCCGTGGTCGTTCAATAATTCGCTTTCACCGACACAACTGCCGCTGCCACGGTCACCGTGAGCGAAAGAGACAGCGCCGAACGCGGATCGTCGGAGGCCGTGGTCGTTTAATAATTCGCTTTCACTGACACAACTGCCGCCGCCACGGTCACCCTGACCGAAAGAGACAGCGCCGAAAGCGGATCGTCGGAGGCCGTGCTCGTTCAATAATTTGCTTTCACCGACGCAACTGCCGCCGCCACGGTCACCGTGAGCGAAAGAGACAGCGCCGAACACGGATCGTCGGAGGCCGTGGTCGTTCAATAATTCGCTTTCACCGACACAACTGCCGCCGCCACGGTCACCGTGAGCGAAAGAGACAGCGCCGAACACGGATCGTCGGAGGCCGTGGTCGTTCAATAATTCGCTTTCACCGACACAACTGCGCCGCCACGGTCACCGTGACCGAAAGAGACAGCGCCGAAAGCGGATCGATGGAGGCCGTGGTCGTTCAATAATTCGCTTTCACCGACAAAACTGCCGCCGCCACGGTCACCGTGACCGAAAAAGACAGCGCCGAACGCGGATCGTCGGAGGCCGTGGTCGTTCAATAATTCGCTTTCACCGACACAACTGCCGCTGCCACGGTCACCGTGAGCGAAAGAGACAGCGCCGAACGCGGATCGTCGGAGGCCGTGGTCGTTCAATAATTCGCTTTCACTGACACAACTGCCGCCGCCACGGTCACCCTGACCAAAAGAGACAGCGCCGAACGCGGATCGTCGGAGGCCGTGCTCGTTCAATATTTCGCTTTCACCGACAAAACTGCCGCCGCCACGGTCACCGTGACCGAAAGAGACAGCGCCGAAAGCGGATCGTCGGAGGCCGTGCTCGTTCAAAAATTTGCTTTCAACGACACAACTGCCGCCACCACGGTCACCGTGAGCGAAAGAGACAGCGCCGAAAGCGAATCGTCGGAGGCCGTGCTCTTTCAATAATTCGCTTTCACCGACACAACAGCCGCTGCCACGGTCACCGTGAGCAAAAGAGACAGCGCCGAACGCGGATCGTCGGAGGCCGTGCACGTTCAATAATTCGCTTTCACCGACAAAACTGCCGCCGCCACGGTCATCGTTACCGAAAGAGACAGCGCCGAACACGGATCGTCGGACGCCGTGGTCATTTAAAAATTCGCTTTCACCGACACAACTGCCGCCGCAACGGTCACCGTGAGCGAAAGAGACAGCGCCAAACGCCGATCGCCGGAGGCCGTGCTCGTTCAATAATTCGCTTCCACCGACACAACTGCCGCCGCCACGCTCACCGTGATCGAAAGAGACAGCGCCGAACGCGGATTGTCGGAGGCCGTGGTCGTTCAATATTTCGCTTTCACCGACACAACTGCCGCCGCCACGGTCACCGTGACCGAAAGAGACAGCGCCGAAAGCGGATCGTCGGAGGCCGTGGTTTTTCAATAATTCGCTTTCACCGACACAACTGCTGCCGCCACGGTCACCGTGACCGAAGAGACAGCGCCGAACGCGGATCGTCGGAGGCCGTGGTCGTTCAAAAATTCGCTTTCACCGACACAACTGCCGCTGCCACGGTCACCGTGAGCAAAAGACACAGCGCCGAACGCGGATCTTCGGAGGCCGTGCTCGTTCAATAATTCGCTTCCACCGACACAACTGCCGCCGCCACGCTCACCGTGATCGAAAGAGACAGCGCCGAACGCGGATTGTCGGAGGCCGTGGTCGTTCAATATTTCGCTTTCACCGACACAACTGCCGCCGCCATGGTCACCGTGACCGAAAGAGACAGCGCCGAAAGCGGATCGTTGGAGGCCGTGGTCGTTCAATAATTCGCTTTCACCGACACAACTGCTGCCGCCACGGTCACCATGACCGAAAGAGACAGCGCCGAACGCGGATCGTCGGAGGCCGGGGTCGTTCAATAATTCGCTTTCACCGACACAACTGCCGCTGCCACGGTCACCGTGAGCAAAAGAGACAGCGCCGAACGCGGATCTTCGGAGGCGGTGCTCGTACAATAATTCGCTTTCACCGACAAAACTGCCGCCGCCACGGTCACCGTGACCGAAAAAGACAGCGCCGAACGCGGATCGTCGGAGGCCGTGGTCGTTCAATATATCGCTTTCACCGACACAACTGCCGCTGCCACGGTCACCGTGAGCGAAAGAGACAGCGCCGAACGCGGATCGTCGGAGGCCGTGGTCGTTCAATATTTCGCTTTCACCGACAAAACTGCCGCCGCCACGGTCACCGTGACCGAAAAAGGCAGCGCCGAACGCGGATCGTCGGAGGCCGTGGTCGTCAAATATATCGCTTTCACCGACACAACTGCCGCTGCCACGGTCACCATGAGCAAAAGAGACAGCGCCGGACGCGGATCTTCGGAGGCCGTGCTCGTTCAATATTTCGCTTTCACCGAAAAAACTGCCGCCGCCACGGTCACCGTGATCGAAAGAGACAGCGACGAACGCGGATCGTCGGAGGCCGTGGTCGTTCAAAAATTCGCTTTCACCGACACAACTGCCGCCGCCACGGTCACCGTGAGCGAAAGAGACAGCGCCGAACGCGGATCGTCGGAGGCCGTGGTCGTTCAATAATTCGCTTTCACCGACAAAACTGCCGCCGCCATGGTCACCGTGACCGAAAGAGACAGCGCCGAACGCGGATCATCGGAGGTCATGGTCGTTCAATAATTTGCTTTCACCGACACAACCGCCTCCGCCACGGTCACCGTGAGCGAAAGAGACAGCGCCGAACGCGGGTCGTCGGAGGCCGTGGTCGTTCAATAATTCGCGTTCACCGACACAATGCCGCCGCCACGGTCACCGTGACCGAAAGAGACAGCGCCGAACGCGGATCGTCGGAGGCCGTGGTCGTTCAATAATTCGCTTTCACCGACACAACTGCCGCCGCCACGGTCACCGTGAGCGAAAGAGACAGCGCCGAACACGGATCGTTGGAGGCCGTGGTCGTTCAATAATTCGCTTTCACCGACACATTTGCGCCGCCACGGTCACCGTGACCGAAAGAGACAGCGCCGAACGCGCATCGTCGGAGGCCGTGGTCGTTCAATATTTCGCTTTCACCGACACAACTGCCGCCGCCACGGTCACCGTGACCGAAAGAGACAGCGCCGAAAGCGGATCGTCGGAGGCCGTGCTCGTTCAAAAATTTGCTTTCAACGACACAACTGCCGCCGCCACGGTCACCGTGAGCGAAAGAGACAGCGCCGAACGCGGATCGTCGGAGGCCGTGCACGTTCAATAATTCGCTTTCACCGACAAAACTGCCGCCGCCACGGTCATCGTTACCGAAAGAGACAGCGCCGAACACGGATCGTCGGACGCCGTGGTCATTTAAAAATTCGCTTTCACCGACACAACTGCCGCCGCAACGGTCACCGTGAGCGAAAGAGACAGCGCCAAACGCCGATCGCCGGAGGCCGTGCTCGTTCAATAATTCGCTTCCACCGACACAACTGCCGCCGCCACGCTCACCGTGATCGAAAGAGACAGCGCCGAACGCGGATTGTCGGAGGCCGTGGTCGTTCAATATTTCGCTTTCACCGACACAACTGCCGCCGCCACGGTCACCGTGACCGAAAGAGACAGCGCCGAAAGCGGATCGTCGGAGGCCGTGGTTTTTCAATAATTCGCTTTCACCGACACAACTGCTGCCGCCACGGTCACCGTGACCGAAGAGACAGCGCCGAACGCGGATCGTCGGAGGCCGTGGTCGTTCAAAAATTCGCTTTCACCGACACAACTGCCGCTGCCACGGTCACCGTGAGCAAAAGACACAGCGCCGAACGCGGATCTTCGGAGGCCGTGCTCGTTCAATAATTCGCTTCCACCGACACAACTGCCGCCGCCACGCTCACCGTGATCGAAAGAGACAGCGCCGAACGCGGATTGTCGGAGGCCGTGGTCGTTCAATATTTCGCTTTCACCGACACAACTGCCGCCGCCATGGTCACCGTGACCGAAAGAGACAGCGCCGAAAGCGGATCGTTGGAGGCCGTGGTCGTTCAATAATTCGCTTTCACCGACACAACTGCTGCCGCCACGGTCACCATGACCGAAAGAGACAGCGCCGAACGCGGATCGTCGGAGGCCGGGGTCGTTCAATAATTCGCTTTCACCGACACAACTGCCGCTGCCACGGTCACCGTGAGCAAAAGAGACAGCGCCGAACGCGGATCTTCGGAGGCGGTGCTCGTACAATAATTCGCTTTCACCGACAAAACTGCCGCCGCCACGGTCACCGTGACCGAAAAAGACAGCGCCGAACGCGGATCGTCGGAGGCCGTGGTCGTTCAATATATCGCTTTCACCGACACAACTGCCGCTGCCACGGTCACCGTGAGCGAAAGAGACAGCGCCGAACGCGGATCGTCGGAGGCCGTGGTCGTTCAATATTTCGCTTTCACCGACAAAACTGCCGCCGCCACGGTCACCGTGACCGAAAAAGGCAGCGCCGAACGCGGATCGTCGGAGGCCGTGGTCGTCAAATATATCGCTTTCACCGACACAACTGCCGCTGCCACGGTCACCATGAGCAAAAGAGACAGCGCCGGACGCGGATCTTCGGAGGCCGTGCTCGTTCAATATTTCGCTTTCACCGAAAAAACTGCCGCCGCCACGGTCACCGTGATCGAAAGAGACAGCGACGAACGCGGATCGTCGGAGGCCGTGGTCGTTCAAAAATTCGCTTTCACCGACACAACTGCCGCCGCCACGGTCACCGTGAGCGAAAGAGACAGCGCCGAACGCGGATCGTCGGAGGCCGTGGTCGTTCAATAATTCGCTTTCACCGACAAAACTGCCGCCGCCATGGTCACCGTGACCGAAAGAGACAGCGCCGAACGCGGATCATCGGAGGTCATGGTCGTTCAATAATTTGCTTTCACCGACACAACCGCCTCCGCCACGGTCACCGTGAGCGAAAGAGACAGCGCCGAACGCGGGTCGTCGGAGGCCGTGGTCGTTCAATAATTCGCGTTCACCGACACAATGCCGCCGCCACGGTCACCGTGACCGAAAGAGACAGCGCCGAACGCGGATCGTCGGAGGCCGTGGTCGTTCAATAATTCGCTTTCACCGACACAACTGCCGCCGCCACGGTCACCGTGAGCGAAAGAGACAGCGCCGAACACGGATCGTTGGAGGCCGTGGTCGTTCAATAATTCGCTTTCACCGACACATTTGCGCCGCCACGGTCACCGTGACCGAAAGAGACAGCGCCGAACGCGCATCGTCGGAGGCCGTGGTCGTTCAATATTTCGCTTTCACCGACACAACTGCCGCCGCCACGGTCACCGTGACCGAAAGAGACAGCGCCGAAAGCGGATCGTCGGAGGCCGTGCTCGTTCAAAAATTTGCTTTCAACGACACAACTGCCGCCGCCACGGTCACCGTGAGCGAAAGAGACAGCGCCGAACGCGGATCGTCGGAGGCCATGCTCGTTCAATAATTCGCTTTCACCGACAAAACTGCCGCCGCCACGGCCACCGTGACCGAAAGAGACAGCGCCGAACGCGGATCGTCGGAGGCCGTGGTCGTTCAATATTTCGCTTTCACCGACACAACTGCCGCCGCCACGGTCACCGTGACCGAAAGAGACAGCGCCGAAAGCGGATCGTCGGAGGCCGTGCTCGTTCAAAAATTTGCTTTCAACGACACAAGTGCCGCCGCCACGGTCACCGTGAGCGAAAGAAACAGCGCCGAAAGCGAATCGTCGGAGGCCGTGCTCGTTCAATATTTCGCATTCACCGACACAACTGCCGCTGCCACGGTCACAGTGAGCAAAAGAGACAGCGCCGAACGCGGATCGTCGGAGGCCGTGCTCGTTGAATAATTCGCTTTCACCGACAAAACTGCCGCCGCCACGGTCATCGTTACCGAAAGAGACAGCGCCGAACGCGGATCATCGGAGGCCATGATCGTTCAATATTTCGCTTTCACCGACACAACTGCCGCCGCCACGGTCACCGTGACCGAAAGAGACAGCGCCGAAAGCGGATCGTCGGAGGCCGTGCTCGTTCAAAAATTTGCTTTCAACGACACAACTGCCGCCGCCACGGTCACCGTGAGCGAAAGAGACAGCGCCGAACGCGGATCGTCGGAGGCCATGCTCGTTCAATAATTCGCTTTCACCGACAAAACTGCCGCCGCCACGGTCACCGTGACCGAAAGAGACAGCGCCGAACGCGGATCGTCGGAGGCCGTGGTCGTTCAATATTTCGCTTTCACCGACACAACTGCCGCCGCCACGGTCACCGTGACCGAAAGAGACAGCGCCGAAAGCGGATCGTCGGAGGCCGTGCTCGTTCAAAAATTTGCTTTCAACGACACAAGTGCCGCCGCCACGGTCACCGTGAGCGAAAGAAACAGCGCCGAAAGCGAATCGTCGGAGGCCGTGCTCGTTCAATATTTCGCATTCACCGACACAACTGCCGCCGCCACGGTCACCGTGAGCGAAAGAGACAGCGCCGAACACGGATCGTCGGACGCCGTGGTCATTCAATAATTCGCTTTCACCGACACAACTGCCGCCGCAACGGTCACCGTGAGCGAAAGAGACAGCGCCAAACGCGGATCGTCGGAGGCCGTGGTCGTTCAATATTTCGCTTTCACCGACAAAACTGCCGCCGCCACGGTCACCGTGACCGAAAGAGACAGCGCCGAACGCGGATCATCGGAGGCCATGGTCGTTCAATAATTTGCTTTCACCGACACAACCGCCTCCGCCACGGTCACCGTGAGCGAAAGAGACAGCGCCGAACGCGGGTCGTCGGAGGCCGTGGTCGTTCAATAATTCGCGTTCACCGACACAATGCCGCCGCCACGGTCACCGTGACCGAAAGAGACAGCGCCGAACGCGGATCGTCGGAGGCCGTGGTCGTTCAATAATTCGCTTTCACCGACACAACTGCCGCCGCCACGGTCACCATGAGCAAAAGAGACAGCGCCGGACGCGGATCTTCGGAGGCCGTGCTCGTTCAATATTTCGCTTTCACCGACAAAACTGCCGCCGCCACGGTCACCGTGACCGAAAGAGACAGCGCCGAACGCGGATCATCGGAGGCCATGGTCGTTCAATAATTTGCTTTCACCGACACAACCGCCTCCGCCACGGTCACCGTGAGCGAAAGAGACAGCGCCGAACGCGGGTCGTCGGAGGCCGTGGTCGTTCAATAATTCGCGTTCACCGACACAATGCCGCCGCCACGGTCACCGTGACCGAAAGAGACAGCGCCGAACGCGGATCGTCGGAGGCCGTGGTCGTTCAATAATTCGCTTTCACCGACACAACTGCCGCCGCCACGGTCACCATGAGCAAAAGAGACAGCGCCGGACGCGGATCTTCGGAGGCCGTGCTCGTTCAATATTTCGCTTTCACCGAAAAAACTGCCGCCGCCACGGTCACCGTGATCGAAAGAGACAGCGACGAACGCGGATCGTCGGAGACCGTGGTCGTTCAATAATTCGCTTTCACCGACACAACTGCCGCCGCCAAGGTCACCGTGAGCGAAAGAGACAGCGCCAAACGCGGATCGTCGGAGGCCGTGGTCGTTCAATAATTCGCTTTCACCGACAAAACTGCCGCCGCCACGGTCACCGTGACCGAAAGAGACAGCGCCGAACGCGAATCATCGGAGGCCATGGTCGTTCAATAATTTGCTTTCACCGACACAACCGCCTCCGCCACGGTCACCGTGAGCGAAAGAGGCAGCGCCGAACGCGGGTCGTCGGAGGCCGTGGTCGTTCAATAATTCGCGTTCACCGACACAATGCCGCCGCCACGGTCACCGTGACCGAAAGAGACAGCGCCGAACGCGGATCGTCGGAGGCCGTGGTCGTTCAATAATTCGCTTTCACCGACACAACTGCCGCCGCCACGGTCACCGTGAGCGAAAGAGACAGCGCCGAACACGGATCGTCGGAGGCCGTGGTCGTTCAATAATTCGCTTTCACCGACACATTTGCGCCGCCACGGTCACCGTGACCGAAAGAGACAGCGCCGAACGCGGATCGTCGGAGGCCGTGGTCGTTCAATATTTCGCTTTCACCGACACAACTGCCGCCACCACGGTCACCGTGACCGAAAGAGACAGCGCCGAAAGTGGATCGTCGGAGGCCGTGCTCGTTCAAAAATTTGCTTTCAACGACACAACTGCCGCCGCCACGGTCACCGTGAGCGAAAGAGACAGCGCCGAACGCGGATCGTCGGAGGCCATGCTCGTTCAATAATTCGCTTTCACCGACAAAACTGCCGCCGCCACGGTCACCGTGACCGAAAGAGACAGCGCCGAACGCGGATCGTCGGAGGCCGTGGTCGTTCAATATTTCGCTTTCACCGACACAACTGCCGCCGCCACGGTCACCGTGACCGAAAGAGACAGCGCCGAAAGCGGATCGTCGGAGGCCGTGCTCGTTCAAAAATTTGCTTTCAACGACACAAGTAACGCCGCCACGGTCACCGTGAGCGAAAGAAACAGCGCCGAAAGCGAATCGTCGGAGGCCGTGTTCGTTCAATATTTCGCATTCACCGACACAACTGCCGCTGCCACGGTCACAGTGAGCAAAAGAGACAGCGCCGAACGCGGATCGTCGGAGGCCGTGCTCGTTCAATAATTCGCTTTCACCGACAAAACTGCCGCCGCCACGGTCATCGTTACCGAAAGAGACAGCGCCAAACACGGATCGTCGGACGCCGTGGTCATTCAATAATTCGCTTTCACCGACACAACTGCCGCCGCAACGGTCACCGTGAGCGAAAGAGACAGCGCCAAACGCGGATCGTCGGAGGCCGTGGTCGTTCAATATTTCGCTTTCACCGACAAAACTGCCGCCGCCACGGTCACCGTGACCGAAAGAGACAGCGCCGAACGCGGATCATCGGAGGCCATGGTCGTTCAATAATTTGCTTTCACCGACACAACCGCCGCCGCCACGGTCACCATGAGCGAAAGAGACAGCGCCGAACGCGGATCGTCGGAGGCCGTGGTCGTTCAATAATTCGCGTTCACCGACACAATGCCGCCGCCACGGTCACCGTGACCGAAAGAGACAGCGCCGAACACGGATCGTCGGAGGCTGTGTCGTTCAATAATTCGCTTTCACCGACACAACTGCCGCCGCCACGGTCACCGTGAGCGAAAGAGACAGCGCCGAACACGGATCGTCGGAGGCCGTGGTCGTTCAATAATTCGCTTTCACCGACACAACTGCGCCGCCACGGTCACCGTGACCGAAAGAGACAGCGCCGAAAGCGGATCGACGGAGGCCGTGGTCGTTCAATAATTCGCTTTCACCGACAAAACTGCCGCCGCCACGGTCACCGTGACCGAAAAAGACAGCGCCGAACGCGGATCGTCGGAGGCCGTGGTCGTTCAATAATTCGCTTTCACCGACACAACTGCCGCCGCCACGGTCACCGTGAGCGAAAGAGACAGCGCCGAAAACGGATCGTCGGAGGCCGTGGTCGTTCAATAATTCGCGTTCACCGACACAATGCCGCCGCCACGGTCACCGTGACCGAAAGAGACAGCGCCAAACACGTATCGTCGGAGGCCGTGGTCGTTCAATAATTCGCTTTCACCGACACAACTGCCGCCGCCACGGTCACCGTGAGCGAAAGAGACAGCGCCGAAGACGGATCGTCGGAGGCCGTGGTCGTTCAATAATTCGCTTTCACCGACACAACTGCGCCGCCACGGTCACCGTGACCGAAAGAGACAGCGCCGAAAGCGGATCGACGGAGGCCGTGGTCGTTCAATAATTCGCTTTCACCGACAAAACTGCCGCCGCCACGGTCGCCGTGACCGAAAAAGACAGCGCCGAACGCGGATCGTCGGAGGCCGTGGTCGTTCAATAATTCGCTTTCACCGACACAACTGCCGCTGCCACGGTCACCGTGAGCGAAAGAGACAGCGCCGAACGCGGATCGTCGGAGGCCGTGGTCGTTCAATAATTCGCTTTCACTGACACAACTGCCGCCGCCACGGTCACCCTGACCGAAAGAGACAGCGCCGAAAGCGGATCGTCGGAGGCCGTGCTCGTTCAATAATTTGCTTTCACCGACGCAACTGCCGCCGCCACGGTCACCGTGAGCGAAAGAGACAGCGCCGAACGCGGATCGTCGGAGGCCATGCTCGTTCAATAATTCGCTTTCACCGACAAAACTGCCGCCGCCACGGTCACCGTGACCGAAAGAGACAGCGCCGAACGCGGATCGTCGGAGGCCGTGGTCGTTCAATATTTCGCTTTCACCGACACAACTGCCGCCGCCACGGTCACCGTGACCGAAAGAGACAGCGCCGAAAGCGGATCGTCGGAGGCCGTGCTCGTTCAAAAATTTGCTTTCAACGACACAAGTGCCGCCGCCACGGTCACCGTGAGCGAAAGAAACAGCGCCGAAAGCGAATCGTCGGAGGCCGTGCTCGTTCAATATTTCGCATTCACCGACACAACTGCCGCCGCCACGGTCACCGTGAGCGAAAGAGACAGCGCCGAACACGGATCGTCGGACGCCGTGGTCATTCAATAATTCGCTTTCACCGACACAACTGCCGCCGCAACGGTCACCGTGAGCGAAAGAGACAGCGCCAAACGCGGATCGTCGGAGGCCGTGGTCGTTCAATATTTCGCTTTCACCGACAAAACTGCCGCCGCCACGGTCACCGTGACCGAAAGAGACAGCGCCGAACGCGGATCATCGGAGGCCATGGTCGTTCAATAATTTGCTTTCACCGACACAACCGCCTCCGCCACGGTCACCGTGAGCGAAAGAGACAGCGCCGAACGCGGGTCGTCGGAGGCCGTGGTCGTTCAATAATTCGCGTTCACCGACACAATGCCGCCGCCACGGTCACCGTGACCGAAAGAGACAGCGCCGAACGCGGATCGTCGGAGGCCGTGGTCGTTCAATAATTCGCTTTCACCGACACAACTGCCGCCGCCACGGTCACCATGAGCAAAAGAGACAGCGCCGGACGCGGATCTTCGGAGGCCGTGCTCGTTCAATATTTCGCTTTCACCGACAAAACTGCCGCCGCCACGGTCACCGTGACCGAAAGAGACAGCGCCGAACGCGGATCATCGGAGGCCATGGTCGTTCAATAATTTGCTTTCACCGACACAACCGCCTCCGCCACGGTCACCGTGAGCGAAAGAGACAGCGCCGAACGCGGGTCGTCGGAGGCCGTGGTCGTTCAATAATTCGCGTTCACCGACACAATGCCGCCGCCACGGTCACCGTGACCGAAAGAGACAGCGCCGAACGCGGATCGTCGGAGGCCGTGGTCGTTCAATAATTCGCTTTCACCGACACAACTGCCGCCGCCACGGTCACCATGAGCAAAAGAGACAGCGCCGGACGCGGATCTTCGGAGGCCGTGCTCGTTCAATATTTCGCTTTCACCGAAAAAACTGCCGCCGCCACGGTCACCGTGATCGAAAGAGACAGCGACGAACGCGGATCGTCGGAGACCGTGGTCGTTCAATAATTCGCTTTCACCGACACAACTGCCGCCGCCAAGGTCACCGTGAGCGAAAGAGACAGCGCCAAACGCGGATCGTCGGAGGCCGTGGTCGTTCAATAATTCGCTTTCACCGACAAAACTGCCGCCGCCACGGTCACCGTGACCGAAAGAGACAGCGCCGAACGCGAATCATCGGAGGCCATGGTCGTTCAATAATTTGCTTTCACCGACACAACCGCCTCCGCCACGGTCACCGTGAGCGAAAGAGGCAGCGCCGAACGCGGGTCGTCGGAGGCCGTGGTCGTTCAATAATTCGCGTTCACCGACACAATGCCGCCGCCACGGTCACCGTGACCGAAAGAGACAGCGCCGAACGCGGATCGTCGGAGGCCGTGGTCGTTCAATAATTCGCTTTCACCGACACAACTGCCGCCGCCACGGTCACCGTGAGCGAAAGAGACAGCGCCGAACACGGATCGTCGGAGGCCGTGGTCGTTCAATAATTCGCTTTAACCGACACATTTGCGCCGCCACGGTCACCGTGACCGAAAGAGACAGCGCCGAACGCGGATCGTCGGAGGCCGTGGTCGTTCAATATTTCGCTTTCACCGACACAACTGCCGCCACCACGGTCACCGTGACCGAAAGAGACAGCGCCGAAAGTGGATCGTCGGAGGCCGTGCTCGTTCAAAAATTTGCTTTCAACGACACAACTGCCGCCGCCACGGTCACCGTGAGCGAAAGAGACAGCGCCGAACGCGGATCGTCGGAGGCCATGCTCGTTCAATAATTCGCTTTCACCGACAAAACTGCCGCCGCCACGGTCACCGTGACCGAAAGAGACAGCGCCGAACGCGGATCGTCGGAGGCCGTGGTCGTTCAATATTTCGCTTTCACCGACACAACTGCCGCCGCCACGGTCACCGTGACCGAAAGAGACAGCGCCGAAAGCGGATCGTCGGAGGCCGTGCTCGTTCAAAAATTTGCTTTCAACGACACAAGTAACGCCACCACGGTCACCGTGAGCGAAAGAAACAGCGCCGAAAGCGAATCGTCGGAGGCCGTGTTCGTTCAATATTTCGCATTCACCGACACAACTGCCGCTGCCACGGTCACAGTGAGCAAAAGAGACAGCGCCGAACGCGGATCGTCGGAGGCCGTGCTCGTTCAATAATTCGCTTTCACCGACAAAACTGCCGCCGCCACGGTCATCGTTACCGAAAGAGACAGCGCCAAACACGGATCGTCGGACGCCGTGGTCATTCAATAATTCGCTTTCACCGACACAACTGCCGCCGCAACGGTCACCGTGAGCGAAAGAGACAGCGCCAAACGCGGATCGTCGGAGGCCGTGGTCGTTCAATATTTCGCTTTCACCGACAAAACTGCCGCCGCCACGGTCACCGTGACCGAAAGAGACAGCGCCGAACGCGGATCATCGGAGGCCATGGTCGTTCAATAATTTGCTTTCACCGACACAACCGCCGCCGCCACGGTCACCATGAGCGAAAGAGACAGCGCCGAACGCGGATCGTCGGAGGCCGTGGTCGTTCAATAATTCGCGTTCACCGACACAATGCCGCCGCCACGGTCACCGTGACCGAAAGAGACAGCGCCGAACACGGATCGTCGGAGGCTGTGTCGTTCAATAATTCGCTTTCACCGACACAACTGCCGCCGCCACGGTCACCGTGAGCGAAAGAGACAGCGCCGAACACGGATCGTCGGAGGCCGTGGTCGTTCAATAATTCGCTTTCACCGACACAACTGCGCCGCCACGGTCACCGTGACCGAAAGAGACAGCGCCGAAAGCGGATCGACGGAGGCCGTGGTCGTTCAATAATTCGCTTTCACCGACAAAACTGCCGCCGCCACGGTCACCGTGACCGAAAAAGACAGCGCCGAACGCGGATCGTCGGAGGCCGTGGTCGTTCAATAATTCGCTTTCACCGACACAACTGCCGCCGCCACGGTCACCGTGAGCGAAAGAGACAGCGCCGAAAACGGATCGTCGGAGGCCGTGGTCGTTCAATAATTCGCGTTCACCGACACAATGCCGCCGCCACGGTCACCGTGACCGAAAGAGACAGCGCCAAACACGTATCGTCGGAGGCCGTGGTCGTTCAATAATTCGCTTTCACCGACACAACTGCCGCCGCCACGGTCACCGTGAGCGAAAGAGACAGCGCCGAAGACGGATCGTCGGAGGCCGTGGTCGTTCAATAATTCGCTTTCACCGACACAACTGCGCCGCCACGGTCACCGTGACCGAAAGAGACAGCGCCGAAAGCGGATCGACGGAGGCCGTGGTCGTTCAATAATTCGCTTTCACCGACAAAACTGCCGCCGCCACGGTCACCGTGACCGAAAAAGACAGCGCCGAACGCGGATCGTCGGAGGCCGTGGTCGTTCAATAATTCGCTTTCACCGACACAACTGCCGCTGCCACGGTCACCGTGAGCGAAAGAGACAGCGCCGAACGCGGATCGTCGGAGGCCGTGGTCGTTCAATAATTCGCTTTCACTGACACAACTGCCGCCGCCACGGTCACCCTGACCGAAAGAGACAGCGCCGAAAGCGGATCGTCGGAGGCCGTGCTCGTTCAATAATTTGCTTTCACCGACGCAACTGCCGCCGCCACGGTCACCGTGAGCGAAAGAGACAGCGCCGAACACGGATCGTCGGAGGCCGTGGTCGTTCAATAATTCGCTTTCACCGACACAACTGCCGCCGCCACGGTCACCGTGAGCGAAAGAGACAGCGCCGAACACGGATCGTCGGAGGCCGTGGTCGTTCAATAATTCGCTTTCACCGACACAACTGCGCCGCCACGGTCACCGTGACCGAAAGAGACAGCGCCGAAAGCGGATCGATGGAGGCCGTGGTCGTTCAATAATTCGCTTTCACCGACAAAACTGCCGCCGCCACGGTCACCGTGACCGAAAAAGACAGCGCCGAACGCGGATCGTCGGAGGCCGTGGTCGTTCAATAATTTGCTTTCACCGACACAACTGCCGCTGCCACGGTCACCGTGAGCGAAAGAGACAGCGCCGAACGCGGATCGTCGGAGGCCGTGGTCGTTCAATAATTCGCTTTCACTGACACAACTGCCGCCGCCACGGTCACCCTGACCAAAAGAGACAGCGCCGAACGCGGATCGTCGGAGGCCGTGCTCGTTCAATATTTCGCTTTCACCGACAAAACTGCCGCCGCCACGGTCACCGTGACCGAAAGAGACAGCGCCGAAAGCGGATCGTCGGAGGCCGTGCTCGTTCAAAAATTTGCTTTCAACGACACAACTGCCGCCACCACGGTCACCGTGAGCGAAAGAGACAGCGCCGAAAGCGAATCGTCGGAGGCCGTGCTCTTTCAATAATTCGCTTTCACCGACACAACAGCCGCTGCCACGGTCACCGTGAGCAAAAGAGACAGCGCCGAACGCGGATCGTCGGAGGCCGTGCACGTTCAATAATTCGCTTTCACCGACAAAACTGCCGCCGCCACGGTCATCGTTACCGAAAGAGACAGCGCCGAACACGGATCGTCGGACGCCGTGGTCATTTAAAAATTCGCTTTCACCGACACAACTGCCGCCGCAACGGTCACCGTGAGCGAAAGAGACAGCGCCAAACGCCGATCGCCGGAGGCCGTGCTCGTTCAATAATTCGCTTCCACCGACACAACTGCCGCCGCCACGCTCACCGTGATCGAAAGAGACAGCGCCGAACGCGGATTGTCGGAGGCCGTGGTCGTTCAATATTTCGCTTTCACCGACACAACTGCCGCCGCCACGGTCACCGTGACCGAAAGAGACAGCGCCGAAAGCGGATCGTCGGAGGCCGTGGTTTTTCAATAATTCGCTTTCACCGACACAACTGCTGCCGCCACGGTCACCGTGACCGAAGAGACAGCGCCGAACGCGGATCGTCGGAGGCCGTGGTCGTTCAAAAATTCGCTTTCACCGACACAACTGCCGCTGCCACGGTCACCGTGAGCAAAAGAGACAGCGCCGAACGCGGATCTTCGGAGGCCGTGCTCGTTCAATAATTCGCTTCCACCGACACAACTGCCGCCGCCACGCTCACCGTGATCGAAAGAGACAGCGCCGAACGCGGATTGTCGGAGGCCGTGGTCGTTCAATATTTCGCTTTCACCGACACAACTGCCGCCGCCATGGTCACCGTGACCGAAAGAGACAGCGCCGAAAGCGGATCGTTGGAGGCCGTGGTCGTTCAATAATTCGCTTTCACCGACACAACTGCTGCCGCCACGGTCACCATGACCGAAAGAGACAGCGCCGAACGCGGATCGTCGGAGGCCGGGGTCGTTCAATAATTCGCTTTCACCGACACAACTGCCGCTGCCACGGTCACCGTGAGCAAAAGAGACAGCGCCGAACGCGGATCTTCGGAGGCGGTGCTCGTACAATAATTCGCTTTCACCGACAAAACTGCCGCCGCCACGGTCACCGTGACCGAAAAAGACAGCGCCGAACGCGGATCGTCGGAGGCCGTGGTCGTTCAATATATCGCTTTCACCGACACAACTGCCGCTGCCACGGTCACCGTGAGCGAAAGAGACAGCGCCGAACGCGGATCGTCGGAGGCCGTGGTCGTTCAATATTTCGCTTTCACCGACAAAACTGCCGCCGCCACGGTCACCGTGACCGAAAAAGGCAGCGCCGAACGCGGATCGTCGGAGGCCGTGGTCGTCAAATATATCGCTTTCACCGACACAACTGCCGCTGCCACGGTCACCGTGACCGAAAGAGACAGCGCCGAAAGCGGATCGTCGGAGGCCGTGCTCGTTCAATAATTTGCTTTCACCGACACAACTGCCGCCGCCACGGTCACCGTGAGCGAAAGAGACAGCGCCGAACGCGGATCGTCGGAGGCCGTTCTCGTTCAATAATTCGCTTTCACCGACACAATTGCCGCCGCCACGGTCACCCTGAGCGAAAGAGACAGCGCCGAACGCGGATCGTCGGAGGCCGTGGTCGTTCAATATTTCGCTTTCAACGACACAACTGCCGCCGCCACGGTCACCGTGACCGAAAGAGACAGCGCAGAAAGCGGATCGTCGGAGGCCGTGGTCGTTCAATATTTCGCTTTCACCGACACAACTGCTGCCGCCACGGTCACCGTGACCGAAAGAGACAGCGCCGAACGCGGATCGCCGGAGGCCGTGGTCGTTCAATAATTCGCTTTCACCGACAAAACTGCCGCTGCCACGGTCACCGTGAGCAAAAGAGACAGCGCCGAACGCGGATCTTTGGAGGCCGTGCTCGTTCAATAATTCGCTTTCACCGACAAAACTGCCGCCGCCACGGTCACCGTGACCGAAAGAGACAGCGCCGAAAGCGGATCGTCGGAGGCCGTGCTCGTTCAAAAATTTGCTTTCAACGACACAACTGCCGCCGCCACGGTCACCGTGAGCGAAAGAGACAGCGCCGAACGCGGATCGTCGGAGGCCATGTTCGTTCAATAATTCGCTTTCACCGACAAAACTGCCGCCGCCACGGTCACCGTGACCGAAAGAGACAGCGCCGAAAGCGGATCGTCGGAGGCCGTGCTCGTTCAAAAATTTGCTTTCAACGACACAAGTGCCGCCGCCACGGTCACCGTGAGCGAAAGAAACACCGCCGAAAGCGAATCGTCAGAGGCCGTGCTCGTTCAATAATTCGCATTCACCGACACAACTGCCGCTGCCACGGTCACAGTGAGCAAAAGAGACAGCGCCGAACGCGGATCGTCGGAGGCCGTGCTCGTTCAATAATTCGCTTTCACCGACAAAACTGCCGCCGCCACGGTCATCGTTACCGAAAGAGACAGCGCCGAAAGCGGATCGTCGGAGGCCGTGCTCGTTCAAAAATTTGCTTTCAACGACACAACTGCCGCCGCCACGGTCACCGTGAGCGAAAGAGACAGCGCCGAACGCGGATCGTCGGAGGCCATGTTCGTTCAATAATTCGCTTTCACCGACAAAACTGCCGCCGCCACGGTCACCGTGACCGAAAGAGACAGCGCCGAAAGCGGATCGTCGGAGGCCGTGCTCGTTCAAAAATTTGCTTTCAACGACACAAGTGCCGCCGCCACGGTCACCGTGAGCGAAAGAAACACCGCCGAAAGCGAATCGTCAGAGGCCGTGCTCGTTCAATAATTCGCATTCACCGACACAACTGCCGCTGCCACGGTCACAGTGAGCAAAAGAGACAGCGCCGAACGCGGATCGTCGGAGGCCGTGCTCGTTCAATAATTCGCTTTCACCGACAAAACTGCCGCCGCCACGGTCATCGTTACCGAAAGAGACAGCGCCAAACACGGATCGTCGGACGCCGTGGTCATTCAATATTTCGCTTTCACCGACACAACTGCCGCCGCAACGGTCACCGTGAGCGAAAGAGACAGCGCCAAACGCGGATCGTCGGAGGCCGTGGTCGTTCAATATTTCGCTTTCACCGACAAAACTGACGCCGCCACGGTCACCGTGACCGAAAGAGACAGCGCCGAACGCGGATCATCGGAGGCCATGGTCGTTCAATAATTTGCTTTCACCGACACAACCGCCGCCGCCACGGTCACCATGAGCGAAAGAGACAGCGCCGAACGCGGATCGTCGGAGGCCGTGGTCGTTCAATAATTCGCGTTCACCGACACAATGCCGCCGCCACAGTCACCGTGACCGAAAGAGACAGCGCCGAACGCGGATCGTCGGAGGCCGTGGTCGTTCAATAATTCGCTTTCACCGACACAACTGCCGCCGCCAAGGTCACCGTGAGCGAAAGAGACAGCGCCGAACACGGATCGTCGGAGGCCGTGGTCGTTCAATAATTCGCTTTCACCGACACAACTGCGCCGCCACGGTCACCGTGATCGAAAGAGACAGCGCCGAACGCGGATTGTCGGAGGCCGTGGTCGTTCAATATTTCGCTTTCACCGACACAACTGCCGCCGCCACGGTCACCGTGACCGAAACAGACAGCGCCGAAAGCGGATCGTCGGAGGCCGCGGTCGTTCAATAATTCGCTTTCACCGACACAACTGCTGCCGCCACGGTCACCGTGACCGAAGAGACAGCGCCGAACGCGGATCGTCGGAGGCCGTGGTCGTTCAAAAATTCGCTTTCACCGACACAACTGCCGCTGCCACGGTCACCGTGAGCAAAAGAGACAGCGCCGAACGCGGATCTTCGGAGGCCGTGCTCGTTCAATAATTCGCTTCCACCGACACAACTGCCGCCGCCACGCTCACCGTGATCGAAAGAGACAGCGCCGAACGCGGATTGTCGGAGGCCGTGGTCGTTCAATGTTTCGCTTTCACCGACTCAACTGCCGCCGCCACGGTCACCGTGACCGAAAGAGACAGCGCCGAAAGCGGATCGTTGGAGGCCGTGGTCGTTCAATAATTCGCTTTCACCGACACAACTGCTGCCGCCACGGTCACCGTGACCGAAAGAGACAGCGCCGAACGCGGATCGTCGGAGGCCGTGGTCGTTCAATAATTCGCTTTCACCGACACAACTGCCGCTGCCACGGTCACCGTGAGCAAAAGAGACAGCGCCGAACGCGGATCTTCGGAGGCGGTGCTCGTACAATAATTCGCTTTCACCGACAAAACTGCCGCCGCCACGGTCACCGTGACCGAAAAAGACAGCGCCGAACGCGGATCGTCGGAGGCCGTGGTCGTTCAATATATCGCTTTCACCGACACAACTGCCGCTGCCACGGTCACCGTGAGCGAAAGAGACAGCGCCGAACGCGGATCGTCGGAGGCCGTGGTCGTTCAATATTTCGCTTTCACCGACAAAACTGCCGCCGCCACGGTCACCGTGACCGAAAAAGACAGCGCCGAACGCGGATCGTCGGAGGCCGTGGTCGTTCAATATTTCGCTTTCACCGACAAAACTGACACCGCCACGGTCACCGTGACCGAAAAAGACAGCGCCGAACGCGGATCATCGGAGGCCATGGTCGTTCAATAATTTGCTTTCACCGACACAACCGCCGCCGCCACGGTCACCATGAGCGAAAGAGACAGCGCCGAACGCGGATCGTCGGAGGCCGTGGTCGTTCAATAATTCGCGTTCACCGACACAATGCCGCCGCCACAGTCACCGTGACCGAAAGAGACAGCGCCGAACGCGGATCGTCGGAGGCCGTGGTCGTTCAATAATTCGCTTTCACCGACACAACTGCCGCCGCCAAGGTCACCGTGAGCGAAAGAGACAGCGCCGAACACGGATCGTCGGAGGCCGTGGTCGTTCAATAATTCGCTTTCACCGACACAACTGCGCCGCCACGGTCACCGTGATCGAAAGAGACAGCGCCGAACGCGGATTGTCGGAGGCCGTGGTCGTTCAATATTTCGCTTTCACCGACACAACTGCCGCCGCCACGGTCACCGTGACCGAAACAGACAGCGCCGAAAGCGGATCGTCGGAGGCCGTGGTCGTTCAATAATTCGCTTTCACCGACACAACTGCTGCCGCCACGGTCACCGTGACCGAAGAGACAGCGCCGAACGCGGATCGTCGGAGGCCGTGGTCGTTCAAAAATTCGCTTTCACCGACACAACTGCCGCTGCCACGGTCACCGTGAGCAAAAGAGACAGCGCCGAACGCGGATCTTCGGAGGCCGTGCTCGTTCAATAATTCGCTTCCACCGACACAACTGCCGCCGCCACGCTCACCGTGATCGAAAGAGACAGCGCCGAACGCGGATTGTCGGAGGCCGTGGTCGTTCAATGTTTCGCTTTCCCCGACACAACTGCCGCCGCCACGGTCACCGTGACCGAAAGAGACAGCGCCGAAAGCGGATCGTTGGAGGCCGTGGTCGTTCAATAATTCGCTTTCACCGACACAACTGCTGCCGCCACGGTCACCGTGACCGAAAGAGACAGCGCCGAACGCGGATCGTCGGAGGCCGTGGTCGTTCAATATTTCGCTTTCACCGACAAAACTGACGCCGCCACGGTCACCGTGACCGAAAAAGACAGCGCCGAACGCGGATCATCGGAGGCCATGGTCGTTCAATAATTTGCTTTCACCGACACAACCGCCGCCGCCACGGTCACCATGAGCGAAAGAGACAGCGCCGAACGCGGATCGTCGGAGGCCGTGGTCGTTCAATAATTCGCGTTCACCGACACAATGCCGCCGCCACAGTCACCGTGACCGAAAGAGACAGCGCCGAACGCGGATCGTCGGAGGCCGTGGTCGTTCAATAATTCGCTTTCACCGACACAACTGCCGCCGCCAAGGTCACCGTGAGCGAAAGAGACAGCGCCGAACACGGATCGTCGGAGGCCGTGGTCGTTCAATAATTCGCTTTCACCGACACAACTGCGCCGCCACGGTCACCGTGATCGAAAGAGACAGCGCCGAACGCGGATTGTCGGAGGCCGTGGTCGTTCA
Organism: Ixodes scapularis; assembly: GCF_016920785.2. NCBI lineage: Eukaryota > Metazoa > Arthropoda > Arachnida > Ixodida > Ixodidae > Ixodes > Ixodes scapularis. The sequence continues at coordinate 288,919 of NW_024610078.1, read as the reverse complement.
ATATTTCGCTTTCACCGACACAACTGCCGCCGCCACGGTCACCGTGACCGAAACAGACAGCGCCGAAAGCGGATCGTCGGAGGCCGTGGTCGTTCAATAATTCGCTTTCACCGACACAACTGCTGCCGCCACGGTCACCGTGACCGAAGAGACAGCGCCGAACGCGGATCGTCGGAGGCCGTGGTCGTTCAAAAATTCGCTTTCACCGACACAACTGCCGCTGCCACGGTCACCGTGAGCAAAAGAGACAGCGCCGAACGCGGATCTTCGGAGGCCGTGCTCGTTCAATAATTCGCTTCCACCGACACAACTGCCGCCGCCACGCTCACCGTGATCGAAAGAGACAGCGCCGAACGCGGATTGTCGGAGGCCGTGGTCGTTCAATGTTTCGCTTTCCCCGACACAACTGCCGCCGCCACGGTCACCGTGACCGAAAGAGACAGCGCCGAAAGCGGATCGTTGGAGGCCGTGGTCGTTCAATAATTCGCTTTCACCGACACAACTGCTGCCGCCACGGTCACCGTGACCGAAAGAGACAGCGCCGAACGCGGATCGTCGGAGGCCGTGGTCGTTCAATAATTCGCTTTCACCGACACAACTGCCGCTGCCACGGTCACCGTGAGCAAAAGAGACAGCGCCGAACGCGGATCTTCGGAGGCGGTGCTCGTACAATAATTCGCTTTCACCGACAAAACTGCCGCCGCCACGGTCACCGTGACCGAAAAAGACAGCGCCGAACGCGGATCGTCGGAGGCCGTGGTCGTTCAATATATCGCTTTCACCGACACAACTGCCGCTGCCACGGTCACCGTGAGCGAAAGAGACAGCGCCGAACGCGGATCGTCGGAGGCCGTGGTCGTTCAATATTTCGCTTTCACCGACAAAACTGCCGCCGCCACGGTCACCGTGACCGAAAAAGACAGCGCCGAACGCGGATCGTCGGAGGCCGTGGTCGTCAAATATATCGCTTTCACCGACACAACTGCCGCTGCCACGGTCACCGTGACCGAAAGAGACAGCGCCGAAAGCGGATCGTCGGAGGCCGTGCTCGTTCAATAGTTTGCTTTCACCGACACAACTGCCGCCGCCACGGTCACCGTGAGCGAAAGAGACAGCGCCGAACGCGGATCGTCGGAGGCCGTTCTCGTTCAATAATTCGCTTTCACCGACACAATTGCCGCCGCCACGGCCACCGTGAGCGAAAGAGACAGCGCCGAACGCGGATCGTCGGAGGCCGTGGTCGTTCAATATTTCGCTTTCAACGACACAACTGCCGCCGCCACGGTCACCGTGACCGAAAGAGACAGCGCAGAAAGCGGATCGTCGGAGGCCGTGGTCGTTCAATAATTCGCTTTCACCGACACAACTGCTGCCGCCACGGTCACCGTGACCGAAAGAGACAGCGCCGAACGCGGATCGTCGGAGGCCGTGGTCGTTCAATAATTCGCTTTCACCGACAAAACTGCCGCTGCCACGGTCACCGTGAGCAAAAGAGACAGCGCCGAACGCGGATCTTTGGAGGCCGTGCTCGTTCAATAATTCGCTTTCACCGACAAAACTGCCGCCGCCACGGTCACCGTGACCGAAAGAGACAGCGCCGAAAGCGGATCGTCGGAGGCCGTGCTCGTTCAAAAATTTGCTTTCAACGACACAACTGCCGCCGCCACGGTCACCGTGAGCGAAAGAGACAGCGCCGAACGCGGATCGTCGGAGGCCATGCTCGTTCAATAATTCGCTTTCACCGACAAAACTGCCACCGCCACGGTCACCGTGACCGAAAGAGACAGCGCCGAAAGCGGATCGTCGGAGGCCGTGCTCGTTCAAAAATTTGCTTTCAACGACACAAGTGCCGCCGCCACGGTCACCGTGAGCGAAAGAAACAGCGCCGAAAGCGAATCGTCGGAGGCCGTGCTCGTTCAATAATTCGCATTCACCGACACAACTGCCGCTGCGACGGTCACAGTGAGCAAAAGAGACAGCGCCAAACGCGGATCGTCGGAGGCCGTGGTCGTTCAATATTTCGCTTTCACCGACAAAACTGACGCCGCCACGGTCACCGTGACCGAAAGAGACAGCGCCGAACGCGGATCATCGGAGGCCATGGTCGTTCAAAAATTTGCTTTCACCGACACAACCGCCGCCGCCACGGTCACCATGAGCGAAAGAGACAGCGCCGAACGCGGATCGTCGGAGGCCGTGGTCGTTCAATATTTCGCGTTCACCGACACAATGCCGCCGCCACGGTCACCGTGACCGAAAGAGACAGCGCCGAACGCGGATCGTCGGAGGCCGTGGTCGTTCAATAATTCGCTTTCACCGACACAACTGCCGCCGCCAAGGTCACCGTGAGCGAAAGAGACAGCGCCGAACACGGATCGTCGGAGGCCGTGGTCGTTCAATAATTCGCTTTCACCGACACAACTGCGCCGCCACGGTCACCGTGACCGAAAGAGACAGCGCCGAAAGCGGATCGACGGAGGCCGTGGCCGTTCAGTAATTCGCTTTCACCGATACAGCTGCCCCCGCCACGGTCACCGTGACCGAAAGAGATAGCGCCGAACGCGGATCGTCGGAGGCCGTGGTCGTTCAATAATTCGCTTTCACCGACAAAACTGCCGCCGCCACGGTCACCGTGACCGAAAGAGACAGCGCCGAACGCGGATCATCGGAGGCCATGGTCGTTCAATAATTTGCTTTAACCGACACAACCGCCGCCGCCACGGTCACCGTGAGCGAAAGAGACAGCGCCGAACGCGGATCGTTGGAGGCCGTGGTCGTTCAATAATTCGCTTTCACCGACAAAACTGCCGCCGCCACGGTCACCGTGACAGAAAGAGACAGCGCCGAACGCGGATCATCGGAGGCCATGGTCGTTCAATAATTTGCTTTCACCGACACAACCGCCGCCGCCACGGTCACCGTGAGCGAAAGAGACAGCGCCGAACGCGGATCGTCGGAGGCCGTGGTCGTTCAATAATTCGCGTTCACCGACACAATGCCGCCGCCACGGTCACCGTGACCGAAAGAGACAGCGCCGAACGCGGATCGTCGGAGGCCGTGCTCGTTCAATAATTCGCTTCCACCGACACAACTGCCGCCGCCACGCTCACCGTGATCGAAAGAGACAGCGCCGAACGCGGATTGTCGGAGGCCGTGGTCGTTCAATATTTCGCTTTCACCGACACAACTGCCGCCGCCACGGTCACCGTGACCGAAAGAGACAGCGCCGAAAGCGGATCGTTGGAGGCCGTGGTCGTTCAATAATTCGCTTTCACCGACACAACTGCTGCCGCCACGGTCACCGTGACCGAAGAGACAGCGCCGAACGCGGATCGTCGGAGGCCGTGGTCGTTCAATATTTCGCTTTCACCGACACAACTGCCGCCGCCACGGTCACCGTGACCGAAAGAGACAGCGCCGAACGCGGATCGTCGGAGGCCGTGGTCGTTCAATAATTCGCTTTCACCGACAAAACTGCCGCTGCCACGGTCACCGTGAGCAAAAGAGACAGCGCCGAACGCGGATCTTTGGAGGCCGTGCTCGTTCAATAATTCGCTTTCACCGACAAAACTGCCGCCGCCACGGTCACCGTGACCGAAAGAGACAGCGCCGAAAGCGGATCGTCGGAGGCCGTGCTCGTTCAAAAATTTGCTTTCAACGACACAACTGCCGCCGCCACGGTCACCGTGAGCGAAAGAGACAGCGCCGAACGCGGATCGTCGGAGGCCATGCTCGTTCAATAATTCGCTTTCACCGACAAAACTGCCGCCGCCACGGTCACCGTGACCGAAAAAGACAGCGCCGAAAGCGGATCGTCGGAGGCCGTGCTCGTTCAAAAATTTGCTTTCAACGACACAAGTGCCGCCGCCACGGTCACCGTGAGCGAAAGAAACAGCGCCGAAAGTGAATCGTCGGAGGCCGTGCTCGTTCAATAATTCGCTTTCACCGACAAAACTGCCGCCGCCACGGTCACCGTGACCGAAAGAGACAGCGCCGAACGCGGATCGTCGGAGGCCGTGGTCGTTCAATAATTCGCTTTCACCGACACAACTGCCGCTGCCACGGTCACCGTGAGCAAAAGAGACAGCGCCGAACGCGGATCTTCGGAGGCCGTGCTCGTTCAATAATTCGCTTCCACCGACACAACTGCCGCCGCCACGCTCACCGTGATCGAAAGAGACAGCGCCGAACGCGGATTGTCGGAGGCCGTGGTCGTTCAATATTTCGCTTTCACCGACACAACTGCCGCCGCCACGGTCACCGTGACCGAAAGAGACAGCGCCGAAAGTGGATCGTCGGAGGCCGTGGTCGTTCAATAATTCGCTTTCACCGACACAACTGCTGCCGCCACGGTCACCGTGACCGAAAGAGACAGCGCCGAACGCGGATCGTCGGAGGCCGTGGTCGTTCAATATTTCGCTTTCACCGACACAACTGCCGCTGCCACGGTCACCGTGAGCAAAAGAGACAGCGCCGAACGCGGATCTTCGGAGGCGGTGCTCGTTCAATAATTCGCTTTCACCGACAAAACTGCCGCCGCCACGGTCACCGTGACCGAAAAAGACAGCGCCGAACGCGGATCGTCGGAGGCCGTGGTCGTTCAATATATCGCTTTCACCGACACAACTGCCGCTGCCACGGTCACCGTGAGCGAAAGAGACAGCGCCGAACGCGGATTGTTGGAGGCCGTGGTCGTTCAATAATTCGCTTTCACCGACACAACTGCTGCCGCCACGGTCACCGTGACCGAAAGAGACAGCGCCGAACGCGGATCGTCGGAGGCCGTGGTCGTTCAATAATTCGCTTTCACCGACACAACTGCCGCTGCCACGGTCACCGTGAGCAAAAGAGACAGCGCCGAACGCGGATCTTCGGAGGCGGTGCTCGTTCAATAATTCGCTTTCACCGACAAAACTGCCGCCGCCACGGTCACCGTGACCGAAAAAGACAGCGCCGAACGCGGATCGTCGGAGGCCGTGGTCGTTCAATATTTCGCTTTCACCGACAAAACTGCCGCCGCCACGGTCACCGTGACCGAAAAAGACAGCGCCGAACGCGGATCGTCGGAGGCCGTGGTCGTCAAATATATCGCTTTCACCGACACAACTGCCGCTGCCACGGTCACCGTGACCGAAAGAGACAGCGCCGAAAGCGGATCGTCGGAGGCCGTGCTCGTTCAATAATTTGCTTTCACCGACACAACTGCCGCCGCCACGGTCACCGTGAGCGAAAGAGAAAGCGCCGAACGCGGATCGTCGGAGGCCGTGCTCGTTCAAAAATTTGCTTTCAACGACACAAGTGCCGCCGCCACGGTCACCATGAGCGAAAGAAACAGCGCCGAAAGCGAATCGTCGGAGGCCGTGCTCGTTCAATTATTCGCATTCACCGACACAACTGCCGCTGCCACGGTCACAGTGAGCAAAAGAGACACCGCCGAACGCGGATCGTCGGAGGCCGTGCTCGTTCAATAATTCGCTTTCACCGACAAAACTGCCGCCGCCACGGTCATCGTTACCGAAAGAGACAGCGCCAAACACGGATCGTCGGACGCCGTGGTCATTCAATATTTCGCTTTCACCGACACAACTGCCGCCGCAACGGTCACCGTGAGCGAAAGAGACAGCGCCAAACGCGGATCGTCGGAGGCCGTGGTCGTTCAATATTTCGCTTTCACCGACAAAACTGACGCCGCCACGGTCACCGTGACCGAAAGAGACAGCGGCGAACGCGGATCATCGGAGGCCATGGTCGTTCAATAATTTGCTTTCACCGACACAACCGCCGCCGCCACGGTCACCATGAGCGAAAGAGACAGCGCCGAACGCGGATCGTCGGAGGCCGTGGTCGTTCAATAATTCGCGTTCACCGACACAATGCCGCCGCCACGGTCACCGTGACCGAAAGAGACAGCGCCGAACGCGGATCGTCGGAGACCGTGGTCGTTCAATATTTCGCTTTCACCGACACAACTGCCGCCGCCAAGGTCACCGTGATCGAAAGAGACAGCGCCGAACACGGATCGTCGGAGGCCGTGGTCGTTCAATAATTCGCTTTCACCGACACAACTGCGCCGCCACGGTCACCGTGACCGAAAGAGACAGCGCCGAAAGCGGATCGACGGAGGCCGTGGTCGTTCAATAATTCGCTTTCCCTGATACAGCTGCCGCCGCCACGGTCACCGTGACCGAAAGAGACAGCACCGAACGCGGATCGTCGGAGGCCGTGGTCGTTCAATAATTCGCTTTCACCGACAAAACTGCCGCCGCCACGGTCACCGTGACCGAAAGAGACAGCGCCGAACGCGGATCATCGGAGGCCATGGTCGTTCAATAATTTGCTTTAACCGACACAACCGCCGCCGCCACGGTCACCGTGAGCGAAAGAGACAGCGCCGAACGCGGATCGTCGGAGGCCGTGGTCGTTCAATAATTCGCGTTCACCGACACAATGCCGACGCCACGGTCACCGTGACCGAAAGAGACAGCGCCGAACGCGGATCGTCGGAGGCCGTGGTCGTTCAATATTTCGCTTTCACCGACACAACTGCCGCCGCCAAGGTCACCGTGATCGAAAGAGACAGCGCCGAACACGGATCGTCGGAGGGCGTGGTCGTTCAATAATTCGCTTTCACCGACACAACTGCGCCGCCACGGTCACCGTGACCGAAAGAGACAGCGCCGAAAGCGGATCGACGGAGGCCGTGGTCGTTCAATAATTCGCTTTCCCTGATACAGCTGCCGCCGCCACGGTCACCGTGACCGAAAGAGACAGCGCCGAACGCGGATCATCGGAGGCCATGGTCGTTCAATAATTTGCTTTCACCGACACAACCGCCGCCGCCACGGTCACCATGAGCGAAAGAGACAGCGCCGAAGGCGGATCGTCGGAGGCCGTGGTCGTTCAATAATTCGCGTTCACCGACACAATGCCGCCGCCACGGTCACCGTGACCGAAAGAGACAGCGCCGAACGCGGATCGTCGGAGACCGTGGTCGTTCAATATTTCGCTTTCACCGACACAACTGCCGCCGCCAAGGTCACCGTGATCGAAAGAGACAGCGCCGAACACGGATCGTCGGAGGCCGTGGTCGTTCAATAATTCGCTTTCACCGACACAACTGCGCCGCCACGGTCACCGTGACCGAAAGAGATAGCGCCGAAAGCGGATCGACGGAGGCCGTGGTCGTTCAATAATTCGCTTTCCCTGATACAGCTGCCGCCGCCACGGTCACCGTGACCGAAAGAGACAGCGCCGAACGCGGATCGTCGGAGGCCGTGGTCGTTCAATATTTCGCTTTCACCGACAAAACTGCCGCCGCCACGGTCACCGTGACCGAAAGAGACAGCGCCGAACGCGGATCATCGGAGGCCATGGTCGTTCAATAATTTGCTTTAACCGACACAACCGCCGCCGCCACGGTCACCGTGAGCGAAAGAGACAGCGCCGAACGCGGATCGTCGGAGGCCGTGGTCGTTCAATAATTCGCGTTCACCGACACAATGCCGACGCCACGGTCACCGTGACCGAAAGAGACAGCGCCGAACGCGGATCGTCGGAGGCCGTGGTCGTTCAATATTTCGCTTTCACCGACACAACTGCCGCCGCCAAGGTCACCGTGATCGAAAGAGACAGCGCCGAACACGGATCGTCGGAGGGCGTGGTCGTTTAATATTTCGCTTTCACCGACACAACTGCGCCGCCACGGTCACCGTGACCGAAAGAGACAGCGCCGAAAGCGGATCGACGGAGGCCGTGGTCGTTCAATAATTCGCTTTCCCTGATACAGCTGCCGCCGCCACGGTCACCGTGACCGAAAGAGACAGCGCCGAATGCGGATCGTCGGAGGCCATGGTCGTTCAATAATTCGCTTTCACCGACAAAACTGCCGCCGCCACGGTCACCGTGACCGAAAGAGACAGCGCCGAACGCGGATCATCGGAGGCCATGGTCGTTCAAATATTTGCTTTCACCGACACAACCGCCGCCGCCACGGTCACCGTGAGCGAAAGAGACAGCGCCGAACGCGGATCGTCGGAGGCCGTGGTCGTTCAATAATTCGCGTTCACCGACACAATGCCGCCGCCACGGTCACCGTGACCGAAAGAGACAGCGCCGAACGCGGATCGTCGGAGGCCGTGGTCGTTCAATAATTCGCTTTCACCGACACAACTGCCGCCGCCACGGTCACCGTGAGCGAAAGAGACAGCGCCGAACACGGATCGTCGGAGGCCGTAGTCGTTCAATAATCCGCTTTCACCGACACAACTGCGCCGCCACGGTCACCGTGACCGAAAGAGACAGCGCCGAACGCGGATCGTCGGAGGCCGTGGTCGTTCAATATTTCGCTTTCACCGACACAACTGCCGCCGCCACGGTCACCGTGACCGAAAGAGACAGCGCCGAAAGCGGATCGTCGGAGGCCGTGCTCGTTCAAAAATTTGCTTTCAACGACACAATTGCCGCCGCCACGGTCACCGTGAGCGAAAGAGACAGCGCCGAACGCGGATCGTCGGAGGCCGTGCTCGTTCAATATTTCGCTTTCACCGACAAAACTGCCGCCGCCACGGTCACCGTGACCGAAAGAGACAGCGCCGAAAGCGGATTGTCGGAGGCCGTGCTCGTTCAAAAATTTGCTTTCAACGACACAACTGCCGCCGCCACGGTCACCGTGAGCGAAAGAGACAGCGCCGAAAGCGAATCGTCGGAGGCCGTGCTCCTTCAATAATTCGCTTTCACCGACACAACTGCCGCTGCCACGGTCACCGTGAGCAAAAGAGACAGCGCCGAACGCGGATCGTCGGAGGCCGTGCACGTTCAATAATTCGCTTTCACCGACAAAACTGCCGCCGCCACGGTCATCGTTACCGAAAGAGACAGCGCCGAACACGGATCGTCGGACGCCGTGGTCATTCAATAATTCGCTTTCACCGACACAACTGCCGCCGCAACGGTCACCGTGAGCGAAAGAGACAGCGCCAAACGCGGATCGTCGGAGGCCGTGCTCGTTCAATATATTCGCTTTCACCGACACATCTGCCGCCGCCACGGTCACCGTGAGCGAAAGAGAGCGCCGAAAGCGGATCGTCGGAGGCCGTGGTCGTTCAAATATTCGCTTTCACCGACACAACTGCTGCCGCCACGGTCACCGTGACCGAAAGAGACAGCACCGAACGCGGATCGTCGGAGGCCGTGGTCGTTTAATATTTCGCTTTCACCGACACAACTGCCACCGCCACGGTCACCGTGAGCGAAAAAGACAGCGCCGAACGCGGATCGCCGGAGGCCGTGCTCGTTCAATAATTCGCTTCCACCGACACAACTGCCGCCGCCACGCTCACCGTGATCGAAAGAGACAGCGCCGAACGCGGATTGTCGGAGGCCATGGTCGTTCAATATTTCACTTTCACCGACACGACTGCCGCCGCCACGGTCACCGTGACCGAAAGAGACAGCGCCGAAAGCGGATCGTCGGAGGCCGTGGTCGTTCAATAATTCGCTTTCACCGACACAACTGCTGCCGCCACGGTCACCGTGACCGAAGAGACAGCGCCGAACGCGGATCGTCGGGGGCCGTGGTCGTTCAATAATTCGCTTTCACCGACACAACTGCCGCTGCCACGGTCACCGTGAGCAAAAGAGACAGCGCCGAACGCGGATCTTCGGAGGCCGTGCTCGTTCAATAATTCGCTTCCACCGACACAACTGCCGCCGCCACGCTCACCGTGATCGAAAGAGACAGCGCCGAACGCGGATTGTCGGAGGCCGTGGTCGTTCAATATTTCGCTTTCACCGACACAACTGCCGCCGCCACGGTCACCGTGACCGAAAGAGACAGCGCCGAAAGCGGAGCGTCGGAGGCCGTGGTCGTTCAATAATTCGCTTTCACCGACACAACTGCTGCCGCCACGGTCACCGTGACCGAAAGAGACAGCGCCGAACGCGGATCGTCGGAGGCCGTGGTCGTTCAATATTTCGCTTTCACCGACACAACTGCCGCTGCCACGGTCACCGTGAGCAAAAGAGACAGCGCCGAACGGGGATCTTCGGAGGCGGTGCTCGTTCAATAATTCGCTTTCACCGACAAAACTGCCGTCGCCACGGTCACCGTGACCGAAAAAGACAGCGCCGAACGCGGATCGTCGGAGGCCGTGGTCGTTCAATATATCGCTTTCACCGACACAACTGCCGCTGCCACGGTCACCGTGAGCGAAAGAGACAGCGCCGAACGCGGATCGTCGGAGGCCGTGGTCGTTCAATATTTTGCTTTCACCGACAAAACTGCCGCCGCCACGGTCACCGTGACCGAAAAAGACAGCGCCGAACGCGGATCGTCGGAGGCCGTGGTCGTCAAATATATCGCTTTCACCGACACAACTGCCGCTGCTACGGTCACCGTGACCGAAAGAGACAGCGCCGAAAGCGGATCGTCGGAGGCCGTGCTCGTTCAATAATTTGCTTTCACCGACACAACTGCCGCCGCCACGGTCACCGTGAGCGAAAGAGACAGCGCCGAACGCGGATCGTCGGAGGCCGTTCTCGTTCAATAATTCGCTTTCACCGACACAATTGCCGCCGACACGGTCACCGTGAGCGAAAGAGACAGCGCCGAACGCGGATCGTCGGAGGGCGTGCTCGTTCAATATTTCGCTTCCACCGACACAACTGCCGCCGCCACGTTCACCGTGATCGAAAGAGACAGCGCCGAACGCGGATCGTCGGAGGCCATGGTCGTTCAATATTTCGCTTTCAACGACTCAACTGCCGCCGCCACGGTCACCGTGACCGAAAGAGACAGCGCAGAAAGCGGATCGTCGGAGGCCGTGGTCGTTCAATAATTCGCTTTCACCGACACAACTGCCGCCGCCACGGTCACCGTGAGCGAAAGAGACAGCGCCGAACGCGGATCGTCGGAGGCCGTGGTCGTTCAATAATTCGCTTTCACCGACAAAACTGCCGCCGCCACGGTCACCGTGACCGAAAGAGACAGCGCCGAACGCGGATCATCGGAGGCCATGGTCGTTCAATAATTTGCTTTCACTGACACAACCGCCGCCGCCACGGTCACCGTGACCGAAAAAGACAGCGCCGAACGCGGATCGCCGGAGGCCGTGCTCGTTCAATAATTCGCTTTCACCGACAAAACTGCCGCCGCCACGGTCACCGTGAACGAAAGAGACAGCGCCGAACGCGGATCGTCGGAGGCCGTGGTCGTTCAATATTTCGCTTTCACCGACAAAACTGCCGCCGCCACGGTCACCGTGACCGAAAAAGACAGCGCCGAACGCGGATCGTCGGAGGCCGTGGTCGTCAAATATATCGCTTTCACCGACACAACTGCCGCTGCCACGGTCACCGTGACCGAAAGAGACAGCGCCGAAAGCGGATCGTCGGAGGCCGTGCTCGTTCAATAATTTGCTTTCACCGACACAACTGCCGCCGCCACGGTCACCGTGAGCGAAAGAGACAGCGCCGAACGCGGATCGTCGGAGGCCGTGCTCGTTCAAAAATTTGCTTTCAACGACACAAGTGCCGCCGCCACGGTCACCGTGAGCGAAAGAAACAGCGCCGAAAGCGAATCGTCGGAGGCCGTGCTCGTTCAATTATTCGCATTCACCGACACAACTGCCGCTGCCACGGTCACAGTGAGCAAAAGAGACACCGCCGAACGCGGATCGTCGGAGGCCGTGCTCGTTCAATAATTCGCTTTCACCGACAAAACTGCCGCCGCCACGGTCATCGTTACCGAAAGAGACAGCGCCAAACACGGATCGTCGGACGCCGTGGTCATTCAATATTTCGCTTTCACCGACACAACTGCCGCCGCAACGGTCACCGTGAGCGAAAGAGACAGCGCCAAACGCGGATCGTCGGAGGCCGTGGTCGTTCAATATTTCGCTTTCACCGACAAAACTGACGCCGCCACGGTCACCGTGACCGAAAGAGACAGCGCCGAACGCGGATCATCGGAGGCCATGGTCGTTCAATAATTTGCTTTCACCGACACAACCGCCGCCGCCACGGTCACCATGAGCGAAAGAGACAGCGCCGAACGCGGATCGTCGGAGGCCGTGGTCGTTCAATAATTCGCGTTCACCGACACAATGCCGCCGCCACGGTCACCGTGACCGAAAGAGACAGCGCCGAACGCGGATCGTCGGAGACCGTGGTCGTTCAATATTTCGCTTTCACCGACACAACTGCCGCCGCCAAGGTCACCGTGATCGAAAGAGACAGCGCCGAACACGGATCGTCGGAGGCCGTGGTCGTTCAATAATTCGCTTTCACCGACACAACTGCGCCGCCACGGTCACCGTGACCGAAAGAGACAGTGCCGAAAGCGGATCGACGGAGGCCGTGGTCGTTCAATAATTCGCTTTCCCTGATACAGCTGCCGCCGCCACGGTCACCGTGACCAAAAGAGACAGCGCCGAACGCGGATCGTCGGAGGCCGTGGTCGTTCAATAATTCGCTTTCACCGACAAAACTGCCGCCGCCACGGTCACCGTGACCGAAAGAGACAGCGCCGAACGCGGATCATCGGAGGCCATGGTCGTTCAATAATTTGCTTTAACCGACACAACCGCCGCCGCCACGGTCACCGTGAGCGAAAGAGACAGCGCCGAACGCGGATCGTCGGAGGCCGTGGTCGTTCAATAATTCGCGTTCACCGACACAATGCCGACGCCACGGTCACCGTGACCGAAAGAGACAGCGCCGAACGCGGATCGTCGGAGGCCGTGGTCGTTCAATATTTCGCTTTCACCGACACAACTGCCGCCGCCAAGGTCACCGTGATCGAAAGAGACAGCGCCGAACACGGATCGTCGGAGGGCGTGGTCGTTCAATAATTCGCTTTCACCGACACAACTGCGCCGCCACGGTCACCGTGACCGAAAGAGACAGCGCCGAAAGCGGATCGACGGAGGCCGTGGTCGTTCAATAATTCGCTTTCCCTGATACAACTGCCGCCGCCACGGTCACCGTGACCGAAAGAGACAGCGCCGAACGCGGATCGTCGAAGGCCGTGGTCGTTCAATAATTCGCTTTCACCGACAAAACTGCCGCCGCCACGGTCACCGTGACCGAAAGAGACAGCGCCGAACGCGGATCATCGGAGGCCATGGTCGTTCAATAATTTGCTTTCACCGACACAACCGCCGCCGCCACGGTCACCGTGAGCGAAAGAGACAGCGCCGAACGCGGATCGTCGGAGGCCGTGGTCGTTCAATAATTCGCGTTCACCGACACAATGCCGCCGCCACGGTCACCGTGACCGAAAGAGACAGCGCCGAACACGGATCGTCGGAGGCCGTAGTCGTTCAATAATCCGCTTTCACCGACACAACTGCGCCGCCACGGTCACCGTGACCGAAAGAGACAGCGCCGAACGCGGATCGTCGGAGGCCGTGGTCGTTCAATATTTCGCTTTCACCGACACAACTGCCGCCGCCACGGTCACCGTGACCGAAAGAGACAGCGCCGAAAGCGGATCGTCGGAGGCCGTGCTCGTTCAAAAATTTGCTTTCAACGACACAATTGCCGCCGCCACGGTCACCGTGAGCGAAAGAGACAGCGCCGAACGCGGATCGTCGGAGGCCGTGCTCGTTCAATATTTCGCTTTCACCGACAAAACTGCCGCCGCCACGGTCACCGTGACCGAAAGAGACAGCGCCGAAAGCGGATTGTCGGAGGCCGTGCTCGTTCAAAAATTTGCTTTCAACGACACAACTGCCGCCGCCACGGTCACCGTGAGCGAAAGAGACAGCGCCGAAAGCGAATCGTCGGAGGCCGTGCTCCTTCAATAATTCGCTTTCACCGACACAACTGCCGCTGCCACGGTCACCGTGAGCAAAAGAGACAGCGCCGAACGCGGATCGTCGGAGGCCGTGCACGTTCAATAATTCGCTTTCACCGACAAAACTGCCGCCGCCACGGTCATCGTTACCGAAAGAGACCGCGCCGAACACGGATCGTCGGACGCCGTGGTCATTCAATAATTCGCTTTCACCGACACAACTGCCGCCGCAACGGTCACCGTGAGCGAAAGAGACAGCGCCAAACGCGGATCGTCGGAGGCCGTGCTCGTTCAATATATTCGCTTTCACCGACACATCTGCCGCCGCCACGGTCACCGTGAGCGAAAGAGAGCGCCGAAAGCGGATCGTCGGAGGCCGTGGTCGTTCAAATATTCGCTTTCACCGACACAACTGCTGCCGCCACGGTCACCGTGACCGAAAGAGACAGCACCGAACGCGGATCGTCGGAGGCCGTGGTCGTTTAATATTTCGCTTTCACCGACACAACTGCCACCGCCACGGTCACCGTGAGCGAAAAAGACAGCGCCGAACGCGGATCGCCGGAGGCCGTGCTCGTTCAATAATTCGCTTCCACCGACACAACTGCCGCCGCCACGCTCACCGTGATCGAAAGAGACAGCGCCGAACGCGGATTGTCGGAGGCCGTGGTCGTTCAATATTTCGCTTTCACCGACACGACTGCCGCCGCCACGGTCACCGTGACCGAAAGAGACAGCGCCGAAAGCGGATCGTCGGAGGCCGTGGTCGTTCAATAATTCGCTTTCACCGACACAACTGCTGCCGCCACGGTCACCGTGACCGAAGAGACAGCGCCGAACGCGGATCGTCGGGGGCCGTGGTCGTTCAATAATTCGCTTTCACCGACACAACTGCCGCTGCCACGGTCACCGTGAGCAAAAGAGACAGCGCCGAACGCGGATCTTCGGAGGCCGTGCTCGTTCAATAATTCGCTTCCACCGACACAACTGCCGCCGCCACGCTCACCGTGATCGAAAGAGACAGCGCCGAACGCGGATTGTCGGAGGCCGTGGTCGTTCAATATTTCGCTTTCACCGACACAACTGCCGCCGCCACGGTCACCGTGACCGAAAGAGACAGCGCCGAAAGCGGAGCGTCGGAGGCCGTGGTCGTTCAATAATTCGCTTTCACCGACACAACTGCTGCCGCCACGGTCACCGTGACCGAAAGAGACAGCGCCGAACGCGGATCGTCGGAGGCCGTGGTCGTTCAATATTTCGCTTTCACCGACACAACTGCCGCTGCCACGGTCACCGTGAGCAAAAGAGACAGCGCCGAACGGGGATCTTCGGAGGCGGTGCTCGTTCAATAATTCGCTTTCACCGACAAAACTGCCGTCGCCACGGTCACCGTGACCGAAAAAGACAGCGCCGAACGCGGATCGTCGGAGGCCGTGGTCGTTCAATATATCGCTTTCACCGACACAACTGCCGCTGCCACGGTCACCGTGAGCGAAAGAGACAGCGCCGAACGCGGATCGTCGGAGGCCGTGGTCGTTCAATATTTTGCTTTCACCGACAAAACTGCCGCCGCCACGGTCACCGTGACCGAAAAAGACAGCGCCGAACGCGGATCGTCGGAGGCCGTGGTCGTCAAATATATCGCTTTCACCGACACAACTGCCGCTGCTACGGTCACCGTGACCGAAAGAGACAGCGCCGAAAGCGGATCGTCGGAGGCCGTGCTCGTTCAATAATTTGCTTTCACCGACACAACTGCCGCCGCCACGGTCACCGTGAGCGAAAGAGACAGCGCCGAACGCGGATCGTCGGAGGCCGTTCTCGTTCAATAATTCGCTTTCACCGACACAATTGCCGCCGACACGGTCACCGTGAGCGAAAGAGACAGCGCCGAACGCGGATCGTCGGAGGGCGTGCTCGTTCAATATTTCGCTTCCACCGACACAACTGCCGCCGCCACGTTCACCGTGATCGAAAGAGACAGCGCCGAACGCGGATCGTCGGAGGCCATGGTCGTTCAATATTTCGCTTTCAACGACTCAACTGCCGCCGCCACGGTCACCGTGACCGAAAGAGACAGCGCAGAAAGCGGATCGTCGGAGGCCGTGGTCGTTCAATAATTCGCTTTCACCGACACAACTGCCGCCGCCACGGTCACCGTGAGCGAAAGAGACAGCGCCGAACGCGGATCGTCGGAGGCCGTGGTCGTTCAATAATTCGCTTTCACCGACAAAACTGCCGCCGCCACGGTCACCGTGACCGAAAGAGACAGCGCCGAACGCGGATCATCGGAGGCCATGGTCGTTCAATAATTTGCTTTCACTGACACAACCGCCGCCGCCACGGTCACCGTGACCGAAAAAGACAGCGCCGAACGCGGATCGCCGGAGGCCGTGCTCGTTCAATAATTCGCTTTCACCGACAAAACTGCCGCCGCCACGGTCACCGTGAACGAAAGAGACAGCGCCGAACGCGGATCGTCGGAGGCCGTGGTCGTTCAATATTTCGCTTTCACCGACAAAACTGCCGCCGCCACGGTCACCGTGACCGAAAAAGACAGCGCCGAACGCGGATCGTCGGAGGCCGTGGTCGTCAAATATATCGCTTTCACCGACACAACTGCCGCTGCCACGGTCACCGTGACCGAAAGAGACAGCGCCGAAAGCGGATCGTCGGAGGCCGTGCTCGTTCAATAATTTGCTTTCACCGACACAACTGCCGCCGCCACGGTCACCGTGAGCGAAAGAGACAGCGCCGAACGCGGATCGTCGGAGGCCGTGCTCGTTCAAAAATTTGCTTTCAACGACACAAGTGCCGCCGCCACGGTCACCGTGAGCGAAAGAAACAGCGCCGAAAGCGAATCGTCGGAGGCCGTGCTCGTTCAATTATTCGCATTCACCGACACAACTGCCGCTGCCACGGTCACAGTGAGCAAAAGAGACACCGCCGAACGCGGATCGTCGGAGGCCGTGCTCGTTCAATAATTCGCTTTCACCGACAAAACTGCCGCCGCCACGGTCATCGTTACCGAAAGAGACAGCGCCAAACACGGATCGTCGGACGCCGTGGTCATTCAATATTTCGCTTTCACCGACACAACTGCCGCCGCAACGGTCACCGTGAGCGAAAGAGACAGCGCCAAACGCGGATCGTCGGAGGCCGTGGTCGTTCAATATTTCGCTTTCACCGACAAAACTGACGCCGCCACGGTCACCGTGACCGAAAGAGACAGCGCCGAACGCGGATCATCGGAGGCCATGGTCGTTCAATAATTTGCTTTCACCGACACAACCGCCGCCGCCACGGTCACCATGAGCGAAAGAGACAGCGCCGAACGCGGATCGTCGGAGGCCGTGGTCGTTCAATAATTCGCGTTCACCGACACAATGCCGCCGCCACGGTCACCGTGACCGAAAGAGACAGCGCCGAACGCGGATCGTCGGAGACCGTGGTCGTTCAATATTTCGCTTTCACCGACACAACTGCCGCCGCCAAGGTCACCGTGATCGAAAGAGACAGCGCCGAACACGGATCGTCGGAGGCCGTGGTCGTTCAATAATTCGCTTTCACCGACACAACTGCGCCGCCACGGTCACCGTGACCGAAAGAGACAGTGCCGAAAGCGGATCGACGGAGGCCGTGGTCGTTCAATAATTCGCTTTCCCTGATACAGCTGCCGCCGCCACGGTCACCGTGACCAAAAGAGACAGCGCCGAACGCGGATCGTCGGAGGCCGTGGTCGTTCAATAATTCGCTTTCACCGACAAAACTGCCGCCGCCACGGTCACCGTGACCGAAAGAGACAGCGCCGAACGCGGATCATCGGAGGCCATGGTCGTTCAATAATTTGCTTTAACCGACACAACCGCCGCCGCCACGGTCACCGTGAGCGAAAGAGACAGCGCCGAACGCGGATCGTCGGAGGCCGTGGTCGTTCAATAATTCGCGTTCACCGACACAATGCCGACGCCACGGTCACCGTGACCGAAAGAGACAGCGCCGAACGCGGATCGTCGGAGGCCGTGGTCGTTCAATATTTCGCTTTCACCGACACAACTGCCGCCGCCAAGGTCACCGTGATCGAAAGAGACAGCGCCGAACACGGATCGTCGGAGGGCGTGGTCGTTCAATAATTCGCTTTCACCGACACAACTGCGCCGCCACGGTCACCGTGACCGAAAGAGACAGCGCCGAAAGCGGATCGACGGAGGCCGTGGTCGTTCAATAATTCGCTTTCCCTGATACAACTGCCGCCGCCACGGTCACCGTGACCGAAAGAGACAGCGCCGAACGCGGATCGTCGGAGGCCGTGGTCGTTCAATAATTCGCTTTCACCGACAAAACTGCCGCCGCCACGGTCACCGTGACCGAAAGAGACAGCGCCGAACGCGGATCATCGGAGGCCATGGTCGTTCAATAATTTGCTTTCACCGACACAACCGCCGCCGCCACGGTCACCGTGAGCGAAAGAGACAGCGCCGAACGCGGATCGTCGGAGGCCGTGGTCGTTCAATAATTCGCGTTCACCGACACAATGCCGCCGCCACGGTCACCGTGACCGAAAGAGACAGCGCCGAACGCGGATCGTCGGAGGCCGTGGTCGTTCAATAATTCGCTTTCACCGACACAACTGCCGCCGCCACGGTCACCGTGAGCGAAAGAGACAGCGCCGAACACGGATCGTCGGAGGCCGTAGTCATTCAATAATCCGCTTTCACCGACACAACTGCGCCGCCACGGTCACCGTGACCGAAAGAGACAGCGCCGAACGCGGATCGTCGGAGGCCGTGGTCGTTCAATATTTCGCTTTCACCGACACAACTGCCGCCGCCACAGTCACCGTGACCGAAAGAGACAGCGCCGAAAGCGGATCGTCGGAGGCCGTGCTCGTTCAAAAATTTGCTTTCAACGACACAATTGCCGCCGCCACGGTCACCGTGAGCGAAAGAGACAGCGCCGAACGCGGATCGTCGGAGGCCGTGCTCGTTCAATATTTCGCTTTCACCGACAAAACTGCCGCCGCCACGGTCACCGTGACCGAAAGAGACAGCGCCGAAAGCGGATTGTCGGAGGCCGTGCTCGTTCAAAAATTTGCTTTCAACGACACAACTGCCGCCGCCACGGTCACCGTGAGCGAAAGAGACAGCGCCGAAAGCGAATCGTCGGAGGCCGTGCTCCTTCAATAATTCGCTTTCACCGACACAACTGCCGCTGCCACGGTCACCGTGAGCAAAAGAGACAGCGCCGAACGCGGATCGTCGGAGGCCGTGCACGTTCAATAATTCGCTTTCACCGACAAAACTGCCGCCGCCACGGTCATCGTTACCGAAAGAGACAGCGCCGAACACGGATCGTCGGACGCCGTGGTCATTCAATAATTCGCTTTCACCGACACAACTGCCGCCGCAACGGTCACCGTGAGCGAAAGAGACAGCGCCAAACGCGGATCGTCGGAGGCCGTGCTCGTTCAATATATTCGCTTTCACCGACACATCTGCCGCCGCCACGGTCACCGTGAGCGAAAGAGACAGCGCCGAAAGCGGATCGTCGGAGGCCGTGGTCGTTCAAATATTCGCTTTCACCGACACAACTGCTGCCGCCACGGTCACCGTGACCGAAAGAGACAGCACCGAACGCGGATCGTCGGAGGCCGTGGTCGTTTAATATTTCGCTTTCACCGACACAACTGCCACCGCCACGGTCACCGTGAGCGAAAAAGACAGCGCCGAACGCGGATCGCCGGAGGCCGTGCTCGTTCAATAATTCGCTTCCACCGACACAACTGCCGCCGCCACGCTCACCGTGATCGAAAGAGACAGCGCCGAACGCGGATTGTCGGAGGCCGTGGTCGTTCAATATTTCGCTTTCACCGACACGACTGCCGCCGCCACGGTCACCGTGACCGAAAGAGACAGCGCCGAAAGCGGATCGTCGGAGGCCGTGGTCGTTCAATAATTCGCTTTCACCGACACAACTGCTGCCGCCACGGTCACCGTGACCGAAGAGACAGCGCCGAACGCGGATCGTCGGGGGCCGTGGTCGTTCAATAATTCGCTTTCACCGACACAACTGCCGCTGCCACGGTCACCGTGAGCAAAAGAGACAGCGCCGAACGCGGATCTTCGGAGGCCGTGCTCGTTCAATAATTCGCTTCCACCGACACAACTGCCGCCGCCACGCTCACCGTGATCGAAAGAGACAGCGCCGAACGCGGATTGTCGGAGGCCGTGGTCGTTCAATATTTCGCTTTCACCGACACAACTGCCGCCGCCACGGTCACCGTGACCGAAAGAGACAGCGCCGAAAGCGGAGCGTCGGAGGCCGTGGTCGTTCAATAATTCGCTTTCACCGACACAACTGCTGCCGCCACGGTCACCGTGACCGAAAGAGACAGCGCCGAACGCGGATCGTCGGAGGCCGTGGTCGTTCAATATTTCGCTTTCACCGACACAACTGCCGCTGCCACGGTCACCGTGAGCAAAAGAGACAGCGCCGAACGGGGATCTTCGGAGGCGGTGCTCGTTCAATAATTCGCTTTCACCGACAAAACTGCCGTCGCCACGGTCACCGTGACCGAAAAAGACAGCGCCGAACGCGGATCGTCGGAGGCCGTGGTCATTCAATATATCGCTTTCACCGACACAACTGCCGCTGCCACGGTCACCGTGAGCGAAAGAGACAGCGCCGAACGCGGATCGTCGGAGGCCGTGGTCGTTCAATATTTTGCTTTCACCGACAAAACTGCCGCCGCCACGGTCACCGTGACCGAAAAAGACAGCGCCGAACGCGGATCGTCGGAGGCCGTGGTCGTCAAATATATCGCTTTCACCGACACAACTGCCGCTGCTACGGTCACCGTGACCGAAAGAGACAGCGCCGAAAGCGGATCGTCGGAGGCCGTGCTCGTTCAATAATTTGCTTTCACCGACACAACTGCCGCCGCCACGGTCACCGTGAGCGAAAGAGACAGCGCCGAACGCGGATCGTCGGAGGCCGTTCTCGTTCAATAATTCGCTTTCACCGACACAATTGCCGCCGACACGGTCACCGTGAGCGAAAGAGACAGCGCCGAACGCGGATCGTCGGAGGCCGTGCTCGTTCAATATTTCGCTTCCACCGACACAACTGCCGCCGCCACGTTCACCGTGATCGAAAGAGACAGCGCCGAACGCGGGTCGTCGGAGGCCATGGTCGTTCAATATTTCGCTTTCAACGACTCAACTGCCGCCGCCACGGTCACCGTGACCGAAAGAGACAGCGCAGAAAGCGGATCGTCGGAGGCCGTGGTCGTTCAATAATTCGCTTTCACCGACACAACTGCCGCCGCCACGGTCACCGTGAGCGAAAGAGACAGCGCCGAACGCGGATCGTCGGAGGCCGTGGTCGTTCAATAATTCGCTTTCACCGACAAAACTGCCGCCGCCACGGTCACCGTGACCGAAAGAGACAGCGCCGAACGCGGATCATCGGAGGCCATGGTCGTTCAATAATTTGCTTTCACCGACACAACCGCCGCCGCCACGGTCACCGTGACCGAAAAAGACAGCGCCGAACGCGGATCGCCGGAGGCCGTGCTCGTTCAATAATTCGCTTTCACCGACAAAACTGCCGCCGCCACGGTCACCGTGAACGAAAGAGACAGCGCCGAACGCGGATCGTCGGAGGCCGTGGTCGTTCAAATTTTCGCTTTCACCGACACAACTGCCGCCGCCACGGTCACCGTGAGCGAAAGAGACAGCGCCGAACGCGGATCGTCGGAGGCCGTGGTCGTTCAATAATTCGCTTTCACCGACACAACTGCCGCCGCCACGGTCACCCTGACCGAAAGAGACAGCGCCGAAAGCGGATCGTCGGAGGCAGTGCTCGTTCAATAATTTGCTTTCACTGACACAACTGCCGCCGCCACGGTCACCCTGACCGAAAGAGACAGCGCCGAACGCGGATCGTCGGGAGGCCGTGGTCGTTCAATAATTTGCTTTCACCGACACAACCGCCGCCGCCACGGTCACCGTGAGCGAAAGAGACAGCGCCGAAAGCGGATCGTCGGAGGCCGTGCTCGTTCAATAATTTGCTTTCACCGACACAACTGCCGCCGCCACGGTCACCCTGACCGAAAGAGACAGCGCCGAAAGCGGATCGTCGGAGGCCGTGGTCGTTCAATATTTCGCTTTCACCGACACAACTGCCACTGCCACGGTCACCGTGAGCAAAAGAGACAGCGCCGAACGCGGATCTTCGGAGGCCGTGCTCGTTCAATAATTCGCTTTCACCGACAAAACTGCCGCCACCACGGTCACCGTGACCGAAAAAGACAGCGCCGAACGCGGATCGTCGGAGGCCGTGGTCGTTCAATAATTCGCTTTCACCGACACAACTGCCGCCGCCACGGTCACCCTGACCGAAAGAGACAGCGCCGAAAGCGGATCGTCGGAGGCCGTGCTCGTTCAATAATTTGCTTTCACCGACACAACTGCCGCCGCCACGGTCACCGTGAGCGAAAGAGACAGCGCCGAACGCGGATCGTCGGAGGCCGTTCTCGTTCAATAATTCGCTTTCACCGAAACAATTGCCGCCGCCACGGTCACCGTGAGCGAAAGGGACAGCGCCGAACGCGGATCGTTGGAGGCCCTGCTCGTTCAATATTTCGGTTCCACCGACACAACTGCCGCCGCCACGTTCACCGTGATCCAAAGAGACAGCGACAAACGCGGATCGTCGGAGGCCGTGGTCGTTCAATATTTCGCTTTCAACGACGCAACTGCCGCCGCCACGGTCACCGTGACCGAAAGAGACAGCGCAGAAAGCGGATCGTCGGAGGCCGTGGTCGTTCAATAATTCGCTTTCACCGACACAACTGCTGCCGCCACGGTCACCGTGACCGAAAGAGACAGCACCGAACGCGGATCGTCGGAGGCCGTGGTTGCTCAATAATTCGCTTTCACCGACACAACTGCCGCTGCCACGGTCACCGTGAGCAAAAGAGGCAGCGCCGAACGCAGATCTTCGGAGGCTGTGCTCGTTCAATATTTCGCTTTCACCGACAAAACTGCCGCCGCCACGGTCACCGTGACCGAAAAAGACAGCGCCGAACGCGGATCGTCGGAGGCCGTGGTCGTTCAATAATTCGCTTTCACCGACACAACTGCCGCCGCCACGGTCACCGTGAGCGAAAGAGACAGCGCCGAACGCGGATCGTCGGAGGCCGTGGTCGTTCAATAATTCGCTTTCACCGACAAAACTGCCGCCGCCACGGTCACCGTGACCGAAAGAGACAGCGCCGAACGCGGACCATCGGAGGCCATGTTCGTTCAATAATTTGCTTTCACCGACACAAACGCCGCCGCCACGGTCACCGTGAGCGAAAGAGACAGCGCCGAACGCGGATCGGCGGAGGCCGTGGTCGTTCAATATTTCGCGTTCACCGACACAATGCCGCCGCCACGGTCACCGTGACCGAAAGAGACAGCGCCGAACGCGGATCGTCGGAGGCCGTGGTCGTTCAATATTTTGCTTTCACCGACACAACTGCCGCCGCCACGGTCACCGTGAGCGAAAGAGACAGCGCCGAACACGGATCGTCGGAGGCCGTGGTCGTTCAATAATTCGCTTTCACCGACACAACTGCTGCCGCCACGGTCACCGTTACCGAAAGAGACAGCGCCGAACGCGGATCGCCGGAGACCGTGCTCGTTCAATAATTCGCTTTCACCGACAAAACTGCCACCGCCACGGTCACCGTGAACGAAAGAGACAGCGCCGAACGCGGATCGTCGGAGGCCGTGGTCGGTCAATGATTCGCTTTCACCGACACAACTGCCGCCGCCACAGTCACCGTGAGCGAAAGAGACAGCGCCGAACGCGGATCGTCGGAGGCCGTGGTCGTTCAATAATTCGCTTTCACCGACACAACTGCCGCCGCCACGGTCACCCTGACCGAAAGAGACAGCGCCGAACGCGGATCTTTGGAGGCCGTGCTCGTTCAATAATTCGCTTTCACCGACAAAACTGCCGCCGCCACAGTCACCGTGACCGAAAAAGACAGCGCCAAACACGGATCGTCGCAGGCCGTGGTCGTTCAATATTTCGCTTTCACCGACACAACTGCCGCTGCCACGGTCACCGTGAGCAAAAAAGGCAGCGCCGAACGCAGATCTTCGGAGGCCATGCTCGTTCAATAATTCGCTTTCACCGACAAAACTGCCGCCGCCACGGTCACCGTGATCGAAAGAGACAGCGCCGAACGCGGATCGTCGGAGGCCGTGGTCGTTCAATATTCGCTTTCACCGACACAACTGCCGCCGCCACGGTCACCGTGAGCGAAAGAGACAGCACCGAACGCGGATCGTCGGAGGCCGTGGTCGTTCAATATTTCGCTTTCACCGACAAAACTGCCGCCGCCACGGTCACCGTGACCGAAAGAGGCAGCGCCGAACGCGGATCATCGGAGGCCATGGTCGTTCAATAATTTGCTTTCACCGACACAACCGCCGTCGCCACGGTCACCGTGAGCGAAAGAGACAGCGCCGAACGCGGGTCGGCGGAGGCCGTGGTCGTTCAATAATTCGCGTTCACCGACACAATGCCGCCGCCACGGTCACCGTGACCGAAAGAGACAGCGCCGAACACGGATCGTCGGAGGCCGTGGTCGTTCAATAATTCGCTTTCACCGACACAACTGCTGCCGCTACGGTCACCGTGACCGAAAGAGACAGCGCCGAACGCGGATCGCCGGAGGCCGTGCTCGTTCAATAATTTGCTTTCACCGACAAAACTGCCGCCGCCACGATCACCGTGAACGAAAGAGACAGCGCCGAACGCGGATCGTCGGAGGCCGTGGTCGTTCAAATTTTCGCTTTCACCGACACAACTGCCGCCGCCACGGTCACCGTGAGCGAAAGAGACAGCGCCGAACGCGGATCGTCGGAGGCCGTGGTCGTTCAATAATTCGCTTTCACCGACACAACTGCCGCCGCCACGGTCACCGTGAGCGAAAGAGACAGCGCCGAACACGGATCGTCGGAGGCCGTGGTCGTTCAAAAATTCGCTTTCACCGACACAACTGCTGCCGCTACGGTCACCGTGACCGAAAGAGACAGCGCCGAACGCGGATCGCCGGAGGCCGTGCTCGTTCAATAATTCGCTTTCACCGACAAAACTGCCGCCGCCACGGTCACCGTGAACGAAAGAGACAGCGCCGAACGCGGATCGTCGGAGGCCGTGGTCGTTCAAATTTTCGCTTTCACCGACACAACTGCCGCCACCACGGTCACCGTGAGCGAAAGAGACAGCGCCGAACGCGGATCGTCGGAGGCCGTGGTCGTTCAATAATTCGCTTTCACCGACACAACTGCCGCCGCCACGGTCACCCTGACCGAAAGAGACAGCGCCGAAAGCGGATCGTCGGAGGCCGTGCTCGTTCAATAATTTGCTTTCACCGACACAACTGCCGCCGCCACGGTCACCCTGACCGAAAGAGACAGCGCCGAACGCGGATCGTCGGGAGGCCGTGGTCGTTCAATAATTTGCTTTCACCGACACAACCGCCGCCGCCACGGTCACCGTGAGCGAAAGAGACAGCGCCGAACGCGGATCGTCGGAGGCCATGGTCGTTCAATAATTTGCTTTCACCGACACAACCGCCGCCGCCACGGTCACCGTGAGCGAAAGAGACAGCGCCGAAAGCGGATTGTCGGAGGCCGTGCTCGTTCAATAATTTGCTTTCACCGACACAACTGCCGCCGCCACGGTCACCGTGCCCGAAAGAGACAGCGCCGAACGCGGATCGTCGGAGCCCGTGGTCGTTCAATAATTCGCTTTCACCGACACAACTGCCGCTGCCACGGTCACCGTGAGCAAAAGAGACAGCGCCGAACGCGGATCTTCGGAGGCCGTGCTCGTTCAAAAATTCGCTTCCACCGACAAAACTGCCGCCGCCACGGTCACCGTGACCGAAAAAGACAGCGCCGAACGCGGATCGTCGGAGGCCGTGGTCGTTCAAAATTTCGCTTTCACCGACACAACTGCCGCTGCCACGGTCACCGTGAGCGAAAGAGACAGCGCCGAACGCGGATCGTCGGAGGCCGTGGTCGTTCAATAATTCGCTTTCACCGACACAACTGCCGCCGCCACGGTCACCCTGACCGAAAGAGACAGCGCCGAAAGCGGATCGTCGGAGGCCGTGCTCGTTCAAAATTTGCTTTCACCGACACAACTGCCGCCGCCACGGTCACCGTGAGCGAAAGAGAAAGCGCCGATCGCGGATCGTCGGAGGCCGTTCTCGTTCAATATTTCGCTTTCACCGAAACAATTGCCGCCGCCACGGTCACCGTGAGCGAAAGAGACAGCGCCGAACGCGGATCGTCGGAGGCCCTGCTCGTTCAATATTTCGGTTCCACCGACACAACTGACGCCGCCACGTTCACCGTGATCGAAAGAGACAGCGACGAACGCGGATCGTCGGAGGCCCTGCTCGTTCAATATTTCGGTTCCACCGACACAACTGACGCCGCCACGTTCACCGTGACCGAAAGAGACAGCGCCGAACGCGGATCGTCGGAGGCCGTGGTCGTTCAAAAATTCGCTTTCACCGACACAACTGCCGCTGCCACGGTCACCGTGAGCAAAAGAGACAGCGCCGAACGCGGATCTTTGGAGGCCGAGCTCGTTCAATAATTCGCTTTCACCGACAAAAATGCCGCCGCCACGGTCACCGTGACCGAAAAAGACAGCGCCGAACACGGATCGTCGCAGGCCGTGGTCGTTCAATAATTCGCTTTCACCGACACAACTACCGCTGCCACGGTCACCGTGAGCAAAAGCAAAAGAGGCAGCGCCGATCGCAGATCTTCGGAGGCTGTGCTGGTTCAATAATTCGCTTTCACCGACAAAACTGCCGACGCCACGGTCACCATGACCGAAAAAGACAGCGCCGAACGCGGATCGTCGGAGGCCGTGGTCGTTCAATAATTCGCTTTCACCGACACTACTGCCGCCGCCACGGTCACCGTGAGCGAAAGAGACAGCGCCGAACGCGGATCGTCGGAGGCCGTGGTCGTTCAATAATTCGCTTTCACCGACAAAACTGCCGCCGCCACGGTCACCGTGACCGAAAGAGACAGCGCCGAACGCGGATCATCGGAGGCCATGGTCGTTCAATAATTTGCCTTCACCGACACAACCGCCGCCGCCACGGTCACCGTGAGCGAAAGAGACAGCGCCGAACGCGGATCGGCGGAGGCCGTGGTCGTTCAAAATTCGCGTTCACCGACACAATGCCGCCGCCACGGTCACCGTGACCGAAAGAGACAGCGCCGAACGCGGATCGTCGGAGGCCGTGGTCGTTCAATATTTCGCTTTCACCGACACAACTGCCGCCGCCACGGTCACCGTGAGCCAAAGAGACAGCGCCGAACACGGATCGTCGGAGGCCGTGGTCGTTCAATATTTCGCTTTCACCGACACAACTGCTGCCGCCACGGTCACCGTTACCGAAAGAGACAGCGCCGAACGCGGATCGCCGGAGGCCGTGCTCGTTCAATAATTCGCTTTCACCGACAAAACTGCCGCCGCCACGGTCACCGTGAACGAAAGAGACAGCGCCGAACGCGGATCGTCGGAGGCCGTGGTCGGTCAATGATTCGCTTTCACCGACACAACTGCCGCCGCCACGGTCACCGTGAGCGAAAGAGACAGCGCCGAACGCGGATCGTCGGAGGCCGTGGTCGTTCAATAATTCGCTTTCACCGACACAACTGCCGCCGCCACGGTCACCCTGACCGAAAGAGACAGCGCCGAAAGCGGATCGTCGGAGGCCGTGCTCGTTCCATAATTTGCTTTCACCGACACAACTGCCGCCGCCACGGTCACCCTGACCGAAAGAGACAGCGCCGAACGCGGATCGTCGGGAGGCCGTGGTCGCTCAATAATTTGTTTTCACCGACACAACCGCCGCCGCCACGGTCACCGTGAGCGAAAGAGACAGCGCCGAACGCGGATCGTCGGAGGCCATGGTCGTTCAATAATTCGCTTTCACCGACACAACCGCCGCCGCCACGGTCACCGTGAGCGAAAGAGACAGCGCCGAACGCGGATCGTCGGAGGCCGTGCTCGTTCAATTATTTGCTTTCACCGACACAACTGCCGCCGCCACGGTCACCCTGACCGAAAGAGACAGCGCCGAACGCGGATCGTCGGAGGCCGTGGTCGTTCAAAAATTTGCTTTCACCGACACAACCGCCGCCACCACGGTCACCGTGAGCGAAAGAGACAGCGCCGAACGCGGATCGTCGGAGGCCGTGGTCGTTCAAAATTTCGCTTTCACCGACACAACTGCCGCTGCCACGGTCACCGTGAGCGAAAGAGACAGCGCCGAACGCGGATCGTCGGAGGCCGTGGTCGTTCAATAATTCGCTTTCACCGACACAACTGCCGCCGCCACGGTCACCCTGACCGAAAGAGACAGCGCCGAAAGCGGATCGTCGGAGGCCGTGCTCGTTCAAAATTTGCTTTCACCGACACAACTGCCGCCGCCACGGTCACCGTGAGCGAAAGAGAAAGCGCCGATCGCGGATCGTCGGAGGCCGTTCTCGTTCAATATTTCGCTTTCACCGAAACAATTGCCGCCGCCACGGTCACCGTGAGCGAAAGAGACAGCGCCGAACGCGGATCGTCGGAGGCCCTGCTCGTTCAATATTTCGGTTCCACCGACACAACTGACGCCGCCACGTTCACCGTGATCGAAAGAGACAGCGACGAACGCGGATCGTCGGAGGCCGTGGTCGTTCAATATTTCGCTTTCAACGACGCAACTGCCGCCGCCACGGTCACCGTGACCGAAAGAGACAGCGCAGAAAGCGGATCGTCGGAGGCCGTGGTCGTTCAATAATTCGCTTTCACCGACACAACTGCTGCCGCCACGGTCACCGTGACCGAAAGAGACAGCGCCGAACGCGGATCGTCGGAGGCCGTGGTCGTTCAAAAATTCGCTTTCACCGACACAACTGCCGCTGCCACGGTCACCGTGAGCAAAAGAGACAGCGCCGAACGCGGATCTTTGGAGGCTGAGCTCGTTCAATAATTCGCTTTCACCGACAAAAATGCCGCCGCCACGGTCACCGTGACCGAAAAAGACAGCGCCGAACACGGATCGTCGCAGGCCGTGGTCGTTCAATAATTCGCTTTCACCGACACAACTACCGCTGCCACGGTCACCGTGAGCAAAAGCAAAAGAGGCAGCGCCGATCGCAGATCTTCGGAGGCTGTGCTGGTTCAATAATTCGCTTTCACCGACAAAACTGCCGACGCCACGGTCACCATGACCGAAAAAGACAGCGCCGAACGCGGATCGTCGGAGGCCGTGGTCGTTCAATAATTCGCTTTCACCGACACTACTGCCGCCGCCACGGTCACCGTGAGCGAAAGAGACAGCGCCGAACGCGGATCGTCGGAGGCCGTGGTCGTTCAATAATTCGCTTTCACCGACAAAACTGCCGCCGCCACGGTCACCGTGACCGAAAGAGACAGCGCCGAACGCGGATCATCGGAGGCCATGGTCGTTCAATAATTTGCCTTCACCGACACAACCGCCGCCGCCACGGTCACCGTGAGCGAAAGAGACAGCGCCGAACGCGGATCGGCGGAGGCCGTGGTCGTTCAAAATTCGCGTTCACCGACACAATGCCGCCGCCACGGTCACCGTGACCGAAAGAGACAGCGCCGAACGCGGATCGTCGGAGGCCGTGGTCGTTCAATATTTCGCTTTCACCGACACAACTGCCGCCGCCACGGTCACCGTGAGCCAAAGAGACAGCGCCGAACACGGATCGTCGGAGGCCGTGGTCGGTCAATGATTCGCTTTCACCGACACAACTGCCGCCGCCACGGTCACCATGAGCGAAAGAGACAGCGCCGAACGCGGATCGTCGGAGGCCGTGGTCGTTCAATAATTCGCTTTCACCGACACAACTGCCACCGCCACGGTCACCCTGACCGAAAGAGACAGCGCCGAAAGCGGATCGTCGGAGGCCGTGCTCGTTCCATAATTTGCTTTCACCGACACAACTGCCGCCGCCACGGTCACCCTGACCGAAAGAGACAGCGCCGAACGCGGATCGTCGGGAGGCCGTGGTCGCTCAATAATTTGTTTTCACCGACACAACCGCCGCCGCCACGGTCACCGTGAGCGAAAGAGACAGCGCCGAACGCGGATCGTCGGAGGCCATGGTCGTTCAATAATTCGCTTTCACCGACACAACCGCCGCCGCCACGGTCACCGTGAGCGAAAGAGACAGCGCCGAACGCGGATCGTCGGAGGCCGTGCTCGTTCAATAATTTGCTTTCACCGACACAACTGCCGCCGCCACGGTCACCCTGACCGAAAGAGACAGCGCCGAACGCGGATCGTCGGAGGCCGTGGTCGTTCAAAAATTTGCTTTCACCGACACAACCGCCGCCACCACGGTCACCGTGAGCGAAAGAGACAGCGCCGAACGCGGATCGTCGGAGGCCATGGTCGTTCAATATTTTGCTTTCACCGACACAACCGCCGCCGCCACGGTCAACGTGAGCGAAAGAGATAGCGCCGAAAGCGGATCGTCGGAGGCCGCGCTCGTTCAATAATTTGCTTTCACCGACACAACTGCCACCGCCACGGTCACCCTGACCGAAAGAGACAGCGCCGAAAGCGGATCGTCGGAGGCCGTGCTCGTTCAATAATTTGCTTTCACCGACACAACTACCGCCGCCACGGTCACCGTGCCCGAAAGAGACAGCGCCGTACGCGGATCGTCGGAGGCCGTGGTCGTTCAATAATTCGCTTTCACCGACACAACTGCCGCTGCCACGGTCACCGTGAGCAAAAGAGACAGCGCCGAACGCGGATCTTCGGAGGCCGTGCTCGTTCAATAATTCGCCATCACCGACAAAACTGCCGCCGCCACGGTCACCGTGACCGAAAAAGACAGCGCCGAACGCGGATCGTTGGAGGCCGTGGTCGTTCAAAATTTCGCTTTCACCGACACAACTGAAGCTGCCACGGTCACCGTGAGCGAAAGAGACAGCGCCGAACGCGGATCGTCGGAGGCCGTGGTCGTTCAATAATTCGCTTTCACCGACACAACTGCCGCCGCCACGGTCACCCTGACCGAAAGAGACAGCGCCGAAAGCG
This sequence comes from Ixodes scapularis, assembly GCF_016920785.2. Lineage (NCBI taxonomy): Eukaryota > Metazoa > Arthropoda > Arachnida > Ixodida > Ixodidae > Ixodes > Ixodes scapularis. Next base: position 257,960 of record NW_024610078.1, on the reverse strand, counting down.
GATCGGCGGAGGCCGTGCTCGTTCAATATTTTGCTTTCACCGACACAACTGCCGCCGCCACGGTCACCGTGAGCGAAAGCGACAGCGCCGAACGCGGATCGTCGGAGGCCGTTCTCGTTCAATAATTCGCTTTCACCGAAACAATTGCCGCCGCCACGGTCACCGTGAGCGAAAGAGACAGCGCCGAACGCGGATCGTCGGAGGCCCTGCTCGTTCAATATTTCGCTTCCACCGACACAACTGCCGCCGCCACGTTCACCGTGATCGAAAGAGGCAGCGACGAACGCTGATCGTCGGAGGCCGTGGTCGTTCAATATTTCGCTTTCACCGACACAACTGCCGCCGCCACGGTCACCGTGACCGAAAGAGACAGCGCCGAAAGCAGATCGTCGGAGGCCGTGGTCGTTCAATAATTCGCTTTCACCGACACAACTGCTGCGACACAACTGCTGCCGCCACGGTCACCGTGACCGAAAGAGACAGCGCCGAAAGCGGATCGTCGGAGGCCGTGGTCGTTCAATAATTCGCTTTAACCGACACAACTGCCGCTGCCACGGTCACCGTGAGCAAAAGAGACAGCGCCGAACGCGGATCTTCGGAGGCCGTGCTCGTTCAATAATTCGCTTTCACCGACCAAACTGCCGCCGCCACGGTCACCGTGACCGAAAAAGACAGCGGCAAACATGGATCGTCGGAGGCCGTTGTCGTTCAATAATTCGCTTTCACCGACACAACTGCCGCTGCCTCGGTCATCGTGACCGAAAGAGACAGCACCAAACGCGGATCGTCGGAGGCCATGGTCGTTCAATAATTTGCTTTCACCGACACAACCGCCGCCGCCACGGTCACCATGAGCGAAAGAGACAGCGCCGAACGCGGATCGTCGGAGGCCGTGGTCGTTCAATAATTCGCGTTCACCCACACAATGCCGCCGCCACGGTCACCGTGACCGAAAGAGACAGCGCCGAACGCGGATCGTCGGAGGCCGTGGTCGTTCAATATTTCGCTTTCACCGACACAACTGCCGCCGCCAAGGTCACCGTGATCGAAAGAGACAGCGCCGAACACGGATCGTCGGAGGCCGTGGTCGTTCAATATTTCGCTTTCACCGACACGACTGCCGCCGCCACGGTCACCGTGACCGAAAGAGACAGCGCCGAAAGCGGAGCGTCGGAGGCCGTGGTCGTTCAATAATTCGCTTTCACCGACACAACTGCTGCCGCCACGGTCACCGTGACCGAAAGAGACAGCGCCGAACGCGGATCGTCGGAGGCCGTGGTCGTTCAATATTTCGCTTTCACCGACACAACTGCCGCTGCCACGGTCACCGTGAGCAAAAGAGACAGCGCCGAACGGGGATCTTCGGAGGCGGTGCTCGTTCAATAATTCGCTTTCACCGACAAAACTGCCGCCGCCACGGTCACCGTGACCGAAAAAGACAGCGCCGAACGCGGATCGTCGGAGGCCGTGGTCGTTCAATATATCGCTTTCACCGACACAACTGCCGCTGCCACGGTCACCGTGAGCGAAAGAGACAGCGCCGAACGCGGATCGTCGGAGGCCGTGGTCGTTCAATATTTTGCTTTCACCGACACAACTGCCGCCGCCACGGTCACCGTGAGCCAAAGAGACAGCGCCGAACACGGATCGTCGGAGGCCGTTCTCGTTCAATAATTCGCTTTCACCGACACAATTGCCGCCGACACGGTCACCGTGAGCGAAAGAGACAGCGCCGAACGCGGATCGTCGGAGGCCGTGCTCGTTCAATATTTCGCTTCCACCGACACAACTGCCGCCGCCACGTTCACCGTGATCGAAAGAGACAGCGCCGAACGCGGATCGTCGGAGGCCATGGTCGTTCAATATTTCGCTTTCAACGACTCAACTGCCGCCGCCACGGTCACCGTGACCGAAAGAGACAGCGCAGAAAGCGGATCGTCGGAGGCCGTGGTCGTTCAATAATTCGCTTTCACCGACACAACTGCCGCCGCCACGGTCACCGTGAGCGAAAGAGACAGCGCCGAACGCGGATCGTCGGAGGCCGTGGTCGTTCAATAATTCGCTTTCACCGACAAAACTGCCGCCGCCACGGTCACCGTGACCGAAAGAGACAGCGCCGAACGCGGATCATCGGAGGCCATGGTCGTTCAATAATTTGCTTTCACCGACACAACCGCCGCCGCCACGGTCACCGTGACCGAAAAAGACAGCGCCGAACGCGGATCGCCGGAGGCCGTGCTCGTTCAATAATTCGCTTTCACCGACAAAACTGCCGCCGCCACGGTCACCGTGAACGAAAGAGACAGCGCCGAACGCGGATCGTCGGAGGCCGTGGTCGTTCAAATTTTCGCTTTCACCGACACAACTGCCGCCGCCACGGTCACCGTGAGCGAAAGAGACAGCGCCGAACGCGGATCGTCGGAGGCCGTGGTCGTTCAATAATTCGCTTTCACCGACACAACTGCCGCCGCCACGGTCACCCTGACCGAAAGAGACAGCGCCGAAAGCGGATCGTCGGAGGCAGTGCTCGTTCAATAATTTGCTTTCACTGACACAACTGCCGCCGCCACGGTCACCCTGACCGAAAGAGACAGCGCCGAACGCGGATCGTCGGGAGGCCGTGGTCGTTCAATAATTTGCTTTCACCGACACAACCGCCGCCGCCACGGTCACCGTGAGCGAAAGAGACAGCGCCGAAAGCGGATCGTCGGAGGCCGTGCTCGTTCAATAATTTGCTTTCACCGACACAACTGCCGCCGCCACGGTCACCCTGACCGAAAGAGACAGCGCCGAAAGCGGATCGTCGGAGGCCGTGGTCGTTCAATAATTCGCTTTCACCGACACAACTGCCACTGCCACGGTCACCGTGAGCAAAAGAGACAGCGCCGAACGCGGATCTTCGGAGGCCGTGCTCGTTCAATAATTCGCTTTCACCGACAAAACTGCCGCCACCACGGTCACCGTGACCGAAAAAGACAGCGCCGAACGCGGATCGTCGGAGGCCGTGGTCGTTCAATAATTCGCTTTCACCGACACAACTGCCGCCGCCACGGTCACCCTGACCGAAAGAGACAGCGCCGAAAGCGGATCGTCGGAGGCCGTGCTCGTTCAATAATTTGCTTTCACCGACACAACTGCCGCCGCCACGGTCACCGTGAGCGAAAGAGACAGCGCCGAACGCGGATCGTCGGAGGCCGTTCTCGTTCAATAATTCGCTTTCACCGAAACAATTGCCGCCGCCACGGTCACCGTGAGCGAAAGGGACAGCGCCGAACGCGGATCGTTGGAGGCCCTGCTCGTTCAATATTTCGGTTCCACCGACACAACTGCCGCCGCCACGTTCACCGTGATCCAAAGAGACAGCGACAAACGCGGATCGTCGGAGGCCGTGGTCGTTCAATATTTCGCTTTCAACGACGCAACTGCCGCCGCCACGGTCACCGTGACCGAAAGAGACAGCGCAGAAAGCGGATCGTCGGAGGCCGTGGTCGTTCAATAATTCGCTTTCACCGACACAACTGCTGCCGCCACGGTCACCGTGACCGAAAGAGACAGCACCGAACGCGGATCGTCGGAGGCCGTGGTCGTTCAATAATTCACTTTCACCGACACAACAGCCGCTGCCACGGTCACCGTGAGCAAAAGAGACAGCGCCGAACGCGGATCTTTGGAGGCCGTGCTCGTTCAATAATTCGCTTTCACCGACAAAACTGCCGCCGCCACGGTCACCGTGACCGAAAAAGACAGCGCCGAACACGAATCGTCGCAGGCCGTGGTCGTTCAATAATTCGCTTTCACCGACACAACTGCCGCTGCCACGGTCACCGTGAGCAAAAGAGGCAGCGCCGAACGCAGATCTTCGGAGGCTGTGCTCGTTCAATATTTCGCTTTCACCGACAAAACTGCCGCCGCCACGGTCACCGTGACCGAAAAAGACAGCGCCGAACGCGGATCGTCGGAGGCCGTGGTCGTTCAATAATTCGCTTTCACCGACACAACTGCCGCCGCCACGGTCACCGTGAGCGAAAGAGACAGCGCCGAACGCGGATCGTCGGAGGCCGTGGTCGTTCAATAATTCGCTTTCACCGACAAAACTGCCGCCGCCACGGTCACCGTGACCGAAAGAGACAGCGCCGAACGCGGACCATCGGAGGCCATGGTCGTTCAATAATTTGCTTTCACCGACACAAACGCCGCCGCCACGGTCACCGTGAGCGAAAGAGACAGCGCCGAACGCGGATCGGCGGAGGCCGTGGTCGTTCAATATTTCGCGTTCACCGACACAATGCCGCCGCCACGGTCACCGTGACCGAAAGAGACAGCGCCGAACGCGGATCGTCGGAGGCCGTGGTCGTTCAATATTTTGCTTTCACCGACACAACTGCCGCCGCCACGGTCACCGTGAGCGAAAGAGACAGCGCCGAACACGGATCGTCGGAGGCCGTGGTCGTTCAATAATTCGCTTTCACCGACACAACTGCTGCCGCCACGGTCACCGTTACCGAAAGAGACAGCGCCGAACGCGGATCGCCGGAGACTGTGCGCGTTCAATAATTCGCTTTCACCGACAAAACTGCCACCGCCACGGTCACCGTGAACGAAAGAGACAGCGCCGAACGCGGATCGTCGGAGGCCGTGGTCGGTCAATGATTCGCTTTCACCGACACAACTGCCGCCGCCACAGTCACCGTGAGCGAAAGAGACAGCGCCGAACGCGGATCGTCGGAGGCCGTGGTCGTTCAATAATTCGCTTTCACCGACACAACTGCCGCCGCCACGGTCACCCTGACCGAAAGAGACAGCGCCGAACGCGGATCTTTGGAGGCCGTGCTCGTTCAATAATTCGCTTTCACCGACAAAACTGCCGCCGCCACAGTCACCGTGACCGAAAAAGACAGCGCCAACACGGATCGTCGCAGGCCGTGGTCGTTCAATATTTCGCTTTCACCGACACAACTGCCGCTGCCACGGTCACCGTGAGCAAAAAAGGCAGCGCCGAACGCAGATCTTCGGAGGCCATGCTCGTTCAATAATTCGCTTTCACCGACAAAACTGCCGCCGCCACGGTCACCGTGATCGAAAGAGACAGCGCCGAACGCGGATCGTCGGAGGCCGTGGTCGTTCAATATTCGCTTTCACCGACACAACTGCCGCCGCCACGGTCACCGTGAGCGAAAGAGACAGCACCGAACGCGGATCGTCGAAGGCCGTGGTCGTTCAATATTTCGCTTTCACCGACAAAACTGCCGCCGCCACGGTCACCGTGACCGAAAGAGACAGCGCCGAACGCGGATCATCGGAGGACATGGTCGTTCAATAATTTGCTTTCACCGACACAACCGCCGTCGCCACGGTCACCGTGAGCGAAAGAGACAGCGCCGAACGCGGGTCGGCGGAGGCCGTGGTCGTTCAATAATTCGCGTTCACCGACACAATGCCGCCGCCACGGTCACCGTGACCGAAAGAGACAGCGCCGAACACGGATCGTCGGAGGCCGTGGTCGTTCAATAATTCGCTTTCACCGACACAACTGCTGCCGCTACGGTCACCGTGACCGAAAGAGACAGCGCCGAACGCGGATCGCCGGAGGCCGTGCTCGTTCAATAATTTGCTTTCACCGACAAAACTGCCGCCGCCACGGTCACCGTGAACGAAAGAGACAGCGCCGAACGCGGATCGTCGGAGGCCGTGGTCGTTCAAATTTTCGCTTTCACCGACACAACTGCCGCCGCCACGGTCACCGTGAGCGAAAGAGACAGCGCCGAACGCGGATCGTCGGAGGCCGTGGTCGTTCAATAATTCGCTTTCACCGACACAACTGCCGCCGCCACGGTCACCGTGAGCGAAAGAGACAGCGCCGAACACGGATCGTCGGAGGCCGTGGTCGTTCAATAATTCGCTTTCACCGACACAACTGCTGCCGCTACGGTCACCGTGACCGAAAGAGACAGCGCCGAACGCGGATCGCCGGAGGCCGTGCTCGTTCAATATTTCGCTTTCACCGACAAAACTGCCGCCGCCACGGTCACCGTGAACGAAAGAGACAGCGCCGAACGCGGATCGTCGGAGGCCGTGGTCGTTCAAATTTTCGCTTTCACCGACACAACTGCCGCCGCCACGGTCACCGTGAGCGAAAGAGACAGCGCCGAACGCGGATCGTCGGAGGCCGTGGTCGTTCAATAATTCGCTTTCACCGACACAACTGCCGCCGCCACGGTCACCCTGATCGAAAGAGACAGCGCCGAAAGCGGATCGTCGGAGGCCGTGCTCGTTCAATAATTTGCTTTCACCGACACAACTGCCGCCGCCACGGTCACCCTGACCGAAAGAGACAGCGCCGAACGCGGATCGTCGGGAGGCCGTGGTCGTTCAATAATTTGCTTTCACCGACACAACCGCCGCCGCCACGGTCACCGTGAGCGAAAGAGACAGCGCCGAACGCGGATCGTCGGAGGCCATGGTCGTTCAATAATTTGCTTTCACCGACACAACCGCCGCCGCCACGGTCACCGTGAGCGAAAGAGACAGCGCCGAAAGCGGATTGTCGGAGGCCGTGCTCGTTCAATAATTTGCTTTCACCGACACAACTGCAGCCGCCACGGTCACCCTGACCGAAAGAGACAGCGCCGAAAGCGGATCGTCGGAGGCCGTGCTCGTTCAATGATTTGCTTTCACCGACACAACTGCCGCCGCCACGGTCACCGTGCCCGAAAGAGACAGCGCCGAACGCGGATCGTCGGAGCCCGTGGTCGTTCAATAATTCGCTTTCACCGACACAACTGCCGCTGCCACGGTCACCGTGAGCAAAAGAGACAGCACCGAACGCGGATCTTCGGAGGCCGTGCTCGTTCAAAAATTCGCTTCCACCGACAAAACTGCCGCCGCCACGGTCACCGTGTCCGAAAAAGACAGCGCCGAACGCGGATTGTCGGAGGCCGTGGTCGTTCAAAATTTCGCTTTCACCGACACAACTGCCGCTGCCACGGTCACCGTGAGCGAAAGAGACAGCGCCGAACGCGGATCGTCGGAGGCCGTGGTCGTTCAATAATTCGCTTTCACCGACACAACTGCCGCCGCCACGGTCACCCTGACCGAAAGAGACAGTGCCGAAAGCGGATCGTCGGAGGCCGTGCTCGTTCAAAATTTGCTTTCACCGACACAACTGCCGCCGCCACGGTCACCGTGAGCGAAAGAGAAAGCGCCGATCGCGGATCGTCGGAGGCCGTTCTCGTTCAATAATTCGCTTTCACCGAAACAATTGCCGCCGCCACGGTCACCGTGAGCGAAAGAGACAGCGCCGAACGCGGATCGTCGGAGGCCCTGCTCGTTCAATATTTCGGTTCCACCGACACAACTGACGCCGCCACGTTCACCGTGATCGAAAGAGACAGCGACGAACGCGGATCGTCGGAGGCCGTGGTCGTTCAATATTTCGCTTTCAACGACGCAACTGCCGCCGCCACGGTCACCGTGACCGAAAGAGACAGCGCAGAAAGCGGATCGTCGGAGGCCGTGGTCGTTCAATAATTCGCTTTCACCGACACAACTGCTGCCGCCACGGTCACCGAGACCGAAAGAGACTGCGCCGAACGCGGATCGTCGGAGGCCGTGGTCGTTCAAAAATTCGCTTTCACCGACACAACTGCCGCTGCCACGGTCACCGTGAGCAAAAGAGACAGCGCCGAACGCGGATCTTTGGAGGCCGAGCTCGTTCAATAATTCGCTTTCACCGACAAAAATGCCGCCGCCACGGTCACCGTGACCGAAAAAGACAGCGCCGAACACGGATCGTCGCAGGCCGTGGTCGTTCAATAATTCGCTTTCACCGACACAACTACCGCTGCCACGGTCACCGTGAGCAAAAGCAAAAGAGGCAGCGCCGATCGCAGATCTTCGGAGGCTGTGCTGGTTCAATAATTCGCTTTCACCGACAAAACTGCCGACGCCACGGTCACCATGACCGAAAAAGACAGCGCCGAACGCGGATCGTCGGAGGCCGTGGTCGTTCAATATTTCGCTTTCACCGACACTACTGCCGCCGCCACGGTCACCGTGAGCGAAAGAGACAGCGCCGAACGCGGATCGTCGGAGGCCGTGGTCGTTCAATAATTCGCTTTCACCGACAAAACTGCCGCCGCCACGGTCACCGTGACCGAAAGAGACAGCGCCGAACGCGGATCATCGGAGGCCATGGTCGTTCAATAATTTGCTTTAACCGACACAACCGCCGCCGCCACGGTCACCGTGAGCGAAAGAGACAGCGCCGAACGCGGATCGGCGGAGGCCGTGGTCGTTCAAAATTCGCGTTCACCGACACAATGCCGCCGCCACGGTCACCGTGACCGAAAGAGACAGCGCCGAACGCGGATCGTCGGAGGCCGTGGTCGTTCAATATTTCGCTTTCACCGACACAACTGCCGCCGCCACGGTCACCGTGAGCCAAAGAGACAGCGCCGAACACGGATCGTCGGAGGCCGTGGTCGTTCAATATTTCGCTTTCACCGACACAACTGCTGCCGCCACGGTCACCGTTACCGAAAGAGACAGCGCCGAACGCGGATCGCCGGAGGCCGTGCTCGTTCAATAATTCGCTTTCACCGACAAAACTGCCGCCGCCACGGTCACCGTGAACGAAAGAGACAGCGCCGAACGCGGATCGTCGGAGGCCGTGGTCGGTCAATGATTCGCTTTCACCGACACAACTGCCGCCGCCACGGTCACCGTGAGCGAAAGAGACAGCGCCGAACGCGGATCGTCGGAGGCCGTGGTCGTTCAATAATTCGCTTTCACCGACACAACTGCCGCCGCCACGGTCACCCTGACCGAAAGAGACAGCGCCGAAAGCGGATCGTCGGAGGCCGTGCTCGTTCAATAATTTGCTTTCACCGACACAACTGCCGCCGCCACTGTCACCCTGACCGAAAGAGACAGCGCCGAACGCGGATCGTCGGGAGGCCGTGGTCGCTCAATAATTTGTTTTCACCGACACAACCGCCGCCGCCACGGTCACCGTGAGCGAAAGAGACAGCGCCGAACGCGGATCGTCGGAGGCCATGGTCGTTCAATAATTCGCTTTCACCGACACAACCGCCGCCGCCACGGTCACCGTGAGCGAAAGAGACAGCGCCGAACGCGGATCGTCGGAGGCCGTGCTCGTTCAATAATTTGCTTTCACCGACACAACTGCCGCCGCCACGGTCACCCTGACCGAAAGAGACAGCGCCGAACGCGGATCGTCGGAGGCCGTGGTCGTTCAAAAATTTGCTTTCACCGACACAACCGCCGCCGCCACGGTCACCGTGAGCGAAAGAGACAGCGCCGAACGCGGATCGTCGGAGGCCGTGCTCGTTCAATAATTTGCTTTCACCGACACAACTGCCACCGCCACGGTCACCCTGACCGAAAGAGACAGCGCCGAAAGCGGATCGTCGGAGGCCGTGCTCGTTCAATAATTTGCTTTCACCGACACAACTACCACCGCCACGGTCACCGTGCCCGAAAGAGACAGCGCCGTACGCGGATCGTCGGAGGCCGTGGTCGTTCAATAATTCGCTTTCACCGACACAACTGCCGCTGCCACGGTCACCGTGAGCAAAAGAGACAGCGCCGAACGCGGATCTTCGGAGGCCGTGCTCGTTCAATAATTCGCTTTCACCGACAAAACTGCCGCCGCCACGGTCACCGTGACCGAAAAAGACAGCGCCGAACGCGGATCGTTGGAGGCCGTGGTCGTTCAAAATTTCGCTTTCACCGACACAACTGAAGCTGCCACGGTCACCGTGAGCGAAAGAGACAGCGCCGAACGCGGATCGTCGGAGGCCGTGGTCGTTCAATAATTCGCTTTCACCGACACAACTGCCGCCGCCACGGTCACCCTGACCGAAAGAGACAGCGCCGAAAGCGGATCGTCGGAGGCCGTGCTCGTTCAATATTTTGCTTTCACCGACACAACTGCCGCCGCCACGGTCACCGTGAGCGAAAGCGACAGCGCCGAACGCGGATCGTCGGAGGCCGTTCTCGTTCAATAATTCGCTTTCACCGAAACAATTGCCGCCGCCACGGTCACCGTGAGCGAAAGAGACAGCGCCGAACGCGGATCGTCGGAGGCCCTGCTCGTTCAATATTTCGCTTCCACCGACACAACTGCCGCCGCCACGTTCACCGTGATCGAAAGAGGCAGCGACGAACGCTGATCGTCGGAGGCCGTGGTCGTTCAATATTTCGCTTTCACCGACACAACTGCCGCCGCCACGGTCACCGTGACCGAAAGAGACAGCGCCGAAAGCAGATCGTCGGAGGCCGTGGTCGTTCAATAATTCGCTTTCACCGACACAACTGCTGCGACACAACTGCTGCCGCCACGGTCACCGTGACCGAAAGAGACAGCGCCGAAAGCCGATCGTCGGAGGCCGTGGTCGTTCAATAATTCGCTTTAACCGACACAACTGCCGCTGCCACGGTCACCGTGAGCAAAAGAGACAGCGCCGAACGCGGATCTTCGGAGGCCGTGCTCGTTCAATAATTCGCTTTCACCGACAAAACTGCCGCCGCCACGGTCACCGTGACCGAAAAAGACAGCGCCGAACACGGATCGTCGGAGGCCGTGGTCGTTCAATAATTCGCTTTCACCGACACAACTGCCGCTGCCACGGTCAGCGTGAGCAAAAGAGAGAGCGCCGAACGCGGATCTTCGGACGCCGTGCTCGTTCAATAATTCGCTTTCACCGACAAAACTGCCGCCGCCACGGTCACCGTGATCGAAAGAGACAGCGCCGAACGCGGATCGTCGGAGGCCGTGGTCGTTCAATAATTCGCTTTCACCGACACAACTGCCGCCGCCACGTTCACCGTGATCGAAAGAGACAGCGCCAAACGCGGATCGTTGGAGGCCGTTCTCGTTCAATAATTCGCTTTCACCGACACAACTGCCGCCGCCACGGTCACCGTGACCGAAAGAGACAGCGCCGAAAGCGGATCGTCGGAGGCCGTGGTCGTTCAATAATTCGCTTTCACCGACACAACTGCTGCCGCCACGGTCACCGTGACCGAAAGAGACAGCGCCGAACGCGGATCGTCGGAGGCCGTGGTCGTTCAATAATTCGCTTTCACCGACACAACTGCCGCTGCCACGGTCACCGTGAGCAAAAGAGACAGCGCCGAACGCGGATCTTCGGAGGCCGTGCTCGTTCAATAATTCGCTTTCACCGACAAAACTGCCGCCGCCACGGTCACCGTGACCCAAAAAGACAGCGCCGAACACGGATCGTCGGAGGCCCTGGTCGTTCAATATTTCGCTTTCACCGACACAACAACCGCTGCCACGGTCACCGTGAGCAAAAGAGACAGCGCCGAACGCGGATCTTCGGAGGCCGTGCTCGTTCAATTTATCGCTTTCACCGACAAAACTGCCGCCGCCACGGTCACCGTGATCGAAAGAGACAGCGCCGAACGCGGATCGTCGGAGGCCGTGGTCGTTCAATAATTCGCTTTCACCGACACAACAGCCGCCACGGTCACCGTGAGCGAAAGAGACAGCGCCGAACGCGGATCGTCGGATGCCGTGGTCGTTCAATAATTCGCTTTCACCGACACAACTGCCGCCGCCACGGTCACCCTGATTGAAAGAGACAGCGCCGAAAGCGGATCGTCGGAGGCCGTGCTCGTTCAATAATTTGCTTTCACCGACACAACTGCCGCCGCCACGGTCACCGTGACCGAAAGAGACAGCGCCGAAAGCGGATCGACGGAGGCCGTGGACGTTCAATATTTCGCTTTCACCGACACAACTGCCGCCGCCACGGTCACCGTGACCGAAAGAGACAGCGCCGAACGCGGATCGTCGGAGGCCGTGGTCGTTCAATAATTCGCTTTCACCGACAAAACTGGCGCAGCCACGGTCACCGTGACCAAAAGAGACAGCGCCGAACGCGGATCATCTTAGGCCATGGTCGTTCAATAATTTGCTTTCACCGACACAACCGCCGCCGCCACGGTCACCGTGAGCGAAAGAGACAGCGCCGAACGCGGATCGTCGGAGGCCGTGGTCGTTCAATAATTCGCGTTCACCGACACAATGCCGCCGCCACGGTCACCGTGACCGAAAGAGACAGCGCCGAACGCGGATCGTCGGAGGCCGTGGTCGTTCAATAATTCGCTTTCACCGACACAACTGCCGCCGCCACGGTCACCGTGAGCGAAAGAGACAGCGCCGAACACGGATCGTCGGAGGCCGTGGTCGTTCAATAATTCGCTTTCACCGACACAACTGCGCCGCCACGGTCACCGTGACCGAAAGAGACAGCGCCGAACGCGGATCGTCGGAGGCCGTGGTCGTTCAATATTTCGCTTTCACCGACACAACTGCCGCCGCCACGGTCACCGTGATCGAAAGAGACAGCGCCGAAAGCGGATCGTCGGAGGCCGTGCTCATTCAAAAATTTGCTTTCAACGACAGAACTGCCGCCGCCACGGTCACCGTGAGCGAAAGAGACAGCACCGAAAGCGAATCGTCGGAGGCCGTGCTCGTTCAATAATTCGCTTTCACCGACACAACTGCCGCTGCCACGGTCACCGTGAGCAAAAGAGACAGCGCCGAACGCGGATCGTCGGAGGCCGTGCTCGTTCAATAATTCGCTTTCACCGACAAAACTGCCGCCGCCACGGTCATCGTGACCGAAAGAGACAGCACCAAACGCGGATCGTCGGAGGCCATGGTCGTTCAATAATTTGCTTTCACCGACACAACCGCCGCCGCCACGGTCACCATGAGCGAAAGAGACAGCGCCGAACGCGGATCGTCGGAGGCCGTGGTCGTTCAATAATTCGCGTTCACCGACACAATGCCGCCGCCACGGTCACCATGACCGAAAGAGACAGCGCCGAACGCGGATCGTCGGAGGCCGTGGTCGTTCAATATTTCGCTTTCACCGACACAACTGCCGCCGCCAAGGTCACCGTGATCGAAAGAGACAGCGCCGAACACGGATCGTCGGAGGCCGTGGTCGTTCAATAATTCGCTTTCACCGACACAACTGCGCCGCCACGGTCACCGTGACCGAAAGAGACAGCGCCGAAAGCGGATCGACGGAGGCCGTGGTCGTTCAATAATTCGCTTTCCCTGATACAGCTGCCGCCGCCACGGTCACCGTGACCGAAAGAGACAGCGCCGAACGCGGATCGTCGGAGGCCGTGGTCGTTCAATAATTCGCTTTCACCGACAAAACTGCCGCCGCCACGGTCACCGTGACCGAAAGAGACAGCGCCGAACGCGGATCATCGGAGGCCATGGTCGTTCAATAATTTGCTTTAACCGACACAACCGCCGCCGCCACGGTCACCGTGAGCGAAAGAGACAGCGCCGAACGCGGATCGTCGGAGGCCGTGGTCGTTCAATAATTCGCGTTCACCGACACAATGCCGCCGCCACGGTCACCGTGACCGAAAGAGACAGCGCCGAACGCGGATCGTCGGAGGCCGTGGTCGTTCAATATTTCGCTTTCACCGACACAACTGCCGCCGCCAAGGTCACCGTGATCGAAAGAGACAGCGCCGAACACGGATCGTCGGAGGGCGTGGTCGTTCAATAATTCGCTTTCACCGACACAACTGCGCCGCCACGGTCACCGTGACCGAAAGAGACAGCGCCGAAAGCGGATCGACGGAGGCCGTGGTCGTTCAATATTTCGCTTTCCCTGATACAGCTGCCGCCGCCACGGTCACCGTGACCGAAAGAGACAGCGCCGAACGCGGATCGTCGGAGGCCGTGGTCGTTCAATAATTCGCTTTCACCGACAAAACTGCCGCCGCCACGGTCACCGTGACCGAAAGAGACAGCGCCGAACGCGGATCATCGGAGGCCATGGTCGTTCAATAATTTGCTTTCACCGACACAACCGCCGCCGCCACGGTCACCGTGAGCGAAAGAGACAGCGCCGAACGCGGATCGTCGGAGGCCGTGGTCGTTCAATAATTCGCGTTCACCGACACAATGCCGCCGCCACGGTCACCGTGACCGAAAGAGACAGCGCCGAACGCGGATCGTCGGAGGCCGTGGTCGTTCAATATTTCGCTTTCACCGACACAACTGCCGCCGCCACGGTCACCGTGAGCGAAAGAGACAGCGCCGAACACGGATCGTCGGAGGCCGTAGTCGTTCAATAATCCGCTTTCACCGACACAACTGCGCCGCCACGGTCACCGTGACCGAAAGAGACAGCGCCGAACGCGGATCGTCGGAGGCCGTGGTCCTTCAATATTTCGCTTTCACCGACACAACTGCCGCCGCCACGGTCACCGTGACCGAAAGAGACAGCGCCGAAAGCGGATCGTCGGAGGCCGTGCTCGTTCAAAAATTTGCTTTCAACGACACAATTGCCGCCGCCACGGTCACCGTGAGCGAAAGAGACAGCGCCGAACGCGGATCGTCGGAGGCCGTGCTCGTTCAATATTTCGCTTTCACCGACAAAACTGCCGCCGCCACGGTCACCGTGACCGAAAGAGACAGCGCCGAAAGCGGATTGTCGGAGGCCGTGCTCGTTCAAAAATTTGCTTTCAACGACACAACTGCCGCCGCCACGGTCACCGTGAGCGAAAGAGACAGCGCCGAAAGCGAATCGTCGGAGGCCGTGCTCCTTCAATAATTCGCTTTCACCGACACAACTGCCGCTGCCACGGTCACCGTGAGCAAAAGAGACAGCGCCGAACGCGGATCGTCGGAGGCCGTGCACGTTCAATAATTCGCTTTCACCGACAAAACTGCCGCCGCCACGGTCATCGTTACCGAAAGAGACAGCGCCGAACACGGATCGTCGGACGCCGTGGTCATTCAATAATTCGCTTTCACCGACACAACTGCCGCCGCAACGGTCACCGTGAGCGAAAGAGACAGCGCCAAACGCGGATCGTCGGAGGCCGTGCTCGTTCAATATATTCGCTTTCACCGACACATCTGCCGCCGCCACGGTCACCGTGAGCGAAATAGACAGCGCCGAAAGCGGATCGTCGGAGGCCGTGGTCGTTCAAATATTCGCTTTCACCGACACAACTGCTGCCGCCACGGTCACCGTGACCAAAACAGACAGCACCGAACGCGGATCGTCGGAGGCCGTGGTCGTTTAATATTTCGCTTTCACCGACACAACTGCCACCGCCACGGTCACCGTGAGCGAAAAAGACAGCGCCGAACGCGGATCGCCGGAGGCCGTGCTCGTTCAATAATTCGCTTTCACCGACACAACTGCCGCTGCCACGGTCACCGTGAGCAAAAGAGACAGCGCCGAACGCGGATCTTCGGAGGCCGTGCTCGTTCAATAATTCGCTTTCACCGACAAAACTGCCGCCGCCACGGTCACCGTGACCCAAAAAGACAGCGCCGAACACGGATCGTCGGAGGCCCTGGTCGTTCAATATTTCGCTTTCACCGACACAACAACCGCTGCCACGGTCACCGTGAGCAAAAGAGACAGCGCCGAACGCGGATCTTCGGAGGCCGTGCTCGTTCAATTTATCGCTTTCACCGACAAAACTGCCGCCGCCACGGTCACCGTGATCGAAAGAGACAGCGCCGAACGCGGATCGTCGGAGGCCGTGGTCGTTCAATAATTCGCTTTCACCGACACAACAGCCGCCACGGTCACCGTGAGCGAAAGAGACAGCGCCGAACGCGGATCGTCGGAGGCCGTGGTCGTTCAATAATTCGCTTTCACCGACACAACTGCCGCCGCCACGGTCACCCTGATTGAAAGAGACAGCGCCGAAAGCGGATCGTCGGAGGCCGTGCTCGTTCAATAATTTGCTTTCACCGACACAACTGCCGCCGCCACGGTCACCGTGACCGAAAGAGACAGCGCCGAAAGCGGATCGACGGAGGCCGTGGACGTTCAATATTTCGCTTTCACCGACACAACTGCCGCCGCCACGGTCACCGTGACCGAAAGAGACAGCGCCGAACGCGGATCGTCGGAGGCCGTGGTCGTTCAATAATTCGCTTTCACCGACAAAACTGGCGCAGCCACGGTCACCGTGACCAAAAGAGACAGCGCCGAACGCGGATCATCTTAGGCCATGGTCGTTCAATAATTTGCTTTCACCGACACAACCGCCGCCGCCACGGTCACCGTGAGCGAAAGAGACAGCGCCGAACGCGGATCGTCGGAGGCCGTGGTCGTTCAATAATTCGCGTTCACCGACACAATGCCGCCGCCACGGTCACCGTGACCGAAAGAGACAGCGCCGAACGCGGATCGTCGGAGGCCGTGGTCGTTCAATAATTCGCTTTCACCGACACAACTGCCGCCGCCACGGTCACCGTGAGCGAAAGAGACAGCGCCGAACACGGATCGTCGGAGGCCGTGGTCGTTCAATAATTCGCTTTCACCGACACAACTGCGCCGCCACGGTCACCGTGACCGAAAGAGACAGCGCCGAACGCGGATCGTCGGAGGCCGTGGTCGTTCAATATTTCGCTTTCACCGACACAACTGCCGCCGCCACGGTCACCGTGATCGAAAGAGACAGCGCCGAAAGCGGATCGTCGGAGGCCGTGCTCATTCAAAAATTTGCTTTCAACGACAGAACTGCCGCCGCCACGGTCACCGTGAGCGAAAGAGACAGCACCGAAAGCGAATCGTCGGAGGCCGTGCTCGTTCAATAATTCGCTTTCACCGACACAACTGCCGCTGCCACGGTCACCGTGAGCAAAAGAGACAGCGCCGAACGCGGATCGTCGGAGGCCGTGCTCGTTCAATAATTCGCTTTCACCGACAAAACTGCCGCCGCCACGGTCATCGTGACCGAAAGAGACAGCACCAAACGCGGATCGTCGGAGGCCATGGTCGTTCAATAATTTGCTTTCACCGACACAACCGCCGCCGCCACGGTCACCATGAGCGAAAGAGACAGCGCCGAACGCGGATCGTCGGAGGCCGTGGTCGTTCAATAATTCGCGTTCACCGACACAATGCCGCCGCCACGGTCACCATGACCGAAAGAGACAGCGCCGAACACGGATCGTCGGAGGCCGTGGTCGTTCAATAATTCGCTTTCACCGACACAACTGCGCCGCCACGGTCACCGTGACCGAAAGAGACAGCGCCGAAAGCGGATCGACGGAGGCCGTGGTCGTTCAATAATTCGCTTTCCCTGATACAGCTGCCGCCGCCACGGTCACCGTGACCGAAAGAGACAGCGCCGAACGCGGATCGTCGGAGGCCGTGGTCGTTCAATAATTCGCTTTCACCGACAAAACTGCCGCCGCCACGGTCACCGTGACCGAAAGAGACAGCGCCGAACGCGGATCATCGGAGGCCATGGTCGTTCAATAATTTGCTTTAACCGACACAACCGCCGCCGCCACGGTCACCGTGAGCGAAAGAGACAGCGCCGAACGCGGATCGTCGGAGGCCGTGGTCGTTCAATAATTCGCGTTCACCGACACAATGCCGCCGCCACGGTCACCGTGACCGAAAGAGACAGCGCCGAACGCGGATCGTCGGAGGCCGTGGTCGTTCAATATTTCGCTTTCACCGACACAACTGCCGCCGCCAAGGTCACCGTGATCGAAAGAGACAGCGCCGAACACGGATCGTCGGAGGGCGTGGTCGTTCAATAATTCGCTTTCACCGACACAACTGCGCCGCCACGGTCACCGTGACCGAAAGAGACAGCGCCGAAAGCGGATCGACGGAGGCCGTGGTCGTTCAATATTTCGCTTTCCCTGATACAGCTGCCGCCGCCACGGTCACCGTGACCGAAAGAGACAGCGCCGAACGCGGATCGTCGGAGGCCGTGGTCGTTCAATAATTCGCTTTCACCGACAAAACTGCCGCCGCCACGGTCACCGTGACCGAAAGAGACAGCGCCGAACGCGGATCATCGGAGGCCATGCTCGTTCAATAATTTGCTTTCACCGACACAACCGCCGCCGCCACGGTCACCGTGAGCGAAAGAGACAGCGCCGAACGCGGATCGTCGGAGGCCGTGGTCGTTCAATAATTCGCGTTCACCGACACAATGCCGCCGCCACGGTCACCGTGACCGAAAGAGACAGCGCCGAACGCGGATCGTCGGAGGCCGTGGTCGTTCAATATTTCGCTTTCACCGACACAACTGCCGCCGCCACGGTCACCGTGAGCGAAAGAGACAGCGCCGAACACGGATCGTCGGAGGCCGTAGTCGTTCAATAATCCGCTTTCACCGACACAACTGCGCCGCCACGGTCACCGTGACCGAAAGAGACAGCGCCGAACGCGGATCGTCGGAGGCCGTGGTCCTTCAATATTTCGCTTTCACCGACACAACTGCCGCCGCCACGGTCACCGTGACCGAAAGAGACAGCGCCGAAAGCGGATCGTCGGAGGCCGTGCTCGTTCAAAAATTTGCTTTCAACGACACAATTGCCGCCGCCACGGTCACCGTGAGCGAAAGAGACAGCGCCGAACGCGGATCGTCGGAGGCCGTGCTCGTTCAATATTTCGCTTTCACCGACAAAACTGCCGCCGCCACGGTCACCGTGACCGAAAGAGACAGCGCCGAAAGCGGATTGTCGGAGGCCGTGCTCGTTCAAAAATTTGCTTTCAACGACACAACTGCCGCCGCCACGGTCACCGTGAGCGAAAGAGACAGCGCCGAAAGCGAATCGTCGGAGGCCGTGCTCCTTCAATAATTCGCTTTCACCGACACAACTGCCGCTGCCACGGTCACCGTGAGCAAAAGAGACAGCGCCGAACGCGGATCGTCGGAGGCCGTGCACGTTCAATAATTCGCTTTCACCGACAAAACTGCCGCCGCCACGGTCATCGTTACCGAAAGAGACAGCGCCGAACACGGATCGTCGGACGCCGTGGTCATTCAATAATTCGCTTTCACCGACACAACTGCCGCCGCAACGGTCACCGTGAGCGAAAGAGACAGCGCCAAACGCGGATCGTCGGAGGCCGTGCTCGTTCAATATATTCGCTTTCACCGACACATCTGCCGCCGCCACGGTCACCGTGAGCGAAAGAGACAGCGCCGAAAGCGGATCGTCGGAGGCCGTGGTCGTTCAAATATTCGCTTTCACCGACACAACTGCTGCCGCCACGGTCACCGTGACCAAAACAGACAGCACCGAACGCGGATCGTCGGAGGCCGTGGTCGTTTAATATTTCGCTTTCACCGACACAACTGCCACCGCCACGGTCACCGTGAGCGAAAAAGACAGCGCCGAACGCGGATCGCCGGAGGCCGTGCTCGTTCAATAATTCGCTTCCACCGACACAACTGCCGCCGCCACGCTCACCGTGATCGAAAGAGACAGCGCCGAACGCGGATTGTCGGAGACCGTGGTCGTTCAATATTTCGCTTTCACCGACACGACTGCCGCCGCCACGGTCACCGTGACCGAAAGAGACAGCGCCGAAAGCGGATCGTCGGAGGCCGTGGTCGTTCAATAATTCGCTTTCACCGACACAACTGCTGCCGCCACGGTCACCGTGACCGAAGAGACAGCGCCGAACGCGGATCGTCGGGGGCCGTGGTCGTTCAATAATTCGCTTTCACCGACACAACTGCCGCTGCCACGGTCACCGTGAGCAAAAGAGACAGCGCCGAACGCGGATCTTCGGAGGCCGTGCTCGTTCAATAATTCGCTTCCACCGACACAACTGCCGCCGCCACGCTCACCGTGATCGAAAGAGACAGCGCCGAACGCGGATTGTCGGAGGCCGTGGTCGTTCAATATTTCGCTTTCACCGACACAACTGCCGCCGCCACGGTCACCGTGACCGAAAGAGACAGCGCCGAAAGCGGAGCGTCGGAGGCCGTGGTCGTTCAATAATTCGCTTTCACCGACACAACTGCTGCCGCCACGGTCACCGTGACCGAAAGAGACAGCGCCGAACGCGGATCGTCGGAGGCCGTGGTCGTTCAATATTTCGCTTTCACCGACACAACTGCCGCTGCCACGGTCACCGTGAGCAAAAGAGACAGCGCCGAACGGGGATCTTCGGAGGCGGTGCTCGTTCAATAATTCGCTTTCACCGACAAAACTGCCGCCGCCACGGTCACCGTGACCGAAAAAGACAGCGCCGAACGCGGATCGTCGGAGGCCGTGGTCGTTCAATATATCGCTTTCACCGACACAACTGCCGCTGCCACGGTCACCGTGAGCGAAAGAGACAGCGCCGAACGCGGATCGTCGGAGGCCGTGGTCGTTCAATATTTTGCTTTCACCGACAAAACTGCCGCCGCCACGGTCACCGTGACCGAAAAAGACAGCGCCGAACGCGGATCGTCGGAGGCCGTGGTCGTCAAATATATCGCTTTCACCGACACAACTGCCGCTGCTACGGTCACCGTGACCGAAAGAGACAGCGCCGAAAGCGGATCGTCGGAGGCCGTGCTCGTTCAATAATTTGCTTTCACCGACACAACTGCCGCCGCCACGGTCACCGTGAGCGAAAGAGACAGCGCCGAACGCGGATCGTCGGAGGCCGTTCTCGTTCAATAATTCGCTTTCACCGACACAATTGCCGCCGACACTGTCACCGTGAGCGAAAGAGACAGCGCCGAACGCGGATCGTCGGAGGCCGTGCTCGTTCAATATTTCGCTTCCACCGACACAACTGCCGCCGCCACGTTCACCGTGATCGAAAGAGACAGCGCCGAACGCGGATCGTTGGAGGCCATGGTCGTTCAATATTTCGCTTTCAACGACTCAACTGCCGCCGCCACGGTCACCGTGACCGAAAGAGACAGCGCAGAAAGCGGATCGTCGGAGGCCGTGGTCGTTCAATAATTCGCTTTCACCGACACAACTGCCGCCGCCACGGTCACCGTGAGCGAAAGAGACAGCGCCGAACGCGGATCGTCGGAGGCCGTGGTCGTTCAATAATTCGCTTTCACCGACAAAACTGCCGCCGCCACGGTCACCGTGACCGAAAGAGACAGCGCCGAACGCGGATCATCGGAGGCCATGGTCGTTCAATAATTTGCTTTCACCGACACAACCGCCGCCGCCACGGTCACCGTGACCGAAAAAGACAGCGCCGAACGCGGATCGCCGGAGGCCGTGCTCGTTCAATAATTCGCTTTCACCGACAAAACTGCCGCCGCCACGGTCACCGTGAACGAAAGAGACAGCGCCGAACGCGGATCGTCGGAGGCCGTGGTCGTTCAAATTTTCGCTTTCACCGACACAACTGCCGCCGCCACGGTCACCGTGAGCGAAAGAGACAGCGCCGAACGCGGATCGTCGGAGGCCGTGGTCGTTCAATAATTCGCTTTCACCGACACAACTGCCGCCGCCACGTTCACCGTGATCGAAAGAGACAGCGACAAACGCGGATCGTCGGAGGCCGTGGTCGTTCAATATTTCGCTTTCAACGACGCAACTGCCGCCGCCACGGTCACCGTGACCGAAAGAGACAGCGCAGAAAGCGGATCGTCGGAGGCCGTGGTCGTTCAATAATTCGCTTTCACCGACACAACTGCTGCCGCCACGGTCACCGTGACCGAAAGAGAAAGCACCGAACGCGGATCGTCGGAGGCCGTGGTCGTTCAATATTTCGCTTTCACCGACACAACTGCCGCCGCCACGGTCACCGTGAGCGAAAGAGACAGCGCCGAACACGGATCGTCGGAGGCCGTGGTCGTTCAATAATTCGCTTTCACCGACACAACTGCTGCCGCCACGGTCACCGTTACCGAAAGAGACAGCGCCGAACGCGGATCGCCGGAGACCGTGCTCGTTCAATAATTCACTTTCACCGACAAAACTGCCACCGCCACGGTCACCGTGAACGAAAGAGACAGCGCCGAACGCGGATCGTCGGAGGCCGTGGTCGGTCAATGATTCGCTTTCACCGACACAACTGCCGCCGCCACAGTCACCGTGAGCGAAAGAGACAGCGCCGAACGCGGATCGTCGGAGGCCGTGGTCGTTCAATAATTCGCTTTCACCGACAAAACTGCCGCCGCCACGGTCACCGTGAACGAAAGAGACAGCGCCGAACGCGGATCGTCGGAGGCCGTGGTCGTTCAAATTTTCGCTTTCACCGACACAACTGCCGCCGCCACGGTCACCGTGAGCGAAAGAGACAGCGCCGAACGCGGATCGTCGGAGGCCGTGGTCGTTCAATAATTCGCTTTCACCGACACAACTGCCGCCGCCACGGTCACCCTGACCGAAAGAGACAGCGCCGAAAGCGGATCGTCGGAGGCCGTGCTCGTTCAATAATTTGCTTTCACCGACACAACTGCCGCCGCCACGGTCACCCTGACCGAAAAAGACAGCGCCGAACGCGGATCGTCGGGAGGCCGTGGTCGTTCAATAATTTGCTTTCACCGACACAACCGCCGCCGCCACGGTCACCGTGAGCGAAAGAGACAGCGCCGAACGCGGATCGTCGGAGGCCATGGTCGTTCAATAATTTGCTTTCACCGACACAACCGCCGCCGCCACGGTCACCGTGAGCGAAAGAGACAGCGCCGAAAGCGGATTGTCGGAGGCCGTGCTCGTTCAATAATTTGCTTTCACCGACACAACTGCAGCCGCCACGGTCACCCTGACCGAAAGAGACAGCGCCGAAAGCGGATCGTCGGAGGCCGTGCTCGTTCAATGATTTGCTTTCACCGACACAACTGCCGCCGCCACGGTCACCGTGCCCGAAAGAGACAGCGCCGAACGCGGATCGTCGGAGGCCGTGGTCGTTCAATAATTCGCTTTCACCGACACAACTGCCGCTGCCACGGTCACCGTGAGCAAAAGAGACAGCGCCGAACGCGGATCTTCGGAGGCCGTGCTCGTTCAAAAATTCGCTTCCACCGACAAAACTGCCGCTGCCACGGTCACCGTGACCGAAAAAGACAGCGCCGAACGCGGATCGTCGGAGGCCGTGGTCGTTCAAAATTTCGCTTTCACCGACACAACTGCCGCTGCCACGGTCACCGTGAGCGAAAGAGACAGCGCCGAACGCGGATCGTCGGAGGCCGTGGTCGTTCAATAATTCGCTTTCACCGACACAACTGCCGCCGCCACGGTCACCCTGACCGAAAGAGACAGCGCCGAAAGCGGATCGTCGGAGGCCGTGCTCGTTAAAAATTTGCTTTCACCGACACAACTGCCGCCGCCACGGTCACCGTGAGCGAAAGAGAAAGCGCCGATCGCGGATCGTCGGAGGCCGTTCTCGTTCAATAATTCGCTTTCACCGAAACAATTGCCGCCGCCACGGTCACCGTGAGCGAAAGAGACAGCGCCGAACGCGGATCGTCGGAGGCCCTGCTCGTTCAATATTTCGGTTCCACCGACACAACTGACGCCGCCACGTTCACCGTGATCGAAAGAGACAGCGACGAACGCGGATCGTCGGAGGCCGTGGTCGTTCAATATTTCGCTTTCAACGACGCAACTGCCGCCGCCACGGTCACCGTGACCGAAAGAGACAGCGCAGAAAGCGGATCGTCGGAGGCCGTGGTCGTTCAATAATTCGCTTTCACCGACACAACTGCTGCCACCACGGTCACCGTGACCGAAAGAGACAGCGCCGAACGCGGATCGTCGGAGGCCGTGGTCGTTCAAAAATTCGCTTTCACCGACACAACTGCCGCTGCCACGGACACCGTGAGCAAAAGAGACAGCGCCGAACGCGGATCTTTGGAGGCCGAGCTCGTTCAATAATTCGCTTTCACCGACAAAAATGCCGCCGCCACGGTCACCGTGACCGAAAAAGACAGCGCCGAACACGGATCGTCGCAGGCCGTGGTCGTTCAATAATTCGCTTTCACCGACACAACTACCGCTGCCACGGTCACCGTGAGCAAAAGCAAAAGAGGCAGCGCCGATCGCAGATCTTCGGAGGCTGTGCTGGTTCAATAATTCGCTTTCACCGACAAAACTGCCGACGCCACGGTCACCATGACCGAAAAAGACAGCGCCGAACGCGGATCGTCGGAGGCCGTGGTCGTTCAATAATTCGCTTTCACCGACACAACTGCCGCCGCCACGGTCACCGTGAGCGAAAGAGACAGCGCCGAACGCGGATCGTCGGAGGCCGTGGTCGTTCAATAATTCGCTTTCACCGACAAAACTGCCGCCGCCACGGTCACCGTGACCGAAAGAGACAGCGCCGAACGCGGATCATCGGAGGCCATGGTCGTTCAATAATTTGCTTTCACCGACACAACCGCCGCCGCCACGGTCACCGTGAGCGAAAGAGACAGCGCCGAACGCGGATCGGCGGAGGCCGTGGTCGTTCAAAATTCGCGTTCACCGACACAATGCCGCCGCCACGGTCACCGTGACCCAAAGAGACAGCGCCGAACGCGGATCGTCGGAGGCCGTGGTCGTTCAATATTTCGCTTTCATCGACACAACTGCCGCCGCCACGGTCACCGTGAGCCAAAGAGACAGCGCCGAACACGGATCGTCGGAGGCCGTGGTCGTTCAATATTTCGCTTTCACCGACACAACTGCTGCCGCCACGGTCACCGTTACCGAAAGAGACAGCGCCGAACGCGGATCGCCGGAGGCCGTGCTCGTTCAATAATTCGCTTTCACCGACAAAACTGCCGCCGCCACGGTCACCGTGAACGAAAGAGACAGCGCCGAACGCGGATCGTCGGAGGCCGTGGTCGGTCAATGATTCGCTTTCACCGACACAACTGCCGCCGCCACGGTCACCGTGAGCGAAAGAGACAGCGCCGAACGCGGATCGTCGGAGGCCGTGGTCGTTCAATAATTCGCTTTCACCGACACAACTGCCGCCGCCACGGTCACCCTGACCGAAAGAGACAGCGCCGAAAGCGGATCGTCGGAGGCCGTGATCGTTCAATAATTCGCTTTCACCGACACAACTGCCACTGCCACGGTCACCGTGAGCAAAAGAGACAGCGCCGAACGCGGATCTTCGGAGGCCGTGCTCGTTCAATAAATCGCTTTCACCGACAAAACTGCCGCCGCCACGGTCACCGTGACCGAAAAAGACAGCGCCGAACGCGGATCGTCGGAGGCCGTGGTCGTTCAATAATTCGCTTTCACCGACACAACTGCCGCCGCCACGGTCACCCTGACCGAAAGAGACAGCGCCGAAAGCGGATCGTCGGAGGCCGTGCTCGTTCAATAATTTGCTTTCACCGACACAACTGCCGCCGCCACGGTCACCGTGAGCGAAAGAGACAGCGCCGAACGCGGATCGTCGGAGGCCGTTCTCGTTCAATAATTCGCTTTCACCGAAACAATTGCCGCCGCCACGGTCACCGTGAGCGAAAGGGACAGCGCCGAACGCGGATCGTTGGAGGCCCTGCTCGTTCAATATTTCGGTTCCACCGACACAACTGCCGCCGCCACGTTCACCGTGATCGAAAGAGACAGCGACAAACGCGGATCGTTGGAGGCCGTGGTCGTTCAATATTTCGCTTTCAACGACGCAACTGCCGCCGCCACGGTCACCGTGACCGAAAGAGACAGCACAGAAAGCGGATCGTCGGAGGCCGTGGTCGTTCAATAATTCGCTTTCACCGACACAACTGCTGCCGCCACGGTCACCGTGACCGAAAGAGACAGCACCGAACGCGGATCGTCGGAGGCCGTGGTCGTTCAATAATTCGCTTTCACCGACACAACAGCCGCTGCCACGGTCACCGTGAGCAAAAGAGACAGCGCCGAACGCGGATCTTTGGAGGCCGTGCTCGTTCAATAATTTGCTTTCACCGACAAAACTGCCGCCGCCACGGTCACCGTGACCGAAAAAGACAGCGCCGAACACGAATCGTCGCAGGCCGTGGTCGTTCAATAATTCGCTTTCACCGACACAACTGCCGCTGCCACGGTCACCGTGAGCAAAAGAGGCAGCGCCGAACGCAGATCTTCGGAGGCTGTGCTCGTTCAATATTTCGCTTTCACCGACAAAACTGCCGCCGCCACGGTCACCGTGACCGAAAAAGACAGCGCCGAACGCGGATCGTCGGAGGCCGTGGTCGTTCAATAATTCGCTTTCACCGACACAACTGCCGCCGCCACGGTCACCGTGAGCGAAAGAGACAGCGCCGAACGCGGATCGTCGGAGGCCGTGGTCGTTCAATAATTCGCTTTCACCGACAAAACTGCCGCCGCCACGGTCACCGTGACCGAAAGAGACAGCGCCGAACGCGGACCATCGGAGGCCATGGTCGTTCAATAATTTGCTTTCACCGACACAAACGCCGCCGCCACGGTCACCGTGAGCGAAAGAGACAGCGCCGAACGCGGATCGGCGGAGGCCGTGGTCGTTCAATAATTCGCGTTCACCGACACAATGCCGCCGCCACGGTCACCGTGACCGAAAGAGACAGCGCCGAACGCGGATCGTCGGAGGCCGTGGTCGTTCAATATTTCGCTTTCACCGACACAACTGCCGCCGCCACGGTCACCGTGAGCGAAAGAGACAGCGCCGAACACGGATCGTCGGAGGCCGTGGTCGTTCAATAATTCGCTTTCACCGACACAACTGCTGCCGCCACGGTCACCGTTACCGAAAGAGACAGCGCCGAACGCGGATCGCCGGAGACCGTGCTCGTTCAATAATTCGCTTTCACCGACAAAACTGCCACCGCCACGGTCACTGTGAACGAAAGAGACAGCGCCGAACGCGGATCGTCGGAGGCCGTGGTCGGTCAATGATTCGCTTTCACCGACACAACTGCCGCCGCCACAGTCACCGTGAGCGAAAGGGACAGCGCCGAACGCGGATCGTCGGAGGCCGTGGTCGTTCAATAATTCGTGTTCACCGACACAACTGCCGCCGCCACGGTCACCGTGATCGAAAGAGACAGCGCCGAACGCGGATCGTCGGAGGCCGTGGTCGTTCAATAATTCGCTTTCACCGACACAACTGCCGCCGCCACGGTCACCATGAGCGAAAGAGACAGCGCCGAACGCGGATCGTCGGAGGCCGTGGTCGTTCAATAATTCGCTTTCACCGACACAACTGCCGCCGCCACGGTCACCCTGACCGAAAGAGACAGCGCCGAAAGCGGATCGTCGGAGGCCGTGCTCGTTCAATAATTTACTTTCACCGACACAACTGCCGCCGCCACGGTCACCGTGACCGAAAGAGACAGCGCCGAACGCGGATCGTCGGAGGCCGTGCTCGTTCAATATTTCGCTTCCACCCACACAACTGCCGCCGCCACGTTCACCGTGATCGAAAGAGACAGCGCCGAACGCGGATCGTCGGAGGCCGTGCTCGTTCAATATTTCGCTTCCACCGAAACAACTGCCGCCGCCACGTTCACAGTGATCGAAAGAGACAGCGCCGAACGCGGATCGTCGGAGGCCGTGGTCGTTCAATATTTCGCTTTCACCGACACAACTGCCGCCGCCACAGTCACCGTGACCGAAAGAGACAGCGCCGAAAGCGGATCGACGGAGGCCGTGGTCGTTCAATAATTCGCTTTCACCGACACAACTGCCGCCGCCACGGTCACCGTGACCGAAAAGAGACAGCGCCGAACGCGGATCGTCGGAGGCCGTGGTCGTTCAATAATTCGCTTTCACCGACAAAACTGCCGCCGCCACGGTCACCGTGACCGAAAGAGACAGCTCCGAACGCGGATCATCGGAGGCCATGGCCGTTCAATAATTTGCTTTCACCGACACAGCCGCCGCCGCCACGGTCACCGTGAGCAAAAGAGACAGCGCCGAACGCGGATCGTCGGAGGCCGTGGTCGTTCAATAATTCGCGTTCACCGACACAATGCCGCCGCCACGGTCACCGTGACCGAAAGAGACAGCGCCGAACGCGGATCGTCGGAGGCCGTGATCGTTCAATAATTCGCTTTCACCGACACAACTGCCGCCGCCACGATCACTGTGAGCGAAAGAGACAGTGCCGAACACGGATCGTCGGAGGCCGTGGTCGTTCAATAATTCGCTTTCACCGACACAACTGCGCCGCCACGGTCACCGTGACCGAAAGAGACAGCGCCGAACGCGGATCGTCGGAGGCCGTGGTCGTTCAATATTTCGCTTTCACCGACACAACTGCCGCCGCCACGGTCACCGTGACCGAAAGAGACAGCGCCGAAAGCGAATCGTCGGAGGCCGTGGTCGTTCAATATTTCGCTTTCACCGACACAACTGCCGCTGCCACGGTCACCGTGAGCAAAAGAGACAGCGCCGAACGCGGATCTTCGGAGGCCGTGCTCGTTCAATAATTCGCTTTCACCGACAAAACTGCCGCCGCCACGGTCACCGTGACCGAAAAAGACAGCGCCGAACACGGATCGTCGGAGGCCCTGGTCGTTCAATATTTCGCTTTCACCGACACAACTGCCGCTGCCACGGTCACCGTGAGCAAAAGAGACAGCGCCGAACGCGGATATTCGGAGGCCGTGCTCGTTCAATAATTCGCTTTCACCGACAAAACTGCCGCCGCCACGGTCACCGTGATAGAAAGAGACAGCGCCGAACGCGGATCGTCGGAGGCCGTGGTCGTTCAATATATCGCTTTCACCGAAACAACTGCCGCCGCCACGGTCACCGTGAGCGAAAGAGACAGCGCCGAACGCGGATCGTCGGAGGCCGTGGTCGTTCAAAAATTCGCTTTCACCGACACAACTGCCGCCGCCACGGTCACCCTGACCGAAAGAGACAGCGCCGAAAGCGGATCGTCGGAGGCCGTGCTCGTTCAAAAATTTGCTTTCACCGACACAACTGCCGCCGCCACGGTCACCGTGACCGAAAGAGACAGCGCCGAAAGCGGATCGACGGAGGCCGTGGTCGTTCAATAATTCGCTTTCACCGACACAACTGCAGCCGCCATGGTCACCGTGACCGAAAGAGACGGCGCCGAACGCGGATCGTCGGAGGCCGTGGTCGTTCAATATTTCGCTTTCACCGACAAAACTGCCGCCGCCACGGTCACCGTGACCGAAAGAGACAGCGCCGAACGCGGATCATCGGAGGCCATGGTCGTTCAATAATTTGCTTTCTCCGACACAACCGCCGCCGCCACGGTCACCGTGAGCGAAAGAGACAGCGCCGAACGCGGATCGTCGGAGGCCGTGGTCATTCAATAATTCGCGTTCACCGACACAATGCCGCCGCCACGGTCACCGTGACCGAAAGAGATAGCGCCGAACGCGGATCGTCGGAGGCCGTGGTCGTTCAATAATTCGCTTTCACCGACACAACTGCCGCCGCCACGGTCACCGTGAGCGAAAGAGACAGCGCCGAACACGGATCGTCGGAGGCCGTGGTCGTTCAATAATTCGCTTTCACCGACACAACTGCGCCGCCACGGTCACCGTGACCGAAAGAGACAGCGCCGAACGCGGATCGTCGGAGGCCGTGGTCGTTCAATATTTCGCTTTCACCGACACAACTGCCGCCGCCACGGTCACCGTGAGCGAAAGAGACAGCGCCGAAAACGAATCGTCGGAGGCCGTGGTCGTTCAATAATTCGCTTTCACCGACACAACTGCCGCTGCCACGGTCACAGTGAGCAAAAGAGACAGCGCCGAACGCGGATCTTCGGAGGCCGTGCTCGTTCAATAATTCGCTTTCACCGACAAAACTGCCGCCGCCACGGTCACCGTGACCGAAAAAGACAGCGCCGAACACGGATCGTCGGAGGCCCTGGTCGTTCAATATTTCGCTTTCACCGACACAACTGCCGCTGCCACGGTCACCGTGAGCAAAAGAGACAGCGCCGAACGCGGATATTCGGAGGCCGTGCTCGTTCAATAATTCGCTTTAACCGACAAAACTGCCGCCGCCACGGTCACCGTGATAGAAAGAGACAGCGCCGAACGCGGATCGTCGGAGGCCGTGGTCGTTCAATATATCGCTTTCACCGAAACAACTGCCGCCGCCACGGTCACCGTGAGCGAAAGAGACAGCGCCGAACGCGGACCGTCGGAGGCCGTGGTCGTTCAAAAATTCGCTTTCACCGACACAACTGCCGCCGCCACGGTCACCCTGACCGAAAGAGACAGCGCCGAAAGCGGATCGTCGGAGGCCGTGCTCGTTCAAAAATTTGCTTTCACCGACACAACTGCCGCCGCCACGGTCACCGTGACCGAAAGAGACAGCGCCGAACGCGGATCATCGGAGGCCATGGTCGTTCAATAATTTGCTTTCTCCGACACAACCGCCGCCGCCACGGTCACCGTGAGCGAAAGAGACAGCGCCGAACGCGGATCGTCGGAGGCCGTGGTCGTTCAATATTTCGCGTTCACCGACACAATGCCGCCGCCACGGTCACCGTGACCGAAAGAGACAGCGCCGAACGCGGATCGTCGGAGGCCGTGGTCGTTCAATAATTCGCTTTCACCGACACAACTGCCGCTGCCACCGTCACCGTGACCGAAAGAGACAGCGCCGAACGCGGATCGTCGGAGGCGGTGGTCGTTCAATAATTCGCTTTCACCGACACAACTGCCGCCGCCACGGTCACCATGAGCGAAACAGACAGCGCCGAAGGCGGATTGTCGGAGGCCGTGCTCGTTCAATAATTCGCTTTCACCGACACAACTGCCGCCGCTACGGTCTCCGTGAGCGAAAGAGACAGCGCCGAAAGCGGATTGTGTGAGGCCGTGCTCGTTCAATATTTCGCTTTCACCGACACAACTGCCGCCGCCACGGTCACCGTGAGCGAAAGAGACAGCGCCGAAAGCGAATCGTCGGAGGCCGTGCTCGTTCAATATTTCGCTTTCACCGACACAACTGCCGCTGCCACCGTCACCGTGACCGAAAGAGACAGCGCCGAACGCGGATCGTCGGAGGCCGTGGTCGTTCAATAATTCGCTTTCACCGACAAAACTGCCGCCGCCACGGTCACCGTGACCGAAAGAGACAGCGCCGAACGCGGATCATCGGAGGCCATGGTCGTTCAATAATTTGCTTTCTCCGACACAACCGCCGCCGCCACGGTCACCGTGAGCGAAAGAGACAGCGCCGAACGCGGATCGTCGGAGGCCGTGGTCGTTCAATAATTCGCGTTCACCGACACAATGCCGCCGCCACGGTCACCGTGACCGAAAGAGATAGCGCCGAACGCGGATCGTCGGAGGCCGTGGTCGTTCAATAATTCGCTTTCACCGACACAACTGCCGCCGCCACGGTCACCGTGAGCGAAAGAGACAGCGCCGAACACGGATCGTCGGAGGCCGTGGTCGTTCAATAATTCGCTTTCACCGACACAACTGCCGCTGCCACGGTCACCGTGAGCAAAAGAGACAGCGCCGAACGCGGATCTTCGGAGGCCGTGCTCGTTCAATAATTCGCTTTCACCGACAAAACTGCCGCCGCCACGGTCACCGTGACCGAAAAAGACAGCGCCGAAAACGGATCGTCGGAGGCCCTGGTCGTTCAATATTTCGCTTTCACCGACACAACTGCCGCTGCCACGGTCACCGTGAGCAAAAGAGACAGCGCCGAACGCGGATATTCGGAGGCCGTGCTCGTTCAATAATTCGCTTTCAACGACAAAACTGCCGCCGCCACGGTCACCGTGATAGAAAGAGACAGCGCCGAACGCGGATCGTCGGAGGCCGTGGTCGTTCAATATATCGCTTTCACCGAAACAACTGCCGCCGCCACGGTCACCGTGAGCGAAAGAGACAGCGCCGAACGCGTATCGTCGGAGGCCGCGGTCGTTCCAAAATTCGCTTTCACCGACACAACTGCCGCCGCCACGGTCACCCTGACCGAAAGAGACAGCGCCGAAAGCGGATCGTCGGAGGCCGTGCTCGTTCAAAAATTTGCTTTCACCGACACAACTGCTGCCGCCACGGTCACCGTGACCGAAAGAGACAGCGCCGAACGCGGATCATCGGAGGCCATGGTCGTTCAATAATTTGCTTTCTCCGACACAACCGCCGCCGCCACGGTCACCGTGAGCGAAAGAGACAGCGCCGAACGCGGATCGTCGGAGGCCGTGGTCGTTCAATATTTCGCGTTCACCGACACAATGCCGCCGCCACGGTCACCGTGACCGAAAGAGACAGCGCCGAACGCGGATCGTCGGAGGCCGTGGTCGTTCAATAATTCGCTTTCACCGACACAACTGCCGCTGCCACCGTCACCGTGACCGAAAGAGACAGCGCCGAACGCGGATCGTCGGAGGCGGTGGTCGTTCAATAATTCGCTTTCACCGACACAACTGCTGCCGCCACGGTCACCATGAGCGAAACAGACAGCGCCGAAGGCGGATTGTCGGAGGCCGTGCTCGTTCAATAATTCGCTTTCACCGACACAACTGCCGCCGCTACGGTCTCCGTGAGCGAAAGAGACAGCGCCGAAAGCGGATTGTGTGAGGCCGTGCTCGTTCAATATTTCGCTTTCACCGACACAACTGCCGCCGCCACGGTCACCGTGAGCGAAAGAGACAGCGCCGAAAGCGAATCGTCGGAGGCCGTGCTCGTTCAATATTTCGCTTTCACCGACACAACTGCCGCTGCCACCGTCACCGTGACCGAAAGAGACAGCGCCGAACGCGGATCGTCGGAGGCCGTGGTCGTTCAATAATTCGCTTTCACCAACACAACTGCTGCCGCCACGGTCACCGTGAGCGAAAGAGACAGCGCCGAACGCGGATCGTCGGAGGCCGTGGTCGTTCAATAATTCGCGTTCACCGACACAATGCCACCGCCACGGTCACCGTGACCGAAAGAGACAGCGCCGAACGCGGATCGTCGGAGGCCGTGGTCGTTCAATATTTCGCTTTCACCGACACAACTGCTGCCGCCACGGTCACCGTGACCGAAAGAGACGGCGCCGAAAGCGGATCTTCGGAGGCCGTGCTCGTTCAAAAATTCGCTTTCAACGACACAACTGCCGCCGCCACGGTCACCGTGAGCGAAAGAGACAGCGCCGAAAGCGGATCGTCGGAGGCCGTGCTCGTTCAATAATTCGCTTTCACCGACGCAACTGCCGCCGCCACAGTCACCGTGACCGAAAGAGACAGCGCCGAAAGCGGATTGTCGGAGGCCGTGGTCGTTCAATAATTCGCTTTCACCGACACAACTGCCGCTGCCACGGTCACCGTGAGCAAAAGAGACAGCGCCGAACATGGATCGTCGGAGGCCGTGCTCGTTTAATAATTCGCTTTCACCGACAAAACTGCCGCCGCCACGGTCACCGTGAGCGAAAGAGACAGCGCCGAACGCGGATCGTCGGAGGCCGTGCTCGTTCAATATTTCGCTTTCACCGACACAACTGCCGCCGCCACGGTCACCGTGAGCGAAAGAGACAGCGCCGAACGCGGATCGCCGGAGGCCGTGGTCGTTCAATAATTCGCTTTCACCGACACAACTGCCGCCGCCACGGTCACCGTGACCGAAAGAGAGAGCGCTGAACGCGGATCGCCGGAGGCCGTGGTCGTTCAATAATTCGCCTTCACCGACACAATTGCCGCCGCCACGGTCACCGTGACCGAAAGAGACAGCGCCGAACGGGGATCGTCGGAGGCCGTGGTCGTTCAATAATTCTCTTTCACCGACACAACTGCCGGCGCCACGGTCACCGTGAGCGAAAGAGACAGCGCCGAACGCGGATCGTCGGAGGCCGTGGTCGTTCAATATTTCGCGTTCACCGACACACTGCCGCCGCCACGGTCACCGTGACCGAAAGAGACAGCGCCGAACGCGGATCGTCGGAGGCCGTGGTCGTTCAATAATTCGCGTTCACCGACACACTGCCCCCGCCACGGTCACCGTGAGCGAAAGAGACAGCGCCGAACGCGGATCGTCGGAGGCCGTGGTCGTTCAATAGTTCGCTTTCACCGACACAACTGCCGCCGCCACGGTCACCGTGACCGAAAGAGACAGCGCCGAAAGCGGATCGTCGGAGGCCGTGCTCGTTCAATAAGTCGCTTTCACCGACACAACTGCCGCCGCCACGGTCACCGTGAGCGAAAGAGACCGCGTCGAACGCGGATCGTCGGAGGCCGTGCTCGTTCAATATTTCGCTTTCACCGACACAACTGCCGCCGCCACGGTCACCGTGACCGAAAGAGGCAGCGCCGAAAGCGGATCGTCGGAGGCCGTGGTCGTTCAATAATTCGCTTTCACCGACACAACTGCCGCCGCCACGGTCACCATGACCGAAAGAGACAGCGCCGAACGCGGATCGTCGGAGGCCGTGCTCGTTCAATAATTCGCTTTCACCGACACAACTGCCGCTGCCACGGTCACCGTGAGCCAAAGAGACAGCGCCGAACGCGGATCGTCGGAGGCCGTGCTCGTTCAATAATCCGCTTCCACCGACACAACTGCCGCCGCCACGGTCACCGTGAGCGAAAGGGACAGCGCCGAACGCGGATCGTCGGAGGCCGTGGTCGTTCAATAATTCGTGTTCACCGACACAACTGCCACCGCCACGGTCACCGTGATCGAAAGAGACAGCGCCGAACGCGGATCGTCGGAGGCCGTGGTCGTTCAATAATTCGCTTTCACCGACACAACTGCCGCCGCCACGGTCACCATGAGCGAAAGAGACAGCGCCGAACGCGGATCGTCGGAGGCCGTGGTCGTTCAATAATTCGCTTTCACCGACACAACTGCCGCCGCCACGGTCACCCTGACCGAAAGAGACAGCGCCGAAAGCGGATCGTCGGAGGCCGTGCTCGTTCAATAATTTACTTTCACCGACACAACTGCCGCCGCCACGGTCACCGTGACCGAAAGAGACAGCGCCGAACGCGGATCGTCGGAGGCCGTGCTCGTTCAATATTTCGCTTCCACCGACACAACTGCCACCGCCACGTTCACCGTGATCGAAAGAGACAGCGCCGAACGCGGATCGTCGGAGGCCGTGCTCGTTCAATATTTCGCTTCCACCGAAACAACTGCCGCCGCCACGTTCACAGTGATCGAAAGAGACAGCGCCGAACGCGGATCGTCGGAGGCCGTGGTCGTTCAATATTTCGCTTTAACCGCCACAACTGCCGCCGCCACAGTCACCGTGACCGAAAGAGACAGCGCCGAAAGCGGATCGACGGAGGCCGTGGTCGTTCAATAATTCGCTTTCACCGACACAACTGCCGCCGCCACGGTCACCGTGACCGAAAAGAGACAGCGCCGAACGCGGATCGTCGGTTGCCGTGGTCGTTCAATAATTCGCTTTCACCGACAAAACTGCCGCCGCCACGGTCACCGTGACCGAAAGAGACAGCTCCGAACGCGGATCATCGGAGGCCATGGCCGTTCAATAATTTGCTTTCACCGACACAACCGCCGCCGCCACGGTCACCGTGAGCAAAAGCGACAGCGCCGAACGCGGATCGTCGGAGGCCGTGGTCGTTCAATAATTCGCGTTCACCGACACAATGCCGCCGCCACGGTCACCGTGACCGAAAGAGACAGCGCCGAACGCGGATTGTCGGAGGCCGTGATCGTTCAATAATTCGCTTTCACCGACACAACTGCCGCCGCCACGATCACTGTGAGCGAAAGAGACAGCGCCGAACACGGATCGTCGGAGGCCGTGGTCGTTCAATAATTCGCTTTCACCGACACAACTGCGCCGCCACGGTCACCGTGACCGAAAGAGACAGCGCCGAACGCGGATCGTCGGAGGCCGTGGTCGTTCAATATTTCGCTTTCACCGACACAACTGCCGCCGCCACGGTCACCGTGACCGAAAGAGACAGCGCCGAAAGCGGATCGTGGGAGGCCGTGGTCGTTCAATAATTCGCTTTCACCGACACAACTGCTTCCGCCACGGTCACCGTGACCGAAAGAGACAGCGCCGAACGCGGATCGTCGGAGGCCGTGGTCGTTCAATAATTCGCTTTCACCGACACAACTGCCGCTGCCACGGTCACCGTGAGCAAAAGAGACAGCGCCGAACGCGGATCTTCGGAGGCCGTGCTCGTTCAATATTTCGCTTTCACCGACAAAACTGCCGCCGCCGCGGTCACCGTGACCGAAAAAGACAGCGCCGAACACGGATCGTCGGAGGCCCTGGTCGTTCAATATTTCGCTTTCACCGACACAACTGCCGCTGCCACGGTCACCGTGAGCAAAAGAGACAGCGCCGAACGCGGATCTTCGGAGGCCGTGCTCGTGCAATAATTCGCTTTCACCGACAAAACTGCCGCCGCCACGGTCACCGTGATAGAAAGAGACAGCGCCGAACGCGGATCGTCGGAGGCCGTGGTCGTTCAATATATCGCTTTCACCGAAACAACTGCCGCCGCCACGGTCACCGTGAGCGAAAGAGACAGCGCCGAACGCGGATCGTCGGAGGCCGTGGTCGTTCAATAATTCGCTTTCACCGACACAACTGCCGCCGCCACGGTCACCCTGACCGAAAGAGACAGCGCCGAAAGCGGATCGTCGGAGGCCGTGCTCGTTCAAAAATTTGCTTTCACCGACACAACTGCCGCCGCCACGGTCACCGTGACCGAAAGAGACAGCGCCGAAAGCGGATCGACGGAGGCCGTGGTCGTTCAAAAATTCGCTTTCACCGACAAAACTGCCGCCGCCACGGTCACCGTGACCGAAAGAGACAGCGCCGAACGCGGATCATCGGAGGCCATGGTCGTTCAATAATTTGCTTTCTCCGACACAACCGCCGCCGCCACGGTCACCGTGAGCGAAAGAGACAGCGCCGAACGCGGATCGTCGGAGGCCGTGGTCGTTCAATAATTCGCGTTCACCGACACAATGCCGCCGCCACGGTCACCGTGACCGAAAGAGATAGCCCCGAACGCGGATCGTCGGAGGCCGTGGTCGTTCAATAATTCGCTTTCACCGACACAACTGCCGCCGCCACGGTCACCGTGAGCGAAAGAGACAGCGCCGAACACGGATCGTCGGAGGCCGTGGTCGTTCAATAATTCGCTTTCACCGAAACAACTGTGCCGCCACGGTCACCGTGACCGAAAGAGACAGCGCCGAACGCGGATCGTCGGAGGCCGTGGTCGTTCAATATTTCGCTTTAACCGACACAACTGCCGCCGCCACGGTCACCGTGAGCGAAAGAGACAGCGCCGAAAGCGAATCGTCGGAGGCCGTGGTCGTTCAATAATTTGCTTTCACCGACAAAACTGCTGCCGCCACGGTCACCGTGACCGAAAAAGACAGCGCCGAACACGGATCGTCGGAGGCCCTGGTCGTTCAATATTTCGCTTTCACCGACACAACTGCCGCTGCCACGGTCACCGTGAGCAAAAGAGACAGCGCCAAACGCGGACATTCGGAGGCCGTGCTCGTTCAAAATTTCGCTTTCACCGACAAAACTGCCGCCGCCACGGTCACCGTGATAGAAAGAGACAGCGCCGAACGCGGATCGTCGGAGGCCGTGGTCGTTCAATATATCGCTTTCACCGAAACAACTGCCGCCGCCACGGTCACCGTGAGCGAAAGAGACAGCGCCGAACGCGGATCGTCGGAGGCCGTGGTCGTTCAATATATCGCTTTCACCGAAACAACTGCCGCCGCCACGGTCACCGTGAGCGAAAGAGACAGCGCCGAACGCGGATCGTCGGAGGCCGTGGTCGTTCAAAAATTCGCTTTCACCGACACAACTGCCGCCGCCACGGTCACCCTGACCGAAAGAGACAGCGCCGAAAGCGGATCGTCGGAGGCCGTGCTCGTTCAAAAATTTGCTTTCACCGACACAACTGCCGCCGCCACGGTCACCGTGACCGAAAGAGACAGCGCCGAAAGCGGATCGACGGAGGCCGTGGTCGTTCAATAATTCGCTTTCACCGACACAACTGCAGCCGCCACGGTCACCGTGACCGAAAGAGACGGCGCCGAACGCGGATCGTCGGAGGCCGTGGTCGTTCAATAATTCGCTTTCACCGACAAAACTGCCGCCGCCACGGTCACCGTGACCGAAAGAGACAGCGCCGAACGCGGATCATCGGAGGCCATGGTCGTTCAATAATTTGCTTTCTCCGACACAACCGCCGCCGCCACGGTCACCGTGAGCGAAAGAGACAGCACCGAACGCGGATCGTCGGAGGCCGTGGTCGTTCAATAATTCGCGTTCACCGACACAATGCCGCCGCCACGGTCACCGTGACCGAAAGAGATAGCGCCGAACGCGGATCGTCGGAGGCCGTGGTCGTTCAATAATTCGCTTTCACCGACACAACTGCCGCCGCCACGGTCACCGTGAGCGAAAGAGACAGCGCCGAACACGGATCTTCGGAGGCCGTGGTCGTTCAATAATTCGCTTTCACCGACACAACTGCGCCGCCACGGTCACCGTGACCGAAAGAGACAGCGCCGAACGCGGATCGTCGGAGGCCGTGGTCGTTCAATATTTCGCTTTCACCGACACAACTGCCGCCGCCACGGTCACCGTGAGCGAAAGAGACAGCGCCGAAAGCGAATCGTCGGAGGCCGTGGTCGTTCAATAATTCGCTTTCACCGACACAACTGCCGCTGCCACGGTCACCGTGATAGAAAGAGACAGCGCCGAACGCGGATCTTCGGAGGCCGTGCTCGTTCAATAATTCGCTTTCACCGACAAAACTGCCGCCGCCACGGTCACCGTGACCGAAAAAGACAGCGCCGAACACGGATCGTCGGAGGCCCTGGTCGTTCAATATTTCGCTTTCACCGACACAATTGCCGCTGCCACGGTCACCGTGAGCAAAAGAGACAGCGCCGAACGCGGAAATTCGGAGGCCGTGCTCGTTCAATAATTCGCTTTCACCGACAAAACTGCCGCCGCCACGGTCACCGTGATAGAAAGAGACAGCGCCGAACGCGGATCGTCGGAGGCCGTGGTCGTTCAATATATCGCTTTCACCGAAACAACTGCCGCCACCACGGTCACCGTGAGCGAAAGAGACAGCGCCGAACGCGGATCGTCGGAGGCCGTGGTCGTTCAAAAATTCGCTTTCACCGACACAACTGCCGCCGCCACGGTCACCCTGACCGAAAGAGACAGCGCCGAAAGCGGATCGTCGGAGGCCGTGCTCGTTCAAAAATTTGCTTTCACCGAAACAACAGCCGCCGCCACGGTCACCGTGACCGAAAGAGACAGCGCCGAACGCGGATCATCGGAGGCCATGGTCGTTCAATAATTTGCTTTCTCCGACACAACCGCCGCCGCCACGGTCACCGTGAGCGAAAGAGACAGCGCCGAACGCGGATCGTCGGAGGCCGTGGTCGTTCAATATTTCGCGTTCACCGACACAATGCCGCCGCCACGGTCACCGTGACCGAAAGAGACAGCGCCGAACGCGGATCGTCGGAGGCCGTGGTCGTTCAATAATTCGCTTTCACCGACACAACTGCCGCCGCCACGGTCACCGTGAGCGAAAGAGACAGCGCCGAACACGGATCGTCGGAGGCCGTGGTCGTTCAATAATTCGCTTTCACCGACACAACTGCGCCACCACGGTCACCGTGACCGAAAGAGACAGCGCCGAACGCGGATCGTCGGAGGCCGTGGTCGTTCAATATTTCGCTTTCACCGACACAACTGCCGCCGCCACGGTCACCGTGACCGAAAGAGACAGCGCCGAAAGTGGATCGTTGGAGGCCGTGCTCATTCAAAAATTTGCTTTCAACGACAGAACTGCCGCCGCCACGGTCACCGTGAGCGAAAGAGACAGCGCCGAACACGGATCGTCGGAGGCCGTGCGCGTTCAATAATTCGCTTTCACCGACAAAACTGCCGCCGCCACGGTCATCGTGACCGAAAGAGACAG
Source organism: Ixodes scapularis (assembly GCF_016920785.2). Lineage (NCBI taxonomy): Eukaryota > Metazoa > Arthropoda > Arachnida > Ixodida > Ixodidae > Ixodes > Ixodes scapularis. Next base: position 218,328 of record NW_024610078.1, on the reverse strand, counting down.
CACCGAACGCGGATCGTCGGAGGCCGTGGTCGTTCAATAATTCGCTTTCACCGACACAACTGCCGCTGCCACGGTCACCATGAGCAAAAGAGACAGCGCCGAACGTGGATCGTCGGAGGCCGTGCTCGTTCAATAATTCGCTTTCACCGACAAAACTGCCGCCGCCACGGTCATCGTGACCGAAAGAGACAGCACCGAACGCGGATCGTCGGAGGCCGTGCTCGTTCAATAATTCGCTTTCACCGACACAACTGCCGCCGCCACGGTCACCGTGACCGAAAGAGACAGCGCCGAACGCGGATCGTCGGAGGCGGTGGTCGTTCAATAATTCGCTTTCACCGACACAACTGCCGCCGCCACGGTCACCATGAGCGAAACCGACAGCGCCGAAGGCGGATTGTCGGAGGCCGTGCTCGTTCAATAATTCGCTTTCACCGACACAACTGCCGCCGCTACGGTCTCCGTGAGCGAAAGAGACAGCGCCGAAAGCGGATTGTGTGAGGCCGTGCTCGTTCAATATTTCGCTTTCACCGACACAACTGCCGCCGCCACGCACACCGTGAGCGAAAGAGACAGCGCCGAACGCGGATCGTCGGAAGCCGTGCACGTTGAATAATTCGCTTTCACCGACACAACTGCCGCCGCCACGGTCACCGTGACCGAAAGAGACAGCGCCGAAAGCGGATCGTCGGAGGCCGTGGTCGTTCAATTATTCGCTTTCACCGACACAACTGCCGCCGCCACGGTCACCGTGACCGAAAGACAGCGCCGAACGCGGATCGTCGGAGGCCGTGGTCGTTCAATAATTCGCTTTCACCGACACAACTGCTGCCGCCACTGTCACCGTGAGCGAAAGAGACAGCGCCGAACGCGGATCGTCGGAGGCCGTGGTCGTTCAATAATTCGCGTTCACCGACACAATGCCGCCGCCACGGTCACCGTGACCGACAGAGACAGCGCCGGACGCGGATCGTCGGAGGCCGTGGTCGTTCAATATTTCGCTTTCACCGACACAACTGCCGCCGCCACGGTCACCGTGACCGAAAGAGACTGCGCCGAAAGCGGATCTTCGGAGGCCGTGCTCGTTCAAAAATTCGCTTTCAACGACACAACTGCCGCCGCCACGGTCACCGTGAGCGAAAGAGACAGCGCCGAAAGCGGATCGTCGGAGGCCGTGCTCGTTCAATAATTCGCTTCCACCGACGCAACTGCCGCCGCCACAGTCACCATGACCGAAAGAGACAGCGCCGTAAGCGGATCGTCGGAGGCCGTGGTCGTTCAATAATTCGCTAACACTGACACAACTGCCGCCGCCACGGTCACCGTGACCGAAAGAGACAGCGCCGTAAGCGGATCGTCGGAGACCGTGGTCGTTCAATAATTCGCTAACACTGACACAACTGCCGCCGCCACGGTCACCGTGACCGAAAAAGACACCGCTGAACGCGGATCGTCGGAGGCCGTGGTCGTTCAATAATTCGCTTTCACCGACACAACTGCCGCTGCCACGGTCACCGTGAGCAAAAGAGACAATGCCGAACGCGGATCGTCGGAGGCCGTGCTCGTTTAATAATTCGCTTTCACCGACAAAACTGCCGCCGCCACGGTCACCGTGAGCGAAAGAGACAGCGCCGAACGCGGATCGTCGGAGGCCGTGCTCGTTCAATAATTCGCTTTCACCGACACAACTGCCGCCGCCACGGTCCCCGTGAGCGAAAGAGACAGCGCCGAACACGGATCGCCGGAGGCCGTGGTCGTTCAATAATTCGCTTTCACCGACACAACTGCCGCCGCCACGGTCACCGTGACCGAAAGAGAGAGCGCCGAACGCGGATCGTCGGAGGCCGTGGTCGTTCAATAATTCGCTTTCACCGACACAATTGCCGCCGCCACGGTCACCGTGACCGAAAGAGACAGCGCCGAACGGGGATCGTCGGAGGCCGTGGTCGTTCAATAATTCGCTTTCAACGACACAACTGCCGGTGCCACGGTCACCGTGAGCGAAAGAGAAAGCGGCGAACGCGGATCGTCGGAGGCCGTGGTCGTTCAATAATTCGCGTTCACCGACACACTGCCGCCACCACGGTCACCGTGACCGAAAGAGACAGCGCCGAACGCGGATCGTCGGAGGCCGTGGTCGTTCAATATTTCGCGTTCACCGACACACTGCCGCCGCCACGGTCACCGTGAGCGAAAGAGACAGCGCCGAACGCGGATCGTCGGAGGCCGTGGTCGTTCAATAGTTCGCTTTCACCGACACAACTGCCGCCGCCACGGTCACCGTGACCGAAAGAGACAGCGCCGAAAGCGGATCGTCGGAGGCCGTGCTCGTTCAATATTTCGCTTTCACCGACACAACTGCCGCCGCCACGGTCACCGTGAGCGAAAGAGACAGCGTCGAACGCGGATCGTCGGAGGCCGTGCTCCTTCAATATTTCGCTTTCACCGACACATCTGCCGCCGCCACGGTCACCGTGACGGAAAGAGACAGCGCCGAAAGCGGATCGTCGGAGGCCGTGGTCATTCTATAATTCGCTTTCACCGACACAACTGCCGCCGCCACGGTCACCATGACCGAAAGAGACAGCGCCGAACGCGGATCGTCGGAGGCCGTGCTCGTTCAAAAATTCGCTTTCACCGACACAACTGCCGCTGCCACGGTCACCGTGAGCAAAAGAGACAGCGCTGAACGCGGATCGTCGGAGGCCGTGCTCGTTCAATATTTCGCTTTCACCGACACAACTGCCGCCGCCATGGTCACCGTGAGCGAAAGGGACAGCGCCGAACGCGGATCGTCGGAGGCCGTGGTCGTTCAATAACTCGTGTTCACCGACACAACTGCCGCCGCCACGGTCACCGTGACCGAAAGAGACAGCGCCGAACGCGGATCGTCGGAGGCCGTGGTCGTTCAATAATTCGCTTTCACCGACACAACTGCCGCCGCCACGGTCACCGTGAGCGAAAGAGACAGCGCCGAACGCGGATCGTCGGAGGCCGTGGTCGTTCAATAATTCGCTTCCACCGACACAACTGCCGCCGCCACGTTCACCGTGATCGAAAAAGACAGCGCCGAATGCGGATCGTCGGAGGCCGTGGTCGTTCAATCTTTCGCTTTCACCGACACAACTGCCGCCGCCACGGTCACCGTGACCTAAAGAGACAGCGCCGAACGCGGATCTTCGGAGGCCGTGCTCGTTCAATAATTCGCTTTCACCGACAAAACTGCCGCCGCCACGGTCACCGTGATAGAAAGAGACAGCGCCGAACGCGGATCGTCGGAGGCCGTGGTCGTTCAATATATCGCTTTCACCGAAACAACTGCCGCCGCCACGGTCACCGTGAGCGAAAGAGACAGCGCCGAACGCGGATCGTCGGAGGCCGTGGTCGTTCAATAATTCGCTTTCACCGACACAACTGCCGCCGCCACGGTCACCCTGACCGAAAGAGACAGCGCCGAAAGCGGATCGTCGGAGGCCGGGGTCGTTCAATAATTCGCTTTCACCGACACAACTGCCGCTGCCACGGTCACCATGAGCAAAAGAGACAGCGCCGAACGCGGATCGTCGGAGGCCGTGCTCGTTCAATAATTCGCTTTCACCGACAAAACTGCCGCCGCCACGGTCATCGTGACCGAAAGAGACAGCACCGAACGCGGATCGTCGGAGGCCGTGGTCGTTCAATAATTCGCTTTCACCGACACAACTGCCGCCGCCACGGTCACCGTGACCGAAAGAGACAGCGCCGAACGCGGATCGTCGGAGGCGGTGGTCGTTCAATAACTCGCTTTCACCGACACAACTGCCGCCGCCACGGTCACCATGAGCGAAACAGACAGCGCCGAACGCGGATTGTCGGAGGCCGTGCTCGTTCAATAATTCGCTTTCACCGACACAACTGCCGCCGCTACGGTCTCCGTGAGTGAAAGAGACAGCGCCGAAAGCGGATTGTGTGAGGCCGTGCTCGTTCAATATTTCGCTTTCACCGACACAACTGCCGCCGCCACGGTCACCGTGAGCGAAAGAGACAGCGCCGAACGCGGATCGTCGGAAGCCGTGCACGTTGAATAATTCGCTTTCACCGACACAACTGCCGCCGCCACGGTCACCGTGACCGAAAGAGACAGCGCCGAAAGCGGATCGTTGGAGGCCGTGCTCATTCAAAAATTTGCTTTCAACGACAGAACTGCCGCCGCCACGGTCACCGTGAGCGAAAGAGACAGCGCTGAACACGGATCGTCGGAGGCCGTGCGCGTTCAATAATTCGCTTTCACCGACAAAACTGCCGCCGCCACGGTCACCGTGACCGAAAGAGACAGCACCGAACGCGGATCGTCGGAGGCCGTGGTCGTTCAATAATTCGCTTTCACCGACACAACTGCCGCTGCCACGGTCACCATGAGCAAAAGAGACAGCGCCGAACGCGGATCGTCGGAGGCCGTGCTCGTTCAATAATTCGCTTTCACCGACAAAACTGCCGCCGCCACGGTCATCGTGACCGAAAGAGACAGCACCGAACGCGGATCGTCGGAGGCCGTGTTCGTTCAATAATTCGCTTTCACCGACACAACTGCCGCCGCCACGGTCACCGTGACCGAAAGAGACAGCGTCGAACGCGGATCGTCGGAGGCGGTGGTCGTTCAATAATTCGCTTTCACCGACACAACTGCCGCCGCCACGGTCACCATGAGCGAAACAGACAGCGCCGAAGGCGGATTGTCGGAGGCCGTGCTCGTTCAATAATTCGCTTTCACCGACACAACTGCCGCCGCTACGGTCTCCGTGAGCGAAAGAGACAGCGCCGAAAGCGGATTGTGTGAGGCCGTGCTCGTTCAATATTTCGCTTTCACCGACACAACTGCCGCCGCCACGGTCACCGTGAGCGAAAGAGACAGCGCCGAACGCGGATCGTCGGAAGCCGTGCACGTTGAATAATTCGCTTTCACCGACACAACTGCCGCCGCCACGGTCACCGTGACCGAAAGAGACAGCGCCGAAAGCGGATCGTCGGAGGCCGTGGTCGTTCAATAATTCGCTTTCACCGACACAACTGCCGCCGCCACGGTCACCGTGACCGAAAGACAGCGCCGAACGCGGATCGTCGGAGGCCGTGGTCGTTCAATAATTCGCTTTCACCGACACAACTGCTGCCGCCACTGTCACCGTGAGCGAAAGAGACAGCGCCGAACGCGGATCGTCGGAGGCCGTGGTCGTTCAATAATTCGCGTTCACCGACACAATGCCGCCGCCACGGTCACCGTGACCGACAGAGACAGCGCCGGACGCGGATCGTCGGAGGCCGTGGTCGTTCAATATTTCGCTTTCACCGACACAACTGCCGCCGCCACGGTCACCGTGACCGAAAGAGACTGCGCCGAAAGCGGATCTTCGGAGGCCGTGCTCGTTCAAAAATTCGCTTTCAACGACACAACTGCCGCCGCCACGGTCACCGTGAGCGAAAGAGACAGCGCCGAAAGCGGATCGTCGGAGGCCGTGCTCGTTCAATAATTCGCTTCCACCGACGCAACTGCCGCCGCCACAGTCACCATGACCGAAAGAGACAGCGCCGTAAGCGGATCGTCGGAGGCCGTGGTCGTTCAATAATTCGCTAACACTGACACAACTGCCGCCGCCACGGTCACCGTGACCGAAAGAGACAGCGCCGTAAGCGGATCGTCGGAGGCCGTGGTCGTTCAATAATTCGCTAACACTGACACAACTGCCGCCGCCACGGTCACCGTGACCGAAAGAGACACCGCTGAACGCGGATCGTCGGAGGCCGTGGTCGTTCAATAATTCGCTTTCACCGACACAACTGCCGCTGCCACGGTCACCGTGAGCAAAAGAGACAACGCCGAACGCGGATCGTCGGAGGCCGTGCTCGTTTAATAATTCGCTTTCACCGACAAAACTGCCGCCGCCACGGTCACCGTGAGCGAAAGAGACAGCGCCGAACGCGGATCGTCGGAGGCCGTGCTCGTTCAATAATTCGCTTTCACCGACACAACTGCCGCCGCCACGGTCACCGTGAGCGAAAGAGACAGCGCCGAACACGGATCGCCGGAGGCCGTGGTCGTTCAATAATTCGCTTTCACCGACACAACTGCCGCCGCCACGGTCACCGTGACCGAAAGAGAGAGCGCCGAACGCGGATCGTCGGAGGCCGTGGTCGTTCAATAATTCGCTTTCACCGACACAATTGCCGCCGCCACGGTCACCGTGACCGAAAGAGACAGCGCCGAACGGGGATCGTCGGAGGCCGTGGTCGTTCAATAATTCGCTTTCAACGACACAACTGCCGGTGCCACGGTCACCGTGAGCGAAAGAGAAAGCGGCGAACGCGGATCATCGGAGGCCGTGGTCGTTCAATAATTCGCGTTCACCGACACACTGCCGCCACCACGGTCACCGTGAGCGAAAGAGACAGCGCCGAACGCGGATCGTCGGAGGCCGTGGTCGTTCAATAATTCGCGTTCACCGACACACTGCCGCCGCCACGGTCACCGTGAGCGAAAGAGACAGCGCCGAACGCGGATCGTCGGAGGCCGTGGTCGTTCAATAGTTCGCTTTCACCGACACAACTGCCGCCGCCACGGTCAACGTGACCGAAAGAGACAGCGCCGAAAGCGGATCGTCGGAGGCCGTGCTCGTTCAATAATTCGCTTTCACCGACACAACTGCCGCCGCCACGGTCACCGTGAGCGAAAGAGACAGCGTCGAACGCGGATCGTCGGAGGCCGTGCTCGTTCAATATTTCGCTTTCACCGACACAACTGCCGCCGCCACGGTCACCGTGACCGAAAGAGACAGCGCCGAATGCGGATCGTCGGAGGCCGTGGTCATTCAATAATTCGCTTTCACCGACACAACTGCCGCCGCCACGGTCACCATGACCGAAAGAGACAGCGCCGAACGCGGATCGTCGGAGGCCGTGCTCGTTCAATAATTCGCTTTCACCGACACAACTGCCGCTGCCACGGTCACCGTGAGCAAAAGAGACAGCGCCGAACGCGGATCGTTGGAGGCCGTGCTCGTTCAATATTTCGCTTTCACCGACACAACTGCCGCCGCCACGGTCACCGTGAGCGAAAGGGACAGCGCCGAACGCGGATCGTCGGAGGCCGTGGTCGTTCAATAATTCGTGTTCACCGACACAACTTCCGCCGCCACGGTCACCGTGACCGAAAGAGACAGCGCCGAACGCGGATCGTCGGAGGCCGTGGTCGTTCAATAATTCGCTTTCACCGACACAACTGCCGCCGCCACGGTCACCGTGAGCGAAAGAGACAGCGCCGAACGCGGATCGTCGGAGGCCGTGGTCGTTCAATAATTCGCTTCCACCGACACAACTGCCGCCGCCACGTTCACCGTGATCGAAAAAGACAGCGCCGAACGCGGATCGTCGGAGGCCGTGGTCGTTCAATCTTTCGCTTTCACCGACACAACTGCCGCCGCCACGGTCACCGTGACCGAAAGAGACAGCGCCGAACGCGGATCTTCGGAGGCCGTGCTCGTTCAATAATTCGCTTTCACCGACAAAACTGCCGCCGCCACGGTCACCGTGATAGAAAGAGACAGCGCCGAACGCGGATCGTCGGAGGCCGTGGTCGTTCAATATATCGCTTTCACCGAAACAACTGCCGCCGCCACGGTCACCGTGAGCGAAAGAGACAGCGCCGAACGCGGATCGTCGGAGGCCGTGGTCGTTCAATAATTCGCTTTCACCGACACAACTGCCGCCGCCACGGTCACCCTGACCGAAAGAGACAGCGCCGAAAGCGGATCGTCGGAGGCCGTGCTCGTTCAAAAATTTGCTTTCACCGACACAACTGCCGCCGCCACGGTCACCGTGACCGAAAGAGACAGCGCCGAAAGCGGATCGACGGAGGCCGTGGTCGTTGAATAATTCGCTTTCACCGACACAACTGCCGCCGCCACGGTCACCGTGACCGAAAGAGACAGCGCCGAACGCGGATCGTCGGAGGCCGTGGTCGTTCAATAATTCGCTTTCACCGACAAAACTGCCGCCGCCACGGTCACCGTGAGCGAAAGAGACAGCGCCGAAAGCGAATCGTCGGAGGCCGTGCTCGTTCAATAATTCGCTTTCACCGACACAACTGCCGCTGCCACCGTCACCGTGAGCAAAAGAGACAGCGCCGAACACGGATCGTCGGAGGCCGTGCTGGTTCAATAATTCGCTTTCACCGACAAAACTGCCGCCGCCACGGTCATCGTGACCGAAAGAGAGAGCACCGAACGCGGATCGTCGGAGGCCGTGGTCGTTCAATAATTCGCTTTCACCGACACAACTGCCGCTGCCACGGTCACCATGAGCAAAAGAGACAGCGCCGAACGCGGATCGTCGGAGGCCGTGCTCGTTCAATAATTCGCTTTCACCGACAAAACCACCGCCGCCACGGTCATCGTGACCGAAAGAGACAGCACCGAACGCGGATCGTCGGAGGCCGTGGTCGTTCAATAATTCGCTTTCACCGACACAACTGCCGCCGCCACGGTCACCGTGACCGAAAGAGACAGCGCCGAACGCGGATCGTCGGAGGCGGTGGTCGTTCAATAATTCGCTTTCACCGACACAACTGCCGCCGCCACGGTCACCATGAGCGAAACAGACAGCGCCGAACGCGGATTGTCGGAGGCCGTGCTCGTTCAATAATTCGCTTTCACCGACACAACTGCCGCCGCTACGGTCTCCGTGAGCGAAAGAGACAGCGCCGAAAGCGGATTGTGTGAGGCCGTGCTCGTTCAATATTTCGCTTTCACCGACACAACTGCCGCCGCCACGGTCACCGTGAGCGAAAGAGACAGCGCCGAACGCGGATCGTCGGAAGCCGTGCACGTTGAATAATTCGCTTTCACCGACACAACTGCCGCCGCCACGGTCACCGTGACCGAAAGAGACAGCGCCGAAAGCGGATCGTTGGAGGCCGTGCTCATTCAAAAATTTGCTTTCAACGACAGAACTGCCGCCGCCACGGTCACCGTGAGCGAAAGAGACAGCGCCGAACACGGATCGTCGGAGGCCGTGCGCGTTCAATAATTCGCTTTCACCGACAAAACTGCCGCCGCCACGGTCATCGTGACCGAAAGAGACAGCAACGAACGCGGATCGTCGGAGGCCGTGGTCGTTCAATAATTCGCTTTCACCGACACAACTGCCGCTGCCACGGTCACCATGAGCAAAAGAGACAGCGCCGAACGCGGATCGTCGGAGGCCGTGCTCGTTCAATAATTCGCTTTCACCGACAAAACTGCCGCCGCCACGGTCATCGTGACCGAAAGAGACAGCACCGAACGCGGATCGTCGGAGGCCGTGCTCGTTCAATAATTCGCTTTCACCGACACAACTGCCGCCGCCACGGTCACCGTGACCGAAAGAGACAGCGCCGAACGCGGATCGTCGGAGGCGGTGGTCGTTCAATAATTCGCTTTCACCGACACAACTGCCGCCGCCACGGTCACCATGAGCGAAACAGACAGCGCCGAAGGCGGATTGTCGGAGGCCGTGCTCGTTCAATAATTCGCTTTCACCGACACAACTGCCGCCGCTACGGTCTCCGTGAGCGAAAGAGACAGCGCCGAAAGCGGATTGTGTGAGGCCGTGCTCGTTCAATATTTCGCTTTCACCGACACAACTGCCGCCGCCACGGTCACCGTGAGCGAAAGAAACAGCGCCGAACGCGGATCGTCGGAAGCCGTGCACGTTGAATAATTCGCTTTCACCGACACAACTGCCGCCGCCACGGTCACCATGACCGAAAGAGACAGCGCCGAAAGCGGATCGTCGGAGGCCGTGGTCGTTCAATAATTCGCTTTCACCGACACAACTGCCGCCGCCACGGTCACCGTCACCGAAAGACAGCGCCGAACGCGGATCGTCGGAGGCCGTGGTCGTTCAATAATTCGCTTTCACCGACACAACTGCTGCCGCCACTGTCACCGTGAGCGAAAGAGACAGCGCCGAACGCGGATCGTCGGAGGCCGTGGTCGTTCAATAATTCGCGTTCACCGACACAATGCCGCCGCCACGGTCACCGTGACCGACAGAGACAGCGCCGGACGCGGATCGTCGGAGGCCGTGGTCGTTCAATATTTCGCTTTCACCGACACAACTGCCGCCGCCACGGTCACCGTGACCGAAAGAGACTGCGCCGAAAGCGGATCTTCGGAGGCCGTGCTCGTTCAAAAATTCGCTTTCAACGACACAACTGCCGCCGCCACGGTCACCGTGAGCGAAAGAGACAGCGCCGAAAGCGGATCGTCGGAGGCCGTGCTCGTTCAATAATTCGCTTCCACCGACGCAACTGCCGCCGCCACCGTCACCATGACCGAAAGAGACAGCGCCGTAAGCGGATCGTCGGAGGCCGTGGTCGTTCAATAATTCGCTAACACTGACACAACTGCCGCCGCCACGGTCACCGTGACCGAAAGAGACAGCGCCGTAAGCGGATCGTCGGAGGCCGTGGTCGTTCAATAATTCGCTAACACTGACACAACTGCCGCCGCCACGGTCACCGTGACCGAAAGAGACACCGCTGAACGCGGATCGTCGGAGGCCGTGGTCGTTCAATAATTCGCTTTCACCGACACAACTGCCGCTGCCACGGTCACCGTGAGCAAAAGAGACAACGCCGAACGCGGATCGTCGGAGGCCGTGCTCGTTTAATATTTCGCTTTCACCGACAAAACTGCCGCCACCACGGTCACCGTGAGCGAAAGAGACAGCGCCGAACGCGGATCGTCGGAGGCCGTGCTCGTTCAATAATTCGCTTTCACCGACACAACTGCCGCCGCCACGGTCACCGTGAGCGAAAGAGACAGCGCCGAACACGGATCGCCGGAGGCCGTGGTCGTTCAATAATTCGCTTTCACCGACACAACTGCCGCCGCCACGGTCACCGTGACCGAAAGAGAGAGCGCCGAACGCGGATCGTCGGAGGCCGTGGTCGTTCAATAATTCGCTTTCACCGACACAATTGCCGCCGCCATGGTCACCGTGACCGAAAGAGACAGCGCCGAACGGGGATCGTCGGAGGCCGTGGTCGTTCAATAATTCGCTTTCAACGACACAACTGCCGGTGCCACGGTCACCGTGAGCGAAAGAGAAAGCGGCGAACGCGGATCGTCGGAGGCCGTGGTCGTTCAATAATTCGCGTTCACCGACACACTGCCGCCACCACGGTCACCGTGACCGAAAGAGACAGCGCCGAACGCGGATCGTCGGAGGCCGTGGTCGTTCAATATTTCGCGTTCACCGACACACTGCCGCCACCACGGTCACCGTGAGCGAAAGAGACAGCGCCGAACGCGGATCGTCGGAGGCCGTGGTCGTTCAATAGTTCGCTTTCACCGACACAACTGCCGCCGCCACGGTCACCGTGACCGAAAGAGACAGCGCCGAAAGCGGATCGTCGGAGGCCGTGCTCGTTCAATAATTCGCTTTCACCGACACAACTGCCGCCGCCACGGTCACCGTGAGCGAAAGAGACAGCGTCGAACGCGGATCGTCGGAGGCCGTGCTCGTTCAATATTTCGCTTTCACCGACACAACTGCCGCCGCCACGGTCACCGTGACCGAAAGAGACAGCGCCGAAAGCGGATCGTCGGAGGCCGTGGTCATTCAATAATTCGCTTTCACCGACACAACTGCCGCCGCCACGGTCACCATGACCGAAAGAGACAGCGCCGAACGCGGATCGTCGGAGGCCGTGCTCGTTCAATAATTCGCTTTCACCGACACAACTGCCGCTGCCACGGTCACCGTGAGCAAAAGAGACAGCGCCGAACGCGGATCGTCGGAGGCCGTGCTCGTTCAATATTTCGCTTTCACCGACACAACTGCCGCCGCCACGGTCACCGTGAGCGAAAGGGACAGCGCCGAACGCGGATCGTCGGAGGCCGTGGTCGTTCAATAATTCGTGTTCACCGACACAACTGCCGCCGCCACGGTCACCGTGACCGAAAGAGACAGCGCCGAACGCGGATCGTCGGAGGCCGTGGTCGTTCAATAATTCGCTTTCACCGACACAACTGCCGCCGCCACGGTCACCGTGAGCGAAAGAGACAGCGCCGAACGCGGATCGTCGGAGGCCGTGGTCGTTCAATAATTCGCTTCCACCGACACAACTGCCGCCGCCACGTTCACCGTGATCGAAAAAGACAGCGCCGAACGCGGATCGTCGGAGGCCGTGGTCGTTCAATCTTTCGCTTTCACCGACACAACTGCCGCCGCCACGGTCACCGTGACCGAAAGAGACAGCGCCGAACGCGGATCTTCGGAGGCCGTGCTCGTTCAATATTTCGCTTTCACCGACAAAACTGCCGCCGCCACGGTCACCGTGATAGAAAGGGACAGCGCCGAACGCGGATCGTCGGAGGCCGTGGTCGTTCAATATATCGCTTTCACCGAAACAACTGCCGCCGCCACGGTCACCGTGAGCGAAAGAGACAGCGCCGAACGCGGATCGTCGGAGGCCGTGGTCGTTCAATAATTCGCTTTCACCGACACAACTGCCGCCGCCACGGTCACCCTGACCGAAAGAGACAGCGCCGAAAGCGGATCGTCGGAGGCCGTGGTCGTTCAATAATTCGCTTTCACCGACACAACTGCCGCTGCCACGGTCACCATGAGCAAAAGAGACAGCGCCGAACGCGGATCGTCGGAGGCCGTGCTCGTTCAATAATTCGCTTTCACCGACAAAACTGCCGCCGCCACGGTCATCGTGACCGAAAGAGACAGCACCGAACGCGGATCGTCGGAGGCCGTGGTCGTTCAATAATTCGCTTTCACCGACACAACTGCCGCCGCCACGGTCACCGTGACCGAAAGAGACAGCGCCGAACGCGGATCGTCGGAGGCGGTGGTCGTTGAATAACTCGCTTTCACCGACACAACTGCCGCCGCCACGGTCACCATGAGCGAAACAGACAGCGCCGAACGCGGATTGTCGGAGGCCGTGCTCGTTCAATAATTCGCTTTCACCGACACAACTGCCGCCGCTACGGTCTCCGTGAGTGAAAGAGACAGCGCCGAAAGCGGATTGTGTGAGGCCGTGCTCGTTCAATATTTCGCTTTCACCGACACAACTGCCGCCGCCACGGTCACCGTGAGCGAAAGAGACAGCGCCGAACGCGGATCGTCGGAAGCCGTGCACGTTGAATAATTCGCTTTCACCGACACAACTGCCGCCGCCACGGTCACCGTGACCGAAAGAGACAGCGCCGAAAGCGGATCGTTGGAGGCCGTGCTCATTCAAAAATTTGCTTTCAACGACAGAACTGCCGCCGCCACGGTCACCGTGAGCGAAAGAGACAGCGCTGAACACGGATCGTCGGAGGCCGTGCGCGTTCAATAATTCGCTTTCACCGACAAAACTGCCGCCGCCTCGGTCATCGTGACCGAAAGAGACAGCACCGAACGCGGATCGTCGGAGGCCGTGGTCGTTCAATAATTCGCTTTCACCGACACAACTGCCGCTGCCACGGTCACCATGAGCAAAAGAGACAGCGCCGAACGCGGATCGTCGGAGGCCGTGCTCGTTCAATAATTCGCTTTCACCGACAAAACTGCCGCCGCCACGGTCATCGTGACCGAAAGAGACAGCACCGAACGCGGATCGTCGGAGGCCGTGGTCGTTCAATAATTCGCTTTCACCGACACAACTGCCGCCGCCACGGTCACCATGAGCGAAACAGACAGCGCCGAAGGCGGATTGTCGGAGGCCGTGCTCGTTCAATAATTCGCTTTCACCGACACAACTGCCGCCGCTACGGTCTCCGTGAGCGAAAGAGACAGCGCCGAAAGCGGATTGTGTGAGGCCGTGCTCGTTCAATATTTCGCTTTCACCGACACAACTGCCGCCGCCACGGTCACCGTGAGCGAAAGAGACAGCGCCGAACGCGGATCGTCGGAAGCCGTGCACGTTGAATAATTCGCTTTCACCGACACAACTGCCGCCGCCACGGTCACCGTGACCGAAAGAGACAGCGCCGAAAGCGGATCGTCGGAGGCCGTGGTCGTTCAATAATTCGCTTTCACCGACACAACTGCCGCCGCCACGGTCACCGTGACCGAAAGACAGCGCCGAACGCGGATCGTCGGAGGCCGTGGTCGTTCAATAATTCGCTTTCACCGACACAACTGCTGCCGCCACTGTCACCGTGAGCGAAAGAGACAGCGCCGAACGCGGATCGTCGGAGGCCGTGGTCGTTCAATAATTCGCGTTCACCGACACAACGCCGCCGCCACGGTCACCGTGACCGACAGAGACAGCGCCGGACGCGGATCGTCGGAGGCCGTGGTCGTTCAATATTTCGCTTTCACCGACACAACTGCCGCCGCCACGGTCACCGTGACCGAAAGAGACTGCGCCGAAAGCGGATCTTCGGAGGCCGTGCTCGTTCAAAAATTCGCTTTCAACGACACAACTGCCGCCGCCACGGTCACCGTGAGCGAAAGAGACAGCGCCGAAAGCGGATCGTCGGAGGCCGTGCTCGTTCAATAATTCGCTTCCACCGACGCAACTGCCGCCGCCACAGTCACCATGACCGAAAGAGACAGCGCCGTAAGCGGATCGTCGGAGGCCGTGGTCGTTCAATATTTCGCTAACACTGACACAACTGCCGCCGCCACGGTCACCGTGACCGAAAGAGACAGCGCCGTAAGCGGATCGTCGGAGGCCGTGGTCGTTCAATAATTCGCTAACACTGACACAACTGCCGCCGCCACGGTCACCGTGACCGAAAGAGACACCGCTGAACGCGGATCGTCGGAGGCCGTGGTCGTTCAATAATTCGTTTTCACCGACACAACTGCCGCTGCCACGGTCACCGTGAGCAAAAGAGACAACGCCGAACGCGGATCGTCGGAGGCCGTGCTCGTTTAATAATTCGCTTTCACCGACAAAACTGCCGCCGCCACGGTCACCGTGAGCGAAAGAGACAGCGCCGAACACGGATCGCCGGAGGCCGTGGTCGTTCAATAATTCGCTTTCACCGACACAACTGCCGCCGCCACGGTCACCGTGACCGAAAGAGAGAGCGCCGAACGCGGATCGTCGGAGGCCGTGGTCGTTCAATAATTCGCTTTCACCGACACAATTGCCGCCGCCACGGTCACCGTGACCGAAAGAGACAGCGCCGAACGGGGATCGTCGGAGGCCGTGGTCGTTCAATAATTCGCTTTCAACGACACAACTGCCGGTGCCACGGTCACCGTGAGCGAAAGAGAAAGCGGCGAACGCGGATCATCGGAGGCCGTGGTCGTTCAATAATTCGCGTTCACCGACACACTGCCGCCACCACGGTCACCGTGACCGAAAGAGACAGCGCCGAACGCGGATCGTCGGAGGCCGTGGTCGTTCAATAATTCGCGTTCACCGACACACTGCCGCCGCCACGGTCACCGTGAGCGAAAGAGACAGCGCCGAACGCGGATCGTCGGAGGCCGTGGTCGTTCAATAGTTCGCTTTCACCGACACAACTGCCGCCGCCACGGTCACCGTGACCGAAAGAGACAGCGCCGAAAGCGGATCGTCGGAGGCCGTGCTCGTTCAATAATTCGCTTTCACCGACACAACTGCCGCCGCCACGGTCACCGTGAGCGAAAGAGACAGCGTCGAACGCGGATCGTCGGAGGCCGTGCTCGTTCAATATTTCGCTTTCACCGACACAACTGCCGCCGCCACGGTCACCGTGACCGAAAGAGACAGCGCCGAAAGCGGATCGTCGGAGGCCGTGGTCATTCAATAATTCGCTTTCACCGACACAACTGCCGCCGCCACGGTCACCATGACCGAAAGAGACAGCGCCGAACGCGGATCGTCGGAGGCCGTGCTCGTTCAATAATTCACTTTCACCGACACAACTGCCGCTGCCACGGTCACCGTGAGCAAAAGAGACAGCGCCGAACGCGGATCGTCGGAGGCCGTGCTCGTTCAATATTTCGCTTTCACCGACACAACTGCCGCCGCCACGGTCACCGTGAGCGAAAGGGACAGCGCCGAACGCGGATCGTCGGAGGCCGTGGTCGTTCAATAATTCGTGTTCACCGACACAACTGCCGCCACCACGGTCACCGTGACCGAAAGAGACAGCGCCGAACGCGGATCGTCGGAGGCCGTGGTCGTTCAATAATTCGCTTTCACCGACACAACTGCCGCCGCCACGGTCACCGTGAGCGAAAGAGACAGCGCCGAACGCGGATCGTCGGAGGCCGTGGTCGTTCAATATTTCGCTTCCACCGACACAACTGCCGCCGCCACGTTCACCGTGATCGAAAAAGACAGCGCCGAACGCGGATCGTCGGAGGCCGTGGTCGTTCAATCTTTCGCTTTCACCGACACAACTGCCGCCGCCACGGTCACCGTGACCGAAAGAGACAGCGCCGAACGCGGATCTTCGGAGGCCGTGCTCGTTCAATAATTCGCTTTCACCGACAAAACTGCCGCCACGGTCACCGTGATAGAAAGAGACAGCGCCGAACGCGGATCGTCGGAGGCCGTGGTCGTTCAATATATCGCTTTCACCGAAACAACTGCCGCCGCCACGGTCACCGTGAGCGAAAGAGACAGCGCCGAACGCGGATCGTCGGAGGCCGTGGTCGTTCAATAATTCGCTTTCACCGACACAACTGCCGCCGCCACGGTCACCCTGACCGAAAGAGACAGCGCCGAAAGCGGATCGTCGGAGGCCGTGCTCGTTCAAAAATTTGCTTTCACCGACACAACTGCCGCCGCCACGGTCACCGTGACCGAAAGAGACAGCGCCGAAAGCGGATCGACGGAGGCCGTGGTCGTTCAATAATTCGCTTTCACCGACACAACTGCCGCCGCCACGGTCACCGTGACCGAAAGAGACAGCGCCGAACGCGGATCGTCGGAGGCCGTGGTCGTTCAATAATTCGCTTTCACCGACAAAACTGCCGCCGCCACGGTCACCGTGAGCGAAAGAGACAGCGCCGAAAGCGAATCGTCGGAGGCCGTGCTCGTTCAATAATTCGCTTTCACCGACACAACTCCCGCTGCCACCGTCACCGTGAGCAAAAGAGACAGCACCGAACACGGATCGTCGGAGGCCGTGCTGGTTCAATAATTCGCTTTCACCGACAAAACTGCCGCCGCCACGGTCATCGTGACCGAAAGAGAGAGCACCGAACGCGGATCGTCGGAGGCCGTGGTCGTTCAATAATTTGCTTTCACCGACACAACTGCCGCTGCCACGGTCACCATGAGCAAAAGAGACAGCGCCGAACGCGGATCGTCGGAGGCCGTGCTCGTTCAATATTTCGCTTTCACCGACAAAACCACCGCCGCCACGGTCATCGTGACCGAAAGAGACAGCACCGAACGCGGATCGTCGGAGGCCGTGGTCGTTCAATAATTCGCTTTCACCGACACAACTGCCGCCGCCACGGTCACCGTGACCGAAAGAGACAGCGCCGAACGCGGATCGTCGGAGGCGGTGGTCGTTCAATAATTCGCTTTCACCGACACAACTGCCGCCGCCACGGTCACCATGAGCGAAACAGACAGCGCCGAACGCGGAGTGTCGGAGGCCGTGCTCGTTCAATAATTCGCTTTCACCGACACAACTGCCGCCGCTACGGTCTCCGTGAGCGAAAGAGACAGCGCCGAAAGCGGATTGTGTGAGGCCGTGCTCGTTCAATATTTCGCTTTCACCGACACAACTGCCGCCGCCACGGTCACCGTGAGCGAAAGAGACAGCGCCGAACGCGGATCGTCGGAAGCCGTGCACGTTGAATAATTCGCTTTCACCGACACAACTGCCGCCGCGACGGTCACCGTGACCGAAAGAGACAGCGCCGAAAGCGGATCGTCGGAGGCCGTGCTCATTCAAAAATTTGCTTTCAACGCCAGAACTGCCGCCGCCACGGTCACCGTGAGCGAAAGAGACAGCGCCGAAAGCGAATCGTCGGAGGCCGTGCTCGTTCAATATTTCGCTTTCACCGACACAACTGCCGCTGCCACCGTCACCGTGACCGAAAAAGACAGCGCCGAACGCGGATCGTCGGAGGCCGTGGTCGTTCAATAATTCGCTTTCACCAACACAACTGCTGCCGCCACGGTCACCGTGAGCGAAAAAGACAGCGCCGAACGCGGATCGTCGGAGGCCGTGGTCGTTCAATAATTCGCGTTCACCGACACAATGCCGCCGCCACGGTCACCGTGACCGAAAGAGACAGCGCCGAACGCGGATCGTCGGAGGCCGTGGTCGTTCAATATTTCGCTTTCACCGACACAACTGCCACCGCCACGGTCACCGTGACCGAAAGAGACGGCGCCGAAAGCGGATCTTCGGAGGCCGTGCTCGTTCAAAAATTCGCTTTCGACGACACAACTGCCGCTGCCGCGGTCACCGTGAGCGAAAGAGACAGCGCCGAAAGCGGATCGTCGGAGGCCGTGCTCGTTCAATAATTCGCTTTCACCGACGCAACTGCCGCCGCCACAGTCACCGTGACCGAAAGAGACAGCGCCGAAAGCGGATCGTCGGAGGCCGTGGTCGTTCAATATTTCGCTTTCACCGACACAACTGCCGCTGCCACGGTCACCGTGAGCAAAAGAGACAGCGCCGAACATGGATCGTCGGAGGCCGTGCTCGTTTAATAATTCGCTTTCACCGACAAAACTGCCGCCGCCACGGTCACCGTGAGCGAAAGAGACAGCGCCGAACGCGGATTGTCGGAGGCCGTGCTCGTTCAATAATTCGCTTTCACCGACACAACTGCCGCCGCCACGGTCACCGTGAGCGAAAGAGACAGCGCCGAACGCGGATCGCCGGAGGCCGTGGTCGTTCAATAATTCGCTTTCACCGACACAACTGCCGCCGCCACGGTCACCGTGACCGAAAGAGAGAGCGCTGAACGCGGATCATCGGAGGCCGTGGTCGTTCAATAATTCGCTTTCACCGACACAATTGCCGCCGCCACGGTCACCGTGACCGAAAGAGACAGCGCCGAACGGGGATCGTCGGAGGCCGTGGTCGTTCAATAATTCGCTTTCACCGACACAACTGCCGGCGCCACGGTCACCGTGAGTGAAAGAGACAGCGCCGAACGCGGATCGTCGGAGGCCGTGGTCGTTCAATAATTCGCGTTCACCGACACACTGCCGCCGCCACGGTCACCGTGACCGAAAGAGACAGCGCCGAACGCGGATCGTCGGAGGCCGTGGTCGTTCAAAAATTCGCGTTCACCGACACACAGCCGCCGCCACGGTCACCGTGAGCGAAAGAGACAGCGCCGAACGCGGATCGTCGGAGGCCGTGGTCGTTCAATAGTTCGCTTTCACCGACACAACTGCCGCCGCCACGGTCACCGTGACCGAAAGAGACAGCGCCGAAAGCGGATCGTCGGAGGCCGTGCTCGTTCAATAAGTCGCTTTCACCGACACAACTGCCACCGCAACGGTCACCGTGAGCGAAAGAGACAGCGTCGAACGCGGATCGACGGAGGCCGTGCTCGTTCAATATTTCGCTTTCACCGACACAACTGCCGCCGCCACGGTCACCGTGACCGAAAGAGGCAGCGCCGAAAGCGGATCGTCGGAGGCCGTGGTCGTTCAATAATTCGCTTTCACCGACACAACTGCCGCCGCCACGGTCACCATGACCGAAAGAGACAGCGCCGAACGCGGATCGTCGGAGGCCGTGCTCGTTCAATAATTCGCTTTCACCGACACAACTGCTGCTGCCACGGTCACCGTGAGCAAAAGAGACAGCGCCGAACGCGGATCGTCGGAGGCCGTGCTCGTTCAATAATCCGCTTTCACCGACACAACTGCCGCCGCCACGGTCACCGTGAGCGAAAGGGACAGCGCCGAACGCGGATCGTCGGAGGCCGTGGTCGTTCAATATTTCGTGTTCACCGACACAACTGCCGCCGCCACGGTCACCGTGATCGAAAGAGACAGCGCCGAACGCGGATCGTCGGAGGCCGTGGTCGTTCAATAATTCGCTTTCACCGACACAACTGCCGCCGCCACGGTCACCATGAGCGAAAGAGACAGCGCCGAACGCGGATCGTCGGAGGCCGTGGTCGTTCAATAATTCGCTTTCACCGACACAACTGCCGCCGCCACGGTCACCCTGACCGAAAGAGACAGCGCCGAAAGCGGATCGTCGGAGGCCGTGCTCGTTCAATAATTTGCTTTCACCGACACAACTGCCGCCGCCACGGTCACCGTGATCGAAAGAGACAGCGCCAAACGCGGATCGTCGGAGGTCGTGCTCGTTCAATATTTCGCTTCCACCGAAACAACAGCCGCCGCCACGTTCACAGTGATCGAAAGAGAGCGCCGAACGCGGATCGTCGGAGGCCGTGGTCGTTCAATATTTCGCTTTCACCGACACAACTGCCGCCGCCACTGTCACCGTGACCGAAAGAGACAGCGCCGAAAGCGGATCGACGGAGGCCGTGGTCGTTCAATAATTCGCTTTCACCGACACAACTGCCGCCGCCACGGTCACCGTGACCGAAAAGAGACAGCGCCGAACGCGGATCGTCGGAGGCCGTGGTCGTTCAATAATTCGCTTTCACCGACAAAACTGCCGCCGCCACGGTCACCGTGACCGAAAGAGACAGCTCCGAACGCGGATCATCGGAGGCCATGGTCGTTCAATAATTTGCTTTCACCGACACAACCGCCGCCGCCACGGTCACCGTGAGCAAAAGAGACAGCGCCGAACGCGGATCGTCGGAGGCCGTGGTCGTTCAATAATTCGCGTTCATCGACACAATGCCACCGCCACGGTCACCGTGACCGAAAGAGACAGCGCCGAACGCGGATCGTCGGAGGCCGTGATCGTTCAATAATTCGCTTTCACCGACACAACTGCCGCCGCCACGGTCACTGTGAGCGAAAGAGACAGCGCCGAACACGGATCGTCGGAGGCCGTGGTCGTTCAATAATTCGCTTTCACCGACACAACTGCGCCGCCACGGTCACCGTGACCGAAAGAGACAGCGCCGAACGCGGATCGTCGGAGGCCGTGGTCGTTCAATATTTCGCTTTCACCGACACAACTGCCGCCGCCACGGTCACCGTGACCGAAAGAGACAGCGCCGAAAGCGGATCGTGGGAGGCCGTGGTCGTTCAATAATTCGCTTTCACCGACACAACTGCTGCCGCCACGGTCACCGTGACCGAAAGAGACAGCGCCGAACGCGGATCGTCGGAGGCCGTGGTCGTTCAATAATTCGCTTTCACCGACACAACTGCCGCTGCCACGGTCACCGTGAGCAAAAGAGACAGCGCCGAACGCGGATCTTCGGAGGCCGTGCTCGTTCAATAATTCGCTTTCACCGACAAAACTGCCGCCGCCACGGTCACCGTGACGAAAAAGACAGCGCCGAACACGGATCGTCGGAGGCCGTGGTCGTTCAATATTTCGCTTTAACCGACACAACTGCCGCCGCCACGGTCACCGTCACCGAAAAGAGACAGCGCCGAACGCGGATCGTCGGAGGCCGTGGTCGTTCAATAATTCGCTTTCACCGACAAAACTGCCGCCGCCACGGTCACCGTGACCGAAAGAGACAGCTCCGAACGCGGATCATCGGAGGCCATGGTCGTTCAATAATTTGCTTTCACCGACACAACCGCCGCCGCCACGGTCACCGTGAGCAAAAGAGACAGCGCCGAACGCGGATCATCGGAGGCCGTGGTCGTTCAATAATTCGCGTTCATCGACACAATGCCACCGCCACGGTCACCGTGACCGAAAGAGACAGCGCCGAACGCGGATCGTCGGAGGCCGTGATCGTTCAATAATTCGCTTTCACCGACACAACTGCCGCCGCCACGGTCACTGTGAGCGAAAGAGACAGCGTCGAACACGGATCGTCGGAGGCCGTGGTCGTTCAATAATTCGCTTTCACCGACACAACTGCGCCGCCACGGTCACCGTGACCGAAAGAGACAGCGCCGAACGCGGATCGTCGGAGGCCGTGGTCGTTCAATATTTCGCTTTCACCGACACAACTGCCGCCGCCACGGTCACCGTGACCGAAAGAGACAGCGCCGAAAGCGGATCGTGGGAGGCCGTGGTCGTTCAATAATTCGCTTTCACCGACACAACTGCTGCCGCCACGGTCACCGTGACCGAAAGAGACAGCGCCGAACGCGGATCGTCGGAGGCCGTGGTCGTTCAATAATTCGCTTTCACCGACACAACTGCCGCTGCCACGGTCACCGTGAGCAAAAGAGACAGCGCCGAACGCGGATCTTCGGAGGCCGTGCTCGTTCAATAATTCGCTTTCACCGACAAAACTGCCGCCGCCACGGTCACCGTGACGAAAAAGACAGCGCCGAACACGAATCGTCGGAGGCCCTGGTCGTTCAATATTTCGCTTTCACCGACACAACTGCCGCTGCCACGGTCAAAGTGAGCAAAAGAGACAGCGCCGAACGCGGATCTTCGGAGGCCGTGCTCGTTCAATAATTCGCTTTCACCGACAAAACTGCCGCCGCCACGGTCACCGTGATAGAAAGAGACAGCGCCGAACGCGGATCGTCGGAGGCCGTGGTCGTTCAATATATCGCTTTCACCGAAACAACTGCCGCCGCCACGGTCACCGTGAGCGAGAGACAGCGCCGAACGCGGATCGTCGGAGGCCGTGGTCGTTCAATAATTCGCTTTCACCGACACAACTGCCGCCGCCACGGTCACCCTGACCGAAAGAGACAGCGCCGAAAGCGGATCGTCGGAGGCCGTGCTCGTTCAAAAATTTGCTTTCACCGACACAACTGCCGCCGCCACTGTCACCGTGACCGAAAGACACAGCGCCGAAAGCGGATCGAGGAGGCCGTGGTCGTTCAATATTTCGCTTTCACCGACACAACTGCCGCCGCCACGGTCACCGTGACCGAAAGAGACAGCGCCGAACGCGGATCGTCGGAGGCCGTGGTCGTTCAATAATTCGCTTTCACCGACAAAACTGCCGCCGCCACGGTCACCTTGACCGAAAGAGACAGCGCCGAACGCGGATCATCGGAGGCCATGGTCGTTCAATAATTTGCTTTCTCCGACACAACCGCCGCCGCCACGGTCACCGTGAGCGAAAGAGACAGCGCCGAACGCGGATCGTCGGAGGCCGTGGTCGTTCAATAATTCGCGTTCACCGACACAATGCCGCCTTCACGGTCACCGTGACCGAAAGAGATAGCGCCGAACGCGGATCGTCGGAGGCCGTGGTCGTTCAATAATTCGCTTTCACCGACACAACTGCCGCCGCCACGGTCACCGTGAGCGAAAGAGACAGCGCCGAACACGGATCGTCGGAGGCCGTGGTCGTTCAATATTTCGCTTTCACCGACAAAACTGCGCCGCCACGGTCACCGTGACCGAAAAAGACAGCGCCGAACGCGGATCGTCGGAGGCCGTGGTCGTTCAATATTTCGCTTTCACCGACACAACTGCCGCCGCCACGGTCACCGTGACCGAAAGAGACAGCGCCGAAAGCGGATCGTCGGAGGCCGTGCTCATTCAAAAATTTGCTTTCAACGACAGAACTGCCGCCGCCACGGTCACCGTGAGCGAAAGAGACAGCGCCGAAAGCGAATCGTCGGAGGCCGTGGTCGTTCAATAATTCGCTTTCACCGACACAACTGCCGCTGCCACGGTCACCGTGAGCCAAAGAGACAGCGCCGAACGCGGATCTTCGGAGGCCGTGCTCGTTCAATAATTCGCTTTCACCGACAAAACTGCCGCCGCCACGGTCACCGTGACCGAAAAAGACAGCGCCGAACACGGATCGTCGGAGGCCCTGGTCGTTCAATATTTCGCTTTCACCGACGCAACTGCCGCTGCCACGGTCACCG
This sequence comes from Ixodes scapularis, assembly GCF_016920785.2. NCBI lineage: Eukaryota > Metazoa > Arthropoda > Arachnida > Ixodida > Ixodidae > Ixodes > Ixodes scapularis. The sequence goes on along the minus strand of NW_024610078.1, from coordinate 194,477 downwards.
TGAGCAAAAGAGACAGCGCCGAACGCGGATCTTCGGAGGCCGTGCTCGTTCAATAATTCGCTTTCACCGACAAAACTGCCGCCGCCACGGTCACCGTGATAGAAAGAGACAGCGCCGAACGCGGATCGTCGGAGGCCGTGGTCGTTCAATATATCGCTTTCACCGAAACAACTGCCGCCGCCACGGTCACCGTGAGCGAAAGAGACAGCGCCGAACGCGGATCGTCGGAGGCCGTGCTCGTTCAAAAATTTGCTTTCACCGACACAACTGCCGCCGCCACGGTCACCGTGACCGAAAGAGACAGCGCCGAACGCGGATCATCGGAGGCCATGGTCGTTCAATAATTTGCTTTCTCCGACACAACCGCCGCCGCCACGGTCACCGTGAGCGAAAGAGACAGCGCTGAACGCGGATCGTCGGAGGCCGTGGTCGTTCAATATTTCGCGTTCACCGACACAATGCCGCCGCCACGGTCACCGTGACCGAAAGAGACAGCGCCGAACGCGGATCGTCGGAGGCCGTGGTCGTTCAATAATTCGCTTTCACCGACACAACTGCCGCCGCCACGGTCACCGTGAGCGAAAGAGACAGCGCCGAACACGGATCGTCGGAGGCCGTGGTCGTTCAATATTTCGCTTTCACCGACACAACTGCGCCGCCACGGTCACCGTGACCGAAAGAGACAGCGCCGAACGCGGATCGTCGGAGGCCGTGGTCGTTCAATATTTCGCTTTCACCGACACAACTGCCGCCGCCACGGTCACCGTGAGCGAAAGAGACAGCGCCGAAAGCGAATCGTCGGAGGCCGTGCTCGTTCAATAATTCGCTTTCACCGACACAACTGCCGCTGCCACCGTCACCGTGAGCAAAAGAGACAGCGCCGAACACGGATCGTCGGAGGCCGTGGTCGTTCAATAATTCGCTTTCACCGACAAAACTGCCGCCGCCACGGTCATCGTGACCGAAAGAGACAGCACCGAACGCGGATCGTCGGAGGCCGTGGTCGTTCAATAATTCGCTTTCACCGACACAACTGCCGCTGCCACGGTCACCATGAGCAAAAGAGACAGCGCCGAACGCGGATCGTCGGAGGCCGTGCTCGTTCAATAATTCGCTTTCACCGACAAAACTGCCGCCGCCACGGTCATCGTGACCGAAAGAGACAGCACCGAACGCGGATCGTCGGAGGCCGTGGTCGTTCAATAATTCGCTTTCACCGACACAACTGCCGCCGCCACGGTCACCGTGACCGAAAGTGACAGCGCCGAACGCGGATCGTCGGAGGCGGTGGTCGTTCAATAATTCGCTTTCACCGACAAAACTGCCGCCGCCACGGTCATCGTGACCGAAAGAGACAGCACCGAACGCGGATCGTCGGAGGCCGTGGTCGTTCAATAATTCGCTTTCACCGACACAACTGCTGCCGCCACGGTCACCGTGACCGAAAGAGACAGCGCCGAACGCGGATCATCGGAGGCCATGGTCGTTCAATAATTTGCTTTCTCCGACACAACCGCCGCCGCCACGGTCACCGTGAGCGAAAGAGACAGCGCCGAACGCGGATCGTCGGAGGCCGTGGTCGTTCAATAATTCGCGTTCACCGACACAATGCCGCCGCCACGGTCACCGTGACCGAAAGAGATAGCGCCGAACGCGGATCGTCGGAGGCCGTGGTCGTTCAATAATTCGCTTTCACCGACACAACTGCGCCGCCACGGTCACCGTGACCGAAAGAGACAGCGCCGAACGCGGATCGTCGGAGGCCGTGGTCGTTCAATATTTCGCTTTCACCGACACAACTGCCGCCGCCACGGTCACCGTGACCGAAAGAGACAGCGCCGAAAGCGGATCGTGGGAGGCCGTGGTCGTTCAATAATTCGCTTTCACCGACACAACTGCTGCCGCCACGGTCACCGTGACCGAAAGAGACAGCGCCGAACGCGGATCGTCGGAGGCCGTGGTCGTTCAATAATTCGCTTTCACCGACACAACTGCCGCTGCCACGGTCACCGTGAGCAAAAGAGACAGCGCCGAACGCGGATCTTCGGAGGCCGTGCTCGTTCAATAATTCGCTTTCACCGACAAAACTGCCGCCGCCACGGTCACCGTGACGAAAAAGACAGCGCCGAACACGGATCGTCGGAGGCCCTGGTCGTTCAATATTTCGCTTTCACCGACACAACTGCCGCTGCCACGGTCACAGTGAGCAAAAGAGACAGCGCCGAACGCGGATCTTCGGAGGCCGTGCTCGTTCAATAATTCGCTTTCACCGACAAAACTGCCGCCGCCACGGTCACCGTGATAGAAAGAGACAGCGCCGAACGCGGATCGTCGGAGGCCGTGGTCGTTCAATATATCGCTTTCACCGAAACAACTGCCGCCGCCACGGTCACCGTGAGCGAGAGACAGCGCCGAACGCGGATCGTCGGAGGCCGTGGTCGTTCAATAATTCGCTTTCACCGACACAACTGCCGCCGCCACGGTCACCCTGACCGAAAGAGACAGCGCCGAAAGCGGATCGTCGGAGGCCGTGCTCGTTCAAAAATTTGCTTTCACCGACACAACTGCCGCCGCCACTGTCACCGTGACCGAAAGACACAGCGCCGAAAGCGGATCGAGGAGGCCGTGGTCGTTCAATATTTCGCTTTCACCGACACAACTGCCGCCGCCACGGTCACCGTGACCGAAAGAGACAGCGCCGAACGCGGATCGTCGGAGGCCGTGGTCGTTCAATAATTCGCTTTCACCGACAAAACTGCCGCCGCCACGGTCACCGTGACCGAAAGAGACAGCGCCGAACGCGGATCATCGGAGGCCATGGTCGTTCAATAATTTGCTTTCTCCGACACAACCGCCGCCGCCACGGTCACCGTGAGCGAAAGAGACAGCGCCGAACGCGGATCGTCGGAGGCCGTGGTCGTTCAATAATTCGCGTTCACCGACACAATGCCGCCTTCACGGTCACCGTGACCGAAAGAGATAGCGCCGAACGCGGATCGTCGGAGGCCGTGGTCGTTCAATAATTCGCTTTCACCGACACAACTGCCGCCGCCACGGTCACCGTGAGCGAAAGAGACAGCGCCGAACACGGATCGTCGGAGGCCGTGGTCGTTCAATATTTCGCTTTCACCGACAAAACTGCGCCGCCACGGTCACCGTGACCGAAAAAGACAGCGCCGAACGCGGATCGTCGGAGGCCGTGGTCGTTCAATATTTCGCTTTCACCGACACAACTGCCGCCGCCACGGTCACCGTGACCGAAAGAGACAGCGCCGAAAGCGGATCGTCGGAGGCCGTGCTCATTCAAAAATTTGCTTTCAACGACAGAACTGCCGCCGCCACGGTCACCGTGAGCGAAAGAGACAGCGCCGAAAGCGAATCGTCGGAGGCCGTGGTCGTTCAATAATTCGCTTTCACCGACACAACTGCCGCTGCCACGGTCACCGTGAGCCAAAGAGACAGCGCCGAACGCGGATCTTCGGAGGCCGTGCTCGTTCAATAATTCGCTTTCACCGACAAAACTGCCGCCGCCACGGTCACCGTGACCGAAAAAGACAGCGCCGAACACGGATCGTCGGAGGCCCTGGTCGTTCAATATTTCGCTTTCACCGACGCAACTGCCGCTGCCACGGTCACCGTGAGCAAAAGAGACAGCGCCGAACGCGGATCTTCGGAGGCCGTGCTCGTTCAATAATTCGCTTTCACCGACAAAACTGCCGCCGCCACGGTCACCGTGATAGAAAGAGACAGCGCCGAACGCGGATCGTCGGAGGCCGTGGTCGTTCAATATATTGCTTTCACCGAAACAACTGCCGCCGCCACGATCACCGTGAGCGAAAGAGACAGCGCCGAACGCGGATCGTCGGAGGCCGTGCTCGTTCAAAAATTTGCTTTCACCGACACAACTGCCGCCGCCACGGTCACCGTGACCGAAAGAGACAGCGCCGAACGCGGATCATCGGAGGCCATGGTCGTTCAATAATTTGCTTTCTCCGACACAACCGCCGCCGCCACGGTCACCGTGAGCGAAAGAGACAGCGCCGAACGCGGATCGTCGGAGGCCGTGGTCGTTCAATATTTCGCGTTCACCGACACAATGCCGCCGCCACGGTCACCGTGACCGAAAGAGACAGCGCCGAACGCGGATCGTCGGAGGCCGTGGTCGTTCAATAATTCGCTTTCACCGACACAACTGCCGCCGCCACGGTCACCGTGAGCGAAAGAGACAGCGCCGAACACGGATCGTCGGAGGCCGTGGTCGTTCAATATTTCGCTTTCACCGACACAACTGCGCCGCCACGGTCACCGTGACCGAAAGAGACAGCGCCGAACGCGGATCGTCGGAGGCCGTGGTCGTTCAATATTTCGCTTTCACCGACACAACTGCCGCCGCCACGGTCACCGTGAGCGAAAGAGACAGCGCCGAAAGCGAATCGTCGGAGGCCGTGCTCGTTCAATAATTCGCTTTCACCGACACAACTGCCGCTGCCACCGTCACCGTGAGCAAAAGAGACAGCGCCGAACACGGATCGTCGGAGGCCGTGGTCGTTCAATAATTCGCTTTCACCGACAAAGCTGCCGCCGCCACGGTCATCGTGACCGAAAGAGACAGCACCGAACGCGGATCGTCGGAGGCCGTGGTCGTTCAATAATTCGCTTTCACCGACACAACTGCCGCTGCCACGGTCACCATGAGCAAAAGAGACAGCGCCGAACGCGGATCGTCGGAGGCCGTGCTCGTTCAATAATTCGCTTTCACCGACAAAACTGCCGCCGCCACGGTCATCGTGACCGAAAGAGACAGCACCGAACGCGGATCGTCGGAGGCCGTGGTCGTTCAATAATTCGCTTTCACCGACACAACTGCCGCCGCCACGGTCACCGTGACCGAAAGTGACAGCGCCGAACGCGGATCGTCGGAGGCGGTGGTCGTTCAATAATTCGCTTTCACCGACAAAACTGCCGCCGCCACGGTCATCGTGACCGAAAGAGACAGCACCGAACGCGGATCGTCGGAGGCCGTGGTCGTTCAATAATTCGCTTTCACCGACACAACTGCTGCCGCCACGGTCACCGTGACCGAAAGAGACAGCGCCGAACGCGGATCATCGGAGGCCATGGTCGTTCAATAATTTGCTTTCTCCGACACAACCGCCGCCGCCACGGTCACCTTGAGCGAAAGAGACAGCGCCGAACGCGGATCGTCGGAGGCCGTGGTCGTTCAATATTTCGCGTTCACCGACACAATGCCGCCGCCACGGTCACCGTGACCGAAAGAGATAGCGCCGAACGCGGATCGTCGGAGGCCGTGGTCGTTCAATAATTCGCTTTCACCGACACAACTGCCGCCGCCACGGTCACCGTGAGCGAAAGAGACAGCGCCGAACAGGAATCGTTGGAGGCCGTGGTCGTTCAATAATTCGCTTTCACCGACACAACTGCGCCGCCACGGTCACCGTGACCGAAAGAGACAGCGCCGAACGCGGATCGTTGGAGGCCGTGGTCGTTCACTATAACGCTTTCACCGACACAACTGCCGCCGCCACGGTCACCGTGACCGAAAGAGACAGCGCCGAAAGCGGATCGTCGGAGGCCGTGCTCATTCAAAAATTTGCTTTCAACGACAGAACTGCCGCCGCCACGGTCACCGTGGGCGAAAGAGACAGCGCCGAAAGCGAATCGACGGAGGCCGTGGTCGTTCAATAATTCGCTTTCACCGACACAACTGCCGCTGCCACGGTCACCGTGAGCAAAAGAGACAGCGCCGAACGCGGATCTTCGGAGGCCGTGCTCGTTCAATAATTCGCTTTCACCGACAAAACTGCCGCCGCCACGGTCACCGTGACCGAAAAAGACAGCGCCGAACACGGATCGTCGGAGGCCCTGGTCGTTCAATATTTCGCTTTCACCGACACAACTGCCGCTGCCACGGTCACCGTGAGAAAAAGAGACAGCGCCGAACGCGGATCTTCGGAGGCCGTGCTCGTTCAATAATTCGCTTTCACCGACAAAACTGCCGCCGCCACGGTCACCGTGATAGAAAGAGACAGCGCCGAACGCGGATCGTCGGAGGCCGTGGTCGTTCAATATATCGCTTTCACCGAAACAACTGCCGCCGCCACGGTCACCGTGAGCGAAAGAGACAGCGCCGAACGCGGATCGTCGGAGGCCGTGCTCGTTCAAAAATTTGCTTTCACCGACACAACTGCCGCCGCCACGGTCACCGTGACCGAAAGAGACAGCGCCGAACGCGGATCGTCGGAGGCCATGGTCGTTCAATATTTGCTTTCTCCGACACAACCGCCGCCGCCACGGTCACCGTGAGCGAAAGAGACAGCGCCGTACGCGGATCGTCGGAGGCCGTGGTCGTTCAATATTTCGCGTTCACCGACACAATGCCGCCGCCATGGTCACCGTGACCGAAAGAGACAGCGCCGAACGCGGATCGTCGGAGGCCGTGGTCGTTCAATAATTCGCTTTCACCGACACAACTGCCGCCGCCACGGTCACCGTGAGCGAAAGAGACAGCGCCGAACACGGATCGTCGGAGGCCGTGGTCGTTCAATATTTCGCTTTCACCGACACAACTGCGCCGCCACGGTCACCGTGACCGAAAGAGACAGCGCCGAACGCGGATCGTCGGAGGCCGTGGTGGTTCAATATTTCGCTTTCACCGACACAACTGCCGCCGCCACGGTCACCGTGACCGAAAGAGACAGCGCCGAAAGCGGATCGTCGGAGGCCGTGCTCATTCAAAAATTTGCTTTCAACGACAGAACTGCCGCCGCCACGGTCATCGTGACCGAAAGAGACAGCACCGAACGCGGATCGTCGGAGGCCGTGGTCGTTCAATAATTCACTTTCACCGACACAACTGCCGCCGCCACGGTCACCGTGACCGAAAGAGACAGCGCCGAACGCGGATCGTCGGAGGCGGTGGTCGTTCAATAATTCGCTTTCACCGACACAACTGCCGCCGCCACGGTCACCATGAGCGAAAGAGACAGCGCCGAAAGCGAATCGTCGGAGGCCGTGCTCGTTCAATATTTCGCTTTCACCGACACAACTGCCGCTGCCACCGTCACCGTGAGCAAAAGAGACAGCGCCGAACACGGATCGTCGGAGGCCGTGCTCGTTCAATAATTCGCTTTCACCGACAAAACTGCCGCCGCCACGGTCATCGTGACCGAAAGAGACAGCACCGAACGCGGATCGTCGGAGGCCGTGGTCGTTCAATAATTCGCTTTCACCGACACAACTGCCGCTGCCACGGTCACCATGAGCAAAAGAGACAGCGCCGAACGCGGATCGTCGGAGGCCGTGCTCGTTCAATAATTCGCTTTCACCGACAAAACTGCCGCCGCCACGGTCATCGTGACCGAAAGAGACAGCACCGAACGCGGATCGTCGGAGGGCGTGGTCGTTCAATAATTCGCTTTCACCGACACAACTGCCGCCGCCACGGTCACCGTGACCGAAAGAGAGAGCGCTGAACGCGGATCATCGGAGGCCGTGGTCGTTCAATAATTCGCTTTCACCGACACAATTGCCGCCGCCACGGTCACCGTGACCGAAAGAGACAGCGCCGAACGGGGATCGTCGGAGGCCGTGGTCGTTCAATAATTCGCTTTCACCGACACAACTGCCGGCGCCACGGTCACCGTGAGCGAAAGAGACAGCGCCGAACGCGGATCGTCGGAGGCCGTGGTCGTTCAATAATTCGCGTTCACCGACACACTGCCGCCGCCACGGTCACCGTGACCGAAAGAGACAGCGCCGAACGCGGATCGTCGGAGGCCGTGGTCGTTCAAAAATTCGCGTTCACCGACACACAGCCGCCGCCACGGTCACCGTGAGCGAAAGAGACAGCGCCGAAAGCGGATCGTCGGAGGCCGTGCTCGTTCAATAAGTCGCTTTCACCGACACAACTGCCGCCGCAACGGTCACCGTGAGCGAAAGAGACAGCGTCGAACGCGGATCGACGGAGGCCGTGCTCGTTCAATATTTCGCTTTCACCGACACAACTGCCGCCGCCACGGTCACCGTGACCGAAAGAGGCAGCGCCGAAAGCGGATCGTCGGAGGCCGTGCTCGTTCAATAATTCGCTTTCACCGACACAACTGCTGCTGCCAGGGTCACCGTGAGCAAAAGAGACAGCGCCGAACGCGGATCGTCGGAGGCCGTGCTCGTTCAATAATCCGCTTTCACCGACACAACTGCCGCCGCCACGGTCACCGTGAGCGAAAGGGACAGCGCCGAACGCGGATCGTCGGAGGCCGTGGTCGTTCAATATTTCGTGTTCACCGACACAACTGCCGCCGCCACGGTCACCGTGATCGAAAGAGACAGCGCCGAACGCGGATCGTCGGAGGCCGTGGTCGTTCAATAATTCGCTTTCACCGACACAACTGCCGCCGCCACGGTCACCATGAGCGAAAGAGACAGCGCCGAACGCGGATCGTCGGAGGCCGTGGTCGTTCAATATTTCGCTTTCACCGACACAACTGCCGCCGCCACGGTCACAATGAGCGAAAGAGACAGCGCCGAACGCGGATCGTCGGAGGCCGTGGTCGTTCAATAAGTCGCTTTCACCGACACAACTGCCGCCGCAACGGTCACCGTGAGCGAAAGAGACAGCGTCGAACGCGGATCGACGGAGGCCGTGCTCGTTCAATATTTCGCTTTCACCGACACAACTGCCGCCGCCACGGTCCCCGTGACCGAAAGAGGCAGCGCCGAAAGCGAATCGTCGGAGGCCGTGCTCGTTCAATAATTCGCTTTCACCGACACAACTGCTGCTGCCAGGGTCACCGTGAGCAAAAGAGACAGCGCCGAACGCGGATCGTCGGAGGCCGTGCTCGTTCAATAATCCGCTTTCACCGACACAACTGCCGCCGCCACGGTCACCGTGAGCGAAAGGGACAGCGCCGAACGCGGATCGTCGGAGGCCGTGGTCGTTCAATATTTCGTGTTCACCGACACAACTGCCGCCGCCACGGTCACCGTGATCGAAAGAGACAGCGCCGAACGCGGATCGTCGGAGGCCGTGGTCGTTCAATATTTCGTGTTCACCGACACAACTGCCGCCGCCACGGTCACCGTGATCGAAAGAGACAGCGCCGAACGCGGATCGTCGGAGGCCGTGGTCGTTCAATAATTCGCTTTCACCGACACAACTGCCGCCGCCACGGTCACCATGAGCGAAAGAGACAGCGCCGAACGCGGATCGTCGGAGGCCGTGGTCGTTCAATAATTCGCTTTCACCGACACAACTGCCGCCGCCACGGTCACCGTGAGCGAAAGGGACAGCGCCGAACGCGGATCGTCGGAGGCCGTGCTCGTTCAATAATCCGCTTTCACCGACACAACTGCCGCCGCCACGGTCACCGTGAGCGAAAGGAACAGCGCCGAACGCGGATCGTCGGAGGCCGTGGTCGTTCAATATTTCGTGTTCACCGACACAACTGCCGCCGCCACGGTCACCGTGATCGAAAGAGACAGCGCCGAACGCGGATCGTCGGAGGCCGTGGTCGTTCAATAATTCGCTTTCACCGACACAACTGCCGCCGCCACGGTCACCATGAGCGAAAGAGACAGCGCCGAACGCGGATCGTCGGAGGCCGTGGTCGTTCAATAATTCGCTTTCACCGACACAACTGCCGCCGCCACGGTCACCCTGACCGAAAGAGACAGCGCCGAACGCGGATCGTCGGAGGCCGTGCTCGTTCAATAATTCGCTTTCACCGACACAACTGCTGCTGCCAGGGTCACCGTGAGCAAAAGAGACAGCGCCGAACGCGGATCGTCGGAGGCCGTGCTCGTTCAATAATCCGCTTTCACCGACACAACTGCCGCCGCCACGGTCACCGTGAGCGAAAGGGACAGCGCCGAACGCGGATCGTCGGAGGCCGTGGTCGTTCAATATTTCGTGTTCACCGACACAACTGCCGCCGCCACGGTCACCGTGATCGAAAGAGACAGCGCCGAACGCGGATCGTCGGAGGCCGTGGTCGTTCAATAATTCGCTTTCACCGACACAACTGCCGCCGCCACGGTCACCATGAGCGAAAGAGACAGCGCCGAACGCGGATCGTCGGAGGCCGTGGTCGTTCAATAATTCGCTTTCACCGACACAACTGCCGCCGCCACGGTCACCCTGACCGAAAGAGACAGCGCCGAAAGCGGATCGTCGGAGGCCGTGCTCGTTCAATAATTTGCTTTCACCGACACAACTGCCGCCGCCACGGTCACCGTGATCGAAAGAGACAGCGCCGAACGCGGATCGTCGGAGGCCGTGCTCGTTCAATATTTCGCTTCCACCGAAACAACAGCCGCCGCCACGTTCACTGTGATCGAAAGAGAGCGCCGAACGCGGATCGTCGGAGGCCGTGGTCGTTCAATATTTCGCTTTCACCGACACAACTGCCGCCGCCACTGTCACCGTGACCGAAAGAGACAGCGCCGAAAGCGGATCGACGGAGGCCGTGGTCGTTCAATAATTCGCTTTCACCGACACAACTGCCGCCGCCACGGTCACCGTGACCGAAAAGAGACAGCGCCGAACGCGGATCGTCGGAGGCCGTGGTCGTTCAATAATTCGCTTTCACCGACAAAACTGCCGCCGCCACGGTCACCGTGACCGAAAGAGACAGCTCCGAACGCGGATCATCGGAGGCCATGGTCGTTCAATAATTTGCTTTCACCGACACAACCGCCGCCGCCACGGTCACCATGAGCAAAAGAGACAGCGCCGAACGCGGATCGTCGGAGGCCGTGGTCGTTCAATAATTCGCGTTCATCGACACAATGCCACCGCCACGGTCACCGTGACCGAAAGAGACAGCGCCGAACGCGGATCGTCGGAGGCCGTGATCGTTCAATAATTCGCTTTCACCGACACAACTGCCGCCGCCACGGTCACTGTGAGCGAAAGAGACAGCGCCGAACACGGATCGTCGGAGGCCGTGGTCGTTCAATAATTCGCTTTCACCGACACAACTGCGCCGCCACGGTCACCGTGACCGAAAGAGACAGCGCCGAACGCGGATCGTCGGAGGCCGTGGTCGTTCAATATTTCGCTTTCACCGACACAACTGCCGCCGCCACGGTCACCGTGACCGAAAGAGACAGCGCCGAAAGCGGATCGTGGGAGGCCGTGGTCGTTCAATAATTCGCTTTCACCGACACAACTGCTGCCGCCACGGTCACCGTGACCGAAAGAGACAGCGCCGAACGCGGATCGTCGGAGGCCGTGGTCGTTCAATAATTCGCTTTCACCGACACAACTGCCGCTGCCACGGTCACCGTGAGCAAAAGAGACAGCGCCGAACGCGGATCTTCGGAGGCCGTGCTCGTTCAATAATTCGCTTTCACCGACAAAACTGCCGCCGCCACGGTCACCGTGACGAAAAAGACAGCGCCGAACACGGATCGTCGGAGGCCCTGGTCGTTCAATATTTCGCTTTCACCGACACAACTGCCGCTGCCACGGTCACCGTGAGCAAAAGAGACAGCGCCGAACGCGGATCTTCGGAGGCCGTGCTCGTTCAATAATTCGCTTTCACCGACAAAACTGCCGCCGCCACGGTCATCGTGACCGAAAGAGACAGCACCGAACGCGGATCGTCGGAGGCCGTGGTCGTTCAATAATTCGCTTTCACCGACACAACTGCCGCTGCCACGGTCACCATGAGCAAAAGAGACAGCGCCGAACGCGGATCGTCGGAGGCCGTGCTCGTTCAATAATTCGCTTTCACTGACAAAACTGCCGCCGCCACGGTCATCGTGACCGAAAGAGACAGCACCGAACGCGGATCGTCGGAGGCCGTGGTCGTTCAATAATTCGCTTTCACCGACACAACTGCCGCCGCCACGGTCACCGTGACCGAAAGAGAGAGCGCTGAACGCGGATCATCGGAGGCCGTGGTCGTTCAATAATTCGCTTTCACCGACACAATTGCCGCCGCCACGGTCACCGTGACCGAAAGAGACAGCGCCGAACGGGGATCGTCGGAGGCCGTGGTCGTTCAATAATTCGCTTTCACCGACACAACTGCCGGCGCCACGGTCACCGTGAGCGAAAGAGACAGCGCCGAACGCGGATCGTCGGAGGCCGTGGTCGTTCAATAATTCGCGTTCACCGACACACTGCCGCCGCCACGGTCACCGTGACCGAAAGAGACAGCGCCGAACGCGGATCGTCGGAGGCCGTGGTCGTTCAAAAATTCGCGTTCACCGACACACAGCCGCCGCCACGGTCACCGTGAGCGAAAGAGACAGCGCCGAAAGCGGATCGTCGGAGGCCGTGCTCGTTCAATAAGTCGCTTTCACCGACACAACTGCCGCCGCAACGGTCACCGTGAGCAAAAGAGACAGCGTCGAACGCGGATCGACGGAGGCCGTGCTCGTTCAATATTTCGCTTTCACCGACACAACTGCCGCCGCCACGGTCACCGTGACCGAAAGAGGCAGCGCCGAAAGCGGATCGTCGGAGGCCGTGCTCGTTCAATAATTCGCTTTCACCGACACAACTGCTGCTGCCAGGGTCACCGTGAGCAAAAGAGACAGCGCCGAACGCGGATCGTCGGAGGCCGTGCTCGTTCAATAATCCGCTTTCACCGACACAACTGCCGCCGCCACGGTCACCGTGAGCGAAAGGGACAGCGCCGAACGCGGATCGTCGGAGGCCGTGGTCGTTCAATATTTCGTGTTCACCGACACAACTGCCGCCGCCACGGTCACCGTGATCGAAAGAGACAGCGCCGAACGCGGATCGTCGGAGGCCGTGGTCGTTCAATAATTCGCTTTCACCGACACAACTGCCGCCGCCACGGTCACCATGAGCGAAAGAGACAGCGCCGAACGCGGATCGTCGGAGGCCGTGGTCGTTCAATAATTCGCTTTCACCGACACAACTGCCGCCGCCACGGTCACAATGAGCGAAAGAGACAGCGCCGAACGCGGATCGTCGGAGGCCGTGGTCGTTCAATAAGTCGCTTTCACCGACACAACTGCCGCCGCAACGGTCACCGTGAGCGAAAGAGACAGCGTCGAACGCGGATCGACGGAGGCCGTGCTCGTTCAATATTTCGCTTTCACCGACACAACTGCCGCCGCCACGGTCACCGTGACCGAAAGAGGCAGCGCCGAAAGCGGATCGTCGGAGGCCGTGCTCGTTCAATAATTCGCTTTCACCGACACAACTGCTGCTGCCAGGGTCACCGTGAGCAAAAGAGACAGCGCCGAACGCGGATCGTCGGAGGCCGTGCTCGTTCAATAATCCGCTTTCACCGACACAACTGCCGCCGCCACGGTCACCGTGAGCGAAAGGGACAGCGCCGAACGCGGATCGTCGGAGGCCGTGGTCGTTCAATATTTCGTGTTCACCGACACAACTGCCGCCGCCACGGTCACCGTGATCGAAAGAGACAGCGCCGAACGCGGATCGTCGGAGGCCGTGGTCGTTCAATATTTCGTGTTCACCGACACAACTGCCGCCGCCACGGTCACCGTGATCGAAAGAGACAGCGCCGAACGCGGATCGTCGGAGGCCGTGGTCGTTCAATAATTCGCTTTCACCGACACAACTGCCGCCGCCACGGTCACCATGAGCGAAAGAGACAGCGCCGAACGCGGATCGTCGGAGGCCGTGGTCGTTCAATAATTCGCTTTCACCGACACAACTGCCGCCGCCACGGTCACCCTGACCGAAAGAGACAGCGCCGAACGCGGATCGTCGGAGGCCGTGCTCGTTCAATAATTCGCTTTCACCGACACAACTGCTGCTGCCAGGGTCACCGTGAGCAAAAGAGACAGCGCCGAACGCGGATCGTCGGAGGCCGTGCTCGTTCAATAATCCGCTTTCACCGACACAACTGCCGCCGCCACGGTCACCGTGAGCGAAAGGGACAGCGCCGAACGCGGATCGTCGGAGGCCGTGGTCGTTCAATATTTCGTGTTCACCGACACAACTGCCGCCGCCACGGTCACCGTGATCGAAAGAGACAGCGCCGAACGCGGATCGTCGGAGGCCGTGGTCGTTCAATAATTCGCTTTCACCGACACAACTGCCGCCGCCACGGTCACCATGAGCGAAAGAGACAGCGCCGAACGCGGATCGTCGGAGGCCGTGGTCGTTCAATAATTCGCTTTCACCGACACAACTGCCGCCGCCACGGTCACCCTGACCGAAAGAGACAGCGCCGAACGCGGATCGTCGGAGGCCGTGGTCGTTCAATAATTCGCTTTCACCGACACAACTGCCGCCGCCACGGTCACCGTGAGCGAAAGGGACAGCGCCGAACGCGGATCGTCGGAGGCCGTGCTCGTTCAATAATCCGCTTTCACCGACACAACTGCCGCCGCCACGGTCACCGTGAGCGAAAGGGACAGCGCCGAACGCGGATCGTCGGAGGCCGTGGTCGTTCAATATTTCGTGTTCACCGACACAACTGCCGCCGCCACGGTCACCGTGATCGAAAGAGACAGCGCCGAACGCGGATCGTCGGAGGCCGTGGTCGTTCAATAATTCGCTTTCACCGACACAACTGCCGCCGCCACGGTCACCATGAGCGAAAGAGACAGCGCCGAACGCGGATCGTCGGAGGCCGTGGTCGTTCAATAATTCGCTTTCACCGACACAACTGCCGCCGCCACGGTCACCCTGACCGAAAGAGACAGCGCCGAACGCGGATCGTCGGAGGCCGTGCTCGTTCAATAATTCGCTTTCACCGACACAACTGCTGCTGCCAGGGTCACCGTGAGCAAAAGAGACAGCGCCGAACGCGGATCGTCGGAGGCCGTGCTCGTTCAATAATCCGCTTTCACCGACACAACTGCCGCCGCCACGGTCACCGTGAGCGAAAGGGACAGCGCCGAACGCGGATCGTCGGAGGCCGTGGTCGTTCAATATTTCGTGTTCACCGACACAACTGCCGCCGCCACGGTCACCGTGATCGAAAGAGACAGCGCCGAACGCGGATCGTCGGAGGCCGTGGTCGTTCAATAATTCGCTTTCACCGACACAACTGCCGCCGCCACGGTCACCATGAGCGAAAGAGACAGCGCCGAACGCGGATCGTCGGAGGCCGTGGTCGTTCAATAATTCGCTTTCACCGACACAACTGCCGCCGCCACGGTCACCCTGACCGAAAGAGACAGCGCCGAAAGCGGATCGTCGGAGGCCGTGCTCGTTCAATAATTTGCTTTCACCGACACAACTGCCGCCGCCACGGTCACCGTGATCGAAAGAGACAGCGCCGAACGCGGATCGTCGGAGGCCGTGCTCGTTCAATATTTCGCTTTCACCGACACAACTGCCGCCGCCACGGTCACTGTGAGCGAAAGAGACAGCGCCGAACACGGATCGTCGGAGGCCGTGGTCGTTCAATAATTCGCTTTCACCGACACAACTGCGCCGCCACGGTCACCGTGACCGAAAGAGACAGCGCCGAACGCGGATCGTCGGAGGCCGTGGTCGTTCAATATTTCGCTTTCACCGACACAACTGCCGCCGCCACGGTCACCGTGACCGAAAGAGACAGCGCCGAAAGCGGATCGTGGGAGGCCGTGGTCGTTCAATAATTCGCTTTCACCGACACAACTGCTGCCGCCACGGTCACCGTGACCGAAAGAGACAGCGCCGAACGCGGATCGTCGGAGGCCGTGGTCGTTGAATAATTCGCTTTCACCGACACAACTGCCGCTGCCACGGTCACCGTGAGCAAAAGAGACAGCGCCGAACGCGGATCTTCGGAGGCCGTGCTCGTTCAATAATTCGCTTTCACCGACAAAACTGCCGCCGCCACGGTCACCGTGACGAAAAAGACAGCGCCGAACACGGATCGTCGGAGGCCCTGGTCGTTCAATATTTCGCTTTCACCGACACAACTGCCGCTGCCACGTTCACCGTGAGCAAAAGAGACAGCGCCGAACGCGGATCTTCGGAGGCCGTGCTCGTTCAATAATTCGCTTTCACCGACAAAACTGCCGCCGCCACGGTCACCGTGATAGAAAGAGACAGCGCCGAACGCGGATCGTCGGAGGCCGTGGTCGTTCAATATATCGCTTTCACCGAAACAACTGCCGCCGCCACGGTCACCGTGAGCGAAAGAGACAGCGCCGAACGCGGATCGTCGGAGGCCGTGGTCGTTCAATATTTCGCTTTCACCGACACAACTGCCGCCGCCACGGTCACCCTGACCGAAAGAGACAGCGCCGAAAGCGGATCGTCGGAGGCCGTGCTCGTTCAAAAATTTGCTTTCACCGACACAACTGCCGCCGCCACGGTCACCGTGACCGAAAGACACAGCGCCGAAAGCGGATCGAGGAGGCCGTGGTCGTTCAATATTTCGCTTTCACCGACACAACTGCCGCCGCCACGGTCACCGTGACCGAAAGAGACAGCGCCGAACGCGGATCGTCGGAGGCCGTCGTCGTTCAATAATTTGCTTTCACCGACAAAACTGCCGCCGCCACGGTCACCGTGACCGAAAGAGACAGCGCCGAACGCGGATCATCGGAGGCCATGGTCGTTCAATAATTTGCTTTCTCCGACACAACCGCCGCCGCCACGGTCACCGTGAGCGAAAGAGACAGCGCCGAACGCGGATCGTCGGAGGCCGTGGTCGTTCAATAATTCGCGTTCACCGACACAATGCCGCCTTCACGGTCACCGTGACCGAAAGAGATAGCGCCGAACGCGGATCGTCGGAGGCCGTGGTCGTTCAATAATTCGCTTTCACCGACACAACTGCCGCCGCCACGGTCACCGTGAGCGAAACAGACAGCGCCGAACACGGATCGTCGAAGGCCGTGGTCGTTCAATAATTCGCTTTCACCGACACAACTGCGCCGCCACGGTCACCGTGACCGAAAGAGACAGCGCCGAACGCGGATCGTCGGAGGCCGTGGTCGTTCAATATTTCGCTTTCACCGACACAATTGCCGCCGCCACGGTCACCGTGACCGAAAGAGACAGCGCCGAAAGCGGATCGTCGGAGGCCGTGCTCATTCAAAAATTTGCTTTCAACGACAGAACTGCCGCCGCCACGGTCACCGTGAGCGAAAGAGACAGCGCCGAAAGCGAATCGTCGGAGGCCGTGGTCGTTCAATAATTCGCTTTCACCGACACAACTGCCGCTGCCACGGTCACCGTGAGCCAAAGAGACAGCGCCGAACGCGGATCTTCGGAGGCCGTGCTCGTTCAATAATTCGCTTTCACCGACAAAACTGCCGCCGCCACGGTCACCGTGACCGAAAAAGACAGCGCCGAACACGGATCGTCGGAGGCCCTGGTCGTTCAATATTTCGCTTTCACCGACACAACTGCCGCTGCCACGGTCACCGTGAGCAAAAGAGACAGCGCCGAACGCGGATCTTCGGAGGCCGTGCTCGTTCAATAATTCGCTTTCACCCACAAAACTGCCGCCGCCACGCTCACCGTGATAGAAAGAGACAGCGCCGAACGCGGATCGTCGGAGGCCGTGGTCGTTCAATATATCGCTTTCACCGAAACAACTGCCGCCGCCACGGTCACCGTGAGCGAAAGAGACAGCGCCGAACGCGGATCGTCGGAGGCCGTGCTCGTTCAAAAATTTGCTTTCACCGACACAACTGCCGCCGCCACGGTCACCGTGACCGAAAGAGACAGCGCCGAACGCGGATCATCGGAGGCCATGGTCGTTCAATAATTTGCTTTCTCCGACACAACCGCCGCCGCCACGGTCACCGTGAGCGAAAGAGACAGCGCCGAACGCGGATCGTCGGAGGCCGTGGTCGTTCAATATTTCGCGTTCACCGACACAATGCCGCCGCCACGGTCACCGTGACCGAAAGAGACAGCGCCGAACGCGGATCGTCGGAGGCCGTGGTCGTTCAATAATTCGCTTTCACCGACACAACTGCCGCCGCCACGGTCACCGTGAGCGAAAGAGACAGCGCCGAACACGGATCGTCGGAGGCCGTGGTCGTTCAATATTTCGCTTTCACCGACACAACTGCGCCGCCACGGTCACCGTGACCGAAAGAGACAGCGCCGAACGCGGATCGTCGGAGGCCGTGGTCGTTCAATATTTCGCTTTCACCGACACAACTGCCGCCGCCACGGTCACCGTGAGCGAAAGAGACAGCGCCGAAAGCGAATCGTCGGAGGCCGTGCTCGTTCAATAATTCGCTTTCACCGACACAACTGCCGCTGCCACCGTCACCGTGAGCAAAAGAGACAGCGCCGAACACGGATCGTCGGAGGCCGTGGTCGTTCAATAATTCGCTTTCACCGACAAAACTGCCGCCGCCACGGTCATCGTGACCGAAAGAGACAGCACCGAACGCGGATCGTCGGAGGCCGTGGTCGTTCAATAATTCGCTTTCACCGACACAACTGCCGCTGCCACGGTCACCATGAGCAAAAGAGACAGCGCCGAACGCGGATCGTCGGAGGCCGTGGTCGTTCAATATTTCGCTTTCACCGACACAACTGCGCCGCCACGGTCACCGTGACCGAAAGAGACAGCGCCGAACGCGGGTCGTTGGAGGCCGTGGTCGTTCAATATAACGCTTTCACCGACACAACTGCCGCCGCCACGGTCACCGTGACCGAAAGAGACAGCGCCGAAAGCGGATCGTCGGAGGCCGTGCTCATTCAAAAATTTGCTTTCAACGACAGAACTGCCGCCGCCACGGTCACCGTGAGCGAAAGAGACAGCGCCGAAAGCGAATCGTCGGAGGCCGTGGTCTTTCAATAATTCGCTTTCACCGACACAACTGCCGCTGCCACGGTCACCGTGAGCAAAAGAGACAGCGCCGAACGCGGATCTTCGGAGGCCGTGCTCGTTCAATAATTCGCTTTCACCGACAAAACTGCCGCCGCCACGGTCACCGTGACCGAAAAAGACAGCGCCGAACACGGATCGTCGGAGGCCCTGGTCGTTCAATATTTCGCTTTCACCGACACAACTGCCGCTGCCACGGTCACCGTGAGAAAAAGAGACAGCGCCGAACGCGGATCTTCGGAGGCCGTGCTCGTTCAATAATTCGCTTTCACCGACAAAACTGCCGCCGCCACGGTCACCGTGATAGAAAGAGACAGCGCCGAACGCGGATCGTCGGAGGCCGTGGTCGTTCAATATATCGCTTTCACCGAAACAACTGCCGCCGCCACGGTCACCGTGAGCGAAAGAGACAGCGCCGAACGCGGATCGTCGGAGGCCGTGCTCGTTCAAAAATTTGCTTTCACCGACACAACTGCCGCCGCCACGGTCACCGTGACCGAAAGAGACAGCGCCGAACGCGGATCATCGGAGGCCATGGTCGTTCAATAATTTGCTTTCTCCGACACAACCGCCGCCGCCACGGTCACCGTGAGCGAAAGAGACAGCGCCGTACGCGGATCGTCGGAGGCCGTGGTCGTTCAATATTTCGCGTTCACCGACACAATGCCGCCGCCATGGTCACCGTGACCGAAAGAGACAGCGCCGAACGCGGATCGTCGGAGGCCGTGGTCGTTCAATAATTCGCTTTCACCGACACAACTGCCGCCGCCACGGTCACCGTGAGCGAAAGAGACAGCGCCGAACACGGATCGTCGGAGGCCGTGGTCGTTCAATATTTCGCTTTCACCGACACAACTGCGCCGCCACGGTCACCGTGACCGAAAGAGACAGCGCCGAACGCGGATCGTCGGAGGCCGTGGTGGTTCAATATTTCGCTTTCACCGACACAACTGCCGCCGCCACGGTCACCGTGACCGAAAGAGACAGCGCCGAAAGCGGATCGTCGGAGGCCGTGCTCATTCAAAAATTTGCTTTCAACGACAGAACTGCCGCCGCCACGGTCATCGTGACCGAAAGAGACAGCACCGAACGCGGATCGTCGGAGGCCGTGGTCGTTCAATAATTCACTTTCACCGACACAACTGCCGCCGCCACGGTCACCGTGACCGAAAGAGACAGCGCCGAACGCGGATCGTCGGAGGCGGTGGTCGTTCAATAATTCGCTTTCACCGACACAACTGCCGCCGCCACGGTCACCATGAGCGAAAGAGACAGCGCCGAAAGCGAATCGTCGGAGGCCGTGCTCGTTCAATAATTCGCTTTCACCGACACAACTGCCGCTGCCACCGTCACCGTGAGCAAAAGAGACAGCGCCGAACACGGATCGTCGGAGGCCGTGCTCGTTCAATAATTCGCTTTCACCGACAAAACTGCCGCCGCCACGGTCATCGTGACCGAAAGAGACAGCACCGAACGCGGATCGTCGGAGGCCGTGGTCGTTCAATAATTCGCTTTCACCGACACAACTGCCGCTGCCACGGTCACCATGAGCAAAAGAGACAGCGCCGAACGCGGATCGTCGGAGGCCGTGCTCGTTCAATAATTCGCTTTCACCGACAAAACTGCCGCCGCCACGGTCATCGTGACCGAAAGAGACAGCACCGAACGCGGATCGTCGGAGGCCGTGGTCGTTCAATATTTCACTTTCACCGACACAACTGCCGCCGCCACGGTCACCGTGACCGAAAGAGACAGCGCCGAACGCGGATCGTCGGAGGCGGTGGTCGTTCAATAATTCGCTTTCACCGACACAACTGCCGCCGCCACGGTCACCATGAGCGAAACAGACAGCGCCGAACGCGGATTGTCGGAGGCCGTGCTCGTTCAATAATTCGCTTTCACCGACACAACTGCCGCCGCTACGGTCTCCGTGAGCGAAAGAGACAGCGCCGAAAGCGGATTGTGTGAGGCCGTGCTCGTTCAATATTTCGCTTTCACCGACACAACTGCTGCCGCCACGGTCACCGTGAGCGAAAGAGACAGCGCCGAACGCGGATCGTCGGAAGCCGTGCACGTTGAATAATTCACTTTCACCGACACAACTGCCGCCGCAACGGTCACCGTGACCGAAAGAGACAGCGCCGAAAGCAGATCGTCGGAGGCCGTGCTCTTTCAAAAATTTGCTTTCAACGACAGAACTGCCGCCGCCACGGTCACAGTGAGCGAAAGAGACAGCGCCGAACACGGATCGTCGGAGGCCGTGCTCGTTCAATAATTCGCTTTCACCGAAAAACTGCCGCCGCCACGGTCATCGTGACCGAAAGAGACAGCACCGAACGCGGATCGTCGGAGGCCGTGGTCGTTCAATATTTCGCTTTCACCGACACAACTGCCGCTGCCACGGTCACCATGAGCAAAAGAGACAGCGCCGAACGCGGATCGTCGGAGGCCGTGCTCGTTCAATAATTCGCTTTCACCGACAAAACTGCCGCCGCCACGGTCATCGTGACCGAAAGAGACAGCACCGAACGCGGATCGTCGGAGGCCGTGGTCGTTCAATATTTCGCTTTCACCGACACAACTGCCGCCGCCACGGTCACCGTGACCGAAAGAGACAGCGCCGAACGCGGATCGTCGGAGGCGGTGGTCGTTCAATATTTCGCTTTCACCGACACAACTGCCGCCGCCACGGTCACCATGAGCGAAACAGACAGCGCCGAACGCGGATTGTCGGAGGCCGTGCTCGTTCAAAAATTCGCTTTCAACGACACAACTGCCGCCGCCACGGTCACATGAGCGAAAGAGACAGCGCCGAAAGCGGATCGTCGGAGGCCGTGCTCGTTCAATATTTCGCTTCCACCGACGCAACTGCCGCCGCCACAGTCACCGTGACCGAAAGAGACAGCGCCGTAAGCGGATCGTCGGAGGCCGTGGTCGTTCAATAATTCGCTAACACTGACACAACTGCCGCCGCCACGGTCACCGTGACCGAAAGAGACAGCGCCGTAAGCGGATCGTCGGAGGCCGTGGTCGTTCAATAATTCGCTAACACTGACACAACTGCCGCCGCCACGGTCACCGTGACCGAAAGAGACAGCGCCGAACGCGGATCGTCGGAGGCCGTGGTCGTTCAATAATTCGCTTTCACCGACACAACTGCCGCTGCCACGGTCACCGTGAGCAAAAGAGACAGCGCCGAACGCGGATCGTCGGAGGCCGTGCTCGTTTAATAATTCGCTTTCACCGACAAAACTGCCGCCGCCACGGTCACCGTGAGCGAAAGAGACAGCGCCGAACGCGGATCGTCGGAGGCCGTGCTCGTTCAATAATTCGCTTTCACCGACACAACTGCCGCCGCCACGGTCACCGTGAGCGAAAGAGACAGCGCCGAACACGGATCGCCGGAGGCCGTGGTCGTTCAATAATTCGCTTTCACCGACACAACTGCCGCCGCCACGGTCACCGTGACCGAAAGAGAGAGCGCCGAACGCGGATCGTCGGAGGCCGTGGTCGTTCAATAATTCGCTTTCACCGACACAATTGCCGCCGCCACGGTCACCGTGACCGAAAGAGACAGCGCCGAACGGGGATCGTCGGAGGCCGTGGTCGTTCAATAATTCGCTTTCACCGACACAACTGCCGGTGCCACGGTCACCGTGAGCGGAAGAGAAAGCGGCGAACGCGGATCGTCGGAGGCCGTGGTCGTTCAATAATTCGCGTTCACCGACACACTGCCGCCACCACGGTCACCGTGACCGAAAGAGACAGCGCCGAACGCGGATCGTCGGAGGCCGTGGTCGTTCAATATTTCGCTTTCACCGACACAACTGCCGCCGCCACGGTCACCGTGACCGAAAGAGACAGCGCCGAAAGCGGATCTTCGGAGGCCGTGCTCGTTCAAAAATTCGCTTTCAACGACACAACTGCCGCCGCCACGGTCACCGTAAGCGAAAGAGACAGCGCCGAAAGCGGATCGTTGGAGGCCGTGCTCGTTCAATAATTCGCTTTCACCGACACAACTGCCGCCGCTACGGTCTCCGTGAGTGAAAGAGACAGCGCCGAAAGCGGATTGTGTGAGGCCGTGCTCGTTCAATATTTCGCTTTCACCGACACAACTGCCGCCGCCACGGTCACCGTGAGCGAAAGAGACAGCGCCGAACGCGGATCGTCGGAAGCCGTGCACGTTGAATAATTCGGTTTCACCGACACAACTGCCGCCGCCACGGTCACCGTGACCGAAAGAGACAGCGCCGAAAGCGGATCGTCGGAGGCCGTGGTCGTTCAATAATTCGCTTTCACCGACACAACTGCCGCCGCCACGGTCACCGTGACCGAAAGACACAGCGCCGAACGCGGATCGTCGGAGGCCGTGGTCGTTCAATAATTCGCTTTCACCGACACAACTGCTGCCGCCACTGTCACCGTGAGCGAAAGAGACAGTGCCGAACTCGGATCGTCGGAGGCCGTGGTCGTTCAATATTTCGCGTTCACCGACACAATGCCGCCGCCACGGTCACCGTGACCGAAAGAGACAGCGCCGAACGCGGATCGTCGGAGGCCGTGGTCGTTCAATATTTCGCTTTCACCGACACAACTGCCGCCGCCACGGTCACCGTGACCGAAAGAGACTGCGCCGAAAGCGGATCTTCGGAGGCCGTGCTCGTTCAAAAATTCGCTTTCAACGACACAACTGCCGCCGCCACGGTCACCGTGAGCGAAAGAGACAGCGCCGAAAGCGGATCGTCGGAGGCCGTGCTCGTTCAATATTTCGCTTCCACCGACGCAACTGCCGCCGCCACAGTCACCGTGACCGAAAGAGACAGCGCCGTAAGCGGATCGTCGGAGGCCGTGGTCGTTCAATAATTCGCTAACACTTGCACAACTGCCGCCGCCACTGTCACCGTGACCGAAACAGACAGCGCCGTAAGCGGATCGTCGGAGGCCGTGGTCGTTCAATAATTCGCTAACACTGACACAACTGCCGCCGCCACGGTCACCGTGACCGAAAGAGACAGCGCCGAACGCGGATCGTCGGAGGCCGTGGTCGTTCAAAAATTCGCTTTCACCGACACAACTGCCGCTGCCACGGTCACCGTGAGCAAAAGAGTCAGCGCCGAACGCGGATCGTCGGAGGCCGTGCTCGTTTAATAATTCGCTTTCACCGACAAAACTGCCGCCGCCACGGTCACCGTGAGCGAAAGAGACAGCGCCGAACGCGGATCGTCGGAGGCCGTGCTCGTTCAAAAATTCGCTTTCACCGACACAACTGCCGCCGCCACGGTCACCGTGAGCGAAAGAGACAGCGCCGAACACGGATCGAAGGAGGCCGTGGTCGTTCAATAATTCGCTTTCACCGACACAACTGCCGCCGCCACGGTCACTGTGACCGAAAGAGAGAGCGCCGAACGCGGATCGTCGGAGGCCGTGGTCGTTCAATAATTCGCTTTCACCGACACAATTGCCGCCGCCACGGTCACCGTGACCGAAAGAGACAGCGCCGAACGGGGATCGTCGGAGGCCGTGGTCGTTCAATAATTCGCTTTCACCGACACAACTGCCGGTGCCACGGTCACAGTGAGCGGAAGAGAAAGCGGCGAACGCGGATCGTCGGAGGCCGTGGTCGTTCAATAATTCGCGTTCACCGACACACTGCCGCCACCACGGTCACCGTGACCGAAAGAGACAGCGCCGAACGCGGATCGTCGGAGGCCGTGGTCGTTCAATATTTCGCTTTCACCGACACAACTGCCGCCGCCACGGTCACCGTGACCGAAAGAGACAGCGCCGAAAGCGGATCTTCGGAGGCCGTGCTCGTTCAAAATTTCGCTTTCAACGACACAACTGCCGCCGCCACGGTCACCGTAAGCGAAAGAGACAGCGCCGAAAGCGGATCGTTGGAGGCCGTGCTCGTTCAAAATTTCGCTTTCACCGACGCAACTGCCGCCGCCACAGTCACCGTGACCGAAAGAGACAGCGCCGAAAGCGGATCGTCGGAGGCCGTGGTCGTTCAATAATTCGCTAACACTGACACAACTGCCGCCGCCACGGTCACCGTGACCGAAAGAGACAGCGCCGAACGCGGATCGTCGGAGGCCGTGGTCGTTCAATAATTCGCTTTCACCGACACAACTGCCGCTGCCACGGTCACCATGAGCAAAAGAGACAGCGCCGAACGCGGATCGTCGGAGGCCGTGCTCGTTCAATAATTCGCTTTCACCGACAAAACTGCCGCCGCCACGGTCATCGTGACCGAAAGAGACAGCACCGAACGCGGATCGTCGGAGGCCGTGGTCGTTCAATAATTCGCTTTCACCGACACAACTGCCGCCGCCACGGTCACCGTGACCGAAAGAGACAGCGCCGAACGCGGATCGTCGGAGGCGGTGGTCGTTCAATAATTCGCATTCACCGACACAACTGCCGCCGCCGCGGTCACCATGAGCGAAACAGACAGCGCCGAACGCGGATTGTCGGAGGCCGTGCTCGTTCAATAATTCGCTTTCACCGACACAACTGCCGCCGCTACGGTCTCCGTGAGCGAAAGAGACAGCGCCGAAAGCGGATTGTGTGAGGCCGTGCTCTTTCAATATTTCGCTTTCACCGACACAACTGCCGCCGCCACGGTCACCGTGAGCGAAAGAGACAGCGCCGAACGCGGATCGTCGGAAGCCGTGCACGTTGAATAATTCGGTTTCACCGACACAACTGCCGCCGCCACGGTCACCGTGACCGAAAGAGACAGCGCCGAAAGCGGATCGTCGGAGGCCGTGGTCGTTCAATAATTCGCTTTCACCGACACAACTGCCGCCGCCACGGTCACCGTGACCGAAAGACACAGCGCCGAACGCGGATCGTCGGAGGCCGTGGTCGTTCAATAATTCGCTTTCACCGACACAACTGCTGCCGCCACTGTCACCGTGAGCGAAAGAGACAGTGCCGAACTCGGATCGTCGGAGGCCGTGGTCGTTCAATATTTCGCGTTCACCGACACAATGCCGCCGCCACGGTCACCGTGACCGAAAGAGACAGCGCCGAACGCGGATCGTCGGAGGCCGTGGTCGTTCAATATTTCGCTTTCACCGACACAACTGCCGCCGCCACGGTCACCGTGACCGAAAGAGACTGCGCCGAAAGCGGATCTTCGGAGGCCGTGCTCGTTCAAAAATTCGCTTTCAACGACACAACTGCCGCCGCCACGGTCACCGTGAGCGAAAGAGACAGCGCCGAAAGCGGATCGTCGGAGGCCGTGCTCGTTCAATATTTCGCTTCCACCGACGCAACTGCCGCCGCCACAGTCACCGTGACCGAAAGAGACAGCGCCGTAAGCGGATCGTCGGAGGCCGTGGTCGTTCAATAATTCGCTAACACTTGCACAACTGCCGCCGCCACTGTCACCGTGACCGAAACAGACAGCGCCGTAAGCGGATCGTCGGAGGCCGTGGTCGTTCAATAATTCGCTAACACTGACACAACTGCCGCCGCCACGGTCACCGTGACCGAAAGAGACAGCGCCGAACGCGGATCGTCGGAGGCCGTGGTCGTTCAAAAATTCGCTTTCACCGACACAACTGCCGCTGCCACGGTCACCGTGAGCAAAAGAGTCAGCGCCGAACGCGGATCGTCGGAGGCCGTGCTCGTTTAATAATTCGCTTTCACCGACAAAACTGCCGCCGCCACGGTCACCGTGAGCGAAAGAGACAGCGCCGAACGCGGATCGTCGGAGGCCGTGCTCGTTCAAAAATTCGCTTTCACCGACACAACTGCCGCCGCCACGGTCACCGTGAGCGAAAGAGACAGCGCCGAACACGGATCGAAGGAGGCCGTGGTCGTTCAATAATTCGCTTTCACCGACACAACTGCCGCCGCCACGGTCACTGTGACCGAAAGAGAGAGCGCCGAACGCGGATCGTCGGAGGCCGTGGTCGTTCAATAATTCGCTTTCACCGACACAATTGCCGCCGCCACGGTCACCGTGACCGAAAGAGACAGCGCCGAACGGGGATCGTCGGAGGCCGTGGTCGTTCAATAATTCGCTTTCACCGACACAACTGCCGGTGCCACGGTCACAGTGAGCGGAAGAGAAAGCGGCGAACGCGGATCGTCGGAGGCCGTGGTCGTTCAATAATTCGCGTTCACCGACACACTGCCGCCACCACGGTCACCGTGACCGAAAGAGACAGCGCCGAACGCGGATCGTCGGAGGCCGTGGTCGTTCAATATTTCGCTTTCACCGACACAACTGCCGCCGCCACGGTCACCGTGACCGAAAGAGACAGCGCCGAAAGCGGATCTTCGGAGGCCGTGCTCGTTCAAAATTTCGCTTTCAACGACACAACTGCCGCCGCCACGGTCACCGTAAGCGAAAGAGACAGCGCCGAAAGCGGATCGTTGGAGGCCGTGCTCGTTCAAAATTTCGCTTTCACCGACGCAACTGCCGCCGCCACAGTCACCGTGACCGAAAGAGACAGCGCCGAAAGCGGATCGTCGGAGGCCGTGGTCGTTCAATAATTCGCTAACACTGACACAACTGCCGCCGCCACGGTCACCGTGACCGAAAGAGACAGCGCCGAACGCGGATCGTCGGAGGCCGTGGTCGTTCAATAATTCGCTTTCACCGACACAACTGCCGCTGCCACGGTCACCATGAGCAAAAGAGACAGCGCCGAACGCGGATCGTCGGAGGCCGTGCTCGTTCAATAATTCGCTTTCACCGACAAAACTGCCGCCGCCACGGTCATCGTGACCGAAAGAGACAGCACCGAACGCGGATCGTCGGAGGCCGTGGTCGTTCAATAATTCGCTTTCACCGACACAACTGCCGCCGCCACGGTCACCGTGACCGAAAGAGACAGCGCCGAACGCGGATCGTCGGAGGCGGTGGTCGTTCAATAATTCGCATTCACCGACACAACTGCCGCCGCCGCGGTCACCATGAGCGAAACAGACAGCGCCGAACGCGGATTGTCGGAGGCCGTGCTCGTTCAATAATTCGCTTTCACCGACACAACTGCCGCCGCTACGGTCTCCGTGAGCGAAAGAGACAGCGCCGAAAGCGGATTGTGTGAGGCCGTGCTCTTTCAATATTTCGCTTTCACCGACACAACTGCCGCCGCCACGGTCACCGTGAGCGAAAGAGACAGCGCCGAACGCGGATCGTCGGAAGCCGTGCACGTTGAATAATTCGCTTTCACCGACACAACTGCCGCCGCCACGGTCACCGTGACCGAAAGAGACAGCGCCGAAAGCGGATCATCGGAGGCCGTGGTCGTTCAATATTTCGCTTTCACCGACACAACTGCCGCCACCACGGTCACCGTGACCGAAAGAGACAGCGCCGAACGCGGATCGTCGGAGGCCGTGGTCGTTCAATAATTCGCTTTCACCGACACAACTGCTGCCGCCACTGTCACCGTGAGCGAAAGAGACAGCGCCGAACGCGGATCGTCGGAGGCCGTGGTCGTTCAATAATTCGCGTTCACCGACACAATGCCGCCGCCACGGTCACCGTGACCGAAAGAGACAGCGCCGAACGCGGATCGTCGGAGGCCGTGGTCGTTCAATATTTCGCTTTCACCGACACAACTGCCGCCGCCACGGTCACCGTGACCGAAAGAGACAGCGCCGGAAGCGGATCTTCGGAGGCCGTGCTCGTTCAAAAATTCGCTTTTAACGACACAACTGCCGCCGCCACGGTCACCGTGAGCGAAAGAGACAGCGCCGAAAGCGGATCGTCGGAGGCCGTGCTCGTTCAATAATTCGCTTTCACCGACGCAACTCCCGCCGCCACAGTCACCGTGACCGAAAGAGACAGCGCCGAAAGCGGATCGTCGGAGGCCGTGGTCGTTCAATAATTCGCTAAAACTGACACAACTGCCGCCGCCACGGTCACCGTGACCGAAAGAGACAGCGCCGAACGCGGATCGTCGGAGGCCGTGGTCGTTCAATAATTCGCTTTCACCGACACAACTGCCGCTGCCACGGTCACCGTGAGCAAAAGAGACAGCGCCGAACGCGGATCGTCGGAGGCCGTGCTCGTTTAATAATTCGCTTTCACCGACAAAACTGCCGCCGCCACGGTCACCGTGAGCGAAAGAGACAGCGCCGAACGCGGATCGTCGGAGGCCGTGCTCTTTCAATAATTCGCTTTCACCGACACAACTGCCGCCGCCACGGTCACCGTGAGCGAAAGAGACAGCGCCGAACACGGATCGCCGGAGGCCGTGGTCGTTCAATAATTCGCTTTCACCGACACAACTGCCGCCGCCACGGTCACCGTGACCGAAAGAGAGAGCGCCGAACGCGGATCGTCGGAGGCCGTGGTCGTTCAAATATTCGCTTTCACCGACACAATTGCCGCCGCCACGGTCACCGTGACCGAAAGAGACAGCGCCGAACGGGGATCGTCGGAGGCCGTGGTCGTTCAATAATTCGCTTTCACCGACACAACTGCCGGTGCCACGGTCACCGTGAGCGAAAGAGAAAGCGCCGAACGCGGATCGTCGGAGGCCGTGGTCGTTCAATAATTCGCGTTCACCGACACACTGCTGCCGCCACGGTCACCGTGACCGAAAGAGACAGCGCCGAACGCGGATCGTCGGAGGCCGTGGTCGTTCAATAATTCGCGTTCACCGACACACTGCCGCCGCCACGGTCACCGTGAGCGAAAGAGACAGCGCCGAACGCGGATCGTCGGAGTCCGTGGTCGTTCAATAGTTCGCTTTCACCGACACAACTGCCGCCGCCACGGTCACCGTGACCGAAAGAGACAGCGCCGAAAGCGGATCGTCGGAGGCCGTGCTCGTTCAATAATTCGCTTTCACCGACACAACTGCCGCCGCCACGGTCACCGTGAGCGAAAAAGACAGCGTCGAACGCGGATCGTCGGAGGCCGTGCTCGTTCAATATTTCGCTTTCACCGACACAACTGCCGCCGCCACGGTCACCGTGACCGAAAGAGACAGCGCCGAAAGCGGATCGTCGGAGGCCGTGGTCGTTCAATAATTCGCTTTCACCGACACAACTGCCGCCGCCACGGTCACCATGACCGAAAGAGACAGCGCCGAACGCGGATCGTCGGAGGCCGTGCTCGTTCAATAATTTGCTTTCACCGACACAACTGCCGCTGCCACGGTCACCGTGAGCAAAAGAGACAGCGCCGAACGCGGATCGTCGGTGGCCGTGCTCGTTCAATAATTCGCTTTCACTGACACAACTGCCGCCGCCACGGTCACCGTGAGCGAAAGGGACAGCGCCGAACGCGGATCGTCGGAGGCCGTGGTCGTTCAAAAATTCGTGTTCACCGACACAACTGCCGCCGCCACGGTCACCGTGACCGAAAGGGACAGCGCCGAACGCGGATCGTCGGAGGCCGTGGTCGTTCAATAATTCGCTTTCACCGACACAACTGCTGCCGCCACTGTCACCGTGAGCGAAAGAGACAGCGCCGAACGCGGATCGTCGGAGGCCGTGGTCGTTCAATAATTCGCGTTCACCGACACAATGCCGCCGCCACGGTCACCGTGACCGAAAGAGACAGCGCCGAACGCGGATCGTCGGAGGCCGTGGTCGTTCAATATTTCGCTTTCACCGACACAACTGCCGCCGCCACGGTCACCGTGACCGAAAGAGACAGCGCCGGAAGCGGATCTTCGGAGGCCGTGCTCGTTCAAAAATTCGCTTTTAACGACACAACTGCCGCCGCCACGGTCACCGTGAGCGAAAGAGGCAGCGCCGAAAGCGGATCGTCGGAGGCCGTGCTCGTTCAATAATTCGCTTTCACCGACGCAACTGCCGCCGCCACAGTCACCGTGACCGAAAGAGACAGCGCCGAAAGCGGATCGTCGGAGGCCGTGGTCGTTCAATAATTCGCTTTCACCGACACAACTGCCGCTGCCACGGTCACCGTGAGCAAAAGAGACAGCGCCGAACGCGGATCGTCGGAGGCCGTGCTCGTTTTATAATTCGCTTTCACCGACACAACTGCCGCTGCCACGGTCACCATGAGCAAAAGAGACAGCGCCGAACGCGGATCGTCGGAGGCCGTGCTCGTTCAATAATTCGCTTTCACCGACAAAACTGCCGCCGCCACGGTCATCGTGACCGAAAGAGACAGCACCGAACGCGGATCGTCGGAGGCCGTGGTCGTTCAATAATTCGCTTTCACCGACACAACTGCCGCCGCCACGGTCACCGTGACCGAAAGAGACAGCGCCGAACGCGGATCGTCGGAGGCGGTGGTCGTTCAATAATTCGCATTCACCGACACAACTGCCGCCGCCGCGGTCACCATGAGCGAAACAGACAGCGCCGAACGCGGATTGTCGGAGGCCGTGCTCGTTCAAAAATTCGCTTTCACCGACACAACTGCCGCCGCTACGGTCTCCGTGAGCGAAAGAGACAGCGCCGAAAGCGGATTGTGTGAGGCCGTGCTCGTTCAATATTTCGCTTTCACCGACACAACTGCCGCCGCCACGGTCACCGTGAGCGAAAGAGACAGCGCCGAACGCGGATCGTCGGAAGCCGTGCACGTTGAATAATTCGCTTTCACCGATACAACTGCCGCCGCCACGGTCACCGTGACCGAAAGAGACAGCGCCGAAAGCGGATCGTCGGAGGCCGTGGTCGTTCAATATTTCGCTTTCACCGACACAACTGGGGCCACCACGGTCACCGTGACCGAAAGAGACAGCGCCGAACGCGGATCGTCGGAGGCCGTGGTCGTTCAATAATTCGCTTTCACCGACACAACTGCTGCCGCCACTGTCACCGTGAGCGAAAGAGACAGCGCCGAACGCGGATCGTCGGAGGCCGTGGTCGTTCAATAATTCGCGTTCACCGACACAATGCCGCCGCCACGGTCACCGTGACCGAAAGAGACAGCGCCGAACGCGGATCGTCGGAGGCCGTGGTCGTTCAATATTTCGCTTTCACCGACACAACTGCCGCCGCCACGGTCACCGTGACCGAAAGAGACAGCGCCGGAAGCGGATCTTCGGAGGCCGTGCTCGTTCAAAAATTCGCTTTTAACGACACAACTGCCGCCGCCACGGTCACCGTGAGCGAAAGAGACAGCGCCGAAAGCGGATCGTCGGAGGCCGTGCTCGTTCAATAATTCGCTTTCACCGACGCAACTCCCGCCGCCACAGTCACCGTGACCGAAAGAGACAGCGCCGAAAGCGGATCGTCGGAGGCCGTGGTCGTTCAATAATTCGCTAACACTGACACAACTGCCGCCGCCACGGTCACCGTGACCGAAAGAGACAGCGCCGAACGCGGATCGTCGGAGGCCGTGGTCGTTCAATAATTCGCTTTCACCGACAAAACTGCCGCCGCCACGGTCACCGTGAGCGAAAGAGACAGCGCCGAACGCGGATCGTCGGAGGCCGTGCTCGTTCAATAATTCGCTTTCACCGACACAACTGCCGCCGCCACGGTCACCGTGAGCGAAAGAGACAGCGCCGAACACGGATCGCCGGAGGCCGTGGTCGTTCAATATCTCGCTTTCACCGACACAACTGCCGCCGCCACGGTCACCGTGACCGAAAGAGAGAGCGCCGAACGCGGATCGTCGGAGGCCGTGGTCGTTCAAATATTCGCTTTCACCGACACAATTGCCGCCGCCACGGTCACCGTGACCGAAAGAGACAGCGCCGAACGGGGATCGTCGGAGGCCGTGGTCGTTCAATAATTCGCTTTCACCGACACAACTGCCGGTGCCACGGTCACCGTGAGCGAAAGAGAAAGCGCCGAACGCGGATCGTCGGAGGCCGTGGTCGTTCAATAATTCGCGTTCACCGACACACTGCCGCCGCCACGGTCACCGTGACCGAAAGAGACAGCGCCGAACGCGGATCGTCGGAGGCCGTGGTCGTTCAATAATTCGCGTTCACCGACACACTGCCGCCGCCACGGTCACCGTGAGCGAAAGAGACAGCGCCGAACAAGGATCGTCGGAGTCCGTGGTCGTTCAATAGTTCGCTTTCACCGACACAACTGCCGCCGCCACGGTCACCGTGACCGAAAGAGACAGCGCCGAAAGCGGATCGTCGGAGGCCGTGCTCGTTCAACAATTCGCTTTCACCCACACAACTGCCGCCGCCACGGTCACCGTGAGCGAAAAAGACAGCGTCGAACGCGGATCGTCGGAGGCCGTGCTCGTTCAATATTTCGCTTTCACCGACACAACTGCCGCCGCCACGGTCACCGTGACCGAAAGAGACAGCGCCGAAAGCGGATCGTCGGAGGCCGTGGTCGTTCAATAATTCGCTTTCACCGACACAACTGCCGCCGCCACGGTCACCATGACCGAAAGACAAAGTGCCGAACGCGGATCGTCGGAGGCCGTGCTCGTTCAATAATTTGCTTTCACCGACACAACTGCCGCTGCCACGGTCACCGTGAGCAAAAGAGACAGCGCCGAACGCGGATCGTCGGAGGCCGTGCTCGTTCAATAATTCGCTTTCACTGACACAACTGCCGCCGCCACGGTCACCGTGAGCGAAAGGGACAGCGCCGAACGCGGATCGTCGGAGGCCGTGGTCGTTCAATAATTCGTGTTCACCGACACAACTGCTGCCGCCACTGTCACCGTGAGCGAAAGAGACAGCGCCGAACGCGGATCGTCGGAGGCCGTGGTCGTTCAATAATTCGCGTTCACCGACACAATGCCGCCGCCACGGTCACCGTGACCGAAAGAGACAGCGCCGAACGCGGATCGTCGGAGGCCGTGGTCGTTCAATATTTCGCTTTCACCGACACAACTGCCGCCGCCACGGTCACCGTGACCGAAAGAGACAGCGCCGGAAGCGGATCTTCGGAGGCCGTGCTCGTTCAAAAATTCGCTTTTAACGACACAACTGCCGCCGCCACGGTCACCGTGAGCGAAAGAGACAGCGCCGAAAGCGGATCGTCGGAGGCCGTGCTCGTTCAATAATTCGCTTTCACCGACACAACTGCTGCCGCCACTGTCACCGTGAGCGAAAGAGACAGCGCCGAACGCGGATCGTCGGAGGCCGTGGTCGTTCAATAATTCGCGTTCACCGACACAATGCCGCCGCCACGGTCACCGTGACCGAAAGAGACAGCGCCGAACGCGGATCGTCGGAGGCCGTGGTCGTTCAATATTTCGCTTTCACCGACACAACTGCCGCCGCCACGGTCACCGTGACCGAAAGAGACAGCGCCGGAAGCGGATCTTCGGAGGCCGTGCTCGTTCAAAAATTCGCTTTTAACGACACAACTGCCGCCGCCACGGTCACCGTGAGCGAAAGAGACAGCGCCGAAAGCGGATCGTCGGAGGCCGTGCTCGTTCAATAATTCGCTTTCACCGACGCAACTCCCGCCGCCACAGTCACCGTGACCGAAAGAGACAGCGCCGAAAGCGGATCGTCGGAGGCCGTGGTCGTTCAATAATTCGCTAAAACTGACACAACTGCCACCGCCACGGTCACCGTGACCGAAAGAGACAGCGCCGAACGCGGATCGTCGGAGGCCGTGGTCGTTCAATAATTCGCTTTCACCGACACAACTGCCGCTGCCACGGTCACCGTGAGCAAAAGAGACAGCGCCGAACGCGGATCGTCGGAGGCCGTGCTCGTTTAATAATTCGCTTTCACCGACAAAACTGCCGCCGCCACGGTCACCGTGAGCGAAAGAGACAGCGCCGAACGCGGATCGTCGGAGGCCGTGCTCTTTCAATAATTCGCTTTCACCGACACAACTGCCGCCGCCACGGTCACCGTGAGCGAAAGAGACAGCGCCGAACACGGATCGCCGGAGGCCGTGGTCGTTCAATAATTCGCTTTCACCGACACAACTGCCGCCGCCACGGTCACCGTGACCGAAAGAGAGAGCGCCGAACGCGGATCGTCGGAGGCCGTGGTCGTTCAAATATTCGCTTTCACCGACACAATTGCCGCCGCCACGGTCACCGTGACCGAAAGAGACAGCGCCGAACGGGGATCGTCGGAGGCCGTGGTCGTTCAATAATTCGCTTTCACCGACACAACTGCCGGTGCCACGGTCACCGTGAGCGAAAGAGAAAGCGCCGAACGCGGATCGTCGGAGGCCGTGGTCGTTCAATAATTCGCGTTCACCGACACACTGCTGCCGCCACGGTCACCGTGACCGAAAGAGACAGCGCCGAACGCGGATCGTCGGAGGCCGTGGTCGTTCAATAATTCGCGTTCACCGACACACTGCCGCCGCCACGGTCACCGTGAGCGAAAGAGACAGCGCCGAACGCGGATCGTCGGAGTCCGTGGTCGTTCAATAGTTCGCTTTCACCGACACAACTGCCGCCGCCACGGTCACCGTGACCGAAAGAGACAGCGCCGAAAGCGGATCGTCGGAGGCCGTGCTCGTTCAATAATTCGCTTTCACCGACACAACTGCCGCCGCCACGGTCACCGTGAGCGAAAAAGACAGCGTCGAACGCGGATCGTCGGAGGCCGTGCTCGTTCAATATTTCGCTTTCACCGACACAACTGCCGCCGCCACGGTCACCGTGACCGAAAGAGACAGCGCCGAAAGCGGATCGTCGGAGGCCGTGGTCGTTCAATAATTCGCTTTCACCGACACAACTGCCGCCGCCACGGTCACCATGACCGAAAGAGACAGCGCCGAACGCGGATCGTCGGAGGCCGTGCTCGTTCAATAATTTGCTTTCACCGACACAACTGCCGCTGCCACGGTCACCGTGAGCAAAAGAGACAGCGCCGAACGCGGATCGTCGGAGGCCGTGCTCGTTCAATAATTCGCTTTCACTGACACAACTGCCGCCGCCACGGTCACCGTGAGCGAAAGGGACAGCGCCGAACGCGGATCGTCGGAGGCCGTGGTCGTTCAAAAATTCGTGTTCACCGACACAACTGCCGCCGCCACGGTCACCGTGACCGAAAGGGACAGCGCCGAACGCGGATCGTCGGAGGCCGTGGTCGTTCAATAATTCGCTTTCACCGACACAACTGCTGCCGCCACTGTCACCGTGAGCGAAAGAGACAGCGCCGAACGCGGATCGTCGGAGGCCGTGGTCGTTCAATAATTCGCGTTCACCGACACAATGCCGCCGCCACGGTCACCGTGACCAAAAGAGACAGCGCCGAACGCGGATCGTCGGAGGCCGTGGTCGTTCAATATTTCGCTTTCACCGACACAACTGCCGCCGCCACGGTCACCGTGACCGAAAGAGACAGCGCCGGAAGCGGATCTTCGGAGGCCGTGCTCGTTCAAAAATTCGCTTTTAACGACACAACTGCCGCCGCCACGGTCACCGTGAGCGAAAGAGGCAGCGCCGAAAGCGGATCGTCGGAGGCCGTGCTCGTTCAATAATTCGCTTTCACCGACGCAACTGCCGCCGCCACAGTCACCGTGACCGAAAGAGACAGCGCCGAAAGCGGATCGTCGGAGGCCGTGGTCGTTCAATAATTCGCTTTCACCGACACAACTGCCGCTGCCACGGTCACCGTGAGCAAAAGAGACAGCGCCGAACGCGGATCGTCGGAGGCCGTGCTCGTTTTATAATTCGCTTTCACCGACACAACTGCCGCTGCCACGGTCACCATGAGCAAAAGAGACAGCGCCGAACGCGGATCGTCGGAGGCCGTGCTCGTTCAATAATTCGCTTTCACCGACAAAACTGCCGCCGCCACGGTCATCGTGACCGAAAGAGACAGCACCGAACGCGGATCGTCGGAGGCCGTGGTCGTTCAATAATTCGCTTTCACCGACACAACTGCCGCCGCCACGGTCACCGTGACCGAAAGAGACAGCGCCGAACGCGGATCGTCGGAGGCGGTGGTCGTTCAATAATTCGCATTCACCGACACAACTGCCGCCGCCGCGGTCACCATGAGCGAAACAGACAGCGCCGAACGCGGATTGTCGGAGGCCGTGCTCGTTCAATAATTCGCTTTCACCGACACAACTGCCGCCGCTACGGTCTCCGTGAGCGAAAGAGACAGCGCCGAAAGCGGATTGTGTGAGGCCGTGCTCGTTCAATATTTCGCTTTCACCGACACAACTGCCGCCGCCACGGTCACCGTGAGCGAAAGAGACAGCGCCGAACGCGGATCGTCGGAAGCCGTGCACGTTGAATAATTCGCTTTCACCGATACAACTGCCGCCGCCACGGTCACCGTGACCGAAAGAGACAGCGCCGAAAGCGGATCGTCGGAGGCCGTGGTCGTTCAATAATTCGCTTTCACCGACGCAACTCCCGCCGCCACAGTCACCGTGACCGAAAGAGACAGCGCCGAAAGCGGATCGTCGGAGGCCGTGGTCGTTCAATAATTCGCTAACACTGACACAACTGCCGCCGCCACGGTCACCGTGACCGAAAGAGACAGCGCCGAACGCGGATCGTCGGAGGCCGTGGTCGTTCAATAATTCGCTTTCACCGACAAAACTGCCGCCGCCACGGTCACCGTGAGCGAAAGAGACAGCGCCGAACGCGGATCGTCGGAGGCCGTGCTCGTTCAATAATTCGCTTTCACCGACACAACTGCCGCCGCCACGGTCACCGTGAGCGAAAGAGACAGCGCCGAACACGGATCGCCGGAGGCCGTGGTCGTTCAATATTTCGCTTTCACCGACACAACTGCCGCCGCCACGGTCACCGTGACCGAAAGAGAGAGCGCCGAACGCGGATCGTCGGAGGCCGTGGTCGTTCAAATATTCGCTTTCACCGACACAATTGCCGCCGCCACGGTCACCGTGACCGAAAGAGACAGCGCCGAACGGGGATCGTCGGAGGCCGTGGTCGTTCAATAATTCGCTTTCACCGACACAACTGCCGGTGCCACGGTCAC
This sequence comes from Ixodes scapularis, assembly GCF_016920785.2. Lineage (NCBI taxonomy): Eukaryota > Metazoa > Arthropoda > Arachnida > Ixodida > Ixodidae > Ixodes > Ixodes scapularis. Next base: position 156,901 of record NW_024610078.1, on the reverse strand, counting down.
CGTGAGCGAAAGAGAAAGCGCCGAACGCGGATCGTCGGAGGCCGTGGTCGTTCAATAATTCGCGTTCACCGACACACTGCCGCCGCCACGGTCACCGTGACCGAAAGAGACAGCGCCGAACGCGGATCGTCGGAGGCCGTGGTCGTTCAATAATTCGCGTTCACCGACACACTGCCGCCGCCACGGTCACCGTGAGCGAAAGAGACAGCGCCGAACAAGGATCGTCGGAGTCCGTGGTCGTTCAATAGTTCGCTTTCACCGACACAACTGCCGCCGCCACGGTCACCGTGACCGAAAGAGACAGCGCCGAAAGCGGATCGTCGGAGGCCGTGCTCGTTCAACAATTCGCTTTCACCCACACAACTGCCGCCGCCACGGTCACCGTGAGCGAAAAAGACAGCGTCGAACGCGGATCGTCGGAGGCCGTGCTCGTTCAATATTTCGCTTTCACCGACACAACTGCCGCCGCCACGGTCACCGTGACCGAAAGAGACAGCGCCGAAAGCGGATCGTCGGAGGCCGTGGTCGTTCAATAATTCGCTTTCACCGACACAACTGCCGCCGCCACGGTCACCATGACCGAAAGAGAAAGTGCCGAACGCGGATCGTCGGAGGCCGTGCTCGTTCAATAATTTGCTTTCACCGACACAACTGCCGCTGCCACGGTCACCGTGAGCAAAAGAGACAGCGCCGAACGCGGATCGTCGGAGGCCGTGCTCGTTCAATAATTCGCTTTCACTGACACAACTGCCGCCGCCACGGTCACCGTGAGCGAAAGGGACAGCGCCGAACGCGGATCGTCGGAGGCCGTGGTCGTTCAATAATTCGTGTTCACCGACACAACTGCTGCCGCCACTGTCACCGTGAGCGAAAGAGACAGCGCCGAACGCGGATCGTCGGAGGCCGTGGTCGTTCAATAATTCGCGTTCACCGACACAATGCCGCCGCCACGGTCACCGTGACCGAAAGAGACAGCGCCGAACGCGGATCGTCGGAGGCCGTGGTCGTTCAATATTTCGCTTTCACCGACACAACTGCCGCCGCCACGGTCACCGTGACCGAAAGAGACAGCGCCGGAAGCGGATCTTCGGAGGCCGTGCTCGTTCAAAAATTCGCTTTTAACGACACAACTGCCGCCGCCACGGTCACCGTGAGCGAAAGAGACAGCGCCGAAAGCGGATCGTCGGAGGCCGTGCTCGTTCAATAATTCGCTTTCACCGACGCAACTGCCGCCGCCACAGTCACCGTGACCGAAAGAGACAGCGCCGAAAGCGGATCGTCGGAGGCCGTGGTCGTTCAATAATTCGCTAACACTGACACAACTGCCGCCGCCACGGTCACCGTGACCGAAAGAGACAGCACCGAACGCGGATCGTCGGAGGCCGTGGTCGTTCAATAATTCGCTTTCACCGACACAACTGCCGCTGCCACGGTCACCATGAGCAAAAGAGACAGCGCCGAACGCGGATCGTCGGAGGCCGTGCTCGTTTAATAATTCGCTTTCACCGACAAAACTGCCGCCGCCACGGTCACCGTGAGCGAAAGAGACAGCGCCGAACGCGGATCGTCGGAGGCCGTGCTCGTTCAATAATTCGCTTTCACCGACACAACTGCCGCCGCCACGGTCGCCGTGAGCGAAAGAGACAGCGCCGAACACGGATCGCCGGAGGCCGTGGTCGTTCAATAATTCGCTTTCACCGACACAACTGCCGCCGCCACGGTCACCGTGACCGAAAGAGAGAGCGCCGAACGCGGATCGTCGGAGGCCGTGGTCGTTCAATAATTCGCTTTCACCGACACAATTGCCGCCGCCACGGTCACCGTGACCGAAAGAGACAGCGCCGAACGGGGATCGTCGGAGGCCGTGGTCATTCAATAATTCGCTTTCACCGACACAACTGCCGGTGCCATGGTCACCGTGAGCGAAAGAGAAAGCGCCGAACGCGGATCGTCGGAGGCCGTGGTCGTTCAATAATTCGCGTTCACCGACACACTGCCGCCGCCACGGTCACCGTGACCGAAAGAGACAGCGCAAACGCGGATCGTCGGAGGCCGTGGTCGTTCAATAATTCGCGTTCACCGACACACTGCCGCCGCCACGGTCACCGTGAGCGAAAGAGACAGCGCCGAACGCGGATCGTCGGAGGCCGTGGTCGTTCAATAGTTCGCTTTCACCGACAGAACTGCCGCCGCCACGGTCACCGTGACCGAAAGAGACAGCGCCGAAAGCGGATCGTCGGAGGCCGTGCTCGTTCAATAATTCGCTTTCACCGACACAACTGCCGCCGCCACGGTCACCGTGAGCGAAAGAGACAGCGTCGAACGCGGATCGTCGGAGGCCGTGCTCGTTCAATATTTCGCTTTCACCGACACAACTGCCGCCACCACGGTCACCGTGACCGAAAGAGACAGCGCCGAAAGCGGATCGTCGGAGGCCGTGGTCGTTCAATAATTCGCTTTCACCGACACAACTGCCGCCGCCACGGTCACCATGACCGAAAGAGACAGCGCCGAACGCGGATCGTCGGAGGCCGTGCTCGTTCAATAATTTGCTTTCACCGACACAACTGCCGCTGCCACGGTCACCGTGAGCAAAAGAGACAGCGCCGAACGCGGATCGTCGGAGGCCGTGCTCGTTCAATAATTCGCTTTCACCGACACAACTGCCGCCGCCACGGTCACCGTGAGCAAAAGGGACAGCGCCGAACGCGGATCGTCGGAGGCCGTGGTCGTTCAATAATTCGTGTTCACCGACACAACTGCCGCCGCCACGGTCACCGTGACCGAAAGAGACAGCGCCGAACGCGGATCGTCGGAGGCCGTGGTCGTTCAATAATTCGCTTTCACCGACACAACTGCCGCCGCCACGGTCACCGTGAGCGAAAGAGACAGCGCCGAACGCGGATCGTCGGAGGCCGTGGTCGTTCAATAATTCGCTTCCACCGACACAACTGCCGCCGCCACGTTCACCGTGATCGAAAAAGACAGCGCCGAACGCGGATCGTCGGAGGCCGTGGTCGTTCAATCTTTCGCTTTCACCGACACAACTGCCGCCGCCACGGTCACCGTGACCGAAAGAGACAGCGCCGAACGCGGATCTTTGGAGGCCGTGCTCGTTCAATAATTCGCTTTCACCGACAAAACTGCCGCCGCCACGGTCACCGTGATAGAAAGAGACAGCGCCGAACGCGGATCGTCGGAGGCCGTGGTCGTTCAATATATCGCTTTCACCGAAACAACTGCCGCTGCCACGGTCACCATGAGCAAAAGAGACAGCGCCGAACGCGGATCGTCGGAGGCCGTGCTCGTTTAATAATTCGCTTTCACCGACAAAACTGCCGCCGCCACGGTCACCGTGAGCGAAAGAGACAGCGCCGAACGCGGATCGTCGGAGGCCGTGCTCGTTCAATAATTCGCTTTCACCGACACAACTGCCGCCGCCACGGTCGCCGTGAGCGAAAGAGACAGCGCCGAACACGGATCGCCGGAGGCCGTGGTCGTTCAATAATTCGCTTTCACCGACACAACTGCCGCCGCCACGGTCACCGTGACCGAAAGAGAGAGCGCCGAACGCGGATCGTCGGAGGCCGTGGTCGTTCAATAATTCGCTTTCACCGACACAATTGCCGCCGCCACGGTCACCGTGACCGAAAGAGACAGCGCCGAACGGGGATCGTCGGAGGCCGTGGTCATTCAATAATTCGCTTTCACCGACACAACTGCCGGTGCCATGGTCACCGTGAGCGAAAGAGAAAGCGCCGAACGCGGATCGTCGGAGGCCGTGGTCGTTCAATAATTCGCGTTCACCGACACACTGCCGCCGCCACGGTCACCGTGACCGAAAGAGACAGCGCCGAACGCGGATCGTCGGAGGCCGTGGTCGTTCAATAATTCGCGTTCACCGACACACTGCCGCCGCCACGGTCACCGTGAGCGAAAGAGACAGCGCCGAACGCGGATCGTCGGAGGCCGTGGTCGTTCAATAGTTCGCTTTCACCGACAGAACTGCCGCCGCCACGGTCACCGTGACCGAAAGAGACAGCGCCGAAAGCGGATCGTCGGAGGCCGTGCTCGTTCAATAATTCGCTTTCACCGACACAACTGCCGCCGCCACGGTCACCGTGAGCGAAAGAGACAGCGTCGAACGCGGATCGTCGGAGGCCGTGCTCGTTCAATATTTCGCTTTCACCGACACAACTGCCGCCGCCACGGTCACCGTGACCGAAAGAGACAGCGCCGAAAGCGGATCGTCGGAGGCCGTGGTCGTTCAATAATTCGCTTTCACCGACACAACTGCCGCCGCCACGGTCACCATGACCGAAAGAGACAGCGCCGAACGCGGATCGTCGGAGGCCGTGCTCGTTCAATAATTTGCTTTCACCGACACAACTGCCGCTGCCACGGTCACCGTGAGCAAAAGAGACAGCGCCGAACGCGGATCGTCGGAGGCCGTGCTCGTTCAATAATTCGCTTTCACCGACACAACTGCCGCCGCCACGGTCACCGTGAGCGAAAGGGACAGCGCCGAACGCGGATCGTCGGAGGCCGTGGTCGTTCAATAATTCGTGTTCACCGACACAACTGCCGCCGCCACGGTCACCGTGACCGAAAGAGACAGCGCCGAACGCGGATCGTCGGAGGCCGTGGTCGTTCAATAATTCGCTTTCACCGACACAACTGCCGCCGCCACGGTCACCGTGAGCGAAAGAGACAGCGCCGAACGCGGATCGTCGGAGGCCGTGGTCGTTCAATAATTCGCTTCCACCGACACAACTGCCGCCGCCACGTTCACCGTGATCGAAAAAGACAGCGCCGAACGCGGATCGTCGGAGGCCGTGGTCGTTCAATCTTTCGCTTTCACCGACACAACTGCCGCCGCCACGGTCACCGTGACCGAAAGAGACAGCGCCGAACGCGGATCTTTGGAGGCCGTGCTCGTTCAATAATTCGCTTTCACCGACAAAACTGCCGCCGCCACGGTCACCGTGATAGAAAGAGACAGCGCCGAACGCGGATCGTCGGAGGCCGTGGTCGTTCAATATATCGCTTTCACCGAAACAACTGCCGCCGCCACTGTCACCGTGAGCGAAAGAGACAGCGCCGAACGCGGATCGTCGGAGGCCGTGGTCGTTCAATAATTCGCTTTCACCGACACAACTGCCGCCGCCACGATCACCCTGACCGAAGGAGACAGCGCCGAAAGCGGATCGTCGGAGGCCGTGCTCGTTCAAAAATTTGCTTTCACCGACACAACTGCCGCCGCCACGGTCACCGTGACCGAAAGAGACAGCGCCGAAAGCGGATCGACGGAGGCCGTGGTCGTTCAATATTTCGCTTTCACCGACACAACTGCCGCCGCCACGGTCACCGTGACCGAAAGAGACAGCGCCGAACGCGGATCGTCGGAGGCCGTGGTCGTTCAATAATTCGCTTTCACCGACAAAACTGCCGCCGCCACGGTCACCGTGACCGAAAGAGACAGCGCCGAACGCGGATCATCGGAGGCCATGGTCGTTCAATATTTTGCTTTCTCCGACACAACCGCCGCCGCCACGGTCACCGTGAGCGAAAGAGACAGCGCCGAACGCGGATCGTCGGAGGCCGTGGTCGTTCAATAATTCGCGTTCACCGACACAATGCCGCCGCCACGGTCACCGTGACCGAAAGAGACAGCGCCGAACGCGGATCGTCGGAGGCCGTGGTCGTTCAATAATTCGCTTTCACCGACACAACTGCCGCCGCCACGGTCCCCGTGAGCGAAAGAGACAGCGCCGAACACGGATCGTCGGAGGCCGTGGTCGTTCAATAATTCGCTTTCACCAACACAACTGCGCCGCCACGGTCACCGTGACCGAAAGAGACAGCGCCGAACGCGGATCGTCGGAGGCCGTGGTCGTTCAATATTTCGCTTTCACCGACACAACTGCCGCCGTCACGGTCACCGTGACCGAAAGAGACAGCGCCGAAAGCGGATCGTCGGAGGCCGTGCTCATTCAAAAATTTGCTTTCAACGACAGAACTGCCGCCGCCACGGTCACCGTGAGCGAAAGAGACAGCGCCGAAAGCGAATCGTCGGAGGCCGTGCTCGTTCAATAATTCGCTTTCACCGACACAACTGCCGCTGCCACCGTCACCGTGAGCAAAAGAGACAGCGCCGAACACGGATCGTCGGAGGCCGTGCTCGTTCAATAATTCGCTTTCACCGACAAAACTGCCGCCGCCACGGTCATCGTGACCAAAAGAGACAGCACCGAACGCGGATCGTCGGAGGCCGTGGTCGTTCAATAATTCGCTTTCACCGACACAACTGCCGCTGCCACGGTCACCATGAGCAAAAGAGACAGCACCGAACGCGGATCGTCGGAGGCCGTGCTCGTTCAATAATTCGCTTTCACCGACAAAACTGCCGCCGCCACGGTCATCGTGACCGAAAGAGACAGCACCGAACGCGGATCGTCGGAGGCCGTGGTCGTTCAATAATTTGCTTTCACCGACACAACTGCCGCCGCCACGGTCACCGTGACCGAAAGAGACAGCGCCGAACGCGGATCGTCGGAGGCGGTGGTCGTTCAATATTTCGCTTTCACCGACACAACTGCCGCCGCCACGGTCACCATGAGCGAAACAGACAGCGCCGAACGCGGATTGTCGGAGGCCGTGCTCGTTCAATATTTCGCTTTCACCGACACAACTGCCGCCGCTACGGTCTCCGTGAGCGAAAGAGACAGCGCCGAAAGTGGATTGTGTGAGGCCGTGCTCGTTCAATATTTCGCTTTCACCGACACAACTGCCGCCGCCACGGTCACCGTGAGCGAAAGAGACAGCGCCGAACGCGGATCGTCGGAAGCCGTACACGTTGAATAATTCGCTTTCACCGACACAACTGCCGCCGCCACGGTCACCGTGACCGAAAGAGACAGCGCCGAAAGCGGATCGTCGGAGGCCGTGCTCATTCAAAAATTTGCTTTCAACGACAGAACTGCCGCCGCCACGGTCACCGTGAGCGAAAGAGACAGCGCCGAAAGCGAATCGTCGGAGGCCGTGCTCGTTCAATAATTCGCTTTCACCGACACAACTGCCGCTGCCACCGTCACCGTGAGCAAAAGAGACAGCGCCGAACACGGATCGTCGGAGGCCGTGCTCGTTCAATAATTCGCTTTCACCGACAAAACTGCCGCCGCCACGGTCATCGTGACCGAAAGAGACAGCACCGAACGCGGATCGTCGGAGGCCGTGGTCGTTCAATAATTCGCTTTCACCGACACAACTGCCGCTGCCACGGTCACCATGAGCAAAAGAGACAGCGCCGAACGCGGATCGTCGGAGGCCGTGCTCGTTCAATAATTCGCTCTCACCGACAAAACTGCCGCCGCCACGGTCATCGTGACCGAAAGAGACAGCACCGAACGCGGATCATCGGAGGCCGTGGTCGTTGAATAATTCGCTTTCACCGACACAACTGCCGCCGCCACGGTCACCGTGACCGAAAGAGGCAGCGCCGAACGCGGATCGTCGGAGGCGGTGGTCGTTCAATAATTCGCTTTCACCGACACAACTGCCGCCGCCACGGTCACCATGAGCGAAACAGACAGCGCCGAACGCGGATTGTCGGAGGCCGTGCTCGTTCAATAATTCGCTTTCACCGACACAACTGCCGCCGCTACGGTCTCCGTGAGCGAAAGAGACAGCGCCGAAAGCGGATTGTGTGAGGCCGTGCTCGTTCAATATTTCGCTTTCACCGACACAACTGCCGCCGCCACGGTCACCGTGAGCGAAAGAGACAGCGCCGAACGCGGATCGTCGGAAGCCGTGCACGTTGAATAATTCGCTTTCACCGACACAACTGCCGCCGCCACGGTCACCGTGACCGAAAGAGACAGCGCCGAAAGCGGATCGTCGGAGGCCATGGTCGTTCAATAATTCGCTTTCACCGACACAACTGCCGCCGCCACGGTCACCGTGACCGAAAGAGACAGCGCCGAACGCGGATCGTCGGAGGCCGTGGTCGTTCAATAATTCGCTTTCACCGACACAACTGCTGCCGCCACTGTCACCGTGAGCGAAAGAGACAGCGCCGAACGCGGATCGTCGGAGGCCGTGGTCGTTCAATAATTCGCGTTCACCGACACAATGCCGCCGCCACGGTCACCGTGACCGAAAGAGACAGCGCCGAACGCGGATCGTCGGAGGCCGTGGTCGTTCAATATTTCGCTTTCACCGACACAACTGCCGCCGCCACGGTCACCGTGACCGAAAGAGACAGCGCCGAAAGCGGATCTTCGGAGGCCGTGCTCATTCAAAATTTGCTTTCAACAACACAACTGCCGCCGCCACGGTCACCGTGAGCGAAAGAGACAGCGCCGAAAGCGGATCGTCGGAGGCCGTGCTCGTTCAATATTTAGCTTTCACCGACGCAACTGCCGCCGCCACAGTCACCGTGACCGAAAGAGACAGCGCCGAAAGCGGATCGTCGGAGGCCGTGGTCGTTCAATTATTCGCTAACACTGACACAACTGCCGCCGCCACGGTCACCGTGACCGAAAGAGACAGCGCCAATTGCGGATCGTCGGAGGCCGTGGTCGTTCAATAATTCGCTTTCACCGACACAACTGCCGCTGCCACGGTCACCGTGAGCAAAAGAGACAGCGCCGAACGCGGATCGTCGGAGGCCGTGCTCGTTTAATAATTCGCTTTCACCGACAAAACTGCCGGCGCCACGGTCACCGTGAGCGAAAGAGACAGCGCCGAACGCGGATCGTCGGAGGCCGTGCTCGTTCAATAATTCGCTTTCACCGACACAACTGCCGCCGCCACGGTCACCGTGAGCGAAAGAGACAGCGCCGAACACGGATCGCCGGAGGCCGTGGTCGTTCAATAATTCGCTTTTACCGACACAACTGCCGCCGCCACGGTCACCGTGACCGAAAGAGAGAGCGCCGAACGCGGATCGTCGGAGGCCGTGGTCGTTCAATAATTCGCTTTCACCGACACAATTGCCGCCGCCACGGTCACCGTGACCGAAAGAGACAGCGCCGAACGGGGATCGTCGGAGGCCGTGGTCGTTCAATAATTCGCTTTCACCGACACAACTGCCGGTGCCACGGTCACCGTGAGCGGAAGAGAAAGCGCCGAACGCGGATCGTCGGAGGCCGTGGTCGTTCAATAATTCGCGTTCACCGACACACTGCCGCCGCCACGGTCACCGTGACCGAAAGAGACAGCGCCGAACGCGGATCGTCGGAGGCCGTGGTCGTTGAATAATTCGCGTTCACCGACACACTGCCGCCGCCACGGTCACCGTGAGCGAAAGAGACAGCGCCGAACGCGGATCGTCGGAGGCCGTGGTCGTTCAATAGTTCGCTTTCACCGACACAACTGCCGCCGCCACGGTCACCGTGACCGAAAGAGACTGCGCCGAAAGCGGATCGTCGGAGGCCGTGCTCGTTCAATAATTCGCTTTCACCGACACAACTGCCGCCGCCACGGTCACCGTGAGCGAAAGAGACAGCGTCGAACGCGGATCGTCGGAGGCCGTGCTCGTTCAATATTTCGCTTTCACCGACACAACTGCCGCCGCCACGGTCACCGTGACCGAAAGAGACAGCGCCGAAAGCGGATCGTCGGAGGCCGTGGTCGTTCCATAATTCGCTTTCACCGACACAACTGCCGCCGCCACGGTCACCATGACCGAAAGAGACAGCCCGAACGCGGATCGTCGGAGGCCGTGCTCGTTCAATAATTCGCTTTCACCGACACAACTGCCGCTGCCACGGTCACCGTGAGCAAAAGAGACAGCGCCGAACGCGGATCGTCGGAGGCCGTGCTCGTTCAATAATTCGCTTTCACCGACACAAATGCCGCCGCCACGGTCACCGTGAGCGAAAGGGACAGCGCCGAACGCGGATCGTCGGAGGCCGTGGTCGTTCAATAATTCGTGTTCACCGACACAACTGCCGCCGCCACGGTCACCGTGACCGAAAGAGACAGCGCCGAACGCGTATCGTCGGAGGCCGTGGTCGTTCAATATTTCGCTTTCACCGACACAACTGCCGCCGCCACGGTCACCGTGAGCGAAAGAGACAGCGCCGAACGCGGATCGTCGGAGGCCGTGGTCGTTCAATAATTCGCTTCCACCGACACAACTGCCGCCGCCACGTTCACCGTGATCGAAAAAGACAGCGCCGAACGCGGATCGTCGGAGGCCGTGGTCGTTCAATCTTTCGCTTTCACCGACACAACTGCCGCCGCCACGGTCACCTTGACCGAAAGAGACAGCGCCGAACGCGGATCGTTGGAGGCCGTGCTCGTTCAATAATTCGCTTTCACCGACACAACTGCCGCTGCCACTGTCACCGTGAGCAAAAGAGACAGCGCCAAACGCGGATCTTCGGAGGCCGTGCTCGTTCAAAAATTCGCTTTCACCGACAAAACTGTCGCCGCCACGGTCACCGTGACCGAAAGAGACTGCGCCGAACGCGGTTCGTCGGAGGCCGTGGTCGTTCAATAATTCGCTTTCACCGACACAACTGCCGCCGCCACGGTCACCCTGACCGAAAGAGACAGCGCCGAAAGCGGATCGTCGGAGGGCGTGCTCGTTCAATAGTTCGCTTTCACCGACACAACTGCCGCCGCCACGGTCACCGTGAGCGAAAGGGACAGCGCCGAACGCGGATCGTCGGAGGCCGTTCTCGTTCAATAATTCGCTTTCACCGACACAACTGCCGCCGCCACGGTCACCGTGACCGAAAGAGACAGCGCCGAACGCGGATCGTCGGAGGCCGTGGTCGTTCAATAATTCGCTTTCACCGACACAACTGCCGCCCCTACTGAAAAAACCCGTATAAAAATTCATACTGGTTGACCCGTATATCTCATACGGTGTTATGGGATACGGGTCTCCCGTATGATTCTGGGAACCCGTACCTGTACAGGTTGACCCATTCAGATACAGGAACCCATTCAGATACGCAGCCCATACCTGTACGGGTTGACCCGTTTAGATATAGGAACCCGTACCTTACAGGTTGACCTATTTAGATATAGGAACCAATATTTATGCATGTTCATCTGTTCAGATAGAGAAACCTATATCTTTAAAGGTTTATCCGTTCTGACGCAGTAATAGGAATCAACATGGTGTCCAACGTTTGCAAACGGATGGATGGATCTTTGCAGGTTTAACAATTCGCATGCATTTGTCATGCAAAGAATGAGCATGAGCCAGGTCATTTCAGTTTATACGTGTATTTAGTGAATGCAAATTGGCATCTGCAGAACACCATCAAGAAGCTTAACCTCTAAGCAAGCTTAGAAGTCAAACTTCTAGTTAATATCCTGCAGTAGGATATTAACAAATTTGCATACTGCAGAAGATTCACCCGAGCTGTCCCCTTCCCTGGAGAGGCCTCTCGAGGATGCCTCCATAGGTACTCGTTGAAGGCATCTGCAGGGGAAAAGAATACAACAATAAGTCATGTATATCTACAGTTTTCTGAAAATTTAATATTTTACTTCCTGCAATTATAAGTAAGCAATTTCCGCTACAATTTATGCTTTGTTAATATCTTGTGATACCATGTAGACCCCAAGAGTAACTTCTTACGATTACGCAGTCTGCTTAAAACGGCAGGCATGCATGATTCGGCCCGAAAGTTTTGAACCAGTTCAGACCGAGTTCAGAGGAGTGCAGAAGCAGTGCGCAAGTCGGGCTGCGGCTGCGTGAACTTAAGCTGCAGCGTTACAAACGACCCTGTAATTGGTTTCCGAAGAGCGAAGAGTTGCCATCTGTTACTGCATAAACGCTGAACTGACTTCGGTCAGCGCAAGATTCTGTGGAACTGAGGCTGAGCTCGTGCAGCACTGGAATAAATCGAACAGTCCAGTTCAGCGTCCATGCAACTTCCGGTTGAATCTAATGAGTCAGTTCTTACACTATTTGAACTAGATCGGCCAGTTCAAGCAAATCGAAAAGACCTAGTGTGACTTTCCACAACTATGCACTTAAAGTTTGCTTGCAACAGTGTGTTCCTTGCATTTCAGCGTTTATGAAAATTATAGACCTTGGAGCAGGGGACAAAAGGAACGGAAAGACACGAAGCTCCAGAGCTTCGTGTCTGTCTGTCCCTTTTTTTCCCCACGTTCCCGGGTAACCACGTCTATCCTTAACCAGCTCGCCTGCCTGTTAACTTAAGTAAAAGTATGTTCTATAAATCTAAATATGTATTTTCAGTTATGAACATGGGCCTCTGATTGCCTACAACCTCTAACTTATTTCATGCCCAACAATGTCACCATGGGAACAAGTAAAAGGAACACTGAACACACAATTCTCGACCGGCAGTTTTAGTGCGAAAGAAAGATTTTGACCTGCAATTGTTTTTCTGGGCATGTATATAAATTGACAACACAGATTTGATATCAAGAAACATTTAACTAATTTAATGTCCGTGTTACAACCCTTCAATAGTCTATTCATACGAGATAGTTCCCTGGTAAGAAAACTGAGCACTAGAAAGGAGGAACACCCACGGTGAGAAGGCGGTTCAGAAAAAATGGGCAGTACTCAAAGGACAGAGCCAAACATAGTTCGGTTGCAGCAATTCTAGTGAACAAACAGACTCACTTTCACAACTTTGCTAGTTGTGAAAGCTTTTCGTTCAAAAGAAAAAATAAGTGCCTCAGCAGAAGGTCCTGCAAGCAGGCCATTGATATCGTGGACCTCCCCCAAAACTTGCAGGGATTAGCAGATATTTGCAATGCGGAGCATGTTACTGTAAAACCTCCTCAGTGTGAATACATCAGAAAGCACCAAGGGACCTAGATGACCGTGACAAGGTCACCTTACTTTTCTTCATATATTAAAAACAAAGAGGGAGATAGGGCTTCTTCATTTCCGTTTTGCGCTCAGAGCTTCACGTTCCTAAAGCTCGAACTAGTCGAACCGTGACCTTTCAACAGCCTATAACACTGAAAGTTCTGAAAGCCTTGGAATATTTTATCACATTAATTTTGTCGTAGCAGGTTGCAACTTCAGAAGCCATAAGGTTTGAGTGACTCACCAAAAATGAGACATCTGTGAGAAGTGGACACTTACTGCTGCCAACTTGACTGGAGTCAGGGCCCTCTCGGCGACAGCGCCCTTGAAGCGCCGGCATAGCACCCCAGTCACACTCCGCCCATGCAGGTTCTCCCTGCCGAAGATCAACTTCGTGGCCTCTTTAACGAACATGGAGTCTCCCCGGGCTCCCCTCACGTAGAACAGTTTGTCCTTTTCCACCAAGACACCATGGCAAAGGTGACCCGATTGGAAAACCCCAATATAAACAGCGTATTATGGATATTGGTAAACAATATATTTTATTGTATTGCAATACAATATAGACAGTGTATTGGAAAACATTACATTTATTGTATTGTATTACAATAAGGATTTGTTATGGGATTCCAATATCCATAATACGCTGAAAATATTGGAATCCAATACCGTATAAACCCTTATTGGATCCCCATATGTCGTATGGGGATCCAATAGGGGTTTACGATTCCAATATACTCAGAGTATTATGGATATTGGAATCCAATATATTATATCGGCTACCAATAAAACTATATACGAGTTGGAATATCACGTTTAGCGGAACATTTCTCTGCAACGCAGTCTCTTCTTGTGTGTATTTCTGAGTGATAAATTAAAAAAATGTTGCATTTGTTAAATTGTGAATAAAGAAGCAAAACACTGGACTTATCCATACCAAGTATATTTAACATATTCCTGAACTGGAGGGTCTGGCATTTACTGCAAAAGGAAGTTAATTGTTTAGGACCCTCATTTAAAAACTTTATGTTTGAAAACAGAATGTGAAATCCTCACCTTAATGAAAACAGCACCTGCTAGCTGTAGCCATATAGAAACTGCAAAATAAAAATTTGTGATTAGTTTGCGACAAGTAGCAATCCTTCACCAAGCCGGATAGATTCAAAATTATGTCTGCGTTTGATTGTGGAAAAAATAAGCTTCAATGCCACTGCCACAGGTCATTCTGAGCTCGGTCAATTAAATATACGTATCCGCTCGTCGGGCTTCACTATTCCTGCTTCGCACCTAACTAGAGTATCTGGAATGCTCACCTCTGAGGAAAAACGAACTGGTGCTTGCTTGCTTGTAGGCCGTGGAAACTGGAAGAGAGATTTGCGGTTAGTTGCGTCCAAGTAGCAGTTACTTTGAGTAGCCACGTAAAGTACACCAAGTCTGAAAGATTCAAAACCACATGCGCGGGACATAGATATCCTCTTGCGACGTAAGTGGGCACGTGTCAATGTCGCCCGCTTGTATTACAGAAAAATAAGCTTCAATGCAGGAGCTCCCAGTCGTTCTGAGCTCCGTCAATTAAAAATACTGTACCGGTCGTATGGCTTCAGTATTCCTGTTCCAGGAATCTGGAATTCTCACCTTTAAAGAAAAGCAAACTGGGACCTGCTGGCTCTTAGGCTGTGGAAACTGACAGAAAGATTTGCGATTAACTGTGTCCAAGTATCAATTTCTTTGACCAGCCACCTACAGCACACTAAGCCGGATAAATTCAAAATTACATGTGCGTGACATAATATGCCTCTTGTGACAAAACTGGGCACATCTTTTGTCGCCTACAGCAACACTGAAGCCAGACAGACAAGCGGTACGGCACTTTTAATTGACGGAGCTCAGAACGAGTAAAGACGCTTTCACTGAAGCTTGTTTTGCTGCAATACACACGTGTATTGCAGCAAAACAAGCTTCAGTGAAAGCGTACCCAGTCGTTCTGTCAATTAAATATGCCGTACCGCTTGTCTGGCTTCAGTATTGCTGCTGCAGAGCAATCTAGAAAATCTCGAATCCTCACCTTTGAACGAGAACGAACTGGCGCCGGCTGGCTTGTGGGCCATGGAAACTGCAAGAGAGATTTGCGATTAGTTATGTCCAAGTAACAATTTTTTTGGGTAGCCACCTACAGCACACTCAAAATTACATGCACGGGACACAGATGCCTCATGCGACGGAACTCCCTTCGTCCTTGTTTTCTGTTAACTCTGCTCACCTTCACCACTCGCCTCCAATTTCTGCGCTACTTCTTTAATCTCGATTCCCTGGTTCCCAAAGGCCATGCCATGGCTTGCGCCAGTTACGGATCTGTCAGCTCTGCGACTGGTGCTATTGTGGCAAAGACGCCACAGCACCTGGCGCTTGATGTGCTCTTTCAATATTTTGAGCACGGCTCAAAACAGGTGCATGGGTGTCTCGTATGCCCTTTGCTTATTTGCGGATCGTTCCGAATCAGAGGGTAGGCGCTTCTGCGACCTGGGCGCATGCTCGGTATTTTACAATAGTTGAAACCGAACTCTGCAGGAATCTTGAAACATAACAAACATAATGTGCACGCCAAAAGACATAGCAAATGAAACACCCACCATCTATCTATTTTCGTTTCTTGGCCGCAAGAAGCTGTCGTATATGTAGCCTCCCTTGCTTAAGCCGTTCCTCCCTAGTGTCCCGGTTGGGTCTCGTCCTGATGAATCGTCGGTGGAGACCTGAGGAGCGGTCAACATCAGATTAGACCTTTTTGAGACAGAACCATATACTTGCTGAGAGGAAGTACACCCAAACGAATCTCAGGCATGTCATTTATAGTGCGTTTTAAATTGAGACGCGTGATGTAAAATGAGACGTCAATACTGACGCACCCCTTTTGCGAACCCAAAATTTTGAAGGCCTTGTCCCCCTCGCTAGGGGGACAAGGCACATGAATTCCGGCATGTGGATGAAATTTTTACCTTAACATCCCGACTCAATGCCCATCCCTGATTATTCGACAACCACACTTTTAAAAAAAAAAAATATTTTTTTTAGAAAACACCGAGTCATCTACCACCCCTAAAAAAACGCCTGAACCAAGCATACTCGTACCGTGGCTTGTTTGCTCCGTGCCGCCCCCGAGTTAGTTCGGGCTGACAATGTTTTTTTTTTTTTTTCAAATGGAACCCACATTCTTAGTTTTGGTTTGTCTTGTAGAAGCAGGTGGATACTTTTATAAAGCTTCCTCCCTATGCGCTTCCGAGTCAACATTTTTGCAATGGCCAACCCCCGGGCTTTGATTTTGCGCTCCTTGATGAATGCTGAAACTCATATAGGCGGGCAATAGCTCGCCTTGAAAATACTTGCTTTTGGTGGCCGAGAACAAACTTGTGTTCCTGATTGGCAGCCACTTGCTGCCAAGGATTGCTGCACATATCCTAAAGATTAGTCTAACACAGATGCTTTGGCCGGAGACACAAAAGCCTGAAACAAGACCACTATACAGACAGGAAATAGAGTGTCTGTGAAAAATGAAACAAACAACTCAGATAGACATCAATCACTCACCTTGAAAACACTTGCCATGCGCGGCAAAAAACAAACTTCTGGCCTTGATTGGCTGGTTCTTGCCACCAAGACCTGCATGTATAAGAAAGAACCCGGTCTTAATTAAACTTGGGTGCTTCTGCAGAAGAGAGACAACAAAATACTAGTGCAAGACCACTACACACAGGAAATGGCATCCAAAAGGAATGAAACACAAAACTGATATAGGTGGGCAATAGCTCACCTTGAAAATACTTGCTCTTAGTGGCCGAGAACAAACACGTGTTCCTGATTGGCAGCCATTTGCTGCAAAGAATACCTGCAGATATCCTAAAGAACCGAGTCTTAGTCTAACACAGATGCTTTGACCGGACAGAGACACAAAAGCCTGACACAAAAGCCCGACACAAAACCACTATAAAGACAGGACATAGGGTGTCTGTGAGGAATGAAATGCACAACTCAGATAGGCGTCAATCACTCACCTTGAAAACACTTGCCATGCGTGGCAAAGAGCAAACTTCTGGCCTTGATTGGCTGGTGCTTGCCACCAAGACCTGCATGTATAAGAAAGAACCCGGTCTTAGTCAAACTTGGGTGTTTTTGCAGAAGAGAGACAACAAAATACTAATGCAAGACCACTACACATAGGTTATGGTATTCAAGATGAATGAAATACAAAACTCATATAGGCGGGCAATAGCTCACCTTGAAAATACTTGCTCTCGGTGGCCGAGAACAAACTCGTGTTCCTGATTGGAAGCCATTTGCTGCAAAGAATACCTGTAGATATCCTAAAGAACCCGGTCTTAGTGTAACACAGATGCTTTGGCCGGACAGAATACAAAAGTCTGAAAAAAACCACAAAAAGCAGGAAATAGTGTCTGCGAGAGATGAAAAAAGACCCAAGTGGAGAAGCTCGTTCTGTTTCACGTTAGTCAAATAGTGTAGCTCATTTGGCTAAAACGATACATATTTGCTAAAAAAAGTATCTACATTTTACCTAATTTAGCATAGTTTACTGCCAAGGGTACCTGCACACCAGATTAAGTCAGAATTAGTCAGTATTTTTTTTTCTTCTTTTGATGAGCGACAACAGAATCCTAAACAGGTGATGAAACAAAATATGAACCCAGCAAGACAGGCTAGTTTGCCTTGATGCAAGCACAGTGCCTCGGCCAACCAAATGAGGTTCTATTCTTTATCACTTGTCATATTTGGTGGGAATAGTAAAGTAAATGAAAATAAGGCAATCTCTCTTGCAGACGACAGCTGCAAACAAAATTCATATACCTCGATGAACGACCTGGAAATAAAATTGGGTGGTGGCCAAGTGGTTTAAGGTGTCAAATTTCAAACTTACAGACTAGTTTTGGTTTAAGTCCTCCTGGTGTATATTTTTATCCTTATAACTATATTTACATTGTTTTTTTTGTATTTTTGAGGCACAAGTACTTAATTTATATGCTAATTCACCTTTAGAAGCGTTTTAATTACACTCCATGCCTTTCTAGTGCTCGTAATTGATTCTTGGTGAAAGCGGTCTTAAATATTTCTTTTCTTGCTGTCGCTGCTGCTTGCTTTCTCACCTTTAGAATGCTGACAACTCGACACAAAAGTAATGAAAAATGTGTTTAAAATGTCATGAAGATCAGCATTTCCAAGCTGTACCCCTGCTTCATGCCCCGACCATGCCACCATACCATAGCTGAGTGCAGTGACAAATGGTCCCAGGTTTGTCACCCGACCGTATATGGGGTTACGGTGTGACGCGACTCATGCAGCACCTATGCTTCGCGATGGAGCCAGTGAGCGAGGTGTGACACACGAGAGCTGTGCAAGCCACAGCTTTACAGCCTGCAAAGCGTGGGAAGATCCCTCTCCCTTTGCATTAGCTCACCGAGATGCTATTGCAAGCACTAGAAAGCCACAGAGTGTGAATAAAAGCGCTTCTGAAAATGAATTAGTGTGTAAATTATGCATCTATATGTTAAAACTTAAAAAAGTATATATGTATATATATATATATATATATATATATATATTTAAATACTAAAAAAGAAAAAAAAGAAAAAAAAATGTTTCCAGGTGGGCTTGCACCCAGAGCTCCACGGCCCTTGAATTCAGTTCCCTAAAGCCCGCTTCAGACGGAACAATTTCGCCCAGCAACTTCATGTCGCAACACCAGCAACACGGGCCGCCCGCGTTCACATGCAGCAACCGAATTGCTACGACTTGCCATCGTCATCATGAAATTTTATTTTTCTTACAGTATTTAGACGCACAGTTATATCCTAAAAACATGTTTTTTATATCTTTAAATTGCGCTGAGAATACTAACTCATCTTTTTGAAACAGTTTATTTTCAAAAATGATCCATTTCAAACCAGAACTAAGTCCTCAGTTCTCATCATCACGACCACAGGGGTGTCACGTGAAAATATTGCATTCCTGATTGGCTGCTGCCGCTTCAAACATCTCCGAGTAATCAGAGTTGCTCGTCCGCTTCGAGCCGGACCCGATATCAGCAATTCATGTTGATCTAGGGAAAACTAGGGAACAACCCACCAGCAGCCCCAAAATTGCTGGAAAGGTTGCCCCGTCTGAAGCGATCATATACTCTGTTTCATACATAGAGTGCAACGCAGTCAAAGCTAGCGCACCGGTTTGCATTGCTGACCGTGCCTACGTTCGCCCCATAAGGTAGTGCGTCCCCTGCAAAAAAATTTTAAAAAGTCGAAAAATGTGCCTTCTCGGGGCTAGTAACTGATAGCGGTGTTATGATTTCAACGGAGCACAAATGTTTTTCAAGAAAAAGGAAAAAATAACGTAAACCAGCTTAAATTGTTTTCGTGTTCATCCGTGTGGCAGCCGCTGTGGGTTTTCGGGTTGTGTGGCACTGGCTGGTTTTGAGAAGATGGCGTCTTATGCAGCAAGCTCAAGTACCTCTCCTGCTCGGATGTTTTCGAAGATTCGTTGTGCGAAAATCTTGAAAGAGTGCAAGCAGATGATCGCCAATGTGTACGGGAGTATAAGAACACATTCCCCGGAGAATTCGGTTGTGAAGTCCTGGAGACGGCCAGTAACGACACTGGAGTGTGCCCTGTACTGTCGCGAAGTGCAATTCGCAGTGCCTATCTGGCAAGGTGGCGTCCCCGAAGCAAAGACCTCGCAACGTGTTAGTTTCGAGCACGGGGACCGTCAAGCATGACGAGTTCACGCAGAACGCCATTCGCCTGAAGGTGCATCGCAGGTGCTCCGAGAGGGAGATTTCCTACCCTTGACAGCTATTTCAAAATAAACTGTACAGGCCACAACTATTGTCGATTAACGTCTTATTATAAATTTTGGGACAATGCCGCTATCAGGGCGACTCCTCATTCCACGCTGCACGAAAGAAAAATATAACTCGGTGCTGGAGGCAAATAACACTTGCAAAGCGGCAGACCAGATGGTAGAAATCTGGCCTCTCGGCGACTTATACATAAAAATCAAGGAGGACCAACTGAAATATGCACCTCGTCAATGCGCACAATCTTGCACAAGAAGTATGTCTAAAAAAGAAAAAAAAACAAAAAACTTTGCGCTTAAAATGGGTTTGAACCACGGCCACCGAGACGTCAATATCACCAGAGCAGCGCCTTCTACCACTCGTCCACGAAACGCGCGGAGTAACACTTTTTCTATTTTTTCATGTGCACCACTTCAGTACCTTTGACAGCGTTGCACGCTAAGTATGAAACAGAGTATAAGACACCCTATTGTCTGGTACGGAGACCATTTATGAACGCTTGGGTGTTTAAACGATGTTCTACATATTTTACAAAGAGAAAAAAAAATATTGGGTGCTTAAACGTTGTACTACCCTTTTTTTAATAGAAAAAAGCAACAATAAAAAAACATTTCAGAAGAAAAAGTTAAGGAAAGGGAATGTACCATTATGTTCAGTGAAGTTTGGTGACAAGACTCGGGACTCGAGCAGGAATGCAGTTATCCTTGGTGTGACCCCATGAGACTGTCTTGCTGCCTTTGCTGGGGTTTATCTAACTGAAGTACCTGTACGAAAAGTAGAAAACATGTGGATAACACTCATTATTCACAAGAAAATTTGTCAATGTCCAAAACGACCCATGAAGAAAATTATGCGAGGAATTTTCAGGCTGCGTTCGCCGAGTCACCTCTCGTGGCCAATGTTTCATAGCAACTTTAATTGTAGTGAACAGTTATAGGGTATATTACGAACAAAGTGCAATTTGGTTTTGTAGGAAACTATAACACACAAAACGACACTTGAATACAGTATGTTGAGGTACCTCTAAACAAACTCCAGGGTTTCATGGCGCCTCCTTCAGATACCTGATGTTGAACATGAAATATGTGCACCAAGGAGTGAGCAAAGAGCGACTTCAGATTTGTCTCTAACACCAGCGACATGTCGAAAAGGAGTGCAACGTGTAGAAGGTCGTCTAGAAGTGTGCCAAGATGAAAAAGCAAGATGTAACGATATCAGAATAAGATCACACCATCGGGCACCATTGTGGTGAGACAATCTACGATGTAGAGACAGTAATCGGGAGTCAACCGACGTACGGCAGCGATTTACTTTGCGGCGACCGAAATAAAACATGGCAAAAAAAATGTAAAAATATAAAACGCTTTTCTTTTTTTTTACAATATTTGTTGAGCGCAGCCGGTAGCAGAGCAGTTGGGCGGCGTCACGAAAATCTCACGGACTCGCTAGCTTTTCTCAACTTCGTACGGCGCCAGTCGGCACCACAGATGAATGGTCGGCACTCCTAGTCTACCAGGGAAGAAAAAAGTACCAGCTCAGAGCCCAGCGTCGATCGCGACTTTCGTAAAGAGAAGCTCCGGTAACACTTCGGCGACTCGTGAGCGTTAAACAACGCCTCTTCGAACGAGCCCACGAATCCAACACGTCGAACGGTTTGCGCCGGTAAGCACGCTGGGAGCCAGGGGGCTGGAGGTTGAATATCCGATAGAGACGAGGCGTTGGTTTCTACGTCTATTTCGCACATGAGATAACAAGATAGCGAAGCTAGCCGAGTGTAAACACTGACTGACGTTACATCAGAGTACACGCAGTCGAAATGACGTCTGCAACACAGCACAGCCAGACGCTTTCAGCAGGGGACGCATGCGCTCAAATAAGCTGCGATTTCAAAACATCATGTCTCCCTTCTGTCCTTCAGTGTTCACTTTGATCTGTGTATACCAAAGCACTCAATGCTGCAAGTAATAAAGTCGTCTATACGTACCTTTCGAAGCGATTGAAAGTGCGTTGGTTTCACTTGGAACCCACAAGCAAAGTGCGCGACGAACTTGACGAGCTGTCATCCGTCCGCCGGCGTGGCGCGGTCGCGGTCGCTGCGCAATGGCGCAATCGCGCAATCTCGGCGGCTGGGCTAGGCTTGGCTGGATCGGCGGATTCGGCCACTCGACGGCTCGCTCAACCCCAGCCGCCCGTCGGGCTCGATCTCGCTCGGCTCGCCTCCTGGCCTCCCTTCGGAGTTCGAACTGCCTCCGAAGTTCGAGCGCTCGAGCTTTCGCACGCGCGGGTTGACGATGGAAATTCTTCTCATAAAACGAGTCTGTAACGTATCGTTTGATGGCGCAAATGCACGTATTTTTCCCGTCGTTTTTTTACAGTGCGTGAATCTTGCGAAACAGGCGACGAAGAGTGGTGGGTGAAATGTGCTCGTGTGTGGTTGTGGATTTTGTGTACGACGTAGGATTACCTAGAAAGGTGGGTCAATATCGATAAATGTGCGGGTAAGAAGCACGTGACCTGTCAAGCCCATTAATCCTCATTATTTTATCGTGCGAACTGACATTGTCACGTATCGCGTTCGATTTGGGTTCCAACATCGGTAACCTAACTTTTGTTGCATTAAAACTGCAATAAACATTTGTTTGAAAACGATCACGCAAATGAGCACGTCATTATTGGCCTTTCTCATTGAAAGGTCGGTCGCGGGTGTCCCAGCTAGTTATTCTGAATGGTTTGGTGGTTGTCTAGCATTTCAAGCGCTCGAGGCTGTGTGTACTGTGTGCCGTACGTACACTTGCGCTTTCGATCAATGTGAATGTGTTCGCAACGCGGAACGTTTTTGTTCTATGTGTATCCACCTCCAATATCGTTCTCTCTCGTATTGCCGTATGGTAACTCCTGCTGTTCTACGATATCTTTCACGCGATGTCGTATATGTGGGCGTACCGATATCCACATGTTGCTTCACGGGCGATCAATACTGTGTTACGTATCCTCTTAGTCCGCGGTATATGCTGACGTAATTCATGTTGGTAACTTGGAATTCGTTCTGAGATTTATCCACGCGATGTTGTATTCTCCTTTGGGCCCGTGATCGACGACCGACATTTATATATCGTGTGGCCGCACAGTATGTCCATGTCGGTCACCAATATGCACGCGGTGTCGTATTCTATTCCAATAACCGTAAGTTCTGTCGGGATATTGTGCTTCGATATCGTGTTGTATACCAATAACCGCAAGTTATATCGGGATATTGTGCTCCAATATCCTGTTTTATACCAATAACCGTATACTATATCGCGATATTGTGCTCCGATATGAATTCCCGTCGTGCGTATTGGGTTAATCGGATAACAATAAGTTTGTATTGGTTTCCATCAACTTCATTGGAATACAATATTTCCAATAAGCCCAGTTCATATTGGCCTTTTTCAATAGGGGAACCTAGAAATAGATAGAAATGCTCTACAGGAAATGCAGCCAGCCATTGGTCCCGATCTCATTGATCTTTCGGAAACTTGTGCAGACGTCTGCCGCACAATGCCACTTTTTTTCGGACGCAGGACATGCAAGGCAGCTCTTCACGCAACATCTTGGGGGTATTCTTTTCATAGCCAATCACAGAAATTCACCACGGGCACTCACTACTCGTCTCCAACTTCTCAATGTAAAGAACACCTCATTTTGAAGTACAGAACAGAGAGTGGAACAAACATAACTGCAAAAGAATCGCATAGCAAACAGTTCCAGCCACGCATGTCGTCTGCTATGCACACAAAAAAAAAAAAACACGGAGGGGAAAACAAAAAAGCTCACGGTCGGGTGTAGCCACGTGACTTCCGCCCACTCACTCTCTCCTCTTGACTTCTCCGACCTCCGTGCGCGGGTTTCAGTTTCGGTTCTGAGCAGTTGCGTTTTTTGGCTTTAATAAAAATATACGTGACTGTTGCAAAATATTAATTTGGTAGTCTTTCGACACCATTAAAAATCGGCTGGCAAAAAATGAAAACTTTTATTGGGGGGTGTAAGTGTCCGTTTAAGTGAGTTCAGAGTAAAGAGAGAAAGCGAAAGAAGGGTACCAATTATAACACAATTTTAATTGGGCCACTTGGTACATGATTTATGAAAAAGCTCAAAATAAGACAAGGACACTAGATAGAAAACGTTTCCGAAAAGTGCCAATTAATTGGGAAGAAATATCTTATCAATGCCCGGCCCTACTCTTTACATTCATCAGCATTTTGAAGCAGCCCGATGGTTCAATTTAAGGAAGCATATAAATAACCTCATTCAAGGAGCTGTGGAAACAATAAAATTTAGTCAATTGCCCAATATCTGGAATGAATATTCCATGAAATTCTGAACTTACCTCGTCATCAGCCTCTGCAAGCACTGGCACACACTCGGGAAATGCCTCCGGCGGACCTGCTACAAGATCCGCTGCTGGAACAGCAGCATCAGCGGCCGGTACAGGTCGAGCGTGATCCACACCACCTCGCACTACGTGAACTGAAGCAGGAGCGCCAGCTGCAGGAACCACTGCTGGGCAAGCTGGAGGAGCTGACCCAACACCGCCAGACGGGACATTGTCCATTGCAACATAATAAAACACTCTTTAGAAACAAGACACAGTTCAGGCGTCAACCGATTTTTCGGACGCCAAAAATTCAGACAAGCTTGATTATTCGGACTTCAGCACTTTCCTGGTTCGTTGATGGCATGAGGGCTTCATAGTACTTCATGCCACAGAAGACTACCGGCAGTGCGCTTATTTGTTTTTCCGTAACACACCGGGACTGGAAAAGTAGCGCGAGCAGGACTCAAAGCAAAAGAATGAGAAACAAAACCAAAGAAGAAAAAGAGGAAGAAAAGAAATGCGCTCAAGTTCGCCGGCAGTGGGCGGCAGAGAGGTAGTTTAGTTTACAAAAAAAAAAAATACCGGTGAATAGCTAATGAATATTCATGCCAAGCATTTCCAACGGTTTGCGAGATATAAGCTCAATCTTTCTGACGAAATCCAATGCTGTAGCAGATCGTCTGCTCACCTTTTAACCAGTTGCACAGCTGCGTCGCTAGGCACAATCTGCCGCCCGATTAAAGTTCAGCCTTGTTGGTGCTGTGGTCATGCCTACGACCAGCTTCCTCACTTCCTCCTCCTCAACAAAAATAACTACTTTCTCCCCAATGACGAAAGGACGTGCGCTGGCCGGGCTCGTCAGAAAGTGCATATTTAAAATGTTTCGACTGACAAAACAAACTTTCACTTCAAGCCTCATCTATGCGCACAGACCATGTTGTCTTGGTATGACATAATTGTTTGACATACTGCAGAACCAGAAAAATATTTCTTCAATCAAAGCAAAAGTGCTGCCGAGCAAAACGGGCTCATCGCCATCAGCAACAAGAAACATACTCACAAAGCTCCATTTGCACCCTAAGAGAAGAAAAGAGAATTATAGACGCCTCTTAAACTCATTGATACATTGAGGCACCCCTGTAGTATATGCTTACTTCTGTTTGTGAACAAAAAAAAATTAAAATTACTTTTGATCCCTCAGATAAAGTGTGAGCACATAATGTGTAGTGTGTGAGGTAAGCAACTGAAAGTGCCTCCACGCTTACCTAGTAGTGCCAGCAGCTGCTTCTTTATAGCGTCCTCTCTATCTGGGGCTCCTGCTCCAGGTTCAGCACCATCTGCTCTGCCGACCTCAGCTTTTCAACCAGTCGGGCATGCTCCCCAAGCGACACAGTGGACCTCAACAAAAAAAGACAGTCCTCTGTCTTTTTTTTTCTTGTACTTGCCACCCACTGCAGGGAATGGCGGCATCAAAATCTGGAAAAGAAAAATGTCCAGGTGTTGTAATATTTATTTAATATAAACTCCAACACATAATTGGGACACACATAGCTCACATTAAATTGCTCCCGCCCCCTTTATTTTTTGGGTGCAGGTTTCAGCCCTATACCTGTGATTGCCCCCTCCCTGAAGAAATGCTTCCAGACGCCCCTGACAAGATATCCGGTATTCACTGTCAGTACAGGAAATAATTGGTATATTGTCCTTTACATACTCTAGTGTGTAAAGGACGATACCTGTTGTCAGAAAACACTGTTTAGGTAAACGAAATAGTATGATAAAATATTGTGTTAAAAGGTACTTCTAAGTTAGTTAGAAAGTAAAATATTAAACTACTTTGCACCCAGTGTACTTTCTATGAGGAACATAAACTCTCAGTTGCTTTGTACTTGCAATTCAGTGCTTTTAAATACGATAGCATCTATAAGCAAAGCATATGCACATTAGGCGTCTGTTGGTCCGAGGATTTGTAACTGCTTTCGAAAACAGCATGTGCCGGCACATTATAATTCAGAAAAGAAAAACATGCCGCCGGCACTGCGCCTCAAACCCACAACTGTTGGAGTCTAAGCCGGGCATCGTATCCGCTTCACTACGAGCATACATGGGTAAGCATTTGCGAAAGAGCTACTGGTTGCAGGCAAGAGCTGCGTTGATGCACGTGCCAGTGACTCAACGCCGTTGTTGCCATAGCAATGTGCGCCGCATCTGGTCGCAGTCGCACATAGCCACATCTGAGGAGAGCTCTGTGAACCAGACTTGAGTATCATCTTTCGTTGTCGGTATGCGAAAGCAGGTCTCACCAGAGGAACATTACGCAAGCGTGCTGAGGCACAGTAAAAGCAAAGTGCCTAAGGTACTTCGGAACAACATAAAACATGTTTGTTGAAAGATGGAGAGGCAAGTAGCAACAAGAGGACCATTGAAGCGGATGAAAAGATTAAAGAGAGGAAACTTCGGCTGCAACGCAAGCAGGACGCCAAACAAATGAGGACGTCTTGCGATAGTGGAGAAGAGATGTAACTTCGTGTACAGCGAGATTTTGACTTGACTTAGAGCAGGTGAGCACATCTCGTAAGACTGAAGAGTGTCGAATTCAGATTTAATGCGGTTGAGAAACGAGCAGGAGAGTGTCTCTTGAAATTGAAGAGGGACAACTGCAGCTACAGCACAGTCGAGACCAGGAGTGGCCAAGCTGCGGCACTTTGTGTGTTAAAGTGCGACTTGTGGTCCACTTTCATAGAGCGTTCTACCCACCGGATCTGTGTTCCAGAATAGCAAGCAATTTAAAAAGTGCCTGTACAAATAGTCCTGAGCAGCCATAATGAATGGACACAATTACTCATAAAGCGAACAAAATGCAAGATATTCTTTAGCCTAACCGTTCAATTTTACCCACAATTACTGCCCACTGGTAACGGAAGTGAAGTATGCTGCTGATTTGAAAAAGGGAAACAAAAGACGAACCCCCTCCTTCTGAACAGAGTCGAAGATGAGGTAAGAAAAACAGCCTAAAGGCGCACATAAACCTCGAACCTTGAGTTCAATACCATAGGGATGGCCACGTGCTTCTTTTTCAAAGCAGCAACCAGCTAAGCTCGTGTCTCTGTAAAACAAAACATGCACACTGAATTACATCTCAAAGTCGTGGTGTTCGTCTCCCTTTCCCTTCTTGTATCGGGGTTTATAAATATGACCGTTCACCAGCCAGCCTGCGCTATAACCCTGGTTTCAAAAATTATATTTTCGATATTTTTACACATTAAATGCACCACCTAGTCAAACTTATGTGGTAAATTTGTCGAGCTTACAAAGCCGATTTGTTGCGATTTATTTTGAGTGTCGTGACTACCGTCTGGAGCGCCCTGTAGTTAAACAACGTAAAACCCTTTGCTCTTGCCTCCCAATTCTTCACAAATCGGGCGCAAGGACCGAATCGGGCGCAAGGACATATTCGTGCCCACCACATTTCGCGAATTTTAGACGCCGGAACGGGGGACGCCTGAACGGGGGCCCACGAAATTTCCGCTTTCCACGTGTCCTTAAATTTCGCTAATTTTTGGACGCGTGGAATTTGAAAAAAATCGGGGGCTGGATAACATTAGGGAGTGTTCGTAGACCGCGTTTCCCCCTCCGCAACGAAGATGCGCCTGCCCGCCTATAGCCTTGACTGTAGAGTTCCGGGTATATAGCGAGTCGCGGAGGGCGTTGCGGGACAGCGAAAACGATCTACGAAAACTCCCTATTAACGGTTTGCAGTATACGTTGTGCTTCGAGCCCCTGATGCGTAGACAACAACTTACCATTCCCAGGCGCACGCTCCAACAGCCTCTTAGTTGACGCTTTTCGGCACGTCGGGGTCGAAGTCGCCAACGCTCGCCGGTTTGAACTTCTTGATACGGTTCACCACGCTGACTATTGCCTTCGCGCCATCAATATAAATCACGTACGCTTAGTACATATCGACACCGATACACACCGATCGAGATAGCCCTAACGTCAATGCGGCTTTGATTCACAGCACTGGCTGGCGGCCAGCGGCGCTGGTATGAAAGGATTGGATTGGATTAAATAAATAATCTGCCTTAGTTCATATTAATACTATTATTACTCAAAATAGTTTTAGAACATTTAAAAGCATAGAAACTTACCATGTTAAGTTTATTTATTGTTAAGAAAAACATTGTTTGTCCGTCGTTGGTTGTTTTTCTGCACTCTGGCTTGCAGCTACAAAATCCTATCCAATCCGACGTCAATAAACCGAAACCGAAACTACCGCGGTACAGGGCTCAAAGCTATGAAGCAAACTCTCGTTTATCTCGGCCTCGCTTCCCATGGATTTGGTTTTCTCATTTTATGACTTTAAATATGCATGTCATAAAATGGTTGAGTTTGATAGCTGAAACTGTTAAACTGAAATGACATAATATGTGATTTTCTGATTAAAATTCTTTATTGAAAAAAAATATCACAGTTTAGTTTCGCGGTGAGCGCGTTCCCGTCGAGGTCTGATAATTTCTGGTCGCGTTAAATAGACCGATCTCACCGGCCAGTTTGACTACGCCACCGCTGCCGCAATTCAGCGAGGGAACTTTAGTCTTTGGGCACGTGCGGCAACCTCGCTGGAGCTCTTCGCGTGCAGAGCACGAGAAGGCACGAGCCCTCGCGTGCACGGCCGTCTGCCTCCTGTCAACTAAAGTTATGGCGGCTTTACGCATGCGCCCAACGCTTAGTGAGATCGGTCTATTGTGTACACCGGTAGAGCCTGTACAAGGTTACCGACCGCCGGTTTAAGTGCCGGCGCCGGTAAGGCGTTACCGGTCGCTCCGATACGTGGTTGCTGTTAGCCGCGTATCGATTAGTGGCCACCGGTACGTTATTACGGCCCACCAGTGTGGCGTACCGGCTTCGCCTGTACGTGTTCACTCGCCGCCTGTACATGATATGGGCAACCGATACCGCGTATCGGTTTCGCCGGTACGTGGTTACCGGTTACCGGTGTGGCCTACCGGCTGTTCCCGTACGTGTTTATCGGCCGCCTGTACATGGTATGGGCAGCCGGTACGGCGTATCGGCTTCGCCAGTACGTGGTTACAGGTCTCCGGTACAGAGCTACCGGTTACCGATATGAGAATACAGGACTCCGGTGTGAACCGGTATAGGCCGGTATACATTTGTACAGGTTTTTTCAGTAGGGGCCGCCACGGTCACCGTGAGCGAAAGAGACAGCGCCGAACACGGATCGTCGGAGGCCGTGGTCGTTCAATAATTCGCTTTCACCGACACAACCCTTAGCGAAAAACCGGGGCTCTTAGAGTGTACTTTATTTGCACTTCCAGAAGTATGCTTGATGCTCTAAATTGGCCGGTTTTTAGTATACTTCTGACGCACTTCAAAAGTAGCATTTCGCCATACTTTTAGTATACTTCTAAGCATACCTGTAAGAGGCATTTTAGTATACTTCTTACGCACCTCATAAGTAACATTTCGCTATCCTTTTAGGATACTTCTAAGCATGCCTGTAAGAGGCATTTTAGTGCACTTCTTACCCACTTCAGAAGTAACATTTCGCCATCCTTTTAGGATACTTCTTCTAGTACACTTCTGAGCAGAATTTTAGTATGCTTTTATGCAGGCCTTTAGTACTATAAATTGTATCCCGGATTAAACTTGGAAGCAGGCTTTCAAATATAATCGGGGGTACACTTAATAGAACTTTTAAAACATTTCACCAATTTATTCCTGACCAATTCCAGATAAGTAGAAAATTATATTGATTTAGCAATTGCAGTGGTTTGCACTTATCGAAACTGAAATGCATTATGTTACAGGCGTTAATGTAGACGAGTTCAAAGTGATGACAAATTTAAGTAAGAACTTTTTATTAAACAAATATTTTTTTTCAATAGAATGAACACATGTTGCCTACAACAAACACTTACGATGGAACAAAAAACGTAATACTTTTAGTGGCTTACAAATATCACAGATACACTTAAATCTTTATAAACAAGCTCTTATTAGAAGAAAAAAATAATTACAAACTATCATGCTGAAGAAAAACGAGTAAAAATAGTATTGCACCTGTTAATATAAAACCTACAATATTTATCATCTACCATGACTGAAGTAACATCACCGACATGACTGAAGTAAAATGAAAGAAAAAAGTTAATGCACTTGTTAAATAAAATCTAAATTAATCGCTAATCAGATTTAAGAGAAAAAAAAGCCAATGCGCAAAATAAATAAAAATGAAAGCTAATTTTTTTGTTTTTTTTTTTCATTCTTGTCATGTAGTGACAAGGTATATTTGTTGTTATCGTTGTCAGGAAGTGGATCGCCTGGTGCAACAAGGCGTCTGGGAGCCGGTTGAGTACTCAAACTGGGCGACACCGCTGGTAGTGGTGAGGAAAAAAAACGGAACCTTGCGTTTATGTGGGGATTACCGTAGTACCGTAAACAAGGCTATTAAAAGCAGCGGGTATCCTTTGCCCACAACCGCGGAAATGCTAGCGACCTTGGGGTCGAGTAAAATTTTTACCAAGCTCGACTTAACTCAGGCGTATCAACAGCTCAGCCTAGATGATGAATCAGCAGAAATGCTGACCGTCAACACGATTAAAGGGCTATGCAAGGTCCGGCGGCTGCCGTTTGGAATCTCGGTGGCTCCGTGGGTGTTTCAGCGAGTCATCGACACGTTATTGGCAGGGATTCCGGGGGTGAAGGCTTATCTCGATGATATCTTGATATCGGGAAGCAACGCAGACGAACACTCGGAAAGGCTTGCAGCCGTGCTCGCGCGTCTGCAAAGAGCGCAGCTAAGAGTAAACAAAGAAAAGTGTGAATTCAGTCAAGCAAGCATTGAATTCCTGGGACATAGAATCGATGCCGCAGGTATCCACCCGAGCCAGACCAAGACGGACGCCATTCAGCAAGCGCCACCGCCGACAAGCAGGAAGCAGCTTCAAGCTTTCTTGGGGTTGTTAAATTTCTACGCCAGTTTCCTCAAGGGGAAGACAGAAGTGGCGGAACCCCTTCATCGGCTTTTGGACCACGAGCAAGAATGGAAATGGACAGGTGAGCACCAGCGGGCGTTTGAAAAGCTGAAGAAGTTGCTTAGCTCGGATGCAGTTGTTGTTCCCTATGACCCCAAGCGGCCGTTGGTTTTGTGCTGCGACGCGTCGCCTGTCGGGGTAGGGGCCGTGCTGGCGCATAGGGCTGATGACGGGAAAGAGCAACCTATAGCATACGCCTCACGAACTCTCGGTGCTAGTGAACGCAACTATGCCCAGATTGACAAAGAAGGTTTAGCAGTCGTCTTTGGAGTGAAAAGATTTCACCAGTACCTGGCCGGAAGAGACTTTACCGTAGTAACGGATCATAAGCCGCTGTTGGGGTTGTTCAACACAGAGAAGCGGGTGCCAGAAGTGCTGTCGCCCAGGATGCTTCGCTGGATTTTGTTGTTAGGGGCGTATAATTATCGCATTCAGTACAGGCGGGGCGAAGACAACTCCAACGCTGATGCGCTTAGTCGTCTGCCAATCGTGGGAGACGAAGACGAGCCACAGCCACCGGGGGACGTGCTCCTGCTTGAAGCTGTCGAGTATGCTCCACTCCAGGCGGCAGACATCGCAAGGATGACCAAGGAAGACTGCAGCTTATCCAAGGTCAAGGATTGGATCCTCAGTGGCTGGCCGTCGAGGCAACCGGACAATACGTTCGCGCCTTACGAGGTAAGGAAGTCCGAGTTGTCGTTGCATCGTGATTGCATACTGTGGGGAAACCGTGTGGTCATCCCGCAAGTGGCAAGAGAGAGGGTACTTCAGTTGCTGCATGCAAACCACCCGGGAATGAGTGCCATGAAAGCTTCAGCAAGAGGGCTTATGTGGTGGCCAAAGATGGACAGCCAGATTGAAGAATTTGTGCGGTACTGTCAGCCGTGTCAAAGTAACCGCCAAAGCGACCCCAAGGCTCCAGTGCATTTCTGGGTCAAGCCAGATCAACCATGGAGTCGTCTACACATAGACTTCGCGGGGCCAGTCAAGGGAGAAGTGTTTCTAATTGTAGTTGATGCGTACAGCAACTGGACAGAGGTAGAAATCATGCCATCAATGAAATCTTCAGCTGTCGTCACCAGCTTAAGGAAAATGTTTGCGACTCACGGGGTACCAGACGTAATCGTCTCTGATAATGGCACAGCGTTCATTGGTGCTGAATTGCAAACGTTCTTGAAATTGAACGGTGTTCGTACAGTGTTCGCAGCACCTTATCATCCCGCCAGTAATGGCAGGGCCGAACGGATGGTAAGAGAAGTCAAGGAAGCTTTGAAGAAACAACAGGAAGGCACAACTCAGTGCAAGATTGCGCGGTTCTTGTTTAAACAACACACCATGCAGCATTCTGTCACGGGAAAGTCACCGGCAGAATTGATGATGGGGCGGAGGTTGAGGACAGCCTTGGACAGACTTCACCCAGATCGTCAGCGTGAACCTGAGGTTCAGGCGTCGCCAACAAAGTGTTTTGCTGTGGGTGACGCGGTCTACGCAAAGAGTTTCAATCCAGGACCCCGGTGGAAAGCAGCTACCGTGGTGGAAGTGCGAGGCCCGGTGTCGTACACGGTCCAACTGGACAACGGGGAGCGCCATCACAGACACCGGAACCAGCTGAGACGAGCCTGGACGGCGCCTCAAGGGGATGCCAGCACAAGGGTGGACTATCACTTCAGGCTCCCACCTACAGCGGGAACGTCGCAGCGGCCGGAGGCGAGCACGGAGTCAGCAACACAAGCTCCGGCTCCACCACGAAGATCAACACGCAATCGACATCCTGTTGTACGCTATGGCATTAATGATTAACCAAGCGTTCTTTATTGTTTTGTGCATCTAATCGTAGGAGAAAGGAGTGTCATGTAGTGACAAGGTATATTTGTTGTTATCGTTGTCAGCGCCTATCACCAACGCAAGCCGCGTTCGCTTATCATAACATGCGCAGTGTATATAAACGCTCATACGGAAATAAACTGTTGTTCTGTTCCCACCGCGCTGTCTGAAGGATCTATTACAATTCTGCAGTTTTCTTCTTGTGTTGGAGGCTTTGTTTTGAGTGTAGGAAGCATTGCTGCACTTCCTTTACAGGTATTCTTTCACGGACTTCCGAGTTTCTCCAGGGAATTGGCAGTAACAAAAGCTGAAAAGAGAAGACAATAGACAATTAAGAAACTTGCCTTAAGAGTCCATATGTACTTTATACTACTTAAAATTATACTTCAGGTCCACATAATTTTAGAAAATTTCACAAAGAGAAACCAACAACAAAAAGTTAATCATCTAAATATATTGAGCACGGGGACCAATGACTATGTTTATTGGCAACTGTGAAATATTGCTGTTGTGAAATAATGTAAAACAAGGAATTTCGTCAATTTGCAATGCATTAAAGGGATCATGAAACAAGTTTACTGTGGAAACAGTCTGGAGCTCGTTACTTTTATTTCTTTTACCTTATCACAAGTACGAGAAAACACACCGTGATCCCTCAAAATGTCGTGAGTGCACTGCGTAATCAGAAAGGAAAAAAGGGTCCATTTTTCATCATGGAGCTTATGGTGGCCACAGGAACTACTGGCTTGGCGCCAATAGTGGTCGAGTTTGTGAGTTGAGCAGATATCTGCCAAATTTGAAGCTAAGGTTTTTATAAAAGTTGTCATTCACTCATTTGGCCCCCAATTCATGTCACACGCACATGACCTGGAAAGGACTCTAAAGGGTGAAAGGCCCCCCAGTCTTGAGTCTATTTAATTTTTTAAATAAAACTAGTGCACCTTGGAAAAAATTGTTTTCTGATCTTCACTGCACATGCGATGGTGAGATACTGCCAGACTTAGTTGGCCGAAGTCTGAAGACTATTTCATAACCCCTTTAAAAGCCTGCAAACATAACATTCTTTGTGACAGGGACTCTCAAACGTTCTGACATCAGCGAACAAAAATTTAGTATTGTTATTGTTAGCCGAGGAGCCCCTTCCACTCTTGGCATTGTTGCAATTGAGTGTATGACAATGGTGTAGGAACGATTGAGGAAGCTCAGGTGCTGAAAGAACCCTCAGTATACTGTACTAGGAACCCTGTTCGAGAACCAGTGCCACAGGATATTTGGCTAGAAAGTCGGAGATAGTGTAGCTAGACAATAATTTTAAAAACACAGATGAACACATTTTTTAATTTTGATTCTGACATCTATTTTATATTATAATTCAGGGTTTACTGATATAAAACCAACTGAGGCCATAGTGTACCAAACAAATACTTTAAAAACAACTGAACAAGCTGAAAGTTTTTGAAAGATTCAGCAGCCTAAAGCTGGGGTAAACAGTCAGCTATCTTCAGAAAATTGTACACAAAAGTAAACAATACTGAAGTTTCGTTAAGTTTAATCGCTGATATAAATCGACAATTAAAATTAAGCAGAAGGAACATCAGAGTGAATTATATTCTAGGCAAAAATTAAAGTATGCTTGAACTGGGGCACATTATTGGTAACCAGAGGTGTAGCGCAAGACTCCAACATAAGCCAAAAAGAAACAACCATCCATGAGTACCGAGACACAAGTCCAATGGTGACCAGACAAAAGCTCACCGGACAGAAGCTCACCCGTTTTTTTCGTGGACCCACACAATAGCTCACCCCCTTTTTTTTGGCTACCCGGTGAATCACGAGCTGGGCCAAAGTGCGGACGCAATGGACATTGCACTCTTTTTAGAAGAAGTGGTACCCCATCTCGTGCAACAGTGTCGACAGGTAAGCCATAACAGGCACAAAAGCAACGATTTGGGACAAACATTTAGGTCACCAAACTGAGTGGAGCTGAAGCTGATAAGATCAATCTGGGTTGACTCAAGGTATGCCACAACCGTCTGGAAAATATTTGCAAGGGGCTCCAGGCACACCGAGATCTACCAAGACTGCTGGAGGCAGCCTGCACGGGACTGCATTTCCTTCTAACCAATCGCTAAACTTTTTTCCAGTCTAATCAACAAACCATGTGCCTATCAGATTTAATTCATTGTTGTGTTTTAGTGTCGCTGATGATGATGATTAGGAGTTTATTGGCGCAGCAGCAACGAGGGCCATAATGCGCCAAACTTAATGTATTTAGAGCATATTATAACAAAAGTTTACTTTGAGGCTACATATTTACAAATGGTATAAATATCCAGTTTGTTTTAAAAAGTCTAAGACACGGCTGAATGGAACTAAAGGTTTATCACCAAGCAAAAAAGAGGGATGAAATGGGAGATTATCCCTAAAAAGTTCGAAAAAATATGACTGACGGAGTGGTTGATGAAACGAACAATGCCACAAAATGTGCAACACGGTCAGAAGCTCTCCACAATGTTCACATAGTGCAACATCCTCACCACGAAGCAGATACTGATGTGTCACACGGGAGTGACCTATTCTTAGACGGCATAGAAGAACCTCCACACGACGTTCCCTGTTGTAAGAGCTCTCCCAAACGCCCAGAACGGGCTTGATAATGTGAAGTTTGTTGTTGCTCTCTGTATCCCATTCCAGCTGCCATTTGAGAAAAATAGATTTCCTCAGAAGTGGTTTCAAGTCTTGGTAAGGTAAGCAATTGAATGTTATAGACGAGCCTTGGGCAGACACGGCCAATTTATTCGCCTCTTCATAGCCCAAAATCCCAACGTGGCTTGGCACCCAGCAGAACTTAATGTCCCGACCGCGTCGCAGGGCGCTATTGATCTTACCATGTAGATGTTGTGCAAGGCGGTTCTTTGTGGGCATCAGGGAGGGCATAGCCAATAAGGCACTCTGTGAGTCGACAAAAATTACAGCTTTCATTATACTATTGTCGAGTATATGTTCGACCGCTAGTAAAATAGCATAAAGCTCTGCAGTGAAAATGCTTTCCCTAGAGTCAACTTGTGTGGCTTTGCTGTAGGAGGCGGAATAGAAAGCACACCCTACAAAAGACGACGATTTGGACCCATCTCCAGGTAGTCTGCATATTTTTGTTGCAAGGAGAGGAACTCCTGCCGGAGGATTTGTGGTGAAATGACCCTCTTACTGTATTTTGCAAGTGACCAGTCACAAAAAATTGGCAGAACATCCCATGGAGCAACCCTATGAGTGTTTTTAAGCAAGGGAATCTCATGGAGGGGGATATTAAGGGATTGACAAGTACTTTGCAAACGGAGGCATAATGGTCTAACAATGCTCGGCTTGTTTTCGAAAAGTTGTGAACTTCTGCAAGCATGAAGGGCACTGTAGGAGGGATGCTTTGGATTTGAAAATACTTTGTAAGCATAAGAGACGCTGAGGTACTGCCTCCGTTTCTCAAGGGACATTTGATGCGTATCACCATACAAACTCTTCACAGGAGATGTGCGAAATGCACCTGTAGAAAGTCGTAGTCCAAGGTGGTGTACTGGGTCAAGCATCTTAAGAGCGGATGGCCGCGCTGACCCATATACTACTGCACCATAGTCGAGGCGGGATCGAACTAAGGAGTTATACAGTCGTAGAAGACAGCGCCTATCAGCACCCCACGACATATGCGATAGCACATTTAGGATGCTTGATGACATCAAGCAGTTCCGTTTCAAATTCTTCAGATGGGGTACAAAGGTAAGTTTCTTGTCAAAATAACACCCAAAAATTTGTGTTCTTGTTGGACTGATATCTCAATGCTATTAAGATGCAAGGAAGGATCAAGAGACAATCCCCGGCGTAATGAAAAAGGAACACAGACTGTTTTTTCAGGAAAAAATTTGAAGCCGTTTTCGTCTGCCCACTTACACATTCTATTGATTGTAAGCTGCAATTGTCGTTCACAACTGGAGAGGTTACAGGAAGACACAGAGATTTGCACATCATCCACATATAGAGAGTAAGTTACTGATGATGGCATAACCTTAGCTAGACTGTTAATCTTTACAGCAAAGAGGGTAACGCTCAACACTCCTCCTTGAGGAACACCATTTTCTTGAGAAAAAACATCTGAAAGTGTGGAGCCCAATCGGATTTGAAAGGTCCTTTCGCTGAGAAAGCTCTGTATGAACTGAAGCATGCGGCCCCGTACACCACAGTTGTACAAGTCACGAAGTATTCCATACCTCCATGTGGTATCATATGCTTTCTGTAAATCAAAAAACACCGAGACACAATGCTGCCGGTGTACAAATGCCTCACTTATAGCGGTCTCTAGGCGAACCAAATGATCGGTGGTCGCTCGTCCCTCCCGCAAGCCCCACTGGTTTACATCAAAAAAATTCTCAGTCTCTAAGAAATGGACAAGACGACGATTCACAAGCCGCTCATAAGTCTTCCCTAAGCAACGTGTGAGTGCGATGGGACGATAGCTCGTAGGAATGGAAGAGTCTTTCCCAGGTTTCAAAAAAGGGATTATGTGGGCATGTTTCCAGCAACGAGGAAAGGCAGCAGCTTGCCATAGATGATTAAAGAAAGTTAACAAACCGTTCATAGATTCAGGGGACAGTTTCCTCAACATTTCATAGTGGAGTCTGTCTGGCCCTGGTGCAGACTGCTTCTTTGCACCAAGAGCGACTTTGAGTTCACACATTGTGAATGGTCTATTGTAAAAAAATGAACCACCCTCCGACATCGAGATGGGCTGCTTTTCAACAGTCGACTGGAACTTCTTGAATTTTTCGCTAAAATTAGAGGAGCTACTAATAAGATGGAAATGCTCCCCAAGAACATTTGCTTGATCTTTCAGCGATACAGAGGGGGAAGAAAACAGAGGAGTTCGGAAAGATTGGTAATCTCCTCGAACTTTCCGCAGGCGATCCCAAACTTCTTTAGCTGGGACAAAGCTATTTAGAGAAGATATATATTTTTCCCATGATGTCCTCTTTGCCTGTTTCCGTGTCCAACGTGCCTTGGCCCTACATTTTTTTAAATTCAATCAGGTTCAAAGCAGTGGGATAACGGCGAAATATACCCCATGCCTTGTTCTGTTTCCTGCGAGTGACTGTGCAGTCCTCATTCCACCAGGGTTTGCATCTCCGGGGTAGGACACCGGATGTTTGTGGAATAGAAGATGCAGCAGCATTAATCAGACATTCAGTGACAAACACCGTCGCCTCCTCGGGGGACATAGTGCGAAAAAGCGATGGATCCAGTACGGCATTTAAACCAAAAAGAGCCCAGTCAGCCTTCTCTAATTTCCACTTTGGAAGGCGGGTCGAAAGCGAAGGAAGGGGTATTGAACTTTCTAAAATTATGGGGAAATGATCGCTGCCAAATGGATTATCTAAAACCTTCCATGAAAAGCATGGAAGTAAAGCTGATGATGATATGGAAAGGTCTATTGAAGTAAAGGTGTTATGAGCAGCACTAAAAAACGTTGGCTCCTTTTTATTCAGAAGACAGAGCCCGGAGGAGAATAAAAGTCGTTCTAAAACTCCACCACGAGAATCCTGACGAACACTACCCCACAGTGGGTGGTGGGCGTTAAAATCACCTAGAATTGAAAAAGGCTTAGGCAGCTGATCAATGAGTCCTTGTAGCTCGTGGAGCTGCAGTGGAACGTTGGGTGGCAGGTAGAGAGAGACCAGGGTGGCGAGTCGGTCAAGGAGAACGCGAACTGCTACTGCCTCGAGTGGTGTTTGTAGAGGAACCTAAGCACACACAACCCCGCTCTGCACTACAACTGCGACACCACCAGAAGGGCTAGGAGAAAGGCGATCCTTCCTAAAAACCTGGTGCCGGCGTAAGACCTGTGTGTGTTTGTCGGTCAGATCGGTTTCCTGCAAACAGGACGAAGCTCATCGAGAAAAAAATTAACGTCATCAATATTACGAAGAAGGCCGCGACAGTTCCACTGCATGATACCTAATTGTTTACTCATAGCAGTGCTAAAATTAAAATAAACTTTAACTTATAAACCGCAAGAATGGGTAAAAACGGGTTACTAAGGTTTAAAATCGATTTTTATGCGCGGAGCGTTTTTTTTTTCGCGCAGTCATTCTGCTTCCCACTAGAGGGAGTGAGAGCAGCGAGGGAGGACTCCGATCCCGAGAGGATAGCCTCGTCGTCGGATCTGAGCCCACACTCTTCCATGGGCTCTTCCGGTGGTGTCGTCGGTTGACCCTTAGGGGCCAACTGCTTCGACGTCTCACCGGGCTTCCTCTGGGGAGCAGAGGAGCGAGGGGGTAAGCCTCGGCCCTTAGGGGCCAAAGGGCCAGGTGGAGCAGGGGGGGGTCAGCCCCTGCCCTGAGGTGGATGCAGAAGAGGCAGCATCCACCTTACGGTTCGAAAGCGGTGTCACTGGCACCGCTCCCGAGGACGGAGACCTCGACAAGAGGCGCAGACTGTCCGTAGACGTCTGCGTTCCCGTTGAAACCATTGGCCGTACCGGTCCCCTCCGTACGGCCTCGGCATAAGAGCCTTTGGATACAAAGGCGAAACGCTTCTTTGCATCAGCGTATGAAATATTTTCGGTAACCTTCAAGGTGAGGATTTCTTTTTCCTGTTTCCATAATGGGCAGGATCGGGAGTACGCTGGGTGCTTACCGCTACAGTTAGCACAGTGGGGCTCATTCTCGCACACATCAGCAACGTGCTCCTTGCTAGAACACTTGGCACAAGTGTCACTTCCTCGACAGTTCCGTGACCCATGGCCAAACCGTTGACATTTAAAACACCGCTGAGGGTTTGGCACATAGGGGCGGACGCGGCACTGGAAATATCCTGCCTTCACAACTTCAGGAAGTGTAGTTGACTCAAATGTGAGGATGATGTGCTTCGTCTTGCGTTCAACACCATCGCGGCGAAGGGTAATACGCCGAGCAGCGATTACCCCCTGTGTGGAAAGGCCCTCAACTACTTCGGTTTCTGTACACTCGAGCAGGTCGTCTTCTGAGATCACTCCTTGAATTGTGTTAAGTGTTCTATAAGGTGTGACAGTGACTTTGTAACCAGTCACACAGTTTAGTGCTAATAGTGAATCACTTTGTTGCTTACTGTGTATCTCCACTAGGAGATCACCAGATGCCATCTTTTTTGCATTGTAATTCTTCCCAATCACTCCTTCAAGAACTTTTGAAATGAGGAAAGGGGACAACTTGCCAAGCGGTTTTTCATCCTCAGAGTGCATGTCAAGAAACTTGGGGAACTTTGAAAATGTGTATGTTGGTTTTTCTATCTGCAGTGCTTCGGTGCGGACCCTTTTCGGGGCCCGATCAAAAGGTTTTTTAGCTTGAGAACCCATATGAAGGGGGAGGGTTTTCGGAAACTGTGGTGCACCGCCCACCACCGAGCCCAACAAGGGAATAGGTAACGCTCCATAACAAGAATGGCTTGGCTGAAGACGTTACGCTATTAGTGCTGCCCAGTCTCTATAACCAAGAGTGGTTCTGGACAAGGTGTCTGTCGCCACCCAAGGTTAGCCCTTGCCGCCAAAGGAGTTGAAAAGGAAAGAAGAGAAATGAGAAGAGTGAAAAGGAGGAGAAGACAAGGGTGAAAGCAGAGAGGGGATAGTAGAAGTGGCGACTAGACTGAATCATCCTAGCCGGGCCTTACCAGGACTCCCGTCTACGAGAAGCAGGGGCCGAAGTGGTGTATTGCCTCACCCGGGGGGCCCCGAAGGGTCCAAACCTACCCCGGGCTCGGCTCAACCACCAGGATGCCCTTTTCCCCGGACACGGGAAAGCCACGCACAGCCATACGTGGGCTGGCGAACCCGCATGGCTCGGGGTCCGTGGAGACGCCACTCTCCAAACACCTGCTTTCACAGGTGCCCCCTGCGTGGGTGTTTTAGTGTCGCACGCATGCACCTGAGTTGTCTGCACTCGTGTTAAGACCAACATGAAATTTTCACGTGGTGAGCTTTTGACCGGTGAGCTTCTGTCTGGTGAGCGTTTGTCCAAGATTTAAGTCCAATATATGTCAAGAGTAGACTTGGCATTTGTTCCTGTTAAGTTTGATTGCAATAGTGCCTTGCCATTTCTTCTTTACGGCAATTTACTCACCTACCAAGTCCTTAACTCCCTTTTTAGCAAGCTTTCCCTTCATTGCCGACCCAGTAAGGCAGCAGTTTGTCAGGGCGTCAGTTCCAAATACCATGACCGCGAGTTCCTGAAAGTAAATGGATGGCTGCTTCGTGTCGACATGCTTCAACTGCTCTTCAGGAAGCGCAATGTCTCCAAAGGTTATCTGAATCATAAAAATAGAACCAAATAGGGTCATTACATCCATATGAATGCCTTTTAGATGAGCGCAAGTGCACGAATGGCCGTGACATGCTGGTGGTAAGGAAGTGTTTGATGAAGAGAGCTAGCTAATAGTAAAGAGGGTAATAAGGCTAGTTTGAACATTTACTATATAAAGTCCACTGGTCAGGCTAGTCACCATCACATTGGCGCAAAGCATTTTTGTAGGGCGATTGATGCCTCACTCACGCTTTTTTCCTTTTTCCCAAATTTCATATGCTTCATGCAGTTCTCTGCTTGTTCTGTCATTGTATTTGCGAGAATCTTAACATAATGCAATACCGGGGAACAGAGGCATATGCTGCAGTGAATGGCGAGGTGGCCAGACAGGCTGGCTCGCGTGGCAGCCACATGCTCACGGGCAGGGTCATTCACACATCTGGCCCATATACACTGCCCCTCACAATATTGGTATCTGATACACAACGCCCAAAACACACCCAGCAATTTTATCCTTGTGTTTTATGCTGCAAGGCTAAGACGGTGGGCCTTGGGCCTGTTGATTCTGTGGCAGAGCCAAGCCATCCTATTGTGTGCCGAAGACATCACAGTAGTGCGGTACCGCTGACCGGCTTCCTTGAATTGTGTGACACTGAGTGTACATACCTGCCAACCTGTCGACTTTCAAATTCGTAAAAGTCGCACGGCTGCGGCCGGGGGGGGGGGGTTACTCGAAGCGATGTGCAGCTTAATGGCAGCCTGGCCAGCGTGCAAAACGCTTACATCACACGTGTACGTGCCACACAATCCAAACTTCTCTTGCTTTTTGGGCGGCATAAAGCACGGAATTTTCGACGTGTAGGACTTCAGGAACACCTGAAAGTACCTCTTTTGAGGTTTCGAGTTCGGCATTGCGCCGCGAAGCCACAGTGACCAGGACAATGCTACAGTTACACGTGCAACAAACACAGACGCCATACCTTTTGCCTCGAAACTGGCCGAAACAACGAAGCCCAACAACGTCAGAACACGCCGAACCAACGTGCACCTGTGCACCGCTGAACACACGAACAAAGGCTTTGAGCTTTGGATTGGTTTTCGATCCGTGGCCACCGGATAGACGGATAGTAAAAACCACGACGCTGTTGTGGACGGTGCCTATCGCCCTCTTGTGGCAATGCAAGATACCACCAAAAACGAAGTTACAAAAACAGCAACAAAAAAAATTTTTTTTTTAAAGATTTGAAGCAAGATTTGTAAAATCGTAAAATTAGTCCCAATTTGTACATTTTACGAAAAATTCGGAAGCGTTGGCAGGTATGAGTGTAAGTATGGTACCACATATGGTCTCACATTGGGCCTCTCACGAGCAGGTTTGTTTATGCCTCAACTTTATTTAACAAGCTTTTGGCGACCTGAATTATACACATCTGCAGGTAGCTTGCTTCTGGATAAACAAACCCACTCGTGAGAGGTCCATTGTAAGACCAGCTGTGATACTATACCCTCAGTTTCACACAATTAAGGGAAGTCGGTCAGCGCCACCGCATTCCTGTGGTGTCCTTGGCATCCAATAAGATGGCTCGGCTCTGCCACAGAATAAACAGCAGAGAGCAGCCGTCTGAGCTTTGCAGCATAAAACACAAGAATAAATCTGTGGATGCATGAATGAACATGCCCATGAGCACGTGGCTGCCACGCGAGCTAGCCTGTCTGGCCACCTCGCCATTCACTGCAGTAGATGCCCCTGTTCCTTGGTGTTGCACGATGTTAAGATTCTTGCCAGAAACAATGACAAAACAAGCAG
Source organism: Ixodes scapularis (assembly GCF_016920785.2). Classification (NCBI taxonomy): domain Eukaryota; kingdom Metazoa; phylum Arthropoda; class Arachnida; order Ixodida; family Ixodidae; genus Ixodes; species Ixodes scapularis. The sequence goes on along the minus strand of NW_024610078.1, from coordinate 113,873 downwards.
AGAACTGCATGAGGAATATGATATTTAGGAAAAGGGAAAAGAGTGTGTAAGTGAGGCATCAATCACACTATTAAACAAAAATGCTTCGCGCGAAGTGATGATGACTAGGCTGGCCGAAGAGGCCTATATAGTAAATTGTCTTTCCAAATAAACAACAGTTGCGAGTGTGCCAAGGCTAATAGTAATCAATATTATTGATTAGTATTAGCTATATCCCTAACAGCCATGCCAGTGTCCCTTTAAGAGAACATGCACATGGACTGTAGTAGGTGCCTCCAACTATAATTACGCATCTCCACTCTGTGATTGCAGCCTCCGGAATTTCTGAATTGGCAATCTTGCAGCATGCAGCAGTCGACTGGGGAAGTATTATCGAAGCTGAAGAAAACATCCGCTGTCGGGCACATTCCAGGCTTGATCTGCGTCATTTATTAAAGCAGTTTCCTGTTTTTTTTTATTTATTTTGAAAATGCTAGTCTTTAAAGGCAACACCCAAAAATTTTTAAGAAACTTCTACACATTATGCGATCGAGCATGAAATGTGTCCCACAGTGGATATAGTAAAACCCCAATTATGCGTCCCTGGTTTATGCACGACTGGACGAGTCAGCAGAAACTCACTGATTTCTTTTGAAGTTCCAATATGATAATAAAGATTGATTGGCACCTCTATTACACAATTTCTAGGTTACATTCATAGTTGCATGAGGGTTCTAGCTTCTTCAGATTCCAGCAGATTATCAGCTTAAAGGCTGTTTGGAAGTTCTGCATATCTTTGTCCCGTAATTGTTGTTTTTTGGATTATCCAATGTTGTCGCGCAGTCTCCTGAAAGTCATATAATCGAGGCACCACCATATCCTCCAGCTTTGAAAACGCCTCAACCGATTGAATGCTGCGTGCCCTAAAGTGGCTGAATGAGAACTTCCGCTGGCCGCATTCGTGGAGTGTGGCAGCATCACTCGGAAAATCACCGAAAGATAGTGGTGAACCTAATACACTATTTCCATTCAGTTCTCAGAATTTATAAGGCGTGTGTAGAGGCAATGAGGGATAAATCTGTTGCAAAAATTGTTCCCTGGGCTCTAACAGAATTATATTTAGGTTATGAAAATGATCAGCATAAAGCAGTCCTGACATTGTTGGGATGGCCTAAGCCTGCATGAACAGACACCCCATATACAGCATCTAATTAAAAAAAATATTATTTTAAAAAAGAGGACGGGTCTGCTGAAACCTTGCAAACCACGAACAAAGCAAATCACTGAGATTTAAGGACACGACAGAAACAGAGACAACACGAAACAATTCAGAAATGAAACCAACAATACAGTTAGCGCTGTTTAAAGAACCATTACCTTTCTATGCCTTAACATTGCTAAGCTTCTTCCATAGATTCCAATGCCTACGTCTTCGCACATCCTGGTGGAATGTGGAAACTTAGGCCTCACATTATAAGGTCAGTAAGTATAGCTATGGTTCTAATAGTTGAACCTCTCTAATAGGCACATTTTTTGCTAGACCATATGGTTCGTTCACACTTCTAAAAAGCAGTCTTGCTGCCGACCGAATTTGGTCACCAAAAAAAGACCGAACTGTTCAGGCTTATCAGAATGGACAATTGGGCGAGTTTACGGTAGAGATCATTATAACTTACAGTGCGACTAGGATAAAGAGAGACAGAGGAGAAAACACAGGCCAAGCGCTTAACGAGCAACTGATTCGATTGAAAAGGAAATACACATGATGATGCTGCTGCTCGTCCAGGCATGCCCCTCCGTGGTCCTGGCGCTTTTTCTTTCACTCAACACGATACCAGCCGAATTATCCGAGATCCAAAAAGCCGATCTCGCTCTTCATCAAAGTCACTGTGGGCTGGCTCACACACAAGGATCCGTTTTGTGTTATGTAGTACGTCTGCATCATTTCTCGGGGTAGTTTCTGGTTGTGTCGGAACATCACTGTCGTGTTGTTCAAAAGGGGTTGGCATCCGCAATCCCAACAATGCATTGTGAGATGTGTGTGAGCGGTTCCTTTCATAGAACTGTGGTGTTTTCGTAGTCTTATGTTGAGGCAACTCCCAGTTTGTCCCTATATAGGCACGTCTGCAGGAAAACGGGATCTTGTAGACCACACCTTTCATGCAGGCGACAAACTGCATTCCGTGTTTGATGCTGCAGCGGCTGTGAGAAGTAGGATCGTCATTTCTAGCGTGTTTGTTGACTGTGGAGCACACAGATCTAAGCTTGTAGCGGGCGGAAAAAACAACATTCGCATTGTATCTCGTGGCAACTTTCTTGAGTCCGTGGGAAAGACGGTGGATGTACGGTATGACTGAAGTTTTCCTTTTCTCTTACTGCTCGAGGTCACATTGCTCGATCTCTGGATCTGTTTTAAGGTATTTCACGATTTTTTGCAAGCTGAAGTAATGACCGATTTAGGATACCCCGAATCCTTGAACCGTTGAATTTGGGACATGAAGCTGGAACTCAATTTGTGGATGCATGTGCTTGTTAAAGCTGTCCTCAGACAGGAAATTGCGATGCCTTATGTGACGAGTTTGGTGTGGGCTGAAGTCCACATTCATTGGATGGCAGGACAAGGTGTACATACAGAAGTCCGGAGTATGCATAGGGTCGAGGGTAGCCTCTGTGCTCAGTAACATCTTCCTAGGCAAGATCCATCGGGATCTGGAACCTTGCTTGGAGAAAAACACCAAAAAAGTATTTAGGTACGTAGACGATTATTTGGTGTTCGTTGAGAGGGCTAATTTACATCAGAAGCTTGACGATGTGCTGAAGATCTTCACGAAAAAAGGGCAAGGACTTCGATTCACCTATGAAGCCCCAAAAAAGAACCTTATTCAGTTCCTCGATCTCCGCATCAAAGAGGGGGATGATCACGTCCGCTGGTGTTACAGTCCCAGAACAGCAAAGGCTCTTCTAAACTTTCAGTCAGCCCACTCTAAACTCGTCAAACAAGGCATCGCATTTCCCTGTCTGAGGACAGATTTAACAAGCACATGCAACCACAAATTGAGTTCCCGCTTCATTTCCAAAATTCAGCGGCTCAAGGATTCGGGGTATCCTAATTCGGTCATTACTTCAACTTGCGAAAAACTCGTGAAATACCTTAAAACAGATCCAGAGACCGAGCAATGTGACCTCGAGCAGAAAGAGACAAGGAAAACTTCAGTCATACCATACATCCACCGCCTTTCCCACGGACTCAAGATAGTCGCCTCGAGATACAATGTGAATGTTGATTTTTTCGCCTGCCACAAGCTCGGCTCTGTGTGCTCCACAGTCAACAAACGTGCGAAAAATGACGATCCTACATCTCAGCCGCAGCAGCATCAAACACGGAATGCAGATTGTCGCCTGCATAAAAGGTGTGGTCTATAAGATCCCGTTTTCCTGCGGGCGTGCCTACATAGGACAAACTGGGCGTTGCCTCAAGATAAGACTACGAGAACACCACAGTTCTACGAAAGGAACCGCTCACGCACATCTCGCGATGCATTGCCGGGATTGCGGATGCCAACCCTTTTTTAACAACACGACAGTGATGTTCCGACACAACCAAAAACTACCCCGAGAAATGATGGAGACATATTACATAACACAAAACGGATCTCTGTTTGTGAGCCAGCCCACAGTGACTTTGATGAAGAGCGAGATCGGCTTTTCGGATCTCGGATAACTCGGCTGGTATTGTGTTGAGTGAAAGAAGCGCCAGGGCCACGGAGGGGCATGCCTGCCTGAGCAGCAGCAGCATCATATGTATTTTCTTTTCAATAGAATCAGTTGCTAGTTCAGCGCTTGTCCTGTGTTTTCTCCTCTGTCTGTCTTTGTCCTAGTCGCACTGTAAGTTATAATGTTGAGGCTTACTACTCCCTGCCGTTCCCATATGATATCTGGGAAATCAGTTTCCTTAGTACAACCCTGCCGTGCCAGTGTGCGTCGGCGGAGGAAGTTAGGAGGTCAACTTTTGACAAACACCATGCATTATTTTGAGTGCTCATGGCCTATGCTCATTGCTCAGTGACAACCAAGAAATATGCGAGCACCGAACGAAAGCTGTCCACAGCACGGGGTCTGATTATCGTCTTGGCGAGAGTGAAGCAGTTAAAAGACTATTTGCAAATATGTTGCCTGTATGTTGCCTGTCAGTGCGAGAAAAAGAAGAGTTTGGAAAGTCAATGCACTGCATTTTCTGTGACCAAAAGCGGGACCGAGCAGAGACAGATTTAAGATTAATAATTAGTGAAGCATCATCAATCAGGTGCGACTCGTGTTCTCACCGAATGGGCAGTCAAGGCTGACATGACACTCGCGTTCAATCCGCGCTTCACACTGACTCCTTTTAGGTGACATGGAAAATCGGTGCTAAAACCTCAAGTTTGTCTAAATTGTGTTGGTTTCGTCTGCCATGAAGTGTCAATCACCGACAAAAACACAACAAAAAAGACATTGATGTATCGTCTGCTAAGCGAGATTTAAAATGATCGGTGAACGTCTGCTATATCACAAAGGATGCAATAGACTTTTTTTAAAAGCTGAACCTACCTACCCTAGCACCAAAAGGCAGTGTGCTGTAGCAAACCAACTGTAGCTGAGGACAGAAAAGGCCGAGCAATACAAGGAAGGCAAGGGGCAAGGCCATTGCAAGCTGAGGAGGCATGTGACAGAGCCTTGCACGAGACACCCTCGCGTCGCCGAAATTCATTTTCTTGCTGCACATAAGCTGACATTTCTCTGGTGTGACATATGGCAATACAATTCCTGCCTTTTGTTCTAATTAAAAAGCTTTCTCCAGCAAAAAAGAAAAAAAAAAGATCAAAAAGGTCTTTGATCGATCCGCTTGCCATAGGATATTCCACAGAGTTGTGACACCCAGCGTCAAAAGTCTGCGATTGTGGTTCGAGCATCAAAATAATCCGATCAAATTTTGACGTCCAGCGTCAAAATTTCGTGTGAATGAGCCATTACGGTTAGGAAAAAGACAAGATAAAAGATTCACACCTTTAACTGCGATGTCAAGAAAAAAAATTGTTACATGCCATATTCTACACAATATCCTCTTGAACCACAGGGCCTGCCACTCCACGAGTCTCCATAGCCGCAACAAGGGATGGCACACCTGCCGGTAGGAAGCATCAAATTATGTGAAAATTACTGGTTCAACAGTCAACACTGAAATCACAGGCACTTTGAAGTTACACGCATGTGACACCTGGTTTAACATCAAGGAAAATTAAAAGTGCACACGATTAAAGCAAACACTTCACCAAACTTGCTTCTAGACTTCAAACTTTTAATATGAATGGTGGGAAAGCATGAAGCTGTGAAATCCAAGCCTGAAATCCCATGCTGGACATGTGTATACTCACCATAAAGAAACCATTCGTGGAATTACCCGAGCCCTTTAACTTGCACTAGAAATATTGCTCTCCCTTCAGACTGCTTCGCCACCCCAATACCCCTCAAATCTCATTCGCTGACCTTAGTCAGCTCAGTTCAGTGGCTGTCACTTTTATTTTCAAAATTTCTCTCCTAGTGCAAATTGAGTATTTTTGTGCATATTTCACTGCTTTCGACACGGGCACTCACTGTCAACACGCCGCTTCACAAACCGCTCCCAAACCGAGTAAGAATGCTGCTGCCACTCTATATCATACTATGAGTGGCCCCATTTCACCTATGTACAGCTGCAACTTTAAAGAGAAATGCACAAGCTATTCCTGTAAGAAGAACAGCAAATTGAGGCATGAAAATTGACACTGTGTGTAAACATACAGACAGTCAAACTCCAAACCCAAGCAGGGTCAGCTCTCGCATCACGATTCAGTGCTTTACCATCACAGATATTGCCTACCCTGATTTTGAAAAAGTCTATGAAGAAGCTTGTTGACCATTTACGCAGGGAAAAAATGTATTAAACTTTCTTTTTTTGCTTTGTATGCATCTTTGTAAGTATGGCCTATGGGCGCCGCCATCTTGCTTGCTGGGGGGTAATTAGGTACACTGTAGGCCGCGCCATAATCTGACTACAACGTCGTCTCAAGGCATCGTAATTAGGTTATGGCGCAGCTCACGCGCTCTCCAGCTAGGAAGATGGCGGCGCCAAGGGGACGTACCTGCAAATGTGTATATGTAATCGATCACTAAAGTTATTTTTGATGCAAATGAACTTCTAAGCAAAAAATCTTTTAGGTTGCGAATTTGCGACATCGAGCAGTTAGGCCTGGACAAATAGGTTACACTGTTTCACCTTACATCCGGATGCAGAGGACGCTATGTTACAACCTCGACCTCCTGTGCTCTGGCCTCGGCCGCCCTAGCCTCAGCATCCCCCAGTCAGGTCGGTCCTGGTCTCAACCTGCTCCATGCTGGCTTCAGCCTCGGTGGCCCTGCCCTGGCTTCGGCCTCGTTAGCCAGGCTTTGACCTTATTAGCCCTGGCTTTGGCCTCGGTCTGAGGCTCACTGGCCCTGGTCTCGACACTGTTGGCCCAGGTCTCGCCCTCCTTTATCCGGGCCTCCTTGGACCTAGCAGAGGCCTCTTCAGCAGAGGCCAGGGCAGGTACAGCGAAGACAGGTCCTCGAGCTTGTGATGCAACGTCCTCAGGATCCCCAGAAGATGCACGGAGCTATAAACAGAAAATATAAGCAGTAATGATAGATTATCAGAGTTGTACAACAAAGTATAACCTTGGAAGTCCTAAGCAACTGCTTCCCAGAAGTGACCTCTGACTGACTTGCAAAGTTGCATTCCCGTTGCCCACCAACTTTTTCTAATGCTGAGGAAACTAACATCATATGTCATCTGCCCTCACAGTGCAAAGGTTACTGAAACAGTTTATCTACAGTCTCCAATTACTTCAGCGTTCTGAACAGCTTGCAGTTTGCATGAATGAATAATTGATAAGTACACTTGAAAAAGCAATAATGACATTGATTAAAATATATCTAACCAAGCACCAAAAAGGCAACATTATATAAATCTGATGTGCTCTCCATAAAGCTAACACTTTCTAACAAAAATGTTGTTATACATACCCTGTGACCTTTCAGCTCCTGGCGAATCTTTTTGAGAAGCATGTCCTCCACAGTGTCTTTTTCTTTTTCTTGTGGGCTGCTTCTTCTGCAACGAGTGATTTCAAGAAAAAAAATCAGCAAGTTTTTGCAAAATGTCGAAAGACGTTGCGAACGTCGCTGCTGAAGCCGCAGGATCACAGCGTGGTTCATGTTCCGAAGTTCCGCAATTATAAGCTGCGCCATTGTAAACTCATTTCCTTGACGTCACACTTCGAGCAGAAGAAGCTCTTGTCGAAAAAATAATCAGCGACGGACTCACCCGGTCTGTGTCCGCCGGAGCATCATCTCGTAGAGTGCGAATCGTCATCATCGGGGAACACCATCTGTAGTTCTTCAGCCCATTTCGACCAAGTTTCCAGTCGCTTCACGGTCGTTGGATGCCACTCAAGCCGTCCCGCTCACTTTCGATGAAGCAACAGCGAGCGTTAATTCATCGCTCCACCCGGACTGCGTTACAACGCCACCGTGTTGATATGCGCCTCCCAGTCCCGCGCACTTCATGGCGCTCGCTGCCGACGACGAGTCAGAGAAGGCGGGAATGGACGCCGTCAAGTCTGGCATCGCGGTCACCGATGCGAAGCCCGGTTGCGACGCTAGGGTCCGTACGAGCTCACGGTCCGCGGCCATGGCTGTGCTTTCTCGTCGAGTCAACGGGAACACTGAACGGCCTCTCCTCGGTGGCGGAAACAATGGACGCGCATCACCGCCCGTGAAGAAGACTCACGTTCGTCGGCGTGAACGTGGCTGTCGCAGCCACCACTGTTCCGGGAAGGCTCAGCGGTAATCCCACTTCTGAATGCTAAAGTTTTCGAAGTAACATCATCGAACGTTCATAAAAAAAACTGGTTTATTTAAAGACAACAAAACTGACGGCTGATCGATCCGGCACCATCTGGATGATTGTATGGGTATGGATACTACTGCGGCACCTTGCAACGCACTTTGTAACGGGCGGTAGCTTGCGCCACCTAGCTTAAGTCTAAAAAGCGACGTAGTTGCAAACGTGGTCGGTCACGCTCACGACTGATAGAAATACCAAGAACTCAAACGCGTCACGACAGCAACAAACCCCAATTCATTCGAAATTTAACACTGCAATGAAACCAATGAAACCACTTGGAGCTCTCAGACGCAGACACGATGGAGCTTTTTTTTTCTGCGTCGACGAAACTGAGGAGCATCGATTTCGCGACCCGGTGCACCACTACACAAACTGCACTGCTTTATAATCCGACTGAGAACTATCGACGACAGAATCTTGCTCGTCGATGTTGGTGGGGCAAATAACACGTAGCACTGATGATTAAACGATGGAATCAGAGACGTAATCGGTCATGCTCGCATATTTGTTGATTGTCACCAAGCAATCACTTTCTTTGTACGCGGTGTTCGGATTCATCCGCCAAGCTCCTGACTTTTGCGGGTTGCGATTTGATATCAGCCTCCCGAAGCTGGTGGATCAAACGGTAGATAGCGTATCTCACTCGCTGTTGCAGGCTGCTCACCGCGTCCGTGTAACCAGAGCGAACTGAAAACGACAACAACTACGCTGAGACTGCAGTGGCTACCTTTCACATTCCTGAAGATATCAACTGAACGTACCTTTCACAGTTTTTCTTGCGCTCTGTGAGGGGTAACCACTGCGTCAACGCAACTATTGTTGTCGTTTCCAGGCGGCTCATTTCTTGATCGCCACGCCGGGAAGCTACGCGTCCACAGCGTGTGCGCAACGTATAATGGTCACTACACTCATTCTGGGACGGTGCAATCGCAGATGTAGTCGGTCACGCCTGCCACCGGAACGCTGAGAACTTGATCAGGGGGCTCACGTACAGCACTGAAACGCCACAGCGCTCGAAACAACGCGAGCTGCTGACGCCATTTCATGACACCAACGAGGTAGAGGGGCTTAGAGTGATAAACCGGAAGTTCGGAAGTGGCACCCCCCGGTTGCCGCCATATTTTACGCAAATGTGACCACTCGTCACGTGACCTCCCAAGAGCCGTGACGTCACAGGTAAGATGGCAGCGCCCAGAGCTGGCGGATGCGAGTTCGTTCGGTGCGCGGTAGCCGTGATGTGCAGCTGCTTTCCGACGACTTCGGGCTTCTTCGTGCTCGCTGACGCAGGTATAATGTGAAAATATGAAGGAATGAGACTTTATACCGTTTTTGCGCAAGATCGCTCTGGATCATCTGGATATTAACGCCTGTGAGACAGCATCAGCTCTGCATCGCCGTACCGGTGCTCGGATTCCGAGATGTGTCCGAGGATCGATAGAACTTTGAGTGCTTTTAAAATTTTCGCATTCTTTTAGCTTTGTTTGAACGTTTAAATATCTGGGAATCTACGCGAAATGTATACGTTGCATTAGGGCCTAAGGGAAGTTGTTTCAGCCCTCCGTCACCGAACAACCATAGAAACTTTTAGCGAGGAAGCTCCTGCGATTTTAACCTTTTGTGCTAATCCACGATTCTACATTCGATCGCTTTTCTTCCTTTTTTTTGTGTGTGTGAGTGCGAAGTGCACCCTTATTTTCAGCTACGAGCTTGGTGTTTTATTGAGTATGGGGAAGAATAAATCGTTGCAGGCACCTGCTTCAAAGCTATTCGACTTGCTATAATAACAACTGTTTTGGTGCATGCATAGATTAACTGCGCATTTTTTCTGTTTTGTAGGATTTATTGCATCTATACTCCTTTCCATCAGGAGTGCATTGTATTAGTCGGTCAATTATTTAATTGTTCTAATTACCTGGATAAGATGATTCATATTTGTGTTCATCCCTTGCCTGGAGAGCAGTCTCGTTGAAAAATGTTGACTACCATTCCTTTCAGTCTCTTCAATAGACTCTTTTTAAAAGTGTGGGCTGTCTGTACTTCGCATCAGCATAACTTGGAAAAGGCCAACCGCCACAGCCCCCTCGAGCCAATCAGAAAGACTGAGCGAAGGTGTGTGATAAATCTGTGCAGACGAGCACTCTGGTGATATGCTGTCATGTGCCTCTCTCCAATGTGTGTATTGACTCACCGAGACTCTAGCCTTTGCCGTCTGCCAAATTCTGATGAAACAAATTACAGTAGCTACTACTGTAATTACCCCAGGTTTTCATACTTTAAGTATTTGTTCGACAAGAATGTTATGTCCGCCATCCCTGAGAATTCGGCTCAGTACCTATTGGACTCGAATGCTGCATTAGCGTTCGACGTGAACTGGGGCCCATTCGTGTGCTTTACGCCGAAAAAAATGGTGACGATTGTGTTGCTTGATAAGGTTCTGCAAAAGGTCTATAGTGTCATACATATAGGAAGTGTCATGGTATATAACAATGCATCAACACATACTATTAAACTATATGCTCAGAGGTGTGTTTGTTTTCCCAATCAACAAGTTACAGCAGTGTGCTGTAATGCTATTATCATGTGTGTAGTTTTAAGTATCCTCTCTGCAATGCCTACAAAGGCCCCTGGAGGGAATAAATTAATAAATAACATTTTCACATCACTGGAGTTGGTTTTCGGATGTGCCACATGTTCAGGAGAAGTGGAATGAGTGCAGCCCATTGCAACCAGTCTGCCAGTCTGGTATGTCCCATTAATTAATATTAAGGGGTCAGAGATGCGAGTGTCCTCGAAAGGTCCAGCACGTGCGGTGAGCACAATTCTTTGTGTATAGACTCTGAAGGCGTAAAGGCGAGCGGAAATATGTTTATTTGGTTATCGTATCAAATATGTTTCTTTTCACTTGATTACATAATTATTGATTCTTAGTAAATGGTTCTATAACGAATTCTTTCTGCAACAGTCTTGTGTCAGGCGTTCAGTCGTAGTACCTGTGGACCTTGTTGTCGGATGACGCTCCTGGCACGTCGGTGTTCAGTTTGGTCGAGTGGCAACTTTGACCGACTGATGCTGTCTTGAAATCATACGTCATGTGCGGCCACTGACGTCTGATGCACTGAAGCTGCAGGGCTGGCTTCTAATCCAAAAATTTTTCCTGGTAGTTTTCGGCATCAATGTAGCAAGCTCGGGCATGTATTGCTTACGTGGCTGTGCTTTTTGATGTACCGTTGACTTGAAAGCTGGCAACAATTTTTGTTTGCTATCCAAGTCTGGTGATGCTTGCAGTTCACTTTTGAGAGCAACCAACCATTCTATTCCTTCAAGTCACTCAGGGGCATTCTCCCTCAAAGTTGGAAATTGTGTGCTCCGTGGGGTGGACACAGAAAATTGGTGTCAGCAAATTTTTAGGTATTGTCCTTGGACGACAACCGACACCAAATCCACTGTCACTGCATCGCCGCTCACCTGCTTTGTCGTGCTTACCTCTTGTTGAGATGATGGACATGAGGAGCTTTGGTGTAATCAGGGATTAAGAATCTTCGATTCAGCACCTTCGGCATCAGGGACAAAGGTCGCCGAAGGTAATCCTTAACCTCCCGTGGTCGCTCCTCGAGACGTAATCGAGGGTCGTTTGGCACGAACCGACCAATTCATTGGTACGGGCTGCTTTGGTAGACATGGTCGGCTTCATGCAGTGGTAGCAAAGTGGTTTTCGGTCGCACATTCGCATCACCTATGTTTTCCTCGGTGTACTTTGTTGAGCACAGACCTACACACGATGTCGGGAATGCTTCGGCGTTAGAGTGTCTCATTGAATTGGCATTGAATACTAAGGGGCAGCCGGTGGCGGTCGCCGTGCCATTGTGGCGTAAGTTGCCTTTGGTTTGTCAGATGCCGCTTCGCTCGCAGAAGTCTCGGTTGAAATACCTGTCAAACTTGTTCCGAAACAATCTCGGCATTATCAAAATAAAAGCCGGGCAACTGATGGCAGGAAGTAGCTTCCTGATCTCCTCCCAGACAACGTCGTGGATGCCTGGGAGGCTGGCGTCGAAGTAGTAGCTGGACAACCCGAGTGTCGAGACGCCGGGAAGTTGTTCATAGTGGCAGGCTCGGGCATGCAGTGCACATTCCATGTTGGAAGCCTCAGTGATATGAACACTTCGACTGTTGTTGGGGGGTTGCGGACAAAGGCTGCCGAAGGTGTTGTCCCTCACGTGAGGGGCATGGGATTCTTAGGTTCTTGTCTCCTGTAGCATCAAGGTCGGCGTGGGCGTGGGCGTGGGCGTGGTCGCTCGATCAAGCGCAAAACATCCTCCACGAGTGCGGTGGCGCTCTCAGTGGGGCAGTGTCCTGGAAAGAATCAAGAATGCGGCTCTCTCTTGTTGATGTTGGCTGACGAATGCGCGCTTCAGCTCGGTCTTGCAAACTTCCCGTGACGTTAAGGAGGATCCATGGTTCTCACACCAGCGCCGGCAGTTTCTTCCACGAGAAGTATAGGTTCTGCAGGAGCTGGTTGTCTGTCCACCCAATGTGGCGGGCGACACTGTCATATAGTTCAATCCAGTCCTTGACGTCTTCATACAGCTTGCTTGAAAAAGCGTCGGAGTGTGATTTGCGACGGGCATGCAAACGATGGTGGGAGGGGACACGGTTTGCTGCTACAGGTTTGTCATTGTTGGCTTAGTCAGCTTCGGATTTTCTGACAGGAGACCGAATTCCGGTGGTTTTTCCTGGTAGCAGCAACTGGCTCGGATTTCAGGTGCTTCGTGGTGTATTTCCGAGGTTACTCCTCGTGGTACTCGGTCGTCTTGCGGTTGTTCTGCCAGGCTCGGGTCAGGACTTTGCTTACGGCTCGACAGGGGTATAAGACGCAGGATAGTCCGCCAGCCGTGTCCCATTATCGGGTAACTCGGCTGAAGAGCCGCCAGGTTCACACAGAGTGAAGGGCTGTGGGTAAAGTGCCCAGCACCTCCACCTGAACATACGATTACAGCAGAGCATGACCTGCAGTGTCCCAGAATAGTGAATATTGATAGAAGATAGGACTGGAACAAGGATCCGTGACAGTATAACAAAACTCGCAGAAGAGAATCTATCCTGACCACTGAAGAAGCTGCATTGCTTTAGTGGCATTCTGTCCGAATAAGTCCTCTCCTTCGGGGTTTGGCGACTGCCGTAGACGAACTGAACTGAAATGGATGTGGGACCACTTTTCTGGTAATGAGCCACTGCAGACTATTGCCACAAAGCGGCGTGAGCTGGGTACGTAACACGCTCGATGAAATGTCCGGACAGCTTGCAATTCGCGTTACGAGTGTGGATGAAACGTTTGTGTTGACGAAACGTGCGACAGAACAGCGGGATCAATACCAACTGCAACACCTGTGCTCCCTGAAAGTTCACGTCTACGCCGGAACAATCTCGGAAGCAGCACAGCATCACCTAAAGCATGGCACAGGAACTACCAGCTTGAAGGCAGCTCCTCGGTGCGCCGCACACCTGTGCTCCGTGAAAGTGTACTTCTACGCCGGAACAATTTGTAAGCAGCACAGCATCATTCAGCACGGCACGGGAACTACCAGCTTCAATGCAGCCTTGCGGTGAGCCGCACAACCGCAGTAAGCACTCGGTCATTTGATCGAAGCTGCACCGCGATTGCACACCGCCAAGCACGACTCACGCAATTTCCGTCGCTAAACTGTGTATCCAAATATATTGCACACGCTTCACTGCAAACCTCGAAGATTCCGATGGTCAAAGAGAGCACAGAAACGTCGCCTTAAATTTTATCCTAGCGGTATCCGAATCAATCCGAGGTCCGAGCAACGTAGGTCAGATTGTCTCTTCCGTGGCAATATCCCGGTCGGTCACCAGCGAAATGCACACCGTTCCTCCGTATGTTCACGTTATACCTACGTCAAACACCACGCTGAACTCTAAACTCGCTTTCGACCGGCCTCATATGACGGCCTCCGCGTCTCAAATCAACTCGCCAAGACGAACGACAACCAACAAAGCATCCGACAAGCTCCGGCCCAGCTGGGGCCAGCTGCTACATGGGCGCTGCCATCTTTCCTGTGACGTCACGTATTTGGTTTGGTCATGTGACGTGTGGTCAAATTTGCGTACAATGGCAGCCGCCTTATGGGGGTCACTTTCGAGTGCAGACCGGAACCCCGGTTTATCAATCTAAGCCCCTCTACCTCGTTGCATGACACAGACACAGCGACGAAACCCAATGTTGTCCTCATTTCATGGTGAGCGCAGCTAAGCATGCTCGATGCATGCTCCGATTATCCATTCAGCGCACTTCCATAGTAAACTTTTCGTTCACTAAAAGAAACCTTAGAGAGGCAACTGACAAGTCACTGCACGAATACTTACAAGATCCTTCCAGCTTACTTCCATAACGTTCTTCGAGTGCACTAAAATATACCCAGGGCAGGCTACTAGTAAGACGCTTCGCATGAACTTACAAGCTACTTACGTCTCAGCTAGTTTACTAAAAGTATACTATTACAGTACTTACTTCAAGCATACTAAGAAAGGACACTAATAGTACAAGCCTTCTTTTGGCTAGCATCCTTTAAGGACAATTTTAGTATACTTCTTGAGAATGAGTATCTTAAAAGACCGTAAAGTATACTTAAAGTAACCTACTTTTCGCTAAGGGAACTGCCGCCGCCACGGTCACCGTGACCGAAAGAGAAAAGCGCCGAACGCGGATCGTCGGAGGCCGTGGTCGTTCAATATTTCGCTTTCAGTGACACAACTGCCGCCACCACGGTCACCGTCACCGAAAGAGACAGCGACGAAACCGGATCGTCGGAGGCCGTGCTCGTTCAAAAATTTGCTTTCAACGACACAACTGCCGCCGCCACGGTCACCATGAGCGAAAGAGACAGCGCCGAACGCGGATCGTCGGAGGCAGTGCTCGTTCAATAATTCGCTTTCACCGACAAAACTGCCGCCGCCACGGTCATCGTTACCGAAAGGGACAGCGCCGAACGCGGGTTGTCGGAGGCAGTGCTCGTTCAATAATTCCCTTTCACCGACACAACAGCCGCCGCCACGGTCACCGTGAGCGAAAGAGACAGCGCCGAAAGCGGATCGTCGGAGGCCGTGCTCGTTCAATAATTCGCTTTCACCGACACAACTGCCGCCGCCACGGTCACCGTGAGCGAAAGAGACAGCGCCGAAAGCGGATCGTGTGAGGCCGTGCTCGTTCAAAAATTCGCTTTCACCGACACAACTGCCGCCGCCACGGTCACCGTGAGCGAAAGAGACAGCGCCGAACGCGGATCGTCGGAGGCCGTGCTCGTTCAATAATTCGCTTCCACCGACACAACTGCCGCCGCCACGTTCACCGTGATCGAAAGAGACAGCGCCGAACGCGGATCGTCGGAGGCCGTGGACGTTCAATAATTCGCTTTCACCGACACAACTGCCGCCGCCACGGTCACCGTGACCGAAAGAGACAGCGCCGAAAGCGGATCGTCGGAGGCCGTGGTCGTTCAATAATTCGCTTTCACCGACACAACTGCCGCCGCCACGGTCACCGTGACCGAAAGAGACAGCGCCGAACGCGGATCGTCGGAGGCCGTGGTCGTTCAATAATTCGCTTTCACCGACACAACTGCCGCTGCCACGGTCACCGTGAGCAAAAGAGACGGCGCCGAACGCGGATCTTCGGAGGCCGTGGTCGTTCAATAATTCGCTTTCACCGACACAACTGCCGCCGCCACGGTCACCCTGACCGAAAGAGACAGCGCCGAAAGCGGATCGTGGGAGGCCGTGCTCGTTCAATAATTTGCTTTCACCGACACAACTGCCGCCGCCACGGTCACCGTGAGCGAAAGAGACAGCGCCGAACGCGAATCGTCGGAGGCCATTCTCGTTCAATAATTCGCTTTCACCGACACAACTGCCGTCGCCACGGTCACCGTGACCGAAAGAGACAGCGCCGAAAGCGGATCGTCGGAGGCCGTGGTCGTTCAATAACTCGCTTTCACCGACAGAACTGCCGCCTCCACGGTCACCGTGACCGAAAGAGACAGCGCCGAACGCGGATCGTCGGAGGCCGTGGTCGTTCAATAATTCGCTTTCACCGACACAACTGCCGCTGCCACGGTCACCGTGAGCAAAAGAGACAGCGCCGAACGCGGATCTTCGGAGGCCGTGCTCGTTCAATAATTCGCTTTCACCCACAAAACTGCCGCCGCCACGGTCACCGTGACCGAAAGAGACAGCGCCGAACATGGATCGTCGGAGGTCGTGGTCGTTCAATAATTTGCTTTCACCGACACAACTGCCGCTGCCACGGTCACCGTGAGCAAAAGAGACAGCGCCGAACGCGGATCTTCGGAGGCCGTGCTCGTTCAATAATTCGCTTTCACCGACAAAACTGCCGCCGCCACGGTCACCGTGACCGAAAGAGACAGCGCCGAACGCGGATCGTCGGAGGCCGTTGTCGTTCAATAACTCGCTTTCACCTACACAACTGCCGCCGCCACGGTCACCGTGAGCGAAAGAGACAGCGCCGAACGCGGATCGTCAAAGGCCGTGGTCGTTCAATAATTCGCTTTCACCGACACAACTGCCGCCGCCACGGTCACCCGGACCGAAAGAGACAGCGCCGAAAGCGGATCGTCGGAGGCCGTGCTCGTTCTATAATTTGCTTTCACCGACACAACTGCCGCCGCCACGGTCACCGGGAGCGAAAGAGACAGCGCCGAACGCGGATCGTCGGAGGCCGTGGGCGTTCAATATTTCGCTTTCTCCGACACAACTGCCGCCGCCACGGTCACCGTGACCGAAAGAGACAGCGCCAAACGCGGATCGTCGGAGGCCGTGGTCGTTCAATAATTCGCTTTCACCGACAAAACTGCCGCCGCCATGGTCACCGTGACCGAAAGAGACAGCGCCGAACGCGGATCATTGGAGGCCGTGGTCGTTCAATAATTTGCTTTCACCGACACAACCGCCGCCGCCCCGGTCACCGTGAGCGAAAGAGACAGCGCCGAACGCGGATCGTCGGAGGCCGTGGTCGTTCAACAATTCGCGTTCACCGACACAATGCCGCCGCCACGGTCACCATGACCGAAAGAGACAGCGCCGAACGCGGATCGTCGGAGGCCGTGGTCGTTCAATAATTCGCTTTCACCGACACAAGTGCCGCCGCCACGGTCACCGTGAGCGAAAGAGACAGCGCCGAACACGGATCGTCGGAGGCCGTGGTCGTTCAATAATTCGCTTTCACCGACACAACTGCCGCCGCCACGGTCACCGTGACCGAAAGAGACAGCGCCGAACGCGGATCGTCGGAGGCCGTGGTCGTTCAATATTTCGCTTTCACCGACACAACTGCCGCCGCCACGGTCACCGTGACCGAAAGAGACAGCGCCGAAAGCGGATCGTCGGAGGCCGTGCTCGTTCAAAAATTTGCTTTCAACGACACAACTGCCGCCGCCACGGTCTCCGTGAGCGAAAGAGACAGCGCCGAACGCGGATCGTCGGAGGCCGTGCTCGTTCAATAATTCGCTTTCACCGACAAAACTGCCGCCGCCACGGTCACCGTGACCGAAAGAGACAGCGCCGAAAGCGGATCGTCGGAGGCCGTGCTCGTTCAAAAATTTGCTTTCAAGGACACAACTGCCGCCGCCACGGTCATTGTGAGCGAAAGAGACAGCGCCGAAAGCGAATCGTCGGAGGCCGTGCTCGTTCAATATTTCGCTTTCACCGACAAAACTGCCGCCGCCACGGTCACCGTGACCGAAAGAGACAGCGCCGAACGCGGATCGTCGGAGGCCGTTGTAGTTCAATAATTCGCTTTCACCGACACATCTGGCGCCGCCACGGTCACCGTGAGCGAAAGAGACAGCGCCGAACGCGGATCGTCGGAGGCCGTGGTCGTTCAATAATTCGCTTTCACCGACACAACTGCCGCCGCCACGGTCACCCTGACCGAAAGAGACAGCGCCGAACGCGGATCGTCGGAGGCCGTTCTCGTTCAATATTTCGCTTTCACCGACACAACTGCCGCCGCAACGGTCACCGTGACCGAAAGAGACAGCGCCGAAAGCGGATCGACGGAGGTGGTGGTCGTTCAATAATTCGCTTTCACCGACACAACTGCCGCCGCCACGGTCACCGTGACCGAAAGAGACACCGCCGAACGCGGATCGTCGGAGGCCATGGTCGTTCAATAATTCGCTTTCACCGACAAAACTGCCGGCACCACGGTCACCGTGACCGAAAGAGACAGCGCGGAACGCGGATCATCGGAGGCCGTGGTCGTTCAATAATTTGCTTTCACCGACACAACCGCCGCCGCCACGGTCACCGTGAGCGAAAGAGACAGCGCCGAAAGCGAATCGTCGGATGCCGTGCTCGTTCAATAATTCGCTTTCACCGACACAACTGCCGCTGCCACGGTCACCGTGAGCAAAAGAGACAGCGCCGAACGCGGATCGTCGGAGGCCGTGCTCGTTCAATAATTCGCTTTCACCGACAAAACTGCCGCTGCCACGGTCGCCGTGACCGAAAGAGACAGCGCCGAACGCGGATCGTCGGAGGCCGTGGTCGTTCAATAATTCGCTTTCACCGACACAACTGCCGCCGCCACGGTCACCATGAGCGAAACAGACAGCGCCGAACGCGGATTGTCGGAGGCCGTGCACGTTCAATATTTCGCTTTCACCGACACAACTGCCGCCGCCACGGTCTCCGTGACCGAAAGAGACAGCGCCGAACGCGGACCGTCGGAGGCCGTGCACGTTGAATAATTCGCTTTCACCGACACAACTGCCGCCGCCACGGTCACCGTGACCGAAAGAGAGCGCCGAAAGCGGATCGTCGGAGGCCGTGGTCGTTCAATAATTCGCTTTCACCGACACAACTGCCGCCACCACGGTCACCGTCACCGAAAGAGACAGCGACGAAACCGGATCGTCGGAGGCAGTGCTCGTTCAATAATTCGCTTTCACCGACAAAACTGCCGCCGCCACGGTCATCGTTACCGAAAGGGACAGCGCCGAACGCGGGTTGTCGGAGGCAGTGCTCGTTCAATATTTCCCTTTCACCAACACAACAGCCGCCGCCACGGTCACCGTGAGCGAAAGAGACAGCGCCGAAAGCGGATCGTCGGAGGCCGTGCTCGTTCAATATTCGCTTTCACCGACACAACTGCCGCCGCCACGGTCACCATGAGCGAAAGAGACAGCGCCGAACGCGGATCGTCGGAGGCCGTGCTCGTTCAATAATTCGCTTCCACCGACACAACTGCCGCCGCCACGTTCACCGTGATCGAAAGAGACAGCGCCGAACGCGGATCGTCGGAGGCCGTGGTCGTTCAATATTTCGCTTTCACCGACACAACTGCCGCCGCCACGGTCACCGTGACCGAAAGAGACAGCGCCGAAAGCGGATCGTCGGAGGCCGTGGTCGTTCAATAATTCGCTTTCACCGACACAACTGCCGCCGCCACGGTCACCGTGACCGAAAGAGACAGCGCCGAACGCGGATCGTCGGAGGCCGTGGTCGTTCAATAATTCGCTTTCACCGACACAACTGCCGCTGCCACGGTCACCGTGAGCAAAAGAGACGGCGCCGAACGCGGATCTTCGGAGGCCGTGGTCGTTCAATAATTCGCTTTCACCGACACAACTGCCGCCGCCACGGTCACCCTGACCGAAAGAGACAGCGCCGAAAGCAGATCGTGGGAGGCCGTGCTCGTTCAATAATTTGCTTTCACCGACACAACTGCCGCCACCACGGTCACCGTGAGCGAAAGAGACAGCGCCGAACGCGGATCGTCGGCGGCCGTTCTCGTTCAATAATTCGCTTTCACCGACACAACTGCCCTCGCCACGGTCACCGTGACCGAAAGAGACAGCGCCGAAAGCGGATCGTCGGAGGCCGTGGTCGTTCAATAACTCGCTTTCACCGACAGAACTGCCGCCTCCACGGTCACCGTGACCGAAAGAGACAGCGCCGAACGCGGATCGTCGGAGGCCGTGGTCGTTCAATAATTCGCTTTCACCGACACAACTGCCGCTGCCACGGTCACCGTGAGCAAAAGAGACAGCGCCGAACGCGGATCTTCGGAGGCCGTGCTCGTTCAATAATTCGCTTTCACCGACAAAACTGCCGCCGCCACGGTCACCGTGACTGAAAGAGACAGCGCCGAACACGGATCGTCGGAGGTCGTGGTCGTTCAATAATTTGCTTTCACCGACACAACTGCCGCTGCCACGGTCACCGTGAGCAAAAGAGACAGCGCCGAACGCGGATCGTCGGAGGCCGTGGTCGTTCAATAATTCGCTTTCACCGACACAACTGCCGCCGCCACGGTCACCATGAGCGAAACAGACAGCGCCGAACGCGGATTGTCGGAGGCCGTGCACGTTCAATATTTCGCTTTCACCGACACAACTGCCGCCGCCACGGTCTCCGTGACCGAAAGAGACAGCGCCGAACGCGGACCGTCGGAGGCCGTGCACGTTGAATAATTCGCTTTCACCGACACAACTGCCGCCGCCACGGTCACCGTGACCGAAAGAGAGCGCCGAAAGCGGATCGTCGGAGGCCGTGGTCGTTCAATAATTCGCTTTCACCGACACAACTGCCGCCACCACGGTCACCGTCACCGAAAGAGACAGCGACGAAACCGGATCGTCGGAGGCAGTGCTCGTTCAATAATTCGCTTTCACCGACAAAACTGCCGCCGCCACGGTCATCGTTACCGAAAGGGACAGCGCCGAACGCGGGTTGTCGGAGGCAGTGCTCGTTCAATAATTCCCTTTCACCGACACAACAGCCGCCGCCACGGTCATCGTTACCGAAAGGGACAGCGCCAAACGCGGGTTGTCGGAGGCAGTGCTCGTTCAATAATTCCCTTTCACCGACACAACAGCCGCCGCCACGGTCATCGTTACCGAAAGGGACAGCGCCAAACGCGGGTTGTCGGAGGCAGTGCTCGTTCAATAATTCCCTTTCACCGACACAACAGCCGCCGCCACGGTCACCGTGAGCGAAAGAGACAGCGCCGAAAGCGGATCGTCGGAGGCCGTGCTCGTTCAATAATTCGCTTTCACCGACACAACTGCCGCCGCCACGGTCACCGTGAGCGAAAGAGACAGCGCCGAAAGCGGATCGTGTGAGGCCGTGCTCGTTCAAAAATTCGCTTTCACCGACACAACTGCCGCCGCCACGGTCACCGTGAGCGAAAGAGACAGCGCCGAACGCGGATCGTCGGAGGCCGTGCTCGTTCAATATTTCGCTTCCACCGACACAACTGCCGCCGCCACGTTCACCGTGATCGAAAGAGACAGCGCCGAACGCGGATCGTCGGAGGCCGTGGTCGTTCAATATTTCGCTTTCACCGACACAACTGCCGCCACCACGGTCACCGTGACCGAAAGAGACAGCGCCGAAAGCGGATCGTCGGAGGCCGTGGTCGTTCAATATTTCGCTTTCATCGACACAACTGCCGCCGCCACGGTCACCGTGACCGAAAGAGACAGCGCCGAACGCGGATCGTCGGAGGCCGTGGTCGTTCAATAATTCGCTTTCACCGACACAACTGCCGCTGCCACGGTCACCGTGAGCAAAAGAGACAGCGCCGAACGCGGATCGTCGGAGGCCGTGCTCGTTCAATAATTCGCTTTCACCGACAAAACTGCCGCTGCCACGGTCGCCGTGACCGAAAGAGACAGCGCCGAACGCGGATCGTCGGAGGCCGTGGTCGTTCAATAATTCGCTTTCACCGACACAACTGCCGCCGCCACGGTCACCATGAGCGAAACAGACAGCGCCGAACGCGGATTGTCGGAGGCCGTGCACGTTCAATATTTCGCTTTCACCGACACAACTGCCGCCGCCACGGTCTCCGTGACCGAAAGAGACAGCGCCGAACGCGGACCGTCGGAGGCCGTGCACGTTGAATAATTCGCTTTCACCGACACAACTGCCGCCGCCACGGTCACCGTGACCGAAAGAGAGCGCCGAAAGCGGATCGTCGGAGGCCGTGGTCGTTCAATAATTCGCTTTCACCGACACAACTGCCGCCACCACGGTCACCGTCACCGAAAGAGACAGCGACGAAACCGGATCGTCGGAGGCAGTGCTCGTTCAATAATTCGCTTTCACCGACAAAACTGCCGCCGCCACGGTCATCGTTACCGAAAGGGACAGCGCCGAACGCGGGTTGTCGGAGGCAGTGCTCGTTCAATAATTCCCTTTCACCGACACAACAGCCGCCGCCACGGTCACCGTGAGCGAAAGAGACAGCGCCGAAAGCGGATCGTCGGAGGGCGTGCTCGTTCAATAATTCGCTTTCACCGACACAACTGCCGCCGCCACGGTCACCGTGAGCGAAAGAGACAGCGCCGAAAGCGGATCGTGTGAGGCCGTGCTCGTTCAAAAATTCGCTTTCACCGACACAACTGCCGCCGCCACGGTCACCGTGAGCGAAAGAGACAGCGCCGAACGCGGATCGTCGGAGGCCGTGCTCGTTCAATAATTCGCTTCCACCGACACAACTGCCGCCGCCACGTTCACCGTGATCGAAAGAGACAGCGCCGAACGCGGATCGTCGGAGGCCGTGGTCGTTCAATATTTCGCTTTCACCGACACAACTGCCGCCGCCACGGTCACCGTGACCGAAAGAGACAGCGCCGAAAGCGGATCGTCGGAGGCCGTGGTCGTTCAATAATTCGCTTTCACCGACACAACTGCCGCCGCCACGGTCACCGTGACCGAAAGAGACAGCGCCGAACGCGGATCGTCGGAGGCCGTGGTCGTTCAATAATTCGCTTTCACCGACACAACTGCCGCTGCCACGGTCACCGTGAGCAAAAGAGACGGCGCCGAACGCGGATCTTCGGAGGCCGTGGTCGTTCAATATTTCGCTTTCACCGACACATCTGCCGCCGCCACGGTCACCCTGACCGAAAGAGACAGCGCCGAAAGCAGATCGTGGGAGGCCGTGCTCGTTCAATAATTTGCTTTCACCGACACAACTGCCGCCGCCACGGTCACCGTGAGCGAAAGAGACAGCGCCGAACGCGGATCGTCGGCGGCCGTTCTCGTTCAATAATTCGCTTTCACCGACACAACTGCCGACGCCACGGTCACCGTGACCGAAAGAGACAGCGCCGAAAGCGGATCGTCGGAGGCCGTGGTCGTTCAATAACTCGCTTTCACCGACAGAACTGCCGCCTCCACGGTCACCGTGACCGAAAGAGACAGCGCCGAACGCGGATCGTCGGAGGCCGTGGTCGTTCAATAATTCGCTTTCACCGACACAACTGCCGCTGCCACGGTCACCGTGAGCAAAAGAGACAGCGCCGAACGCGGATCTTCGGAGGCCGTGCTCGTTCAATAATTCGCTTTCACCGACAAAACTGCCGCCGCCACGGTCACCGTGACCGAAAGAGACAGCGCCGAACACGGATCGTCGGAGGTCGTGGTCGTTCAATAATTTGCTTTCACCGACACAACTGCCGCTGCCACGGTCACCGTGAGCAAAAGAGACAGCGCCGAACGCGGATCGTCGGAGGCCGTGGTCGTTCAATAATTCGCTTTCACCGACACAACTGCCGCCGCCACGGTCACCATGAGCGAAACAGACAGCGCCGAACGCGGATTGTCGGAGGCCGTGCACGTTCAATATTTCGCTTTCACCGACACAACTGCCGCCGCCACGGTCTCCGTGACCGAAAGAGACAGCGCCGAACGCGGACCGTCGGAGGCCGTGCACGTTGAATAATTCGCTTTCACCGACACAACTGCCGCCGCCACGGTCACCGTGACCGAAAGAGAGCGCCGAAAGCGGATAGTCGGAGGCCGTGGTCGTTCAATAATTCGCTTTCACCGACACAACTGCCGCCACCACGGTCACCGTCACCGAAAGAGACAGCGACGAAACCGGATCGTCGGAGGCCGTGCTCGTTCAAAAATTTGCTTTCAACGACACAACTGCCGCCGCCACGGTCACCATGAGCGAAAGAGACAGCGCCGAACGCGGATCGTCGGAGGCAGTGCTCGTTCAATAATTCGCTTTCACCGACAAAACTGCCGCCGCCACGGTCATCGTTACCGAAAGGGACAGCGCCAAACGCGGGTTGTCGGAGGCAGTGCTCGTTCAATAATTCCCTTTCACCGACACAACAGCCGCCGCCACGGTCACCGTGAGCGAAAGAGACAGCGCCGAAAGCGGATCGTCGGAGGCCGTGCTCGTTCAATAATTCGCTTTCACCGACACAACTGCCGCCGCCACGGTCACCGTGAGCGAAAGAGACAGCGCCGAAAGCGGATCGTGTGAGGCCGTGCTCGTTCAAAAATTCGCTTTCACCGACACAACTGCCGCCGCCACGGTCACCGTGAGCGAAAGAGACAGCGCCGAACGCGGATCGTCGGAGGCCGTGCTCGTTCAATAATTCGCTTCCACCGACACAACTGCCGCCGCCACGTTCACCGTGATCGAAAGAGACAGCGCCGAACGCGGATCGTCGGAGGCCGTGGTCGTTCAATATTTCGCTTTCACCGACACAACTGCCGCCACCACGGTCACCGTGACCGAAAGAGACAGCGCCGAAAGCGGATCGTCGGAGGCCGTGGTCGTTCAATAATTCGCTTTCACCGACACAACTGCCGCCGCCACGGTCACCGTGACCGAAAGAGACAGCGCCGAACGCGGATCGTCGGAGGCCGTGGTCGTTCAATAATTCGCTTTCACCGACACAACTGCCGGTGCCACGGTCACCGTGAGCAAAAGAGACGGCGCCGAACGCGGATCTTCGGAGGCCGTGGTCGTTCAATATTTCGCTTTCACCGACACAACTGCCGCCGCCACGGTCACCCTGACCGAAAGAGACAGCGCCGAAAGCGGATCATGGGAGGCCGTGCTCGTTCAATAATTTGCTTTCACCGACACAACTGCCGCCGCCACGGTCACCGTGAGCGAAAGAGACAGCGCCGAACGCGGATCGTCGGAGGCCGTTCTCGTTCAATAATTCGCTTTCACCGACACAACTGCCGTCGCCACGGTCACCGTGACCGAAAGAGACAGCGCCGAAAGCGGATCGTCGGAGGTCGTGGTCGTTCAATAATTTGCTTTCACCGACACAACTGCCGCTGCCACGGTCACCGTGAGCAAAAGAGACAGCGCCGAACGCGGATCTTCGGAGGCCGTGCTCGTTCAATAATTCGCTTTCACCGACAAAACTGCCGCCGCCACGGTCACCGTGACCGAAAGAGACAGCGCCGAACGCGGATCGTCGGAGGCCGTTGTCGTTCAATAACTCGCTTTCACCGACACAACTGCCGCCGCCACGGTCACCGTGAGCGAAAGAGACAGCGCCGAACGCGGATCGTCAAAGGCCGTGGTCGTTCAATAATTCGCTTTCACCGACACAACTGCCGCCGCCACGGTCACCCGGACCGAAAGAGACAGCGCCGAAAGCGGATCGTCGGAGGCCGTGCTCGTTCTATAATTTGCTTTCACCGACACAATTGCCGCCGCCACGGTCACCGGGAGCGAAAGAGACAGCGCCGAACGCGGATCGTCGGAGGCCGTGGTCGTTCAATAATTCGCTTTCTCCGACACAACTGCCGCCGCCACGGTCACCGTGACCGAAAGAGACAGCGCCAAACGCGGATCGTCGGAGGCCGTGGTGGTTCAATAATTCGCTTTCACCGACAAAACTGCCGCCGCCATGGTCACCGTGACCGAAAGAGACAGCGCCGAACGCGGATCATTGGAGGCCGTGGTCGTTCAATATTTTGCTTTCACCGACACAACCGCCGCCGCCCCGGTCACCGTGAGCGAAAGAGACAGCGCCGAACGCGGATCGTCGGAGGCCGTGGTCGTTCAATAATTCGCGTTCACCGACACAATGCCGCCGCCACGGTCACCATGACCGAAAGAGACAGCGCCGAACGCGGATCGTCGGAGGCCGTGGTCGTTCAATAATTCGCTTTCACCGACACAAGTGCCGCCGCCACGGTCACCGTGAGCGAAAGAGACAGCGCCGAACACGGATCGTCGGAGGCCGTGGTCGTTCAATAATTCGCTTTCACCGACACAACTGCCGCCGCCACGGTCACCGTGACCGAAAGAGACAGCGCCGAACGCGGATCGTCGGAGGCCGTGGTCGTTCAATATTTCGCTTTCACCGACACAACTGCCGCCGCCACGGTCACCGTGACCGAAAGAGACAGCGCCGAAAGCGGATCGTCGGAGGCCGTGCTCGTTCAAAAATTTGCTTTCAACGACACAACTGCCGCCGCCACGGTCACCGTGAGCGAAAGAGACAGCGCCGAACGCGGATCGTCGGAGGCCGTGCTCGTTCAATAATTCGCTTTCACCGACAAAAGTGCCGCCGCCACGGTCACCGTGACCGAAAGAGACAGCGCCGAAAGCGGATCGTCGGAGGCCGTGCTCGTTCAAAAATTTGCTTTCAAGGACACAACTGCCGCCGCCACGGTCATTGTGAGCGAAAGAGACAGCGCCGAAAGCGAATGGTCGGAGGCCGTGCTCGTTCAATAATTCGCTTTCACCGACAAAACTGCCGCCGCCACGGTCACCGTGACCGAAAGAGACAGCGCCGAACGCGGATCGTCGGAGGCCGTTGTAGTTCAATAATTCGCTTTCACCGACACATCTGGCGCCGCCACGGTCACCGTGAGCGAAAGAGACAGCGCCGAACGCGGATCGTCGGAGGCCGTGGTCGTTCAATAATTCGCTTTCACCGACACAACTGCCGCCGCCACGGTCACCCTGACCGAAAGAGACAGCGCCGAACGCGGATCGTCGGAGGCCGTTCTCGTTCAATAATTCGCTTTCACCGACACAACTGCCGCCGCCACGGTCACCGTGAGCGAAAGAGACAGCGCCGAACGCGGATCGTAGGAGGCCGTTCTCGTTCAATATTTCGCTTTCACCGACACAACTGCCGCCGCAACGGTCACCGTGACCGAAAGAGACAGCGCCGAAAGCGGATCGACGGAGGTGGTGGTCGTTCAAAAATTCGCTTTCACCGACACAACTGCCGCCGCCACGGTCACCGTGACCGAAAGAGACACCGCCGAACGCGGATCGTCGGAGGCCATGGTCGTTCAATAATTCGCTTTCACCGACAAAACTGCAGGCACCACGGTCACCGTGACCGAAAGAGACAGCGCGGAACGCGGATCATCGGAGGCCGTGGTCGTTCAATAATTTGCTTTCACCGACACAACCGCCGCCGCCACGGTCACCGTGAGCGAAAGAGACAGCGCCGAAAGCGAATCGTCGGATGCCGTGCTCGTTCAATAATTCGCTTTCACCGACACAACTGCCGCTGCCACGGTCACCGTGAGCAAAAGAGACAGCGCCGAACGCGGATCGTCGGAGGCCGTGCTCGTTCAATAATTCGCTTTCACCGACAAAACTGCCGCTGCCACGGTCGCCGTGACCGAAAGAGACAGCGCCGAACGCGGATCGTCGGAGGCCGTGGTCGTTCAATAATTCGCTTTCACCGACACAACTGCCGCCGCCACGGTCACCATGAGCGAAACAGACAGCGCCGAACGCGGATTTTCGGAGGCCGTGCACGTTCAATATTTCGCTTTCACCGACACAACTGCCGCCGCCACGGTCTCCGTGACCGAAAGAGACAGCGCCGAACGCGGACCGTCGGAGGCCGTGCACGTTGAATAATTCGCTTTCACCGACACAACTGCCGCCGCCACGGTCACCGTGACCGAAAGAGAGCTCCGAAAGCGGATCGTCGGAGGCCGTGGTCGTTCAATAATTCGCTTTCACCGACACAACTGCCGCCGCCACGGTCACCGTGACCGAAAGAGACAGCGTCGAACGCGGATCGTCGGAGGCCGTGGTCGTTCAATAATTCGCTTTCACCGACACAAATGCCGCCGCAACGGTCACCATGAGCGAAAGAGACAGCGCCGAACGCGGATCGTCGGAGGCCGTGGTCGTTCAATTATTCGCGTTCACCGACACAATGCCGCCGCCTCGGTCACCTTGACCGAAAGAGACAGCGCCGAACGCGGATCGTCGGAGGCCGTGGTCGTTCAATATTTCCCTTTCACCGACACAACTGCCGCCGCCACGGTCACCGTGACCGAAAGAGACAGCGCCGAAAGCGGATCTTCGGAGGCCGTGCTCGTTCTAAAATTCGCTTTCAACGACACAACTGCCGCCGCCACGGTCACCGTGAGTGAAAGAGACAGCGCCGAAAGCGGATCGTCGGAGGCCGTGCTCGTTCAATAATTTGCTTTCACCGACACAACTGCCGCCGCCACAGTCACCGTGACCGAAAGAGACAGCGCCGAAAGTGGATCGTCGGAGGCCGTGGTCGTTCAATAATTCGCTAGCACTGACACAACTGCCGCTGCCACGGTCACCGTGAGCAAAAGAGACAGCGCCGAACGCGGATCGTCGGAGGCCGTGCTCGTTCAATAATTCGCTTTCACCGACAAAACTGCCGCCGCCACGGTCACCGTGAGAGAAAGAGACAGCGTCCAAAGCGGATCGTGTGAGGCCGTGCTCGTTCAATATTTCGCTTTCACCGACACAACTACTGCCGCCATCGTCACCGTGAGCGAAAGAGACAGCGCCGAACGCGGATCGTCGGAGGCCGTGGTCGTTCAATTATTCGCTTTCACCGTCACAACTGCCGCCGCCATGGTCACCGTGACCGAAAGAGAGAGCGCCGAAAGCGGATCGTGTGAGGCCGTGCTCTTTCAATAATTCGCTTTCACCGACACAACTGCTGCCGCCACGGTCACCGTGAGCGAAAGAGACAGCGCCGAACGCGGATCGTCGGAGGCCGTCCTCGTTCAATAATTCGCTTTCACCGACAAAACTGCCGCCGCCACGGTCACCGTGAGCGAAAGAGACAGAGCCGAACGCGGATCGTCGGAGGCCGTGGTCGTTCAATCATTCGCTTTCACCGACACAACTCCCGCCGCCACGGTCACCGTGAGCGAAAGAGACAGCGCCGAAAACAAATCGTGTGAGGCCGAGCTCGTTCAATAATTCGCTTTCACCGACACAACTGCCGCCGCCACGGTCACCGTGAGCGAAAGAGACAGCGCCGAACGCGGATCGTCGGAGGCCGTGCACGTTCAATAATTCGCTTTCACCGACACAACTGCCGCCGCCACGGTCACCGTGACCGAAAGAGACAGCGCCGAAAGCGGATCGTCGGAGACCGTGGTCGTTGAATAATTCGCTTTCCCCGACACAACTGAGGCCGCCACGGTCACCGCCACCGAAAGAGACAGCGCCGAACGCGGATCGTTCAATAATTCGCTTTTACTGACACAACTGCCGCCGCCACGGTCACCGTGAGCGAAAGAGACAGCGCCGAACACGGATCGTTGGAGGCGGAGGTCGTTCAATATTTCGCTTTCACCGACACAACTGCCGCCGCCACGGTCACCGTGAGCGAAAGAGGCAGCGCCGAACGCGGATCGTCGGAGGCCGAGGTCGTTCAATATTTCGCTTTCACCGACACAACTGCCGCCGCCACGGTCACCGCGAGCGAAAGAGACAGCGCCGAACGCGGATCGTCGGAGGCCGTGGTCGTTCAATAATTCGCTTTGACCGACACAACAGCCGCCGCCACGGTCACCGTGAGCGAAAGAGACAGCGCCGAACGCGGATTGTGTAAGGCCGTGCTCGTTCAATAATTCGCTTACACCGACACAACTGCCGCCGCCACGGTCACCGTGAGCGAAAGAGACAGCGCCGAACGCGGATCGTCGGAGGCCGTTCACGTTCAATCATTCGCTTTCACCGACACAACTGCCGCCGCCACGGTCACCGTGACCGAAAGAGACAGCGCCGAAAGCGGATCGTCGGAGGCCGTGGTCGTTCAATATTTCGCTTTCACCGACACAACTGCCGCCGCCACGGTCACCGTGACCGAAAGAGACAGCGCCGAACGCGGATCGTCGGAGGCCGTGGTCGTTCAATATTTCGCTTTCACCGACACAACTGCCGCCGCCACGGTCACCATGAGCGAAAGATACAGCGCCGAACGCGGATCGTCGGAGGCCGTGGTCGTTCAATAATTCGCGTTCACCGACACAATGCCGCCGCCACGGTCACCGTGACCGAAAGAGACAGCGCCGAACGCGGATCGTCGGAGGCCGTGGTCGTTCAATAATTCGCTTTCACCGACACAACTGCCGCCGCCACGGTCACCGTGAGCGAAAGAGACAGCGCCGAACGCGGATCGTCGGAGGCCGTGGTCGTTCAATAATTCGCGTTCACCGACACAATGCCGCCGCCACGGTCACCGTGACCGAAAGAGACAGCGCCGAACGCGGATCGTCGGAGGCCGTGCTTGTTCAATAATTCGCTTTCACCGACACAACTGCCGCCGCCACGGTCACCGTGACCGAAAGAGACAGCGCCGAACGCGGATCGTCGGAGGCCGTGGTCGTTCAATAATTCGCTTTCAACGACACAACTGCCGCTGCCATGGTCACCGTGAGCAAAAGAGACAGCGCCGAACGCGGATCGTCGGAGGCCGTGCTCGTTCAATAATTCGCTTTCACCGACAAAACTGCTGCCGACATGGTCACCGTGAGCGAAAGAGACAGCGCCGACCGCGGATCGTCGGAGGCCGCGCTCGTTCAATAATTCGCTTTCACCGACACAACTGCCGCCGCCACGGTCACCGTGAGCGAAAGAGACAGCGCCGAACGCGGATCGTCGGAGGCCGTGGTCGTTCAATTATTCGCGTTCACCGACACAATGCCGCCGCCACGGTCACCGTGACCGAAAAAGACAGCGCCGAACGCGGATCGTCGGAGGCCGTGGTCGTTCAATATTTCGCTTTCACCGACACAACTGCCGCCGCCACGGTCACCGTGACCGAAAGAGACAGCACCGAAAGCGGACCTTCGGAGGCCGTGCTCGTTCAAAAATTCGCTTTCAACGACACAACTGCCGCCGCCACGGTCACCGTGAGCGAAAGAGACAGCGCCGAAAGCGGATCGTCGGAGGCCGTGCTCGTTCAATATTTCGCTTTCACCGACACAACTGCCGCCGCCACAGTCACCGGGACCGAAAGAGACAGCGCCGAAAGCGGATCGTCGGAGGCCGTGGTCGTTCAATAATTCGCTAACACTGACACAACTGCCGCCGCCACGGTCACCGTGACCGAAAAAGACAGCGCCGAACGCGGATCGTCGGAGGCCGTGGTCGTTCAATAATTCGCTTTCACCGACACAATGCCGCCGCCACGGTCACCGTGACCGAAAGAGACAGCGCCGAACGCGGATCGTCGGAGGCCGTGGTCGTTCAATAATTCGCTTTCACCGACACAACTGCCGCCGCCACGGTCACCGTGACCGAAAGAGAGAGCGCCGAAAGCGGATCGTGTGAGGCCGTGCTCGTTCAATAATTCGCTTTCACCGACACAACTGCTGCCGACACGGTCACCGTGAGCGAAAGAGACAGCGCGGAACGCGGATCGTCGGAGGCCGTCCTCGTTCAATAATTCGCTTTCACCGACACAACTGCCGCCGCCACGGTCACCGTGAGCGAAAGAGACAGAGCCGAACGCGGATCGTCGGAGGCCGTGGTCGTTCAAAAATTCGCTTTCGCCGACACAACTCCCGCCGCCACGGTCACCGTGAGCGAAAGAGACAGCGCCGAAAGCAATTCGTGTGAGGCCGAGCTCGTTCAATAATTCGCTTTCACCGACACAACTGCCGCCGCCACGGTCACCGTGAGCGAAAGAGACAGCGCCAAACGCGGATCGTTGGAGGCCGTGCAAGTTCAATAATTCGCTTTCACCGACACAGCTGCCGCCGCCACGGTCACCGTGACCGAAAGAGACAGCGCCGAAAGCGGATCGTCGGAGGCCGTGGTCGTTCAATAATTCGCTTTCACCGACACAACTGAGGCCGCCACGGTCACCGCCACCGAAAGAGACAGCGCCGAACGCGGATCGTCGGAGGCCGTGGTCGTTCAATAATTCGCTTTTACCGACACAACTGCCGCCGCCACGGTCATCGTGAGCGAAAGAGACAGCGCCGAACGCGGATCGTCGGAGGCGGTGGTCGTTCAATATTTCGCTTTCACCGACACAACTGCTGCCGCCACGGTCACCGTGAGCGAAAGAGACAGCGCCGAACGCGGATCGTCGGCGGCCGAGGTCGTTCAATATTTCGCTTTCACCGACACAACTGCCGCCGCCACGGTCACCGTGAGCGAAAGAGACAGCGCCGAACGCGGATCGTCGGAGGCCGTGGTCGCTCAATATTTCGCTTTCACCGACACAACTGCCGCCGCCACGGTCACCGTGAGCGAAAGAGACAGCGCCGAACGCGGATCGTCGGAGGCCGTGGTCGTTCAATAATACGCTTTCACCGACACAACTGCCGCCGCCACGGTCACCGTTACAAAAAGAGACAGCGCCGAACGCGGATCGTCGGAGGCCGTGGTCGTTCAATAATTCGCTTTTACCGACACAACTGCCGGCGCCACGGTCACCGTGAGCGAAAGAGACAGCGCCGAACGCGGATCGTCGGAGGCGGTGGTCGTTCAATAATTCGCTTTCACCGACACAACAGCCGCCGCCACGGTCACCGTGAGCGAAAGAGACAGCGCCGAACGCGGATTGTGTAAGGCCGTGCTCGTTAAATAATTCACTTACACCGACACAACTGCCGCCGCCACGGTCACCGTGAGCGAAAGATACAGCGCCGAACGCGGATCGTCGGAGGCCGTGCACGTTCAATAATTCGCTTTCACCGACACAACTGCCGCCGCCACGGTCACCGTGACCGAAAGAGACAGCGCCGAAAGCGGATCGTCGGAGGCCGTGGTCGTTCAATAATTCGCTTTCACCGACACAACTGCCGCCGCCACGGTCACTGTGACCGAAAGAGACAGCGCCGAACGCGGATCGTCGGAGGCCGTGGTCGTTCAATAATTCGCTTTCACCGACACAACTGCCGCCGCCACGGTCATCATGAGCGAAAGATACAGCGCCGAACGCGGATCGTCGGAGGCCGTGGTCGTTCAATAATTCGCGTTCACCGACACAATGCCGCCGCCACGGTCACCGTGACCGAAAGAGACAGCGCCGAACGCGGATCGTCGGAGGCCGTGGTCGTTCAATAATTCGCTTTCACCGACACAACTGCCGCCGCCACGGTCACCGTGAGCGAAAGAGACAGCGCCGAACGCGGATCGTCGGAGGCCGTGGTCGTTCAATAATTCGCGTTCACCGACACAACTGCCGCCGCCACGGTCACCGTGAGCGAAAGAGACAGCGCCGAACACGGATCGTCGGAGGCCGAGGTCGTTCAATAATTCGCTTTCACCGACACAACTGCCGCCGCCACGGTCACCGTGAGCGAAAGAGACAGCGCCGAACACGGATCGTCGGAGGCCGTGGTCGTTCAATATTTCGCTTTCACCGACACAACTTCCGCCGCCACGGTCACCGTGAGCGAAAGAGACAGCGCCGAACGCGGATCGTCGGAGGCCGTGGTCGTTCAATAATACGCTTTCACCGACACAACTGCCGCCGCCACAGTCACCGTTACCAAAAGAGACAGCGCCGAACGCGGATCGTCGGAGGCCGTGGTCGTTCAATAATTCGCTTTTACCGACACAACTGCCGCCGCCACGTTCACCGTGAGCGAAAGAGACAGCGCCGAACGCGAATCGTCGGAGGCGGTGGTCGTTCAATAATTCGCTTTCACCGACACAACAGCCGCCGCCACGGTCACCGTGAGCGAAAGAGACAGCGCCGAACGCGGATTGTGTAAGGCCGTGCTCGTTCAATAATTCGCTTACACCGACACAACTGCCGCCGCCACGGTCACCGTGAGCGAAAGATACAGCGCCGAACGCGGATCGTCGGAGGCCGTGCACGTTCAATAATTCGCTTTCACCGACACAACTGCCGCCGCCACGGTCACCGTGACCGAAAGAGACAGCGCCGAAAGCGGATCGTCGGAGGCCGTGGTCGTTCAATAATTCGCTTTCACCGACACAACTGCCGCCGCCACGGTCACCGTGACCGAAAGAGACAGCGCCGAACGCGGATCGTCGGAGGCCGTGGTCGTTCAATAATTCGCTTTCACCGACACAACTGCCGCCGCCACGGTCATCATGAGCGAAAGATACAGCGCCGAACGCGGATCGTCGGAGGCCGTGGTCGTTCAATAATTCGCGTTCACCGACACAATGCCGCCGCCACGGTCACCGTGACCGAAAGAGACAGCGCCGAACGCGGATCGTCGGAGGCCGTGGTCGTTCAATAATTCGCTTTCACCGACACAACTGCCGCCGCCACGGTCACCGTGAGCGAAAGAGACAGCGCCGAACGCGGATCGTCGGAGGCCGTGGTCGTTCAATAATTCGCGTTCACCGACACAATGCCGCCGCCACGGTCACCGTGACCGAAAGAGACAGCGCCGAACGCGGATCGTCGGAGGCCGTGGTCGTTCAATATTTCGCTTTCACCGACACAACTGCCGCCGCCGCGGTCACCGTGACCGAAAGAGACAGCGCCGAAAGCGGATCTTCGGAGGCCGTGCTCGTTCAAAAATTTGCTTTCAACGACACAAGTGCCGCCGCCACGGTCACCGTGAGCGAAAGAGACAGCGCCGAAAGCGGATCGTCGGAGGCCGTGCTTGTTCAATAATTCGCTTTCACCGACACAACTGCCGCCGCCACGGTCACCGTGACCGAAAGAGACAGCGCCGAACGCGGATCGTCGGAGGCCGTGGTCGTTCAATAATTCGCTTTCACCAACACAACTGCCGCTGCCACGGTCACCGTGAGCAAAAGAGACAGCGCCGAACGCGGATCGTCGGAGGCCGTGCTCGTTCAATACTTCGCTTTCACCGACAAAACTGCCGCCGCCACGGTCACCGTGAGCGAAAGAGACAGCGCCGAACGCAGATCGTCGGATTTGTTGTTGTTTACGGTTTTAATGGCGCAAGAGCAACAATGGCCATACTGCGCCAAACAAGGTGAATCAATAAAAAGGGGTCATTTGAACTAAACTGTGGGGAAATACTTCTATAATTTGTTTAAAAATCCAGTATTTTCAAGAAAATTAAAAAGACATTTGAATGAAATCAGCGGACGCTTACCAAGTAACAAGGCAGGGTGAAATGGAATGCAATATTTGAAAAGATCAGGGAAAAAAAATTTGTGCTGCTGCTGAAGACCAGGACAAAGAAATAAAATATGAAGAACGGACAAAGGTTCACCGCAGCGCTCACAGGATGGAGGTTCCCCACCAGTAAGTAGGTGGCTATGAGTGAGGTAGGTGTGGCCGATTCTCAGGCGGCATAAGAGGACTTCGTGGAATCTATTTTTGTCAGAAGATGTTTCCCAAATACCAAGGTCTGGCTTGATGGTGTGAAGCTTATTGTTCACCTCTGAATCCCATTCAGACTGCCACGATCGCAAGACTGCAAGTCTTGTAGGCATTTTTAAGTCTTGGTGGGGGATGCGTGCATGTGACACTGGGAGATTTTGCGAAGAGACGGCCAGTTTATCTGCAGCCTCGTTGCCAGCAATGCCCACATGGCTAGGAATCCAGCAAAACCTAATATCGTGCCCATCATGTAGGCCCTGCTGCACCTTAACACGTACAGTTAGGGTCAGCCGATTCTTTGTTGATATAACAGAACACACAGCCCTAACAACACTCTGGGAATCTACAAAGATGATGGCTTTCTTTGTTTTACTCTGAATAATATAGTCAAGTGCCATCATGACCCCGTATAGCTCGGCAGTAAAAATACTGGCAAGAGTGTTCAGACGAGCGACTTTGGAAAAACGAGAAGAGTATACAGCTGCACCAACAAACGTTGACGACTTTGCACCATCAGTATAAAAATGATTATAATTTTTGTATTTTTCCGCCAATGCAAAGAATTCTTGCTGTAAAATTAGAGGAGAGACTCTTTGCTTCCTCAATTTTGTGAAGCACCATTCACAAAAAATGGGTTTGACATTCCATGGGGCAGTATGGTGTGAACTATCCAAAAGGTTAAAATCACGAGTCAGATTGAGGGAGGAGCGAAGACTCTCGACATGAAGACTCAAAGGCCGCACAGCAGTTGGCTTATTGTTAAAGAGGCGAGAAAACCTAGAGTTTTGAATACAACTATAAGTGGGAGAGCTGGGGTCCGACAAAATTTTGTAAGCGTAGGTGAGGCTAAGCAGCTGTCGCCTTTTTTCAGGCGACATTTCATGACAGTCAACATACAAGCTAACCACAGGGGATTTGCGAAAAGCACCAGATGCCAAACGCAGCCCAAGGTGATGTACCGGATCGAGCGTTTTTAAAGCAGACGGTCTCGCAGAGGCATAAACAATTGAGCCATAATCAAGGCGGGATCGAATAAGAGAAGAATATAGACGAAGGAGACATTTTCTATCCGAGCCCCACGACTTGTGCGAAAGAACTTTGAGTATGTTCGATGCCTGCAGAGTTTTTTGCTTGAACTGTTTGAGATGCGAAACAAAGGTAAGTTTACGGTCGAAAGTAACTCCTAGAAACTTGTGCTCCGTTTTGACAGCAATGTTGTTTCCATTTAACAGAAGTGTCGGATCTAAACAGAGGCCACACCTTAAAGAAAAAGGAACACAAACAGTTTTCTCCGGACAGAACCTAAAACCATTCTGATCAGCCCATGTAGACATTTTATTTATGGCCAGTTGTAGCTGCCGCTCACAGCTAGACATATTACATGACGCTACAGATATCTGAATGTCATCCACATATAGCGAGTAAGATACCGAAGGAGGAATGACTTTACTAAGAGAGTTAATCTTTATTGCAAAGAGTGTGACGCTTAGGACTCCACCCTGAGGAACACCGTTCTCTTGAACAAACCAGTCTGATAAAGTTGTTCCCAACCGAACTCGAAAAGTGCGTTTACACAAAAAGCTCTTTATACACTGAAGCATTCTACCCCGTATTCTGTACATAAAAAGGTCGTGCAAGATGCCATACTTCCAAGTGGTGTCATAGGCCTTGTCTAAATCAAAGAAAACAGATACACAATGCTGCCTGTTGACAAATGCCTCCCGCACAAAGGTCTCCAGCCGCACCAAGTGGTCTGTTGTAGAGCGCTCAGGACGACAGCCACACTGATTAATATCCAAGATTTTATGTTGCTCAAGAAAATAAATAAGACGTCTGTTAATTAATCTTTCAAAGGTTTTCCCCAGACAACTTGACAATGCTATTGGTCTGTAACTTGCAGGAAGGGAGGGGTCCTTGCCAGGTTTCAACAGCGGTATAACTTCAGCCCGCTTCCATTCAACAGGGAAGTAGGCATCACACCACTGGCCATTGAAGTATGTGAGAAGGGCACTAAGTGACTCTCTAGATAAGTGCCGGATCATGTCATAGTGAATTCTATCGAGACCGGGGGCAGAATTCTTGCGGGAGTTGAGAGCCACTTCGAGCTCAACCATTGTAAATGGCTGATTGTAAGGTGCAGACGCTCCCCCTGTGAAGCAGAGCATCGTCTTTTCCATGTTTGCCTTACGCTTCAGGAATGCTGGGGAGTAATGTGCGGAGCTTGAAACAGCAGCGAAGTGAGTGCCCAACATGTTAGCCTGGTCTAGCAATGAGGCTCCAGAAGACGGAAAAAGGGGGATTGTAAAACAGCGGTATTTCCCCTCGACCTTGTGAAGTCGGTCCCACACTTCCTTTGCTGGAACATAGCTGCTGATGAAGGACAAGTAACCTCGCCAAGATTTTCCTTTAGCCTGCTTCCGAGTCCAGCGGGCACAAGCTCTGCGTCTCTTGAATTCCATTAAGTTCACAGATGTCGGGTATCTACGAAAGACACCCCAAGCCTTATCTTGGTTATTCTTTGTGGTGGAACATTCCTCATTCCACCATGGCTTACATTTCTTGGGGATGTTCGAAGAAGTTTGAGGGATGGAGCAAAGAGCAGCACCAATTATATGCTCTGTGATGTAGGTTGTGGCATCGTCATGAGTTAATGAAGAGAACATTGAGGGAACAAGCTTGGATTTTTGGCTAAAAAGAGCGCAGTCTGCATTTTCTAGCTTCCAACGTGGAGTCCGTTTCATAAGACTGGGAATCGATTTCACGCTTTCCAGAGCAACCGGAAAGTGGTTGCTTCCAAAAGGATTATTTAAAACGCTCCATGTGAAACAAGACACCAAGGATGGAGATGAAATAGAAAGATCAATGGATGTAAATGAGTTGTGAGCTGCGCTAAAAAAGGTAGGCTCTTTGCTGTTCAAAAGACAGAGACTAGATGACAGTAAAAACCGTTCAATGACCCCACCACGCGAGTCCTGGCGTGTGCCACCCCACAAGGGATGGTGGGCATTAAAATCTCCTAAAAGTAAAAAGGGGTGAGGGAGCTGAGTAATTAAATCATGAAGATTATGAATATGCAGTGGAACATATGGTGGAATATAGATGGAAACAATGGTGATGAAGCGGTCCAAAAGGAGACGCACAGCTACAGCCTCTAAAGGTGTAGAAAGAGGAATCTGAGAACAAGCAACTCCACTTTGGACGATTACTGCTATTCCACCAGATGAGTTTGATGTGGAACGATCTTTTCTAAAAACTTGGTGACGACGTAAAATAGACACATGATGATCATTAAGGTGCGTCTCTTGTAAAGAGAGAGCTATAGGACGGAGGTTGTCCATAAAAAAGTTAACATCGTCAATATTCCTTAAAAGGCCGCGGCAATTCCACTGCATAAAAGTAAATTTAGCCATTAATCTAAAACTAAGTTAAAAATTAGTAAATCAGTAAAAGTAGTAAGGTACAAGTAAAAGTGAAAATGTCAACTCTGCCGCGCAGGGCAATAAAGAATGTACAACATCACGTTGGTGGGATCACCGGTTTTTTGCTCTTGTGCTCACTCTTAGTAGTCTGCCACTCCATGTCGTCTTGGTCAGACGCAGGAGTGGAGACTTCACACTCATCCATGGCCTCAGTTTCCTGAGGCAAGCCTTTTTCTGCAGGTTTCTTCGGGTTCGGGGAACGGGGCGCCATGCGCCGCCCTCGACCAGACCCAGCCAAAGGGGCAGAGGAGGTGCTGGGCGAAGCGTCGCCCAAGTCCACCCGTTCCTGTCCCTTAGGCGCTGTAGGTGCGGCATGAGAGCCATGCCGCTCCCTCGATGATGCTCTCTCCAGGGAGTGTGGGCGAGAGTGTCGACCCTTCTCCCTGGAAGGAGACCGCAGAGGAGGGACGGTTGCGGCAGCCACCGACCCATCCTGGGTTTGGGAAACAGCCCGAGGAGGTACAGGCTGTTGCCCTGTTGGAGTGCGAGGGTTCGCACTTTGGCTGGGAGGGTCCGAAGACCGTCCAGCCGACATTGCATGCCCCGGAAGCTGAATCTTCAGCTGGGGCGTGGGGGACTGCCGTGGCTTCCCATAGTCCAGAAAGGACGTCTGGGTTGCCACTGCAACCTTCAGTGGTGCAGGTCCCCGCTGCACCACCTGCGCATAGCCACCTTTGCGCAAGAACGCAAAGCGACGGCGCGCTTCTGGGTAAGAGAGGTTTTCTTTGACCTTCAAGTTAAGCACTTCTTTCTCTTCTTTCCATGTCTTGCATGAGCGAGAATACGCTGGGTGGGGATCACTACAGTTGACACAATGGGCTTCGTTGGAGCAGGAGTCAGCAGAATGGTCATTTTTCCCACACTTGGCACAAGTGGCCTTACCACGGCAGCTCTGAGAGCCGTGGCCAAACCTCTGGCATTTAAAACATCTTCGAGGATTAGGCACATAGGGCCTAACCCTGCAGTGGAGGTAGCCAGCCCTAACAGCCTCGGGAAGTGTGGTAGATTCAAAGGTTAACACTATGTGTTTAGTTTTTCGCTCTTGACCGTCCCGACGCAAGGAGATGCGCTTCGCAGCTACAACTCCTTGTTCAGAGAGCCCTTCAAGTATGTCAATGACAGAGGCCTCAATCAGGTCATCTTCGGAGATAACGCCCTGAATAGTATTAAGTGTACGATGGGGTGAAACAGTCACTTTATGATCAGACACAGAATCCAAAGCAAGGAGTGCTGTACTCTGCTGTCTGGATTCAATTTCTACGAGAAGGTCACCTAAGGGCATCTTTTTGGCTTTGAAGTTCTTTCCGACAACACTTTCTAGCACTTTCGCAACAAGAAAGGGGGACATCTTGGAGAGTGGTGTATCGTCTTCAGAGTGAATAACCAAAAATTTGGGGAATGTAGGGGGAGATGAGGTCGTTTCTTTCAGAGGGACTTCGGTGCGGACCCTTTTCAGGGCCCGATCAGAGGGAGGTTTAGCTTTGGAACCCATGAGAGATGGGAGGAGATTCAGTGCCCGGGTGCACCGCCCACCACGGAGCCCAACAAGGGGGTAGGTAATGTGCCATAGCAAGAAAGGCTTGGCTGACACAATTACTCTACCAGTGCTGCCCAGGCGCTATAACCGAGTGTGGATGCAGGGACAGGACCTGTTTCCACTCAAGGTTAGCCCTTGCCGCCTAAGAAGGTGAAAAAGGAAGGAAGAGAGTGTAGAAAAAAAGAGAAAGAGGTGGAAGGAAAAGTGAAAGACGGAAGAAGAGAGTAGAAGAGGCGACTGACTGAATCATCCTGGTCGGGCCAAGCCAGGACACCCGTCTACGAGAAGCAGGGGTCGAAGCGGTGTATTGCCTCGCCCGGGGGGCCCCGAAGGGTCCAAACATACCCCGGGCTCAGCTCAACCACCACGGTCCCCTTTTCCCCGGACACGGGTACGCCACGCACAGCCAGACGTGGGTGGGCGAACCCACATGGCTCGGGGTTCGTAGTGACGCCACTCACCAAGCACCTACCAAAGTAGGTGCCCCCTGCGTGCGGGTATGGTGGCCCACGTGGCTGGGGTCCGTGGTGACGCTACTCACCAAGCACCTAGCACCTAAGGTGCAGGCGCCCCCTGCGGCGCTCGGGGTCCGTGGAGACGCCACTTTCACACCTGCTTTCACAGGTGCCCCCTGCGGCGTGCCGATAGCACATGAGAAAAGTGCCTCGCTTGTTTTTTCAATAATTTAGTTGCCTTAGAAGTAGTTAACGAGTATAAATACTTGAGTGTCAATATCACGTCTGACTTAAGCTGGGCTCTTCGCATTGGATATGTTATTTCAAAAGCGTCTAGTAAATTATGGGCGTTACGTAAGCCTAACTTTCATTACACACTTGCGACAAAGTTGCCGGCGAATGATCGCTAATTCGTCCTTTGCCCGAATAAGTTGAAATATTTTGAACCGATAGTCCCAATCACTTATTGACTAATTGGAAGACGTACAAGAATTATTCGGTTCATTAAAAATTTATACGGCACAAAATTGTAGATGTCAGGGTTGCATCATGTGTTCGAATTGCCCAAAATTGTTGCGTCGGTAAAATGTAAAGCGTTTGTGGTTTTTGCACAGCATAAGACATGAAAAAGCTGGTTTACGTTTTTGAGATTTTTTGCAGTCCACCTTCAGCTGTTATATAAACCAAAAGCACACGCCAAATGGCCCATGGAGTTCCGCTGCAGAAAATATGTTCTTAAACACTCCTTTTTCACTTGCTCTGTTCGTGAGTTGAACGTGTTTCCCAAAGGGTGGCAGCGATTACTTTTGCTGCTGAATTTGATAGTGGAATCGATGACCTCCTATATGACAATGACTAAGCTACTTGCTTCTTATCCTTTGTATTTATTTATTTGGTTATGAATGATGTTATATTTTTACCCAAACCATGCCTCGGCCTTCGAAATTGGCTGGCAGTATCATCATATTCAAAAAAAAAAAAGATAACATACAGCCAACTGTTCTTTATACTCGCCGTCAACTATTTTGTGCTACATTGCCAAGACCAGCGTAACCTCCACAGCGTTAAAGCTCAAGCTGTACTTAAAGTACTTGGCTTTATCTTGCGTCTCATTCGCACTTGCTCGAAAAACTAGCTTCGCAGAGTTGGAGTACTCTAGGAACCACGCTAGTCTTGGTGGTGTAGGACGAAATAGTTCATGCAGAGAATAGGTATCAAAAGAAATTGTTCAAACGTTTGTTAACGATGTTCGCGTACAGATTGATCAGGCTGCTTTTTTATTGCCGAGAGCGGTGTCCTGACATATAACAGGCCCTTCGACGTCATGTGCTTTGACTGAGTATGAGCACTGCAGATGCTAGGCTAGCCTTGGCAATGTAGGACGGAATGAATGACGCCGAATAAAACTCATATGTCATTAGTTGCAAAGCCTGCCCACGAATATCGTACGTGTCTAATTTCGCTACAAAAATAGTGATTCAGGCAATCGAAGGTTTTTGTAAAACTCACAGACTATCCACGACCTATTTAGTTTTTCTTCAAAGACTTTGACATAATTTCTTTGTGAACCAGTAAGATCACCTCAGTTAACTTATGCTTCATAAGCGCAAACAGTGAAACAGTGAACAAGTTATGTTTATTTGAAAAATTCTTCAAGCACGCCTAAAGTACTTTTCAAGATATTTCGAGAACATCGGCAATGTTGAGATTAGTCTATAATTAGCTGCTGAGATGAGTTGGGCTGCTTGGTCATTATACATTACGGGTGTATCCAGCTGAACGAGGAACTAAGGAAGAAACAGAAAACTGCTGAGTATAAATAGAAGGAAGAGAGCAACATGATTTAGACTAAAGAAAATAAATAAGCAGAAACAATGGGATACGCAGAAGTACTAGTAGCAGAGAAGGACGATTTGATAAAATAGTTGTTAGTCCAGCGATTGGTTGTATTTATGTTTCTCCTTCCTCACGCTTTCAGCTAGTTCCACCCATGAGGGTCTATAGTTTCCCCTATAATTTACACTTCACTTTTTGTGTAGTACAGATACTTTAGATAGCTACATTCCCTTTGAAAATACATCTATATCTTGTGAAATATTAAAGTTATCGGTCAAAATGGGAGCTAAGAAGTGGACAAAAAATATTACCTCTATTATGTGAATGCCATTCACATCCCAGCGTCCACTATTTTTCAGCTGTAGAAAACCACTCCACTTTGGCACTCTATATAATTGAGTCGATGTGTGACACTGCACTCTGCCTGTTGATGCTGCAGGCAATCAATCTTAGGGCAGAGCCTTTTTATTTTGTCCGTAGCTG
The DNA here is from genome assembly GCF_016920785.2 of Ixodes scapularis. Lineage (NCBI taxonomy): Eukaryota > Metazoa > Arthropoda > Arachnida > Ixodida > Ixodidae > Ixodes > Ixodes scapularis. The sequence goes on along the minus strand of NW_024610078.1, from coordinate 70,779 downwards.
AAAGCACGACTTGGGCTTCAAACTTCCCGGCTGTTCTCTTCAAGTTGTGGGACAAGCGGTGTCTATATGGCAGAACAGTCAGTCGGTGTTTCTTGTATTTTTCAGTGTCACATTTTGTATCTGAGGACATCAAGAATTTGGCAACCTCATATACGTGATCGACCTCGCTGATCCCGACGCTTTCAGTCTTTGTACTTGAAGAGCGAAGTTTTCCCGCGCTGAGTCTACGCGAAATGTTTTAACAGCTGGATTCAGGCAATTTTTTGCATTTCCTTTTTTAATAATTTTAGAATGGGCCGAATCCTACTGTAAAAGCCCTTTCTACGGTCGAGGGAAAAACATTCAGCAGGCGTAGTAGTCAGAGAACAGTAGTCTTAGATGTAAAAACTGGAGGATGGAGTTCACTGGTGACTCTTTGGTAAAATTGAGAGCCTCGCCATTTCCTAGCAAGTGAGGTCGGATGATGTTGAATATTTGCGTCTCATTCTCACCTGGGGATGTTGAAGGAGAACAAAGAAATCATCAAAATACCAAAATATATGACATACATGGCTGTTGGAAAGTGTACTGCTATTCCCCCATCACATTGGGACAAACAATATCACATAATATAGGCACCACACAGGAACCTATACAGCTACCTTTCTTTTGCAGGAAAATATTACCTTCAAAAGTGACGGCTACATCAGAAAGGTAGAACTTTAAAAGTTTTAAGAAGGACACTACCGGAATGCCGTAATTGTTTTGAAAGGAAAAAGTCCCCTTGGCTTCAATACATTCAATACAACTCACCGGCCACAGGCCGGGGAACTGTTGAGGCTCCGGCCGGTACTAACATAATTATGACTGAAGAACACCGGACCATCCTGCTACATCTTGCACTGGAAAAAATGGTAAAGAACAGCATGGTGTTGCACTGCGGCACCGGCGGACGGCCGAAGATTTCGTACGACCGTTACAACAGGATGGAGTGTTGTCGGAGTTGGCAGGTCTCGGAGCCTATCAGATGGACCACGTGTGGCTCCTCAAGATGAAAACACCAGAGGCCATGGAGAAGCTGCTGCAAGCCGGTGAAATCCAGGTGAAGGGACGTCGCTGCCTGGCGATTGAACCATACCGAAAAGAGGTCAAGGTGAAACTGCATTGGGTGACCTTTGACGTGCTCGTCGACACTGTCCGCCGCGTTTTTGAACCGTACGGCTAGGTAAAGAGCGTCGATCGTAGAATGTGAAAGGTGGACAGACTCGTGGGCGTCGAGTCTACAACGCTGTCAGTCGTGCTAATTAATTCTCCGCCAGGACCTAACAACGGAGCCTGCCCCACCCGTTCCGATTCTACGGGGGCACGGTCCTGATAGTGATTCACGCGTGTGCGCCCGTGTGCCTATGTTGCCGACGTATTGGGCAAATATGGCGTGAGTGTAGGGCGCCTTGGTGTTCCGAGTGTCGTGGTTTCGGACACAAAAGCACGGACTACACCCGCACGTACGCCCGGGCTGTGGAAGTGCACAACGATGGCGGCGGCGTTAACGAGGAAATGATGGACGAGGTCGAGGCCGAGGAAGCTGCACGCGTGGCCGGGGTTGCGAACAGTGACGGTGCATACGGTAGCAACACTCAAGCACCTGCTGAGGCACCGAATACCAAAAGTGAAGAACGGCAAGCAAAGTAGGAGACTGAGCAGACTTCTTCGACGACGCAAAATAGCGAAGACAAAACTGAGGCTGGATATGCTACAACTAACACCTTCGAGGGCGAGAAACACGGCAACGACATGGACTTCCACCTGGCGATGATTAAGTGAAGACACGAAGGGGCAGCTGCGGTTGTATCTGGACCAGGAGAACGGCCTCGGCAGCGCTTGGAGCAAGAGTGGGTGATCTCGTGAACAAGAAAACTCGCGGGCGGTCTCTAAAGCGGTCATTGTTCTTGTCTCAAGGCAGCCCGCCGTCACAGTAACAGTTCGTCTTTGAGGCATGATTCCTGTTTTTACGTACTCGCAAATGACAAAATTTGTCCTCGAAAAGCCATGGCGCGTAGGAACGTTAAATGTTTGAGGTAAATGTGATAAACGCAAGCAATATCAGCTGAATAGCCTGTTTATTGACCAAGAGCTAGACTAAGTTGCAATACAAAAGTCAACGTTCTAGAACGATGAGCGCACTGAGAGCATGTTACGACCCTATACATCGCGGTACAACGTTTGTGCAAGTCACGCAGTAGAAAGTTCCGGAGGTTGCTGCTTTTTCTTAAAGGATTCGATCGGTATAACTGTACAGTCTGTTGTCACATGTCTAACGGGTAGGCTTGCGATTTGTGATTTTACATACTATTCGACACACTGGCATGTTATTTGTCTGTACGCGCCGAATTCTGCAGTGGACCGCAAAATCTTCTTTGAATTTGTTCATGGTAACTTTGTGTGCGAACGTAATGTTATTTTGCTTGCCGATTTCAATTATGCCTGTTCAGCAAACGATAACACCGGAGTGACCCCGAACAGAGATGCTGGCACTTTGGTATTGAACGACATCGTCAGCTAGGAAGGTCTTTATGATGTTGCGGAATGCATCGGTCACGTGAGAACTGTTCAGTACACTCACTTCCAGAGAGTCAGCGAAAGGGTCAGATAGGACAGAGTTTACATTTCATTAGAGCAAGTGGCAGGAAAATCAAGTAGCTTCGTTGTCGTTCTGTGACCACTGCTTAGTTTCTTTTGTCTTGGGAAGCACGCGTAGGCGACCAAAGTTTTCTTTGGAACTATAAAAGTTGAATTGTAGACTCTTAGACGGCTAAGAGCTTACAAAGTCGGTGCGAGGCCTCTTGAACAAGTTGAAAGAAGTTAAAAGCAACTACACAGCTGAATAGGAGGGTTTTAAATAGAAGTTTACAATGAAGGCAATAGAAAAGGCCTGTGCTGTAAAGGCACTTCAGAGACATGAGGAGGCAGTGATGAGTAGAAACATTCAGACGCACATAAGTGAAGAAAGCAAGTCACCGTGCGAATTCGAAAACGACATCCGCGATTTGCAGGAAAAAGGGAAGTTCTTGACCAAGAGCATTAGCACGGAGCTTCTATCCCGGCACGAACAGAAAAGTTCGACATAGGGGAATTTCCCACAAAAAAAGACGTTCGTCACGGAGAAACGTTATGCACTAAAGAACACAAGTGAGCGAAATCGAAAAGGATTAAAAGAATTTCAAGGACTTAACAGATATTGAACAAGCGTTTTATAAGTATTATTCAAAAATTTTTCGCGCACAGCCCAGTGAAGATGACTAAATTTATGGATGAGTTCTTAATGCTTTTGCCGAAATTAAATGAGAAAACCACGGAATTACCTCAGATGCCGATCCCCGTTGCAGAAATAGTGAAAGCGATAGACAAATTGAGCCCTGGGGAAAAAAAAACCGGGACCCGACGGAATTAGTGCTCCTTTCTATAAGACCTTAGACATGAAGTTGCACCAGTGCTACACAATGCCTTTCATGAGGTCTACCTCTAGCAGAAATAACGGCTGGAGATCAGTACGGAAAGCAAAATCCGGATTAAAATCAAACCGGAGTCAGACCAGATAGGCGGCTTCCGGTTCGCACAAACCGTGAATTTTCGAATCTGGTTCGAAGTCAAATTGAAAGAAACTCCGGACAGGCAAAATCCGGTTCGCTCAAACCGTGATTTTGCTAATCCGGTTCAAAGTCGAATTGGAGGAATTCCGGACAGATGAATTCCGGTTCGCACAAACCGTGATTTTCCTAATCCATTTCAGAGTCATATTGGCGGAATTCCACACAGACAAACTCCGGTTCACACAAACCGTGATTTTCCAAATCGGTTAAGAGTCGTAGTGAAAGAAATCCGGACACACAAACACCGGTGCGCACAAACTGTGATTTTTGGAATCCGGTTAAAAGTACAATAGAAGGAATTCCAGACACATAATATGCGCTTAGAACAAACCATTCCTTGCCAAATTCGGCTAAAAGGCAAATTGGACGAAGTCTGGACTGAAAATGTACGCTTTGCACAAACCTTACTTTGCGATATTTTGTTCAAAGGAAAATAGGATCAGCCGTCTGATGCCGAAGACTTTCACGCATACGGTTGAAACATCAAGTTGCAAACAATCCATCCTGATCTCGTACGGGCTCCGTCGATCAGAGCTCATAGCGCAGAAGACAACGAGCTGATATGCGCCGCCAAAAAGCCGACATCAGAGCGAGTTTTGCGCAAGTCATTGCCATCTAATTCCATCTAGCTTTTTCTATGTACTGTAACTTGTTCATTATTATGCCTAAACTGAGTTTTGTTATTTTTTATTTATTTTTTTAAATAATTTCTCGGTAACTGTCACATAAGCTTTTTTTATATAATTTCCACCACATAAAACAAACAAATACAAAAACTAAATCGATGCCACAGCTAGATGTAAACAGATTTGGAAAGTGTCATTTAAGTGTCTTTGATAGCTTTCCTGCGGGCTCCTTCATGCTCAACTTACTATTGCGGTGCACATGCAGGCAATTTCAAGGGCTTTCATCATTATAGGTACGCAATGTGGGTGTGCTCGCCAACACACTTGCTGTAGTAGAGTCAATACTAGTCATGGTTTTTGTGACAATATAAAATTCTTTTACAAATCTACACGGCCTTTTAGTGAAAGACCTTGCACCCAATTATGCTTCTAAAACAAAAACAAAAAAGGTTGCTCTAAGAACGGACGAAGGTGTTTCTATATGTGCTAATTGTGCATCAAGCAAAAGTGGGCTCCTGGGCCCGCCTGTCACTGCCCGGTTCTTCGGTCACCAAGGCGGCCGAAGGGGGCGACCGCCCCATGGGGAGAATCGACGAGCCGCGGGCCGTGTGGGGTTGGCCGAGCGGCGTTTTGACGCAAGCGCAATCCTGTCCGCTCGTGGCGAGATCTGTGCAACAAGCTAGATGGCACGCGCTTGTCTCCGTATATATAGGAAAAAATATATCCCTCTTCTTTTACACGGACACATTTTTTTTTGTGAAAAGCTCGCTAATTCTAGATTCTGGATTTTAATCTGCGAAAAATGTCTTTAATTTTCTTTTCCAATTGGATACGCCATTAATATTTTCTAGAGAGAAACGCTGTTTACAAAGTGATTTAACGGTGATTCGCATATTTTATGTTTGGCGCATTTAAAAAAAATCCTAGCAAAGATTATATCCCTGTGAAGTGTGTACTAATAATAATTTGTGCATGCGCAAGTTCTTTGCAGGTTGCAAAACAAACGTATACATGCTTGTGATCATTTAAAACTTATTTTGCGACTTATCACAAAAAGGATACTAAAGATTCAGTTGGATGTGAATTGGCTATTCTAATGAGCTAGTGTTTTGAATTCAAGGTGATGGACCACATTCAACTGAACATAAATCAATTCCTGAAACCTACAAAACACCTTACCAATTGCTATTTTAAAAGGCTTCGGTGGCATCAAGTGCATGTTTCATATTAACGTGATCCGGAATTTATCTGAACGGAAAACAATCACAAAATTAAAAGTATTTTGTGAAGTGAAAGCTAATATATCCTTTGATGGCCAGTATTTACATGGCAGTTCAGTGACTGGCCGCGATAGGCGCTGTGCTGTTCAAACTGGCGAGCCCCGTCATGGAAGATCCGTTAACTGACCCTCACTGTTTTATTTTTTTGCCTTTTTTACTATGCATCAAGTCATTGAGATTCTGACGAACTGCGGCAATTCATGAATAGTGAGTGGAAATGTTTGCGTTGATGAATCATTGCTAAATGACTGCCGACGCTGGCGTATTTGATCCCAGCATTGCAAGACTGACCTGTTTTATCGCGAAAACGCGAGAAAGAACAGAGCGGTGAGGAAAATTTGCTGTCCAGGATTTGAGAATCTGACCGCCTACGCCACGAAAAATAAATTTTACAACACCAAATGGTACTTTTTTTTTTTCAGGAAGCTAGTTTAATTTGATGTACTATACTTTAGATCCGGCAGTACATGCACTGTTTGGCTCTGATAAAAAATAAAAAAAAATATGGCGAAGCCTAAAAGTAAAAAAAAAAAAAACACGTGGCATGATTGAGCACGCGCCTTGAGTTACAAAACAATAATAAACATCACTTTCCAGAAGCTAGAAAAGTAAGAGATGTGTTTATTGCTTATGACGCTACGAGAGTGTGAAACGGAGTGTGAAAATATGCTCCTTCAGGCAGGAATCGACTGTTTTCTGTGGTAGTTACGATCATCTAAAAAAAATATTTAAAATGTTCACATGGCCAAACGATATCTTTCTCTTTGATAGCTTATGTTCTACGACATTCCTTACTAATAAAACGAGAATATAAAAAAAATTATTAAGAAAAAGCGAGAAACACCAATGCGTTGTGGATGTTCACATTGCAGGTTTGTGAATGTGACCCCTTGACGGCTACGAAAAACAAGTGTTACAACGCCGAACGGTATCATTTCTGAAAGCAGTTTAATTATCCGCGCTGTATTTGAATCTAGGGAGTAAAAAGGTGTTTAGGCCTAATAAAAGAGTAAAACTGCGGAGCGCAACCTGTATAAGTAAAACCAGGCGGCACGCGGGGGATAGCACTGATCTACCAGATCAAAATTAAGTACTACTTTCCGGAAGATTGAAAATTAAGAGATGTGCTTAAAACGTAGCGCGCTATGAGCTCAGCTAAATTACTGCCTTAAATAACGGTATTTTGTTTTTATAGTGGGTGAATATATCCACTGTCGGAAAAACTTTGGCTGCATCACAGTGGCAGTTTTACCACTTATACATTTTCCCATTTTTCTCGCAATATGCTCATTAGTATTACGTTGCTTTCTTCGTTGAAAGGGAAAGCGCTGTTTGCCTTCTATACTGACCCACATATTAGCACGGAGGGAGTGAATTATCTCGGTAGAAGAGGGCTACGGTTTGAGCATTGCAACAATTCAAACTTGGGCTTGCATAGTTGAACGTGAGTGCGTTGGTTTTGTTAACTTGTTACAGAAGAAATGAACACTTTTTATTTTCCCCTTATGCGTGATTGCTACCCTAAACAACGGGGCCAACAACTGCGAAAACATAGAATATTTAAAATAATAAAAACTAATAAAAAAGGTGAGAAAAAATATTTAAAACAATAAAACCTGATACAAAAAGGTAAGGAAAAATATTTAAATAATGAAAAGCTAATACAAAAAGGTGAAAAATATATAAAAGAATAAAAACTAATGCAAAAAGGTGAGAAAAATATTTAAAATAATAAAAACTAATGCAAAAAGGTAAAAAGAAAACTCATGTTCACAATGATTCGAACAAACGATCACACGCTTAGGAAGACACGTGCCAGCACACTTGGCTCTAGTCGCTTTGTTTTTTCTTCTTTATATCATAAAGCAGAGAACACATGTCAAATAATAATTAAAAATGCTCTGCAAAGCTTTGCAGGGCATGTTAAAAAGCTTTCATTTGCAATAGGTCTTTGCAAAGGCCTAGCCATTCGGGCTTGGGCTCACGGGTGGAAAAAAACACTTTCTATTTGTTTAACAAGGTCAAAGAAATAAAACCGAACTTCTTTGGCATTGGGCTCGGCGTGACGCACTGCCATGCGCGACCGCCATATACTGCACAGTCCTAAAGGAAAGAACATATCAAAAGGTACCCAATCGTTATTGCTTACGCTCAAGAAACGTATGCCCGACGGGCTGATGCAGAACTCTTTCTTTAACGTACGCTGGAGGACGTCCCAAAAAAAAAAATGCGTCCCAACAGAAAATAAAAACGTGCTCGACGGTCTCGGGCTGTTTACACAACATACAATCCACCGGCCATGGTACACCCATGCCCTTTTCTCGAAGCCACGCTTTAACTGGCAGAGTATTGCTATGCAATTTGAAAAAAGAAAGTTTTGACAGCGGGTGTACACACATGCGCTTAACACGTTTGAGTACATCGCGACCATCGCTGCAAATAACACTTCTGTACACCGGGGCAGGAAACAAACTTAACACCAAGTCACGTTTTAGCGTCTTCTTGGTTACCACAGACAGATAGTCCAAAGAAAAACGGGAAGACAAAAAGTGGTAAGCGACGACAACTTCTTTGTAAAAGCCATACAGTCTTGATGATTCACCGCCGTAGGATGATACAACAAAGGTCAGCAAATGAGGTAATAGTTTTGTTTGAATGAACGCGCGTATGAAAGGGTGGTCTTGATCGCGGAGAAAAAAGAAACGTGACACCAACTGTCGTACAAACAAATGCGATAATCCCAAACCATCATTATTGACGCGATGAAACAGATTGTCACGCCTCATGGGCTCCCAAGATGAGTTCCAGATGTATGTCGCAAAAACGCGGTGAAACGTTTGCACGTTCGTGCGGGCACAATGAATTGCTTGCAACACATACCATAACTTGGCAATAAGAAAAACATTTCAAACAGTCGAGCGCGCCAAAATGGACAGGTCCCGCCTCTTCCAGTGAGAGGCGCGCCTGCCGACGTCGGTGGCGACACCCGACCAATAGGATTTGTTTTCACGATAGCAGTTTAAATTCACGCCGAGGTATGTGCATGGTGCCCGGTCCCAGCTGAGGCCTTCAAATTCTGAAGGCGTTGTGGCCCACGCCCCATGCCAAAAACCACGGCACATTTCCCAGTTTACTGCTGCCCCTGTGGCCTCACAAAACCTTTTTACCAACGCCACGGCAGCACTAACGCTTATCTTTTCGCTGAAAAATACTGCTATATCATCGGCATAGCTCATTATCTTAATCTCCACGTCCCCCAACCGGTAACCACGACATTCCTCGTTGCCTAAAAGACTCAAGCAGAACAGTTCCAAATACAGATTAAAAAACAAAGGTGACAGAGGGCACCCTTGCCTAACTGATGACCGGACATTAATTTCTTCGGTCAACTCTTTGTTTACGATAAGCTTTTTCGTACGACCCTTATATGCCATTTTTGGCCCCTTCCAAATTGACTGTGCCAACATTGGCGCGCTCCAACACATCAAAAAGAACGTCGCGTTTAACGCGGTCAAATGCCTTGTCCAGGTCTATTTGGAGCATAGCGACTTGATCTATGCCATTGTCGCATCCCTCCAAAACACTACGCGCAACGTGAACATTTGTTGCTATAGACAGTCCTTGAATCCCACAAGTCTGGTGCTCGCCTATGATCTGGCAGGCGATGGTCTGAAAAGGGCGCGCCAACATTTTTGCGAAAACTTTATAATCGACGTTGCACAGCGTTAACGGTCGATAACCTGTGACTTTTCTAAGCTTGTCAGCATTGTCGCTTTTGGAGATCAAAACAGTATACGTTCGGGCAAATGGCGGTGGTAACCCCTGACGCTCATACGCTTCGGAGATTACACATAGCAAAACACTAGCCACCACGTTCTTAAACTTTTTGTAAAACTCCCCCCCCCCCCCCCCAGCCCGTCTGGCCCCGGCGTTTTTGCGCTCGGCAAGTCGTCGATCGCCCTCTCCACCTCCTGCAGCCTAATAGGCTGTTCGAGCCTTTCCTGCTCCTCTGCGTCTAGTTGAGGTAGGGCTCTAAGAAGGCCCGCAAACATAGGATCTCTCCTCCCGTTGGCTTGGCTCTCAAAAAGATTCCTATAATGGTCCACAAAAGCCTTCTGAATATGGTTTTGGCTCGTGCTACTTACACCCTGGTACTCGATCTCGCCGATTTCATTGCGGAGTGCGTAGTGTTTTTCCTCCGCTAAGGCTCGTTTTGTAGGTTGTTCTCCCATTGCGTATTTTTCTGACCGGGGGGGGGGGGGGGGGGAGGGGGGGACAGGGCGGTGCCCCTCCATCGCCCACGTCACCCTCCGTACTTGCGTGCGGAGAGCTGGACCCGAAAAAAGGCAGCGATTAATTGATGAAGCAGCCCGTAGCTTCCGCCGCCTGGTCGTCTGCGAACGACTTCAAATTGGCTATTCGCAATCAGAAAAGAATTGCCAAAAATCGGTGCCGCAATCAATTCACCCCATGGTGATTAATGCATAGCGTACCACTTTCTATCGCAAAAGTTTGTGCCCGCGAAATAGTTATTGATGCTGGCACTTATTACTCGTGAAATGTCGAGCTCTAAAGATCATTTGCCGTACACGTGTTTCGTATGATCCAACGCACGTGCAACGAATTTCACACCTCCAGAAGCACTCAGGCTGCTGTAAACGGTGAAGCATTTATTCTCTTCCTACTGTTTTTCTTTTTTATAGGCTACCAAGTATTAATTTCAAGCTTCTGATGAAATTTACAACCATGTTCTAAATTAAGGTAGTGTTTCGCCAGTTTTTGGTATGTATATTTAGTCAGTGTAAATATGTAGTGTTTGATTTACCTCACCCCATCCCTGTTTTTTTTTTTCTCGTTTGGTACTGCCTTTAGCGAATGGTGCAAATTGTAATTGTTTTTAGTTGTTGCATGATTGTGGTAAGGTGGTGAGCTGGTACTAACTGAACACCTTGAAAAATAGTTCGAAAAAGTCAAGGAGACAGGGAGAATAACACGTTGACCGCCTGCAAGCGCAGAGTGAACTCGCATAAATCGGAGAAGGGAAAAATAAGGAATGCGGAAGGGCTCGAGCACAGGCCCAAGTGGAACGCGCAGAGTTACCTGTTAGCAAGAAAAAATTAAAAAGAAAATGTCATGCCAGTTAAGGTAACAGACGGATGGCTAATACATAAAGACTACCCAATGTTTTTCTAAAATCTACGATGAATTGTCACCTACCTATGCACTGTTTACACTGCTCGTGTATATCATCCTTAGGAAACACGTGAATAATTAGCAGATACTATAAAAACAAACAAGAGAATTATTTTAGGCCTTTTTTATTCGTAGTATGGGCGACTAATGTCTCCGCACATCCGTCTGTTACTGAGCTGCCGGGGAAATCGTTTCTACAGTTTTATTCATATGGGTGGAATCAGCACGTTCCACTTGGACCTGTTCGAACGTTTGCTAAAGCTCCTTCTGCATTTTTTTTTTTTTTAATTTATGTGTGTTGGGAGTCCGGACTCGTATGTGGTGTATGTATTCCTCTCCTTCATTCCTTTTTTTTTGTGTGTGTGTGCTATATTTCAAGTTTCAATATTTTCAATCAGAATGAACTCACCACTTTACTAATTGGGAAAGCTGTTGTTAATTCTAGAGTGTCTGTAAAACAATTTTCCTGACATCTTTGCCTCACGCCCCGGTTCCTGAAGCTCACATTCTCCGAGCACAGCATTTCTGATTTCTCTCGTCCTCTTGTTTATTTCCTTTTGAGTTTAATACATCGAGTTGCGAATGTGCACCAGTCTGCGTCGTACGTGTTCCTACCCTTTTGACCTTGTCTTTTCGTGCACTTTTCAAGTTGGTTCATGATATTTTTTTATCATATATTCTAATCTGTGTTTTCATCTTTATGCAGCCTTTCCCACTTAGAAGTTGCCATTCACTTTCGCTCTCCTGATGTGAGTGACCTGAGATGACACAGAATGACAGTCTCCTCTGCTGAAGTCCTGGCTTCATAGAAGACTGCCAAGGCTGTTCATGGTAAGGTGCTCTATATATTGAGCAATATAATAGCAAATTATTGCTGCTAGGATTGTTTTTAACACAGACTGTATATATGGGCTGGCCTTTAGCAACTCCGATGCCACTCACGAGGAATGAAAGCCTGTAGGGGAATTGCGCATTTCATTCGTCAGCGGAATGCTGAGTTTACGACAGAATTGCATTGCGTTGCCTTGAGTTGGGGGATCGGTGGCCGACTAAAATTGGAGCTTTCGATCAGATGTCATATGAGTCAGATAAGTGTCATTAGATCAGTTTAGTGTCATTGGGATCAGATAAGTGTCAAATTGGAGTTGCGGAGCACATTTTGAAAATTGTTCCGTAATCGATAGGATTTGAAACCCACTGACGAGAGAAAGCGTAAAGAATAGAGCATCTGAAGGACAAGTATGGAAGTAGTCCTATAGTGCCGTCGACCAAAGAGCTCCAAGTTCTGTCAAAACGATAGCGGTGAGGAAGAGGAATGAATAGTAAGGGTTGTCTTTTTCGTTTTTTACTCTTTTTCTTTGTCTTGTCTTTCGCTTTTTTCGTTGTAGTTCGTGCTATTTTTTCTGCTTATTACATTCTGGACAGTCAATCCAGACGTTGAAGAGAAGAATGAAGTATTCGAATACACAAGAGTAATAAACTTAGAAGTAAACATTTGACAGAAGTCTGTCTGGTTGGGGAAATGATTATTATTTCCCCAATTTCAACCCTTGGACGCTTTATGCCACGACCAAAAGATCGGCCCCCTAAAGAGAAAGCGCAAGGTGTGGTGTACGAGATTCCCTGCGCCGAGTGCCCGTCCTCGTACATCGGGGAAACAAAGAACTATCATGAACGGATTTGTCAACACAAGGCTGATGTGCGCAACTTCGATCAAGAGCGCAGCGCGGTTGCTGAACACTGTGAAAAAAATGACCACCGCATTGACTTTCTAAACACACGAATCCTGAACATTGAAACTAATCCTCGCCGGGGGCTCTTCCTTGAATCTTGGCACATTCAGACCACGCCAACAAACATTATTAGGTCTCTTGGTGCACTGCCATATGTGAACGGACTCCACCAGTTGTGTTCAAAAAACGATCAAAGAGGAAGAATATGGGATCATGCACATTCGCCTCCGTCATAAAGGAAAAGGAAGATTGCCGCTCCTTTCCTCCATAGTCGCCCCTGAAGAAGAAGCCGAACCGGCTTCGAAACGTTGGGCCCCTGATTTAGGGATTGGTTGGTCGTCGTATTTTAATAATCATTTCCCCAACCAGACAGACTTCTGTCAAATATTTACTTTTAAGTCTTTACGTGTTGACTACGAAGAGGAGACTACACAGCTGGCAAAACGGTATGTGCACATCGCTAGCACCATCTCGACGTTTAAGACCCATCTTGACTTTACAAGAAACTGCCGAGATTCACACGTGGTTCCCCGCAGTCTTCATCTCAAACGCATCGTCCATACACCAGAGGGACACAAGATTATCGACCAGGCGGAGCACAGGTTAGTTAAAGCTCGAATACACGAGTGCAACTCAACTATAAAGAAGAAAGAGCTGGACCTGTTTTTTACTCGTCGGAAGCTGGAACATCAAATTCCCGACGTGTTTCCAGGTTTAGAGCCGTTCGCCACAAGTGTCGCTGCCACCGCTGCAGCAAAACAGCAAACAGCCCAGAGTAAAAAAAAAAATATTTCGAGACTGACGGAGAAAAACAAGGCAACGTACAACATCGACGGGTTTGTCACGAACCTCTCTTCAAGACTACTTTCTCCTTGTGAGACTGCAGTATTAGCAAAGGGTCACGGTCATAACATGACAACGATGAAGCCGCCTTTACCAAAAATGGTTGCCACAATAGAAGGTGGCATCGCGCAGCTGGATTCAAACACTGGCGAAAGAGTCCGACAAAAAGTAGTTGGTGTGCTATCAAAACTTCCACAACATCACCGACACAATTTATCAAGAGAAGAGGTGCAAGCTCTTCGGAAGCTTCGAGAGGACAACAACATTGTGATCCTGCCAGCGGATAAGGGCAACTCAACGGTCGTCCTAAACCGGGATGCCTACGAGCATAAGATCTGCGATCTTCTTGACTGCTCTACGTATGAAAAACTCAAGAGAGACCCAACATCACAAGTCCAGACGAAGTTGAACAAGATGCTTACGGATATTTTCAAAGGTCACCCAGATTCCAGGAGCCTTCACCTGCGCCTTCTTTGCTTGAATGGCTTTACCCCCGGTTTCTACGGACTTCGAAAAATACACAAACCTGACGTCCCCCTCCGACCCATCGTTGACTTCACCACCTCTCCGCTCAAAGCATTGTCAAACTACCTTCATCACACTATCTCTCCTCTCGTTGGGAAAACCCCGACATATGTGCGCAATGCCAGCGACTTCGTGGAGCAGATTTCGCATTTAAAGATAAGCGCCGAGGAGATTCTGGTATCTTTTGACGTAATATCCCTGTTCACAAGCGTTCCGGTCTTCTTAGCAGTCATGACTGCCAGAAACACCCTGGAGAAAGACAGCGATTTGAGCAACAGGACCAAGCTCAACGTGGACGAACCTTGCCGCCTCCTTGAATTCTGCCTGAGTAACACTTATTTCAGCTTCAAAGGAGAGTACTTTAAGCAGACCAGTGGAACCGCAATGGGGGCCTCCATCTCTCCACGCCACGGCAAACCTGTGCATGGAAGCCATAGAACAAAAGGCTCTCCAGTCCTTTGCTGAAAGCCCCAAGGTTTTTCTAAGATATGTGGACGACTGCTTCTGCGTCATGAAGAAGTCTCAAGTAGACAACTTTTTGAGACACCTCAATTCGATCGAGCCTAACATCCAATTCACCGTGGAACGGGAAAAAAACAACACCTTACCGTTTCTCGATGTGCTTGTACAAAGGCAGAAAGACCATCTCGAGTTCTCAGTTTACCGCAAACCAACGCACACCGGAAGGTACTTACAATTTGACTCCAACCACCCAACGAGCCATAAAGTATCGGTGGTAAACACACTCCTATCAAGGGCAAAGAACCTTTGCTCAACTGATTCTGACCGACAAAAAGAAAAAAAAACCATCACTTGCGACCTCAAGAAGAACGGATTCACGGTCAGCTTCATACACCGCATTGACCGTCGTCAAAACCGCAGCCGACAACACCACCAGTCGCAGGTTGATACGAAACGCCGGCCAACCACGCGCATCAGCGTCCCATACATCAAGGGAACAAGTGAAGCGCTGGCACGGGTGCTAGCAAAGGAAGGCATTCGGATGGCCCACAAGCCAATTTCAACCCTTGGACGCTTTATGCCACGACCAAAAGATCGACCCCCTAAAGAGAAAGCGCAAGGTGTGGTGTACGAGATTCCCTGCGCGGAGTGCCCGTCCTCGTACATCGGGGAAACAAAGAACTATCATAAACGGATTTGTCAACACAAGGCTGATGTGCGCAACTTCGATCAAGAGCGCAGCGCGGTTGCTGAACACTGTGAAAAAAATGACCACCGCATTGACTTTCTAAACACACGTATCCTGGACATTGAAACTAATCCTCGCCGGAGGCTCTTCCTTGAATCTTGGCACATTCAGACCACGCCAACAAACATTAATAGGTCTCTTGGTGCACTGCCATCTGTATATGTGAACGGACTCCACCAGTTGTGTTCAAAAACGATCAAAGAGGAAGAAGATGGGATCATGCACATTCGCCTCCGTCATAGAGGAAAAGGAAGATTGCGGCTCCTTTCCTCCATAGTCGCCCCTGAAGAAGAAGCCGAACCGGCTTCGAAACGTTGGGCCCCTGATTTAGGGATTGGTTGGTCGTCGTATTTTAATAAACAAGAGTAATAAGTTCAGGCGTGTGCTTGTCTTTCGGAATATCTGGTGTGTGATTGTTTCGCTGCACTGTAACCGTATAATATGCACAAAATGAATAATGACATTGGCATATTTGTTGTGCCAAAGCCTGTCACACTTGTTCGAAACTCTGATCTCCACGAGATCGCGAAACCATTCTTTCTGTTGTAGTGGCACGGCAGATTCTATACTTGATTGCTTCAGTCTTTGTAAGGGGGATAGTGTAATTCGACTCTACTCATCTATGGTGTACTAGACAGCACCATATTTGCAGAGCTAGTCTTTGGTTCCTGTAGTTCCATCGAAATATATTTCAGTTTTCAAGTTATTTGTTATCTGGCGTGTACATTTATAGGCTTATCTAGATTGAAGGCAGCAAATATCCCAAGCAGCACATTACGACCGGCTCAAGCTTGAGCCAGACTGGGTAACCGGGGAAGTTTCACTGGGCCTAGATTGTTTTGCACCATGGCGCTAGGCAGCCCCATCCTGGTATGCCAGTCTGGCGACCACCGGCAGTTCCCTGTGTAGCCATGGACTGGCTTACCGCTGGAATTATGGCATGGGCCAGGCGGGAAGCTCAGTGGTACCCCAAGCTTGGCTCTTTATTGTATATGCAGCATGGGCCTTGTTAGTGGCCGGGTGGTCAGCCAAGCTTGGTTAGACAATAGAAATTCACCATGCAGTTAAACCAGTTTAACTGGTCATATTGACAGCACACGTCGTAAATTAATAAAATTCAATTTAGTTCCAGAAAAATAAATACATACGGCAGGCCGCGAAAATAAGCATAAAAACATATGTACAATGCAAAAAACTTGTCATGATATTATTCATGTGTCCCAGGCGGTTGGCGAGATTCTCCACATCTTCTGGAGTGTCGGGGTTCCGGTGGTGGCTAACGTAGTACCCCAAGGCATCTGAAATAAATATCAGTAATTAGAACCGTGGCAGATTTATTCGCACCCGTTTGTTCTAAAACGGTATGTCACTAATGCCACGAATAAAAAATATTCACTATCATAAACAGTATGAGAGAAAATGTGGAAGCGTGTGCCATTCGTACATGTGGTGCCAGTCTCGCGGCAATTGAGTGTAAACCACATCTAAACGATTTGACGAGCGACGACGATCTGCTTCGTTGTCGTTCGGTCACTCATGCGACGCGGCCAACCGCATGAAAGCGACGGGAGCAAGCGACCAAGGCGATGAGCGACGAATTCTAGAAATCCAAAAACCGAGCGACGCGAGGAGCGATTGCGGGAAATCTCCGTCCCTCATCGCTCGCTTATTCGCTTACATGCATCGCTTCAGCTTTTACGAAAATCAACGCCTAGGAATAAAAAGATCCTACTGTTGTTACCCCTCCCTGTCTCCCCAGTTTGTCGTCCGCTATGCAACTCGCAATTGCGAGTTGCATAGCGGGCGACAGACTTGGAAGGCAGGAAGGGGGCAACAACAGCGGGATCCTCTACCACAGTGGTTAACCGCTGTTGTAGAGGATTTCTGAAGCTGAATGTATACACTGGCGGTTGTATTACTAGCATAGCTGTTCCAAATTGGGTTGGAAAAAAGTTCAGTTTCACATGCACCTGAATATGAAAATGAATCCAAATGGTCGAGCCTGCTTACCTGGCTCGCTTGCGCGGAGACAAGAGACAGCCATTGCCCGCGCTGCAATGAGGACGGAGCGAATTCCGAACACGCCGTTCTGGGATGCAGCCATTTCGCCCACGAGCGCGTGGAACTCAGGCGGAGGACGTCATCAGCCACAGGAACCGTCGGCAGAGGCAGCACTCAAGGCACCGGCAAACTATCTTATACAAACACAGCAACTTGTAACCTCCCCAAGCAGAACAGCAGCGGGAACTGGCGGGAACAAAGACCCAAGTCGCCCAGGTTCGCGCCACTAACACCAAATCTGGCTTTTTTTTTTTTTTTTTTTTTTTTGGAATTGCGCCGCCGCCGACTGAAACCGGCGCTTCGAGCGGACGCGAGGGCCGCGCTGAGTGGCCCGCGCGCTCCCTGTCATGGCACCCCCCCCCCCCCCATGAGCATCATCCCCGGTCCCGGGGCACTGGCAGCATTCCAGGCGTCTGACTCACCTGCGCATTGCGGCTGCGGGTGCCGTATTTTCCCGCGCTTTTCCAACATCACGTGGGAGGCTCCCCGCCTCGGGCACTTGCGCTGGAAGCGGCTTCTCCGTGCAAAGATAAAGGCCGCGGTAAAATGCGGGAAAGTTATAAAGTTCGAGTTTGACGAATATCGACAGTTTGATTTCCAATTTGTCCGGTAGAATTCCACTATAACCAGTTCATTTCGGGTTTGGCCTGCTCATATTTAAACTGTTTTCAAATAGTTTTTTTTTCAATGGGGAAAACGTTTTTTTTTATGCCTCTAGCTAAAACAGACTTCTTGCACTGAAACGTCGCTTTCTACTGCGAGGCCTCGTGCCACAAAGCACCAAAAATGTATAAAGAGAACGCTCATACGAATTTTTTTAAAAAGTGAGAAAAGTTAAACGAACTGTAGAGTAACAGTGGCTTTCAGCGGGCATTCTGGGTCCAATAAAATACGAGCTTGAGCCACGGAACATTGCATAGCGGCAATTCCCTGCCATTCCTTGGCTCACCCTATCTTCGATCTGGCAACATGTTCGAACACTGGCTGTTGCTTGTATTGAGCGGACCAGGGAATTCCTGTGAACCACCATGGAACCTCAAAGCGTGGCAGAGGCATTGCTACCGTGGCGATCTCTGACCGAGGAAAATCAATAGACAGCCAGGCTACATCAAATACTGGCAGCGGCCTGTTTACCCTGGCCATCAATGACCGAGGAAATTGATTGGTCAACCAGGAAAGACATTCCCTGGCAGTTCCGTAGCTTTCTGGGGCAAGGAAAGACTGTGAAACGCCAGGCTGGCATACAGACGTAAGTGGCTGGGCAGCCGTGGCCAAGCTATCGCAACTAAGTGCCAATCCTGGCCCCAGGTAAACCAGGCAAGTGTGCTACCTGGGATCTTGCCAGCACTCATGGTACGCGTTTGAAGTATATTGTGTTAACATAATTGACCCATCCCCTGATTTTTATTTGTCAGTGCCTCTAGCGAATTGTGCATGCTAAGACTGCTTTTGTTTGTTTGATTCATATAATCTACAGCAAATCTTCACCTTTCTACTCAGTGCAGCCCACACCGAACAGAAGCAAGCATCGACTAAATCATCCATGGCAGTCCGCAAAGGTTCTTGATGGTAAGCTGCCTTATATATAAAGCTGTGTAAGAGCAGCTTGTCCTGGGTGACAATTTGAAATGCAGTTTTATGTATTAGAAAGTGAAATTTGCATGGGCATACTTGCCATGTGAAACCTTACCAAGCCTCAGCTGAACTTTCATCTTCTTGAGATTTCAATACAGCCGTTTGTGCTGCACACACACTGGCTACTTCGGCCAGGTAGAGACCTGATGCATATGAAGGTAGACAGGTGGCTATCAACTGCTCAGTGCTGTCCGTGGTGACGTTCTCTCCTTATCGAACGACTTACCTCATTTGGTTCGCAAGGAATATGAAAAGGGGAGCAATTCAGGTGCTGCATGATGCTCCTAGTACTGGGCAGTCGACGATTGCTTGTTCACCTTTGTATAGATAACGACTGTACTTCAACCTCGGCGAGTGTAACACTTATCTGAGTCAGCCTAGCAGTGGTGTGCTGAGGGGTATGTGTAGAGCTAGTTGACTTGTGTACAGACAGTGGCTGTGCATTATAAAACAGACCCGATTGGAAACTTTAATGCTATATTGTGTAGTCCCATTGATGTTATAAATATGATTACACAACGTTTTATGGTGCAAAGAACAAAAACGCGATGTAATCGGTTTTCTAGGCTGCCTGTGTGACCTTCAATGTCTTCTTTGAACGTTCTGCGGGGTGAAATGCCCTCTATAAGCAAAATTTAGAGAATCCTTGAGCTATATGTTGCAAGGAGTGAAGACAGCAAGCAATCCGGCTGCATTCTCTTCTCTTCTGGATACTGTGCAAATGCAGACGGACGCGCACTTTGGATGCTTTGAACTGAAAGGCCCCACATAGAGGGCACCAATTATTGCGAAGTGTTCCCGGATTTGGCGTTTGTCATGCGCATAGGAACCACAATGGTGGTGTAAAGTACGCCGAAATTGTAATGGTGCACTTTAAGGTTATACAGTGTACGCTCGGCGAAATGCGGGCCAAATCTTTTGTGCCAAAACTATACATCGCACAAAAGAAAAGAACTCTTGTGTTGTTTTGGTCCTGGGCCAGGGGCTGTGATAAAACAATGTAGCTAATAATCTGTATGTGTGTTGATTATTGTTTTTTTCTTCTTTCAATTTCAGCGTACACGGAGGGTATCTCCAAGGAGAAGCCGTCGAATTATGTAGAGACGCTAGTGCTTCTTTCTATGGGTATGAAGCTGTCCGAAGTAAGGCCAGAATGAAAAAAGAACTACCAAGTTCCGCCTGGTATTGAGCAGCCACAATAATGAACACATAATTCAGAAGAATAATAATACGAAGGACTTACGCGAGCAGCCACACTTTTTGAGTTTGCAATTACATTTGATTATGATCACAAATATTCCTGCATCTGTTCAAGGTCGCCTAGTATACACACCATATTGGTGATGTTAGCGCAGTAGGAATAGTGTTTATCAAAATTAAACGTTATTGTTAACTGAACAAATGCGGCTGTCTGTGATAGTCCTTCGTGTTTACGTACTTTTTACTTGTGTGTTCATTATTTCATTTTTTTCTCATGATTTAGTTCTTCGTGTTTTTGCTTTTGTTTCTTATGTGTTCATTATTTATTTATTTTCCTTTTAATGAGGTCTAAGTTAAAGATATGATGCGCTCGTCAATTTCTACAACGGGAAACAGTGGTGACCTCGTCGTATTCAAGAAGCAGTAATGACCTTTTCATCTTGTATTGCTTCCGGCAAACAATGGTGAATGTGTGTGTGTGTGTGTGTGTGTGTGCGACATGTTGGTCACAATGAATGATTTGGGGACGGAACGGAAAAGAAGGCCAGCGAGGAGTGACTGGGGGCTTTGAACATCGCGCAGTGAAAGGAAGAGCTTCAATGTCGAGGCTAGCAAGCAAGCCCATATGAAAACTGCTGTGCTCGACCAGAGTTTAATCAGGACTGTGACTTTGTGAGTAAGAATCAACGACTTTGGAACTTTCATATAGTTTACAGCTTAATTGTCCTCTTCCGTTTGTTTTATGTTAATAGGTGTCTGTGTGCTATAACATTTTTAGTTTATTTTAGGGGTTTTGTTTCTTTTTTTTTTTTTTGAATGGGGAAGTGCTAGCTTGAAGTTTTCGCACTTTTATGTATAAAACGTTTTTGCGAGCCATATTCTCGATCTGCTCCCTTGACAACCAATCCCGCCAAAGGGTTGTGACTTTCCGACTTCGAATGATATGTTACAATGTTTCCTAACTAGCGATCACCTGCATTCTATCTTTGTAGCATACATATTTGTCGGAATGACAAATTCCGAACCAGGCCAATAAAGGTTGGTCAGTGGCCTACTCTGTAGATATATCTACATAAACACACGTTTAGGGCAGTGTGGGAGAGCAGTATAATGTATATTTTGTGGATACTCATTGAAATGCATTATATGACCCCATGTCTAGACCTGAAAAGTATGGTACGTGCCCCACGGCAATAATTTTCATGTGATGCCAGGGGGAGCATCACATGAAAATTGCTTTATATGGGGTGGGTGCCCATTTGCCTCACCCAAACACGGTATCATATGAAGAAGGCTATATATGGTATATAAGGAATTGAACAGATATTGGTATATAAGGAATTGGGCAGATATGACTGTATCCATCCAGATACGGCTTGATTATGCATATGTGGCCATATCTGCCCAATTCCCTATATATACTTTTCTGTATTTTTTTAATATGTCCTCATATGACATTTTTGTAAGGGTGCATTTTTGTCAATGGTTCAGTCATTAAAGCATCTATGGGTTGATGGGCTAAGGGGATTGGGCCAAAGGGTCTTTTGGGTTAAAGGGTTTGTCTTGTGGGTATCTGTTTCACCTTATGCAGTACAGCAGATGCTACGAGCTATTCTTACCAAACAAGCACGGCGAGCGTGTCACATAATTTGCCGAACCCCGCGCAGCTGTGCCCTACTGGAAGGTCAGGTGACCTGCTTGCAGCACTGGAATTCCTGAAATGGCTTGTAGCATCAGCTGCAGTACAACGGAAGGTGAAACAGAGTAGGTGTGTCACTCTAAGAAACTATTTATATTATTTTGTGGTGTTGCCTGATACGGTTTAATATAAGGTTGGACTCCCTCCGGTGAAGATCTACGGATTGGCCAGATACGGTTCAGCTTCCACTTTGACCACTTACGGTTGGGTTTCCGCATTGGTTGTTTCCGGTTCATTTTACGGTTTCTATATATCCGGTCTGCTTATGGGCTCATACGACGGACTGAAATTCCGGATTCATTCCGGTTTATTTCTGAACCGGTTTTTTTTTTCTTTGTTAGGGTCGAGTCACCTCCCCCCGCTTTGTAGGATTAAATCAAAATACATACAGATTCGAATGTGCTGCGTTTTAATATTTATTTTGACAAAGTATTTGAGTGTTTCATTAGGCACTTCATGAATGTATGCAAGAATAAGTTTAAGTACAAATCACATCGGTTAACGAAAGGCCTCTCGTAAACCTTGAATACCAGCAGAAATCTTTAAAATAATAATATAAGTAGCAGGTTTTATTCGGAAAGCACAACAAGAAAACACCCTGATATCTTAATTAACCTTAAAAAAATGCAACAATGCAGTGACAAATGTAGCACGGTTTACACTCCAGGGACGTTATCTGGAGAAATTGACATTCAAATTTAGACCCCAATGAAATGACTTGTACAATTGACGGCTTCTCAATAGATAAATCGTCAACTTTGAAACTCTAACCAAGCTTTATTAAAAAGCAAAAATCCCGGCGTTTGGACCAACTCGGTCCCTTGATCACGGGTGACTGTTTTTGTCCCGCGGAACGGCCTGCCCACGAACCCGAACACCCCCGGGTGTTTTCCAGATTATCCCTCTTAACCCCGAAACGTAGCTGCTGGGAAGGGTCCCCGTCGACCGGTTTATGTTGCCACGTGTGCATTGAATATGCCACGACTCCAACAGAAGGCGCCTCCGCCAGTTTTTCTCCGTTCCGAGGATGGAGCTGTTGTCAAGGTCGATGGAGTGGTCCGTCTTCTCGACGTGTTCGGCCAGCGCGCTTCCCTCCACATTTTTCTTCGCGACGTCGTAGCGGTGGCGCCGCAGGCGCTCTGGATAATTTTTCGTTTCCCCGACGTACAACGCGGGGCAGTCACCGCAGGGAATTTTATAAACCAGTCCCTGTGCCCTGTCCCTCGGGGGGCGATCCTTTGGCAGGGGGAGAAGGCCGCCGATGGTCGAGACTGGCTTGTGTGATACCGCTATGCCGTACTGTCGCCTTACTCGGGCGAGAACCTCGCTTGTGCCCTTGATGTAGGGCACACACACGCGGGTGGAGGGAGGGGGGACTGCTTTTGTGTTGTAAAGACCAGTGAGATCGACCGTCTCCACACATATCTAAACTCCATCGAGCCAGCGATTTAATTCACAATTGAGCACGAATCAGATGGTTGTCTCCCTTTCCTAGACGTCTGTGCAGTGAGAAAGTCCGGCCGCCTGGACTTCCGTGTGTATAGGAAGCCGACACACACAGGCCGATACCTGGACTTTTCCTCAAGCCACCCTAGGACACATAAGTATTCCGTGGCTTCGGCACTCGTCAGACGGGCGATCACGGTCTGCACATCAGAAGAGACCCTTCGAAAAGAGGTCGAAACGATCAAACAAGACCTGCGGAAGAATGGCTACCCAGCTAGATTTGTAAAAAGCACGATCAAAAAAATTCGACGCACCCTTTCAACCCAAGACGCCCCCCCCCCCCTCCCTCCACCCGCGTGTGCGTGCCCTACATCAAGGGCACAAGCGAGGTTCTCGCCCGAGTGCTCCGACAGTACGGCATAGCGGTATCACACAAGCCAGTCTCGACCATCGGCGGCCTTCTCCCCCTGCCAAAGGATCGCCCCCCGAGGGAAAGGGCACAGGGACTGGTTTATAAAATTCCCTGCGGTGACTGCCCCGCGTCGTACGTTGGGGAAACGAAAAACTATCCAGAGCGCCTGCGGCGCCACCGCTACGACATCGCGAAGAAAAATGTGGAGGGAAGCGCGCTGGCCGAACACGTCGAGAAGACGAACCACTCCATCGACCTTGTCAACAGCTCCATCCTCGGAACGGAGAAAAACTGGCGTAGGCGCCTTTTGTTGGAGTCGTGGCATATTCAATGCACACGTGGCAACATAAACCGGTCGACGGGGACCCTTCCCAGCAGCTACTTTTCGGGGTTAAGAGGGATAATCCGGAAGACAACCGGGGGTGTTCGGGTTCGTGGGCAGGCCGTTCCGCGGGACAAAAACAGTCACCCGTGATTAAGGGACCGAGTTGGTCCCGAAACGTCGGGATTTTTGCTTTTTAATAAAGCTTGGTTAGAGTTCCAAAGTTGACGATTTATTAATCATTTCTAACCAGACGGATGTCCGTCGAAAATGTTTACATTTAAGCTTCTCAATAGATGGAAGTGAAATGCCTTCACTACCCTCGAGGTAATAATTATTTTATAAATTTGGTTGAGTTGCCACAGTATTTACAGTAACGCACTAATATATGTGTCGAGGTGTATCACTATGAGCATTTTCTTTTATTCTACGGACGTTCGCTAGGTCTTTTTTGTCGTTTGTAACATTCGCAAGAGTGAAAGTCATAATATGATGAACTACAGACAGAACCCGTGCAATATGTAACTTCGCAAATCTCAGCCATGCAAATTCACTTACTTATTCTCCCCCTACACCAAGCAAGTCTCCAAAATGTTTTCAGGTTGTAAAAGACTCAGAAGCCAGAGGATACAGACTTTTTTTTTAAATTATATACAACTTGAGGTATTTTCAAATGTTAACTCAAGTTATACACCTTTGACTGTGGGCGTTCTGTGGAATATTCTAGATTACTACAAACTCTCAGTTCGGATTTTGTACCGCGCGATTCCTTGAATTCGCATTGTTTAATGTGTAAAAAATCTTTTGAATATAAATTGATAAAAAATTATTTTAATTGATTTTCCAAAAGACTTTGGTTGACTTAATCATGGGACAATTATAAGCAGACTTGTACGTAATCCTTTACAAGTAACGAAAGTACTTGTAAACCCTTATATTTATCAGTATTTTCTAATGAAATAGTGACAAAGTTTTCTAGAAAATAGTAATCTCCTTACTTGTTTACGTAAGGAGAATATTGTAATCTGTTACATTTTTGTTTTCATTCACGGAGGAAAAGGGTAAGCTCTACCTGAATCACACTGTCACCTGCATTTACAAAACGCAAGCCTGACATTCTTCAGATCATGACAACCTTTCTTCACGTCACCTAAAGCCTCGACTCCAATCCTTTCTTTGGAAGTAGTAACACGTCAGCTTGCTCACCAACCACGAAGGGGGAAGCGTACTGATAAAAAGAACCGGACTCTTCGTGCAAACAATATTAGGCAAATTTCCAAGTTCGAAATATTTCCTAAAACAAAATGAAAGCCGTTTACAACTTCCTGTAACGCCGAGTTAGAGCGCAGCTTTTGAGGAAGAGGAGGGAAGGGTAGTAAGGTTCACGTGTTCTCGGGGGGGGGGGGGGGGGGGGGGGGGGTCACGTAACCTAGGGTGCGGTCACGTGACCTTGGTGGGGTCACATGACCCCCTCCCCAAGGTCACGTGGGGGTCACGGGACCACGGTGGTCACGTCACCTCGGGGGCGTCACGTGGCCCCCTAGAAAAATTTTTCCGCTAGATTCAGTGGGGAAATCTTTTCCGCTCGATTTAGCGGCGAAATATTTCCACTAGATTTAGTGACGAAATTTTTCCGCTAGATTTAGTGGGGAAATGTTTTCCGCTAGATTTAGCGGGGAAATTTTTTCGCTAGATTTGGCGGGAAATTTTTTTCGCTAGGTTTTGTGGCGAAATTTTTCCGCTAGATTTAGCGGGGAAAATTTTCCGCTAGATTTAGCGGGGAATTTTTTCCGCTAGATTTAGCGACAAATTTTTTCCGCTAGATTTTGCGGGGAAATTTTTCCGCTAGATTTAGCGGGGGAATTTTTCTGCTAGATTTAGCGAAGAAATTTTTCCGCTAGATTTAGCGGTGAAATTTACCCATAATGCACCGCGCGGTTACGCCGACGGCGACGGCGACGCCGCTTAAGCAGGAAACGGGCGCCTAAGAGCTGCGCTCTAAAAAAACGGTCAAAGTTTATGCAAGGTTTATTGTCGCTTTGGCAGCTCGAGGGGGATAGACGTGCTGCGTCGAGCTCCCGCCCGCCTATCATTTCATTACCAAAGTGATAGTGGAGTCTGCACTGGACGAAGTGCCGGTTTGCAGGTACCCGGAGGACCGGACAAAACTACTTCCTCCGAAAGTTCTCACCGCTGCGCACCCCCGGGAAGCAACTTTTGACTGGGTGAGCCGAATTTTCTCCGCTTTTGACCAAAACCACCCGACCGCGGGGAAAGATAGCTAGACCTAGCGAGGCCTAGACTTCACCGGCACGCCGGCGGCCCTCTTCCTCTTCTATGATTGGATCCCTCCCCCGGGCTACCCAATCATAGAATCGACTGGAAAGGCAATCGGAAATCAAGGGACTGAAGGAAACACCATGCCCGAACTCGAAGATGTGGACGAGGTGCAGGGTGAGGTCCATACCAATAATACCTATAAAATTTAAAAGCGCTAAGACGCGGACAGAAAAGGAAGGCGAACAGGACGAGCGCTTACTCTCAACTGAACATTTATTTAAAAACAGCTAAAGCAAACAACCTCCGACAAAAATACGCTGATCACTCAGTGGCGTCACTCATCACCGCGTGTCAGCAAAATCGCTCTTGTTTCGGTGCAGAAAAATTCACGGCTGTCTAACGCAGCCCTCAGCGCCCTCCTTATTTATAGAATGCGCTTCAAGCACCTCTTTCGCAACTTTTTCACGAGCCCTCCCCACGATCGTGGTATTTTAAATGTTGGGCTAGCACAGACAGTCCTGCAATGAAGAGGCAAGTATCCTCCAGGTGTTGAGCGTAAAGCCAGCTCATGCTCGCGCATCCTCTCATTTACGCACAGTCCTTCCTGGCCGATGTACACTCTGCCGATTGTCCGGTACGCGGACGACTGCTTGGTGCTATGAAAACTTTCTGACAACCTTTTGAAGCGCCAGGTTGTTGAGAGTGCGTTAAAAGTGTCATTACAACTCAAATGGCTTAAAGTTCACTCATCAACTCCCGGACGGCCAGTTTCTCCAATTTCTAGACTTGAGACTGCAGTTCACGGGAAACCATGTGTGTTGCAGTAACCACCCGCGCTCCAAAAAGGGAATCCTCGCCTAGGATTCGGCACAATCCAAATTAGTAAAAAGGGGTGTTGCTTCGTCTTGTTTCCAGGCGGCACTTCAGAAGTCATTCCACCATGTAATGGCCAGCCGGCAGGTTAGTGGACCCAGAGATGCCGGTTATCCAACCAAGTTTGGCTTGGAGTTGCCAAGACGCTGCTGAAAAAGATCAAGGCAAATCCAAGGGTAAAAAAAAAACAAAAAAAAACAAACGAGACATTAGGTCATCCTTTACTTGCACAAAATTTCACAAAACTTAAAACAGGTGGCAGAAATATTTGACGTGCCGCTTGTGTTTTCGGCGCCATGTAAGTTGGCCCAATTATGCCCGCGGATTCAGTAAAAAACGAACGACGCGCGCTTATCCACCGTCAATTATTCCAAAAAATGTGTAGATTGTAACGTGGGTGTAGTGTACAAAATACCAGCTGACATGCGGTAGAGTGTACATCGCTTAGGAAGAACGGTGCGTAAATGAGAGGATGCGCGAGCATGAGCTGGCTTTACGCTCAACACCTGGACGACACTTGCCTCTTCATTAAAGAGGCTATATGTGCTAGCCTAACTTTCAAAATACCACGGTCGTGGGGAGTACACGTGAAAAAGCTGCGAGGGAAGTGCTTGAAGCGCATGCTACAAAGAAAGAGGGCACTGAAGGCTGCGTCAGCCAGCCGTCAATTTTTCTGCAGCAAAAAGTGAGTGATTTTATTGACACGTGGGGATGAGTGACGCCACTGAGTAATTCAGTGTATTTTTGTCGGAGGTTGTTTGCTTTAGCTGTTATTAAATAAATGTTCAGTTGAGAGTAAGCGCTCGTTCTGTTCGCCTCTCTTTTTGGTCCTCGTCTTTGTTAACACTTTTAAATCTTATATCATGAACCAACTCGCCCGCTTCACCACTTTAGTTCAATAACGTGCCGACGTGCGCGTGCTGGACTAAGCACTTGGGCCTCGAAGGCCACGGGCTTACCAGGTATGCAGGACAAAGAGGTTTCTCCCGGACAGTCGCCTGATGGCCAAGTATTCTGGACTAAGAATGACTCGTCGCCGATGGCCGTTTGCGAACGAAGTACGCTATGTATGACTTGCCTTGGATGCCGCCTGCTCAATAGAGTATGCCACTGAGTCGATATCGAGTTGCCCCTGAACGTCGCCCGTGGGCTATAGTATGCTGGACTAAGTACCACTTGCCTCCGACCATCGCCTGTAAATTGTATTATGCTAGTAAGTATAATAATATTTCTTTACTTTCTGTCCAATGACTGGAGGGCCAATGACAAAAACTGCATTCAGCAACTTGACGAGGTCCCTGCCCCGATACAAATGGCAGAGACAGCAGCGATGTCATGTTTAATAATCACTCATTGACAAAAAAGAACCCCCGGTAATGACGAGTCGCAGTCAGCGGAGGAGACAAACCTTCCACCCTGGATCACGATACCTAGCCGGAAACAACAAAGACTTCAAAACCAGGCCTACCGGAAGACTCTCGAAGAATCTAGACGGAACAACGAGCAACCACCCTCCGGCAAGAATCCAAGAGGCGCGAAACTCGCCAAACGTCGCAACCGCAGAAGCGGCAGCTCCCACCGCTACCGATCGAGGATTACAAAGTCGTCGTCCGTGCGCCGGATAGTCTGAACCTCCGAGCCTGGGGCCATGACTAAGTTTACCGAGCCATTAAGTTGGCGGTGAAGCTCACTCCTGTCGAGAGTGCGGAAATCAAGACGAGACTCTGTAAGGACCAGACATTAGCCCTTGTGTGCACTCCAAGTGTCGTCGCATTAGAGCGGCTTTGCAATATCTCCTCCATCGCACTCGGAAAAAAGCAGTTCCGAGTGCAATGGAGTGCGAACTTTACCCGCCATGCCGCAAGACTCGTGTAAGGGGGTCAGCTCGGGTTTCACATCTCGGCCCTCGTCCGACTGGCTCACTGAAGAACTCAACGCACGGAACAGCAACTAGATAGTCCTGAACGCTCGAATGATGGGCAGTACGATCTAAGCCATCCTCACTTTTCACGGACTCAGGGTTCCCCTCCTATGCACATCGACGGCGAATTCGAGTGCAGGGTCTACAGACCCAAAAAAAAACAAGTCTGCAATAAGTGTTTAGGACTAGGACACCGAGAGGATGAGAGGATGTGTGCCCTCAGCCTGAAAAGCAACGATGTCCAAACTGTGGAACCGAAGGCAGTCCCATGAATTCGCACAAATACGAAGCGAAGTGCGCGAATCGCAGCGGGCTCACCCGGCTACCCTTACAAAAATGATCAATGAGTTTCTATTACCTTTCTAGTGTAGTCTCATAAAATACATTAGAAACTCAATAGCAACTCATTAATATGTTTTGTAAGGGTACAGACCCTCGATGCCCCGCACGGCAGCGAGCTCCGTACAACTCACGCGTTCGGAAGCACCTGCAGCAACAACAACAACGCCGCCATCAACAGGGAAGTCAACGGCTCCAGCACGTGGCTACACCGCTTCAACTCGGCAAGCGACTCACCCCGAGAAGCAGTGACCACGACTACTAACAACGGAATGGGTGAACCAAAACCCGTGCGATCTGCTGGCCTCTGAAGCACTCGACAGCAGCCCAACGTCGACGGGCCATCAAGGTTTGTACACCCGCTCCGAGTCCAAGCGGGCCCGGAGCAGATCCAAGGCGAGATCTCGCTCCCGCAGCCGAGCCCGATCCCGGTCGAGACGGAGGATGCAGCAACAGCGGTCGGCGCAGAAAACTGAAATCCGAAAATCAAGGAGCCCCGGTCCAGAGGCCCAGAAGGTGAGCTGGACAAGGCAGCAGCCTCTCACTCCCTCCCAATGCCACGCATGCCCCCTTTCTCCCGCTCCTGGATCCAGCGTCAGACATAGGACAACAACACCCCACACACAAACAAAACACACAGCTCACGTTCATTGAAAGCAATCCTTGTGCCACCGACACTTTCTTTCTGGATACCTTGAGGCGCGAACTTAGGGCGGAAATGCAGAGCTATTGAGATGAACTCTGCATGATTAGAAAGGAGATGCAGAGATCTAAAGAGGAACTTAAAAAATCTAGACTTGAGCCACTCAGTCTCAGCGAAGAAATTAAACGCGAGGTAGCCAAACAGATCGCCAAGGCCAGACTTGGCATTAGCAATGAACTAGATCACATGACCACTACACTTAAAGGGAACAAGTAAACTGGCATGGATAACGCCCGTAGACAAATTCTCAATTGAAAATTGAGCCCAGCTCCCTCAGATAGTTTGAGACATTCTCTCCGCGATGCCACGACACAGGCTCAGGGTAAAGAGCCTCAAGGCAGCGGGACACCGCTTGTCCGGAACAGGGTCACCCCTAGTAGCGCACTTAAGCTTGTCCCAGAACCATCCCCAGAACTTTACTCAGGGACTACACAATGGAACAGGACAGTAACAGGGTCAGAACAGCGGACCACCTTGTCCTCCGAAAACACCCACCCAGTAACATACGCGTTTGGCAGTGAAACTGCAGGGGCTATCGGCGCAAGCTCACGGAGTTCCTTGCCACACTCGACAAAAAACCCGAAGTTATCGCAATGCAGGAAACCGCCTGTACACCGGCACTCTCGGGATACGTGACCTGTGCTTCGAAACCTGAACACGAGGGCGTACTTCGGAGGGTAGACACTCTCGTAGCCAAACATCTACCGTTCATTCCACATCAGTTAGAAAGGGTCACTGTAAAACCGTACGTCTTTCTCCAGTTGCTCTCGCAGAAAAGCGGACAGAGCAGTCTTTTCGTCGTCGACCTGTTCAATTCACCAA
Source organism: Ixodes scapularis (assembly GCF_016920785.2). Classification (NCBI taxonomy): domain Eukaryota; kingdom Metazoa; phylum Arthropoda; class Arachnida; order Ixodida; family Ixodidae; genus Ixodes; species Ixodes scapularis. Next base: position 40,027 of record NW_024610078.1, on the reverse strand, counting down.
GGGCGCGAAAAGATACTTTCGACGCGACCTTTGGAGACGCTATCGTCGTTGAACCGAACCGAGTGAGAATACGCTTCACATAGTAGTGGATATTATTACGTGTCGGTGAAAGGACGAAAACTAGCCACGGCCAAAGACAGAAATGAGCTTACACTCCTCAACGAGCCGGATCAGCCCACGAGGGTGGTGAACAACGCGAGCCTCGAGAGGCCCGTGCACGTGGAACAACCTCCAGGAGAGTCTGTGCAGCAATCATTTTATCATTGAAATTCAAGTTCTAGTGCACGCTCATCGTAGGCAGAAAAAGGCCCTGCGCCTGGTCAACTGGAACTCGTTCCACCAACTCAGGGCTGAGAAAAATGCAGAAAAGATAGATGAAGACGTACCATTGGCACAATGGGTAAGAAAACTCCACCCACGGTGACATTCACAAAGTAACCAAGATGGATCAGACGACGGAAAAGGCGCCCGTCGTCCACCCGCACCTTCTCTATCTATGGGAAGCCCGTCGTAGCCTAACTGAGAGATGGAGACGACAAAAAGACAGTCGGAAACTAAAATTTCGCATAGCCAAAATTACCCAAGAAGCCGAGTGTTATGCAGAGGAGCTCACCCAATCTAATTGGCATAAACTTTGGGACAAACTACAAGGTACCCTAGGAGCAGACAGACCTGGAGTCTACTCAAGAATCTGCTTCATTTCACAAAGACTAGTACCAAAACCAACAAGGCCATAGTAAAACTTATTCATCAAACGGCACACAACGGGGAGAACGCTTTGTGGGTGTTTCTAAAGGAACGCCACATCGCATCCGGTCCCAGACCAATCTACCGCCCCTATCCCCACGAGGAAGCAGACCATCCGCTGGACCAGGACCTACCTGAATACGAAGTTAAGGGAATACTCACTGGCCTAACCCGCAATAGCGCTCCCGGAGAGTATGAAGTCACGTACAGGACTGTCAGGAATCTGGACGATGCCTCCGTTTCGGCAATCGCATCATACTTCAACAGGGTGCGGAGTACCGGTGGCCTCCCACCGGAATGTAAACATGCCGAGATCATCCTCATCCCGAAACCTGGGTTAACGGATTTCTTGCGGACACAATGTTTGGGTTTCGACAAAGTCTATCAGCACAGGACGCCCTCCTACAGCTCAAAAAGGACATCCTAGACTTTCCTGGAAGAACGCAGACGAGAGCAGTAGTCGCGCTGGACCTTAGGGGAGCATTTGACAACGTGCCTCACGACGCTATTTTTGAGGGCTTGACCAGAGCACACTGCGGTAAAAGAACTTACGACTATGTCCGTGCGTTTCTGACGGACAGGACCGCTACCTAAGAGTACGGGTTCTTTCGCTCGGTCACCTTGCGCCGTCCGGGTTGCCAGGTCCGGATGGGGTGACGGACTTTGTTGTGGGAAGCTGGGCGGGTCTTGCCGGAGACGAAGTTGCTTCCCTTGGCCGTCGACGACTAATTCGATTGAACTTGGGAATTACTTTTCAGGAAACAATTTAGTACTTTTGAAGCGAATGAAAATACAAAGAGAAATAATACTGCCAAATGATAACTTCCCTTGTACGGGGTTGGGAACCCTATTGGAAAAACGTACAAGAAACAAACCTGCTGCTTGTACAGTCCTGGTATGACACCATCATAATTTATTGTTATTATACATGCAGCTAGTTTGGTTTTGCGTTCTCCATAACTGGAGATACCGGCACCGTTATGGCTCCGGGTCTGTCTATACTGGCAGCCGGTTTGCTCGCCGATATGACTCGGTATGGCTGGTATGATTTTGCGTCCGATGACGTAGGCGACCGCCATCTTTCCAACGAAACGCCTATACCACAAGACCACCGGTATAACTAAACCATACATGCAGAAAGACGACCGCCATCTTCCAACAAAAACGTCCATCGTTTACCACCGGTATCGTTACATACATCATACATGTCGAAAAATAACATAAGCCGCGTTTACATGAATGCGACTTAGTCGCATTGAATCCAGTTGCCGCATTCAATATGCGGTCATATAAACGGCATAATGCGCAAAGCGCATCGCATTAAAGTCGCTAGACAGAGGTGGATCGAGATGGCGAGTGCGCATTCATTCAGCCCATGTAAACGAAGATCGCATCGCATTTTGGAACGGGGAGGATTATCGGAAGGCGCTCGCTGCGGGAGCGAGTGAACAGCTGAGAACATGGTGGCGGCCAACCTCGTCGGCGGCGCGGAGAGCGGTCCCGCAATTTTTTTCCCGAGAACAAACGCAAGCTTTTATTGCGATCATAAGTAAGCGGAATTTAGCGGAGCTGCTCGGTGAGGGCGGCCCCGTCCAAACCTTTGCGAAGTACGACTTGCGCGTCCGAAGGGGTCACAAAGGCTTCGGTGCAAGCACGCATGACACCGAGAGCTCCGAGCACTGTAGAGCACTGCATGGTTGCGCAGAACGAGCAGCTCCTACCTCGCTGCCGTTCCTGGCTGCGCAAGAGCCTCTCGGACTCGGGGTCTGGTCGCGATCGGCGAGATCTGGCGCGGCGAAACGTGGAGGCTTCCTCAAAGCGTGCACACACACGTCGCCTCTCGTTCAGAGTGGACCGGCGGCCCGGACTGGAGTCCTAAACGCCTTGGTTTTGATGCTTCTTCCGTCTCCCAACTTCTTCCACAGCACCGAAGACAGCGGGCGCGATCTTTACGTTCACTGAATGCGTCGAAAGGCCTCCACGTGCGATGCACCGGAAAACGTGGTGCGGCTGGTGCCGGAACGCAACTGACGGAACTGCATAACTTCGAGCTTTGAGTCAACGTGCACGGCAACAAACCGATCGTGACACTAAGCCGCGGATACCGCATCGCCGGTCGACAGGGGCAAATGGCCCGTTGCTCGTATCGTGGGCCGTGACTCGTACTCGGCCAACTCGGCGTCTTTTCGTGGCCCCTCGCGTCGTCGCAACCAGCCGCAAACATACCAGCCCGCGACCGTGGCCGATGTCGGAGAAAAGCGAAACCGAAACGTAAAGCTTCCGCCCAGTGGCTTCCGCTGCCGCGCCCACAGGCCGCGCCTTTTCTAACTTCCCGGCCAGTCCCGGTTTACACACTTCCGGTCGTCGCGGAGATGGCGACGCAGCCAGACGTAGCGGTTTTGGCGCTGGCTCCTTCCGCGTTTTACGGGACAGATGTTTTACGGTCCGTTTCTACTGCGTCTCTGGCTCTCAACTCGACGACACCTCTCATGGTTCAACCAGGCGTGGTCAGCCGGGGTCAGCACAGCGCGGCCGGCTCAACTCGTCCAATCGCCGGACCGCAGGCGACTTCCGATTTCGGCCGTTAGGCCTAGGATCCGAAGGACTCTGTTTCCGTGAAGCGGTAAGCGAATCTCGTCCCGTTTTCGTTCTACTTTTAAATTACGTTAGGTGCGCTACAGTGTAAGCATGCGTGCCAAGTGTTCGTGACAATTTTGAACTAGAATAATTGTGCTTCATTGCGGTTTGTCATTTACGAAAAAGTAAATCGAGCAATGAACGAGGAGCCATGCTTGAAAACGATGTATGTACGATGTTAACTTCTACCTGGGCGGCTTAAAAAAAAGTCAAGACTGGTTACGGTTGAATGCGAGGCTGGTCCCAATGCAATGGTAACCACTTAGAGCACCTTTCTGAACAGCATGTAAGCAATATAGCGATCAACAAGACGAGCGACGACGAGAAGCTACGAGTGCCGGCGCCGAGCGACGAAGATTTCTCACTCTCGCTGCTTGCGCCGCTCGGTTCCTGGGCTTCTAGAAAACGTCGCTCATCACCTTGATCGCTCGCACCAATCGCTTTCATAATGTGTGTCTCGTCGCGCAGCTGACTACCGTGTTTATTCAAATATATGTCGACCTTTTTTTTTTTCTTTTCTTTTATTTATTTTTTTTTTTTTTCGGAAATCGTGACTAAAGAATTTCGACCTACATTCGCGACCAAATTTTGCGACCGTACCGGAGGCATGAAGCTATCGAGTCACCGAGCCGGCGTTGCCGTAGAGCTGCGCCGCTTCTTGTTTCCAAAAGCTTTTGTTAAACAACCGAAAACAACAGCGGTGGCCGATGCCGCTATCGCGCGCACCTCTTGGGGCATTGGATTTCGCCATCGCACCTCTAGCGTTCCCCTTGCTGGGCAATGGGGAAGGAGAGGAACGCGATGCGCCATGCACTTTGTCCTCCATCCTCGCAAACGCGCACAAAAAAAGAAAAAAAAAAAAGATGTTACTTTTGTTAGTTGCTTGAGGCGGCTCGGCTCGCGTGTTGCTCATGGCGACACGGCGGCTTTGTTTGCGTCTTTGTAGTTTGTCTTTCGTCGCTTCGCACCTTCTTTCGTTTCTTGTCGTCATTTTACAACGGTGTCAGTGAAGTATTGTGGCGGATTTGCGAGGATGTCTACCAAGCTGTGAAGTGATGTAAATAGAGGTTTCTTTCTTTTGCCCAAAATTTCCCCTGTTCTTAAAAATAAAAAAAAAGTCGACCTATATTTGAATTTTTTTTTTTTTTATTATTCTCGGTGGGTCCAACAAATAGAGTTCGACCTATTTTCGAGTAAATACGGTAACTTTAATTTTTATTTTGGGTTACGTCGGACGTAACTCGAATGCTTGACAGTTACGTTGGGGGTAACTTTAATTTTTATTTCGGGTTCCGTCGGACGTAACGTTAGACACTGCGTTACACTTAAGAAAAATAGGGGCTGATGGTTCATCATATAAACCAACCATTTGTGTTTAATTAAAGTGAATCACTGGCCTAAAAAAAATACTGCTGTCCTATAGGAATGTAGCGCTTCAGATAAATTTGTTAATTTTTCTTTTAGTCTCTGCCCCACCAGATACAACATCTGGCCTAAAGCAGTGTTCCGGATCTCCTTCCAAGACCTCAGGCGGGTCGTCATTCAATCCAGGAGGCGGCGGCGTCTCATGGGCGTGTTGCTGGTGCTTCTTACTGGATGGTGCTACCGAGGGAAAAGTGGTCGTGCTTGGGAAAGGCAAGTATGGCCGCCGTAAGTATAGATATTGTTTTTACCTTTGCTCGAACCCACCTTTAAGAAATGCACAGTTCGCATGTGTGCATCTCTCAATGCTTCTACAGTCGGCTGTTAATATCTGGAGTGCTCCAACTCTGTCAGCGCTAGTTTCTCTAGATTATGCAAATGGGATGCAACACTAAACCACATATGCTCTCGCAACAAACAGTGCTCTGCTGAAGCACGCACTGTGGAATCTACTCTGGCTTTATAATGCAGCACAAAATAGTTGACGCCAAGTATAGCTACTTTTGTGACTCCGTTTTACCAAAAGCTCTGCCGAAATAAACTTGCCACCTTATAGGTAGTGCAAAAGAACCTCGCGTGCCTAACCTGGAGAAGGGCATTTTTTTCATAGGTCAATTTTTTCTTAAACCAATACCTTCAGCCTCCTTGAAATGTTAACATCATGTGACACTCAGAAGAACAGTAAACCCCTTAATGTTGGCGAACCTTTAATTTTCGCGGCCTTTAATTTTGCGGAATTCAGTGACTGCGATTATGTCCTCTGTGACCGATTCGAGAAGAAATAGGGGCCACCAAGATAAGGGGGTTTTACTGTCCATCGGAGGAGAGAGGAAGTCACCTTTGTTTGTATGCAAGAGTAAAACCAACAACAACAATCATGGTGCCGACACTTTGTGAGCCTATCTGTGTCTATTGAATGATATCAATTTTGTTTTTGTTCGTTAAAAATTGTTGCCTGTCCACTGTGGGATGTCGTCTTCAACACGAGTAGTGGTTTTCCTCTGAAGCAGGCAGCATGGACGCGTGCCGCAGCACAACATAGTTTATTTGCAGGTGGTACCGCAGTTTGAAGGATGGTTCGCACAATATGGGGGAATCGCAATTCAATGTTCTACCTCGGGCGTAGACAAGATTTGCTCATTCTAAATCATTTTGTCTACAAATCGGGAACTTGCAACGAATGTACCCGCATGGTTGGAAGCGCTTCGTTTTCTAGCCTCTCAGTCCTGAACCTACTCACGCACCACATGTGTAGATGTTCCGGTACGTGGGAGCACTTATTTGGAAAATGGTGAATGGCAACTGTTGTTATCTTTAAGGTGGACTGCATATTTGCAGTACTTTTCCTCACTTAAAAATATGTCTTACTAAAAATATGTAGTATAGCCGATGACAAAAAGAGAATGGCTGGGCGTCCTCCAGCACATGCTTGTGCTTTTCACCCCGCTTTAGACAGATGTGCTCGCTCCAGGCTCATCAGGCGCTGAAACGTCATCGAAGGTAGCAGACGGGCTGGAGGTCGAACAACGGAGACTTCTCCCTGCCTTTCTGATGGTGTCAGTGAGCATGTACTTCTATACTCTAACTTAGCTTAACCTGCACAGAGCTGAGTAGAATAGGCTTGGCAAGTGCCCTTATTGCATATGCATTTGTACAGCTGAGGCACTTTCTAAATCAAGAACATTGTGTACCTTACCTTCAAAAACACATCATTTTGAGGGTGCAAAAGGAATTCTAAGGCATATTTTTGTTTGTATTGTCCTATTACGCATCGACTCCTTCAACTTAATGCGGAGTCGACCCAGCCTCTTGAAAAATTTAATGCTTGCCAGGTAATTGTTTTGCATTTAGTTGATATATCAGTATTCAGTTAGGTATCCCAAGTCATTAGTCGTTGAGGTGGAGTCTCTCTGTAAGTCAGTCATGTTTAACAGTCATAGCAATGCTTGTCAAATAATGGCACTGTCGAGGACATGTATTCAGCTCGAACAATCGCTGGGCACAAGCTGGTCGTGTGGTTACAGGCAGCAAACATCCCGGTTGGAACGTCCTATTTCGCAATGTAGCTGCAGACTAAATGAGGGCCCCACTCATAAACGTCTATGCCTTTAGTCTCTTTAAGCTGGACCACTTTTGAAACTACAAGCCTTTGCAGCAAAAACAGCATGACGCATGATTATAAGCTCGACGTACCATGGCGTCCAACTAGAAGGTCACATGGCTTGCTTTGTGCACTGAATTTGCAAGGATGGCTTGAGGCTTCTGTCGTGGTTAACTTTAAGCTGAGATAGTTTAAAATAATGCTCTCAGTTTTTAGTGTTGCCCGGCATGGTTAACAAGTTGGTGATATAGCGCTGCATTGAAAAGTCTGTGCATTCATGACTGTATCACCTTATGAATGCAAGCTACCTATTAAACTCTTCGTTTTTCAGAGAAATGAAATGCACTTTGCTTCCAATTGCACCCGCTTCTGTAACTTCATGGTATGAAGCACCTTATGGCTGCAAGCTCTGACCGATCTTGTTCTGTGGTCTGCGCAGGCCCATATGAGGGAGTCACTCCGAGAGCCTCACCAGAGTTTCCTGCCCGTGGTCGTTCTAAATGTTTTTGTTGTAGGTATGCATCCTTTCTGTCTTTCCCTTAATTGTACTCAGACGTCTTCTTTTCATTGTCGCCGATTTGCCTCAAAATTGGTTAAGCACACAAATGCACGCTGTACAACTATATTGTACATATTTTTTCCAAGGTAACTTTTCTTTGCCAAAGTTAGATTTTTTTATGAAGGTTAGTCTTTTTTGTTTTTATTTTCAAATTTATGTGAGTTTCCATGGGCAACACTAAAACGTTATGCCAGAAGCAAGGACAAGTTCACTGCTCTAATTTGTTCTCAACTGATTGCAAGAAATTTCGTTAATGTCGTGAAACCTCCTTCCAGCGCTTGCTTTGCAGCATAAAAAAAAATTATACATAGGACATACTCTGTTTCTTAAACTGCTTGCTCATTCTGCAGGTCTGCCTGCCATAGATGTCGTGCTACTGGAGAGCAGGCGAATTTGAATGCTGGTTTTGCCATTGCTTTTTTTTTTTTTTAGACGTTGTCTTAGTAGTTCTTGTAAATTTGGAGATTTTCCTAAAAAGCAAGCCGGGAAGAATATTTAGTTTAGTTAGGAAGCTGAAAATAATGATTTAGTACCCCTTTGTCACTAAAATAGATACTGTGTGCCGCTGTTAGTGTCAAGCCGAGATCCACGCTTTTTTGGCATTTTGCTCAGAGTGGTACCCATTCTTATTCGTTAGCCTCTTGGTGTGCCAACTAAACTCTTTGTATACAGACACCTGCCCTCTGCTGGTACACTTTACCCTCATGTTCAGCGAGTGTATGAACCGGAGTTGTATCCACAGTCGACACTCGCTGAGCACGAGGGTAGGAAAATCTTTCCATTGCAGCAGAGCCATATATGGGGAGAGTCTGGCAGTCTATGATTTCGCTGCCGTAACGTCTCCCTTCTGAGTGAGCTGATCAGCCCGCGGCACAGAGCAAGAGGCGTGAGCGCATGCGCGTGAACTCTAGGCTGCTCCCAGCTGAGCGGGGAGGGCCGCCATTTTCATTCATTCGCCCGGCATGGGATCGATATTCAAATTTCGGTTCTTTCCTTTTATTTGGCAGGCTGTGGCAATAAAATGATATAGTGTTATTCCTCGGTGGCTTAAAAACCTAAAGAAAGAAGTTCCTCCATGTTTGAACGCACTTTTATTTAGGCAAAAAAAATAAATAAGCCCGTAGCAGACGACACGTAGCCTCAACAGTGCTCCGTGCAGACAGCTTTGCGTCAAAATGGTGGTCGTCTCCTCTTTGTTTCTCTGCTGCCTTCTCTCTCCCTCCTTCGGCGTTCTCCTCCCTTTCCTCCTCTCCGGCGCCTTCGTTGCCACACCCGCTGGCTAAACTCTCCCACTATACGGCTTTGCATTGCAGTAGTAGTTTTATTTGTAGTCTTTACAGTTGAATGTGAATATTTGACAGAAGTCTCAGGTTGGGGCGAAAGGGGGTTAAATGAATGCATTTGATCATTTACCTAAATTCGGTACCCATCATTTTAACGCCTACGTAGCTTTGTCCTGGGGGGTGACTATGACTAAAATAAGAGGATCTATGTGCTGATCACGAAAGAATATGCTAGCCATTCTAATGTAGCTCTGCCAAGTACTTGATTGTGATTTGTTTTTATTTTCAGCTACTTGGGTGCCTCAAGATCTGGAGATCCTAGTGGCCACAAGCTTGGACTCAATCTTTTTCTGTGGTCTGGGCAGGACCATGGGGGAGGTAATCCCAGCAACAAGAGCATCGCAGTATCTCCCTGGCTGTGACTTTCGGTCTGCGTCACGACAGGGGAGTCCTCGTGCCACCAGGTGTTAGGTATGCCACTTGAAATAAGCATTTTTCTTACCTATTAATAGAACAGCAAAAGCACTACTAAGCCTAAAATGAAAAAAAACATATTCAAATCTTGGGTTGGATGAAATTCCAATTACAAAAAGGAGTCTGCAGACATGATTAACATGTGAACTTAAAGCCCGCGGATGTAGGTTCGACGGTGTCACAGAAATAACTTCCCGCAGATCGCCTTGCTCGTGCTATACCCAAACAAATTCTTAAAATAATCATTGTGTTTCGTTGGTGTCATCAATCTTATGTCCCTACCACACTCACCAGTCGGGACATGTGAAATATAAAAAAAACAGGAACTTGCACATTGTCAGCTCTGCAAAGATTTATATAGTAAACAGAGCATAGCACGTTCAGCTTAAGAAAAAAATTCAGTGCAGGCCTATATTCATGGTTCACATATGTGTAATTGCTCTTTATAATGAAGTGAAAACTGCTTAAGTTGTGGCCCACTACAGGCTTTCTATTAGTGTAAAAAAGTGCGGTAGAAAATATGATTGCGCTTGGAAGACGGGGACATAGGAAGGACAGACACAACAGAGCGCTAACTTTCAACTGATTTAATTCAAGAACCTCAGCGTAGAAACGGACTGTGTCACCGCACCACATCTCAACCAATCCGTGGCCCTGCCATGGACCGCAAGTACGCCAAATCCTTATCCGCCAAGTCAATTGACGCCACACTGACACAACTTGTGCCGGAACTATTTATAGTGTCAGCCTCCATAATCTCGCTAACAGTCCTATCTTTGTGCCTCTCAAGAACAATAGACGAAACAAATAATGGTTTGCACCCGCAGTCATGACAGTGACACGACAGATCATGACTGCGAGTGCAAACCATTATTTGCTCAGTCTACTGTTCTTGCTAGGCACAAAGATATGACTGTTAGAGAGATTATGGAGGCTGATGCTATAAATAGTTCCGGCACGTGTTGTGTCAGTGTGGCGTCAATTGACTTGGCGGATAAGGAGTTGGCGTACTTGCGGTCCGTGGCAGGGCCACGGATTGGTTGAGATGTGGTGCGGTGACGCAGTGTGTTTCTACGCCGAGGTTCTTGAATTAAATCAGTTGAAAGTTAGCACTCTGTGGTGTCTGTCCTTCCTATGTCCCCGTCTTCAAAGCACAATCATGTTTTCTAACGTACCGTACCAACTTGCCCAACAATCAGCACTTGCTAAAAAGTGCTATTGTGTTTTAAGCAGCTCGCACCAAATATTTTCTTGAAATACATAGGTTCATGGAAATTATTATGTAGATGTTGGCAGACAGTCATGGTGAGGCCAATCTTTAATGCCAAGTGGTCCACTTATTCAGAGTTAATTGAGTTTGTAAATATTGTAGGTCGCAAATTAAATTTTTATGGTACGCAATGGGCACAATCATCCGTAATGACTAGCTCTACCTAGGGGAACTTCATACGTTTACTACGGCAAGATGGTTTCGAAAAACAAAGTATTTAGTTTATTCAACTCCTGCACTAACCTTGTCTTTAGAAACTTTTTATATTCTTTGCGATGCTGAGATAAGATTCTGGAAATAGTTTTTCTAGAACTACTCTAGATATTTCCAGTTCATCATTTTTCTCGCAAAGCATTCGAGAGAGCCAAACCCTGTAATGTACGGAGGGAACTCACAGAATGATGCGACTGACAGTTTGGAACATTCGGCACTGTAACAGTAATAATGACATGTCACTTATGTAATGTTCATTATCGCAGATCAAACTGCTTTTTCCGTCTACACTCATTTTCAGTAGACTCATTCAGCGAACTCCCACCTGAGACTGCAGCGCTGGGTTCTGCAAAGTAATTTGAATGAATATAGATGCAACAGGTTTCTTTGAGCGTGCGTCTAACACATATTCTTCATATTGAATCTGCTAACTGTATTCATGTCCATGTCCATAATTCCACATTCCAGCTTATTTTTATTTTGACATTTGAGTTTTCTTCAGTACTTTTCTCAACATCTGTGCTTGCTGAGCCGTACTCAAGTCCATACATCTTGTCTTTCGCTATTACATTAATATATAAAACTGTTGATGCCGAGTGAGAATTCAAGGTACCGAATCTGTCGTGCGAGCTAAATAAGAACCAATAAAAAGCTCTACAAAGGAAATTTTGTTAAAGGATGATGTATGGGCATTAGAATAGCACATGCCATGCTAAAAAAAAAATACAAATTCTTGTTAGGTATGCGAGGATGACAGTGCTGTGCTGTTTCTGATGTGTCACAAAAGAAAAATCAGTGCCATACAGTGTTCCTTATGGAAGTACAAACTGCTGAATTCGAAGCCCAGAAGTTTTATTCAAGAATGTTCCTCAATACAAATGTATTTAGAGATCTGAGCCACTGACTCATACATGACTATGTGGCAAACATTAATTTTCATGTGGATTATAGTTTACAAGGTCTAGTCTGCATTGATTTATTGCATTCATGCTGAAACTGGGAGGGTTTCTCTGGGTATGAATAAAGAGATAAACATTTCTTGAAATCAAAACATTTGAGAACGGACAAAAGGAAGGATCTGAGAACGGTATCTTAGATTCTCTTCTTTTTCTTACAGTATCTCTAATGTTCACTTTATTTCACCTGATGCATTTAGTTTTTAGCGCAGCTCTTAGCACCCGTTTCCGCGTTTCGCGGCGTCGCTGTCGGAGTAACCACCCAACTAAACTTGGCAGGAAATTGAATTAATGTTGTGGTCATGTGACGTTAATATTTCCGCTAAGTCTAGCTGAGAAACTGAATTTTTTTATGGCTGACGTGACACGGTCATGCGACGTCATTTTCCCTGCTACCTTTATCGGAAAAACTGCATTTGTGTTGAGGTCATGTGACATCAATTTCTGCGCTAAATTTAGTGGGAAACTTAACCAGCTAAATTTAGTGGGGAAATTTTCCCGCTAAATTCAGGGAAGTTTCCTGCTAAATGGGAGGGAGCAGAAGAGGAGGAGGGGAGGGGGAGGGGGGGCATGCCTTCCCATCCTCCTCTTCAAGATCTGTGCTCTAATTTCACGTTACATAGAATTGTAAACGTCTCATATTTCATCTCATGTTTATTCAACTTTTACATTGCAGGTGCGCTCGCAGCACAAATCTGGGTTGTGCTGATCCTCTACGCACAAGTTAGGAACTCCTGAGTGGCAAGAGTGGGAGTTTGGTCTGACAGCTCAAGGGACACCATTGTTCAGTATTGAATTTTTAATAATCTTTTAAGCAAAGTTAAGCTTTGCTGCATGCAGTTCTTGTAAAAATAAATACCTGCAACCAAATTTACCAGGTCACGACATTTCGCCTCTGCTCTTAGTGGTCCTGGTGAGCCTCGGATAAGAGCTTACTGGTGTGCAAACACCATGCTTGTTTGAAACCACTCACTGATGTAGAGACTCGCTGACATCCAGCATTCCAATGAAACGCTGGATGTCCACAAGTCTTTCTTGAACAATGCAAGCGGGGAAGGAACCATACAATCGTATTGTATTGGGGGACATTCTACAGAGTTTTTTTTCTATGTTTTACAGATTTTTAAAAAAAAAAACCGTAAAAGCTACATTTACGCGGTCTGTGCACGTGAGTTATATGGCCAGGGCGGCATAGTATAAAAGGCTAATTTGTAATGATCCGTCGGCTTATTACAGAGATGTGCCAGACTTCTTTCAGAAAACTAGATGGAGGTTCATTCTAGCGTAGTTTTATCCCGCGAATCTGAATATCCCGTTCGTTTTCCTCAAAGATATAACTAAACGTGAGAAAACACAAAAAACATCCCACCAACAGTGACATCGTAAGAAGACCTTTCGGCCGCCAAGCGTGTGTCGCTTAAGGGCCGCGCGTCCAATCGCAAGTTTTCTAGGTATATTCTCCGGCACTGGCACCAGTCATGACACATTTTTCTGCCCTTTTAAAAAATAGCATGTGCGTGCATAGCTTTGATAGGCGCTGAAGATGCGTGAACAAAGATTTTGAAAGCTGCTGTTGTGACGTCGCTCTCTAGGGAGGTGCTTTCACAGCGCTTTAAAAATGACTATGCAGCCTTAATTAATTAAATTAGCAAATAATTTTGATATTTGAGATTCTGGAGGTCGAATGAAGATTTAAAAGTGTTTTGTCAAATACAAAACTGCTTCAGCCTCTCTCTAAGTATAGTATGTTCGTGAAATTTTTAATCAGTGAAAATAGACCCATGGTTCCAATTAGAAACCTGCTAAGCATCATCAAAACACACTAAATCAATTTTCTTTGTAAAGATATAAGACGAGTAGCATTTTATGGCGTTATAAAAAAATGGTCAATTTGGACGCATTTCCAGACTTCGGTTTCTTACCAGAGCGCATCTTTGCACCTGCGGTCCAGCTGCCCGGTGACCGCAGTGCGAAGCCGCCCCCTCGCCTCCCTTGTAGGATGAAGGGAAGCAAGGCGCATGTGTGTTGCGTGTCTATGCCCCTGGGGAACAGGACCGTGGGCGCAGAGATGAGCTCTGATAAGAAACTAAACCTAGAAACTCGTCCAAATAAAGCTTTTTACAGAATGCATAAAACGCTACCCCTGAATTATATCCTTCTAAAAAAAACTTGATTTTGTGGTTTTCAATGACTCAGCAAGTTTCTAATTGAAACCATATTTTCATTTTCACTAATTAAAAAGTTGATTAACAAATTGTATTTAATTATCTGACTGATCGTTACGACTAGGTCCCTATACTACGTACGCCTGGCCGTATAACTCGCCTGCACAAACCGCATTAATATAGCTTTCACAACCTTTCTAAACATATATGTAAAGCTTAAAACTAAATCGCCCTGTACAACAGTGAAAAGGCGAAACCAACACGCTGGAGCCATATGGCTCCACCATGCTGGTATCGCCTTTTTGCTGGTATAGGATGTCCCATATTACGTTATGCATGTATGGTTCTGTCCGCCTACATGGTTCCGCCTATATCCACTACGCTGGTATAGGATGTCCCATAATACGACACGCTTGTATGGTTCCGCCCACCTGTATCATTCCGCCTTATTCCACTATACTGGAGCCGCCTTTTTCGCTTGTATAGGATGTCCCATATTACGGTTACGCTTGTATGAGCCTTTTCCGTCATCTTTCCATCATCGAGATTTTCCAACAGGGAAGGAGGTGGTCGGGTGTTAGATTATCCAAGCTCGGGTGTTGGCTGGCTCATGGGATTACATCCCGATTACGGGGACAGAAGTCCTTCGGAATCCCACGACCTGACTCGATTACGGAGCGACAGCTCTCGAGCCCCAGCACAAACTAAACTCACTTGCTGAGTTTCCCCTCAAAGTCATTCGTTGGTCGGTCCCCTTTTAGTGGACCGGCGAATCCTCGCCGCGTCGTGAGACAGGCGTTTCTCACTGCCAACCAATTGGCGCACTTTCTCGCCACGTGGTAATTGCTTATATTCCCGGGTGGGAGCCCACGGTCTGCGTATATCTCACGGTTAAAGGTCTTGCTAGGCGAAGCGGACAACCGACCCCAGTGTGGATAGCGCCGACTAAGTAAGCCATCCCGAAATGAATCATTCTGGTCGCGCAAAAACATGAACCTTGAAACAATCTGACGGATGAACAAGTGGGACAGTCCCAGACCTCCACTACGAACAGAGCGAAACAAATTTGTACGGGAAGAGCGTTCCCCAGCACGAATTCCAAATAAAAACTGCAAAAACTCAGTGCAGTTTCTGCACGTTAAGGCGCGACATAGGCAACGCTTGTAACATATACCAAATTTTCGCGATCAAAAATAAATTGCAGACAGTGGCGCGCGCAAACATAGATAAAGCGCGACCCCTCCAACCCTCCGCTTTTGCCCTCGCCCTATCAGCTTCTTCATTCAACATTTGAGCAGTGTCTCGGTAGTGTTCGAGCGGCACACCAAGATACTTCGCCGGCGAGGTTGTCCACTGGACTTTCTAAAATATCCCAGGCGCGGTGGCCCAGTTACCGTGCCAGAACCCTGCACATTTACCCCAGTTTGTTACACTACCAGTTTGCATGCAAAAGGCAGCCGCGACTCTGACAACTTCACGCAAAGTGTCATGGTCAATACAAAAAACTGCTATATCATCCGCGTAAAAAGGACTTTAACTTCGGATGACTCTAATTTAAAACCTCGTATGGATTCGTCATAAGGAAGCTTTCAACAAAAGGGTTCTAAATAAATTGCGAACAACAAAGGGGACAACCTTGCCTCACAGAAGAGTGGACTTCGACACTTTCACTGACATTCTTATTAACAACAATGGATGTCGTACAGTTCGCGTAAACCCTTTTCAAACCGTCTATATTAACAAAACCGACGTTTGCGTGTTCCGAAATACAAAAAAGGACATTATGCGAGACACGATCAAACGCCTTCTCTAAGTTTAGTTGAAGCAATAGAACACGACCCTCGAAGGCGTCGCATCATTCTAAAATGCTTCGAGCAACATGAATGTTCGTGCATATAGTACGACCCTTTAGGGCGCACGTCTGGTGCGGCCCGACCAGGGATGTGATATCGCTTTGCAACCGTCTAGCTAAGGCTTTCATATATATTTTCTAGTCGACGTTCGTAAGACCTATTGGTCTGCAAGACGAAACGGATGAAAGTTTGACTCGGTCCTCGGACTTTGGGACTAGTACAATATGGGACTTTAGAAAAGATGGCGGCAACGATGATTTTTCGTACGCCTCCGACAGTACCTCGTACAAAGCATCCGCGGCTTCCTTCTTAAATGTTTTAAAGAAATCTACACAGAGCCCATCAAGCCGGGAAGTTTTACCACTGATTAAGGCTTCTATTGCCGCTTCCAACTCACTAACGCTGATAGGCGCTTCTAATCCTTCACGTACATGCCATTCAAGCCTGGGCATGAGTGTCAAAAATTCACTTTCAAGCCCTATACCTTTCTGAGCGCAGTGACCAAGCAGATCGCGGCAATGTTCAACAAAAGCTCCCTCGATTGTCTTCTGATCGCGCGTTATCAGATTACCGTAACGAATATCTTTTATCTCATTTCGATGAGCATGCCTTTTCTCATCGCTTAGCGCACGCTTCGTTGGCCTTTCGCCCAGCCACAACTTTTCTGATCGCGATCGCACAATAGCCCCTCGGTATCTTTCACAATTGAGTATTTCGAGCTGATTTTTTATATCTCTAATTTCTTTTTCAAACTCGCCCGGCTTCGCGCCGTCTTCCTTTAAAAGAAAATTTAACTGGCTCCGTAGTTTTTCCTCTTTTTGCCGCTTTTGATAATTAATAATACAGCTCCTTTCAATGGCAGTAAGCTTTAAGTCTTCTTTAAAAAGCTCCCAGCGCACCCCCCCCCCCCCCTCCACATTGTCGGCTCATCCTCGCGGAACTTTCTAAACAAGTCATCAACTTTTTCTCTGAATACTTCATCGTTCACAAGACCACTGTTCATCTTCCAAAGCGACCAATTCCACCTTGGCTTCCGAACCTTGTTGCGAAGGGTGAATATGACTAAAGCTAGGTCACTGAAAGAAACGGGCAATACGGAATAATGATCGCATAACCGGACAAGATCGAGCGAAACATAGGCCCTGTCGAGACGAGCATGACTAGAGCCTTGAAAATGTGTAAAATGGACGCTGCTTTCTGAAGGAACGTGTGCAATGTCCTCCAATGAATTATCCGTGACAACATGATTTAAATAAAAAGCACTTTGGTCGCGAACTCGGGTCAAATTCGCACGATCCTCAGGCGCGCAGACGCAATTAAAGTCCCCAAAGAAGGTAACAAACTTATCGCAGTTGAGATACTCACATGCTCCTTCAAAAAATAACTTGCGCTTACGGTCGCTGGTTGGTACATAGACATAAATGACGCGCCACTGAATATTCGAAAACAAAAAATTCGCATAAAACAAAACGCACAACAAAGCATAGCAGTCTCGACAACATCCAGAGACCGACGAATAAACAAACAACATCCCCCCGATGTTCCCACCAGCGTGCGAAACACATACATTAAAAATAGTTCGGAAAGGTTGCACCGTACGATCTGTCTGTTCTCGACTCTCGATTTTGGTTTCCTGAATGTCGATGATGTCTAGCTCGTTCTCGGAAAACAGTCGACTTAGTTGGTACTGATGACGCCTCGCTGCAAGCTCGCGGACATTAAGCGTCGCAACACAGAATGGCGCTTCTAACATCACCGCCATTCAAGATTGGAGACAGACCGTATGGCGCTTACCTCGGAACGGACACGCGCGACGTCCCGTCTCGACGCAGGCTGGCGTCTGTCCTCTAAAGGCTCCGATTCCGAGGCCCTAGGCTAACTCCGGCGCGGGTACTCACGGGGGCGGCTTGGCCTCCATCCTGTCTTCCGCAGGAATGTCAGGCTTGAATTGGGACCACGTCGCCTCCACATAGGAACCGCCTTTGAAGGCTGCTCCTCCTTCTTCTCGGTTGGGTCAGTGCCGTCGTCGTCGTGCGCCCTTTTCGCCGCAAAGCTGCCTGCCGAGGCGTCAGCGTCGGCCATAGGCACGTCGTCGGGCCACCCCCCATTGGCGCCGTCCCCAACGGCAATCTGCGCACCAGGCGGTGCAAGCGTCTCCGCCGACGGCAGCTACCGTTGCCGAGCTTGCTTCTTCTCCTCCGCCCTTGGTTCCGCGTATTCCGGTCTCGAGGCCCCGCCGCCTTTAGGTTGAGAGGAGTCGCTTACCACAGGACTCTCGTTGCCCGGAGCACCCTTGGCGGCCTCCTCGGCCTCAGCCTCATCCACGAGGAGCTCAGATTTCTCCAAGCCCCCCACGGGCGCAGGAGCGGCCGCGTACGACCGGACGCACTGGGCGCCCTCATGGCCAAGCCGGGGGCAGACGCTGCACCTCGGGACACGGCACTCCTTGCGGATGTGCCCCGTCCGCTGGAACCGGAGACAGAGCGGTGCCCTGCCAGGGAAGACGACGAGGGCCCACTCGCCGCCCACACGAAGCTGGTGCGGGATGTCGTCCAGGGTGACTCCAGCCTTGAGTCGCAGCACCACCGTGCGCGTCATAGTGCCGACGCTCTGGCAGCCGACGACGCGCCACTTCTCCCTGGCCACCCCGGTGACCTTGCCGTACGGCGCCAGTGCCACCTTCACATCGTCGTCGGCCACGTTGAAGAGAAGCCAGTGCAGCTTCACACGTATGTCCTGGTGCCAGGGGTCGACGACGACGCAGCGGCGGCCCTTGACTGTCAGCTCCGGCGTTTCCAGGTTCATCTGGTTCATCTGGTACGCCCCCAGGGCAGAAACCTCAGGGAGCGCGCCTAGACAAACCAACGCGCCGCGGAAAACTTCGATGCGGTAGGGCCGCCCTTTCATGTCCGCATGCAAAAAGGCGGTATTTGAAACAACAGACCCGGTTGGCCAGGGGAGGCAGCATGACTTGGTATTCTTCATTATCGGTAGCCCTGATACCGCGGCCGGCGTGGGCCGCTGTCACCGCTCCTTCGGAGCCAGACATCTCACGTCCGTACGCTTCGGCGGCCGGAAGTGGAATCCACTCGGCCACGAGCGCGTTCGCTCGCCGACGCGCGTGGCATTAGTCCCCCATTTTGAAAAGGCATCGTCTCGATGCCACATGAGAGGCAACAAAACACAGCAAGACGAAGAAAATAATGGGAAAATACGGAAGCTGGCAAAACACAATCCTATCAAGCATTGCACAAGATCACAGTTCGCAGTCGTATCGCGCGTAGTGCGGCTTGAGGCGCACAACGTGGACGACTTCCGGTCGTGGAGGGCGGCGTGATGAAGTTCGTGTTCCATCGGGCATCACCTCGTAGTTCAGATCCCTGAGTCGACGAAGTACTTCGTAGGATGCGAAGTAGCGCTTTAGGAGTTTTTTGCTGAGACCACGCTGGCAGATCGGTGCCCACATCCACACCCTGTCTCCGGGCTGGAAGTGGACGTCCCGACGACGAAGGTTGTAGCGGCCAATGTCGACACGTTCTTGGGCTTAAATATGGTGCCTGGCGAGCTGGCGGACTTTTGCCCGTTGGGCAACAAACTGGGCGTCGGCGCTTCCGTCGACAGCCTGTTCGTGGGGTAACATCGCGTCCAGCATTGTCGTTACTTTGCGACCATGAACCAGTTGGAAGGCGGTCACCCCGGTGGTCTCTTGCACAGCCGTGTTGTAGGCGAATCTGGCGTACGGCAACACGTCGTCCCATGTCTTGTGCTCCACGTCGGCGTACATGTAGGTCATGTCGGTGATGGTCTTCTTGAGTCTCTCCGTCAGCCCGTTGGTTTGCGGGTGGTACGCCGTTGTGCGCCGATGGCTGGTGTGGCTGAGACGAAGGATTTCTTTTGTCAGCTGGGCCATGAACGATGACCCACGGTCTGAGATCAGAACTTCGGGAGCGCCGTGCCGGAGAACGATGGACTCGATAAAGAACTTGGCGACTTTTACAGCAGTCCAGGCAGGAAGGGCTTTCGTTTCGGCGTACCGTGTGAGATTATCTGTGGTGACGATGATCCATCGGTTTCCTTGCGTCGATGGTGGGAAACGACCAAGTAGATTCATTCCGATCTGCTTGGACGGTGCGGGGGTGGGGGAGGGGCAATCGGATGCGGGAGACCAGCCCGCTTCGTCGGCGGTTTCTTGCGTCGCTGGCACTCGTGGCACGACCGTGTGTAGAAGTGAACGGTCTTCGGCTGCTTGGGCCAGTAACACCTTTCACTAATTCGGCCCAGCGTACCGCTGTAACCAAGAGGTCCGGACGTCGGGTCGTCGTGGCAGGCTTGGAAGATCTCCGCTCTAAGGTCGGTAGGTATTACCAGCAGCCATGGTGTACTGTTGCCTCCGAAGTTCTCCTTGTAAAGTATACCTTGTCGGAGGACGAAAGTTGGCAGGGCTCTCGAAAAGACACGGGGGGCAGTACCCCCTCGTCCTTCGAGCTGCTCAATTAGCGCTCGCAACTCAGAATCGTCTCTTTGACGTCGTGCCATGTCGTCGGTGTTCACTGCACCTAGGAAGCACTCGTCGTCATCGTCATCGCTGCTGCCGGAAGGTGCTTCGACGGGAGCTCTGGACAGGCAGTCGGCGTCGTTGTAGACCATAGTCATGTTGAACTCTTAAGTCGTAGACTCCATCGAGCAAGACGTCCTGACGGGTCCTTGAGGTTCGCAAGCCAACAGACCGAGTGGTGGTCCGTGACTACACGGAACGGGCTCCCGTACAAGTACGGACGAATCTTGGTGATTGCCCACACGACCGCAAGGCATTCTTTCTCAGTCGTGGTGTAATTTTTCTCTGCCTTGGACAGTGTCTGACTTGCGTAGCCGATAACTCGCTCGGTGCCTTCTTGCACTTGAACCAGTACCGCGCCAAGTCCAGCGTTACTTGCGTCCTTGTGAATTTTGGTTACCGCATCTTGATCGAAATGTCCCAGAACAGGAGGAGCCTGCAGTCGGCGCTTTAGCTCGTCGAACGCCTGCTGCTGCTCCTCGGTCCCATCGTACTTCTCGGCGCCCTTTGGGAGGTTTGTGAGCGGTGCGGAAATCCTTGCGAAATCCCAGATGAAGCGCCCATAGTAGGCACATAGTCCAAGAAACCTTCGCACGGCCTTCTTGTCTGTCGGCGCTGGAAATGCTGCGACGGCGCGAGTCTTCTCTGGGTCGGGGCCAACGCCTTCGTTACTAACCACGTGACCTAAGAACTTCAGTTCGTCATCGACGGACCGACACTTTGACGGCTTCAAGGTGAGTCCTGCGGTCCGTATGGCTTGGAGAACTGCTCGGAGTCGGCGCATCTGCTCGTCGAAGTCGCTGGAAAAAACGACGACGTCGTCGAGGTAGACGAGACAGCTCTGCCACTTCAGTCCTGCCAGTACGGTGTCCATGACACGCTGTAAAGTTGCTGGCGTCGTGCACAGTCCGAAGGGCTGTGCACGACGCCAGCAATTTTGAACTCGTACAGCCCATCCGGCGCGACGAAAGCTGTCTTCTCTCGGTCCCGTTCGTCAACTTCGATCTTCCAGTAGCCGCTCTTCACGTCCATCGATCAAAAGTATCGGGAGCGGCGCAGCTGGTCTAACGTGTCGTCGATGCGGGGGAGTGGATAGACGCCTTTCTTCTTACCGACTTCAGCTGCCGGTAGTCCACGCAGAACCTAAGCGTTCCGTCCTTCTTCTTAACCAGTACGACTCGAGAGGCCCACGGACTGCTTGAAGGTTGGATTATGTCGTCGTTCAGCATCTCTTGAACTTGCTTCTAGATCACCTCCCTTTCTTTAACGGAGACTCTGTACGGCGATCGATGCACAGGGCGCGCGTCGTCCTTGGTAACGATGCGGTGCCTCGCAACGGTGGTTTGGCGCGCCTTCGACAACGTCGTAAAGCAGTCGCGGTATTCGGCGAGAAGTTTAATCAGCTGTGTTCGTTTCGGGCCCGGAAGTTTAGGGTCAATGTCGAGCTGCGCTGGCGACGTACTGTCTTGCTGAGGTGGCGAGGGTTCGTCAGTAATGGCGGCCATAGCGGCGGAGTTTCGGTGTTCCTCGACCTGGCTCACGGCTGCACATTCTGTGAGGTGTTGCGCTTCATTTTGGAAGTTTGTCATGAGCAGCACAGTGCGGCCATCCTAAAGTTCAGCAACTCCTCTTCCGACGCCTATGCCTCTTCCAAGAAGCAACTGGAGGCTTCCTTTGAGCAGAACTTCTCCGCAGAAACCTTCGGTGATCCCGACGGGTACGAAAATACTCGACCGCGGCGGTAAGTTCACGTGGCTTGCGAGGACGCGGACCTCAGACGACGTCGCTTAGGGATCCTCCGGTGGTGAAACAGGTTTTCGTAGCGTCAACCGGTTTGCTCCGAGGTCGATGACGGCGCCATACTCGCAGAGGAAGTTCATTCCGAGGATAACGTCCCTCGAACAGTCTTGCAGAGCGACGAACTTCACAGGGCACGTCTCAGCGTGGATCTCGACGCAAGCAGTGCATCGCCCGACTGGTGTGATGAGGTGCCCAACGGCGGTTTGTATTTGAGGGCCTTCCCACGGTGTTGTCACTTTTCGCAGGCGGCGAGAGAGGCTCCCACTAAAGACTGAGTAGTCTGCTCCGGTGTCCACGAGTGCCGATTCGTTGTGGCCGTCGATAATAATACTTACGTTGTTAAACACCGATGCAGGGACACCGTTATGATGCGTAGCGTCGAGAGAGTGGGAGCGCCCCGACATTCTTGGAGGCTTCTTACTTCGGTCGTCTTCGGCAACGCCACCTCCAGGCGTTGCCGCACTTAGTTTTCCATGCGACGCAGGAAGACAGGCTCCCTCGGCGGGGTCGTGCCGCTGGAGACGCTGAACGTCTAGGCGACGGTAAGCGGAACTCACTGTGGAGCGCCGTTGAAGATGGCGAGCGTCGGATGTACTCCTCGATGTCACGAGGGCGTTCATCGTACCTTGGGCGCGAGTCGTTCGGGTGGAACCCGCGCAGCCCCAGTTGTCGGTAGGGGCATCGGCGGTAAATGTGGCCGGCTTCGCCGCAATGATAACACTACGAACGTCGATCGGCCGTCCTCCACACGTCGGTCTTTCATGGCGCAGCTTGTTCTGGGCGGACGTACCCCCGATCTACCTGGCGTCGGGAATACTGCGGCGCTAGGGGTTCACGTCGAGGTGGCGCCGTATACGGGTGAGCAGGGGGCGGTTTTTACCGGGTAGCTGCGGCGTAGCTCAGCTTCGGTAGTTCAGGAGCGGCGCTGGCGAGAACTTCTGGCTGTAGCGCCTGCTGAAGTTCTTCCCGGACAATCTCGGCGACTGAGGGCGCAGCCGGGCTTGTGGCAGCAGGTAGCAGCTTCCTAATTTCCTCCCGCACGACGTCCCGGATAATCTCCTGTAGGTCCGGGCTGTTGCAGCTGCTAGTCGAGAGGGCCGTGACGCCGGGAAGTCGCTGGTAATGGGAGGCCGGTGCTTGAAGGGCACGTTCAATGTTTGCTGCCTCCGTGATGAATCCTTCGACTGTGATAGGCGGGGCACGCACAAGGCCGCTGAAGGTGTTTTCCCTGACGCCTCGCATCAAAATTCTCAACTTCTTTGCTTTGGAGTCTTGACGATCGGCGCGGTTGCTGAGTCGCAGGACATCCTCCACGAAGCTGGCGACGCTCTCGTTAGGGTCTTGGATCCTTGGATCCTCGCGCGCGTTCTTTTCATTGTTGCTTCGTGAATGTTCTTCGCAACTCAGCTTTCAGTTGCTCCGAAGAGGTGCTCGATGCTTCGTGGTTCTTGAACCACGAAGCAACCGCCCTAAACTGGTTCTCGACCCAGTTCCGGGCGGTTGCTTCCAAGGTGAAGTAAGCATTCTGACGACACTGTTCCGGTGTCCAGCCGTTATGACGAGCCGGTTGTTCGTACTGTTGGACCCAGTCGTCGATGTCTTCGTGGCTTTCGCCGTTGAAGGGAGCCGGTCTCCAAGTTGCGACGGGCAGGTAGACGACGGCAGAGGCTGCGGGGGTCTGCGGCTGGTTGGCCATCGTCGTCTTCTTTGGCTTGGGCTTGTCCAGCAGCAAACCGTACTCAGGATCCTCTCCCTTGGTGCAGCGGCTGGTCCGAGTTGTAGGTTTCGTGTAGAGTGGTCTTCTCACCGGGCTTGAAATCGAACTTGCTCTGCGGGCCTTTGAAGGGGAATGCTGCACGGACATGCGGTGCCCCGCACCTCCACCAAAATGTCACGAATGACAATTGATGGGGCGAAGATAACTGAAGAAACTAAACGTTTAATGGCGTGAGCTCGCGCCCAAAAATACAAAAATACTTTTCCGCTCTCGCAGGTCACGTGTTAGAAACAGGTGCATCCTCTAGGCAGACGCTGCGTGCGGGTGTTCTCCGCTCGCGCGCCTCGCTTTGTCTGTTGCAGTCGGCGGCAGCGCCTCCGAGAGTTTAGGTTCTTCCCTCTCGTCGGACTGCCGGTCGGCGCTCGCGCGGCGGCGACGTTCACGCTGCGGGCGCACGGATCCTAACGCGCCCATCGTTTTCCCTGGATGGATACCCACTGACCTCGGCTTTGAATCTTCATATACTGTGAAGCTGCCGACCCATTAACTTTGGCTCGGCATCTGGATGCGCTTGGCGCTGGTGTGCTTTGTGACAATACCTGGACAACTCGGATACCGCTTGCCCGCCGGAACTTCCCGATGCACTCAACACTGGATACTGTGCTTGTGCGTGCTGTCTGTGTGTGCTCCGTGCACCGTGTTTGGTGAAGACGCCTGGACGACCGTGTGCGCCGCCGGAATTACCGCTGCGCTCACCACTGGAATACAAAAGTATTTCGAGCGATGTCTTTAGCCGTCACAACCAAAATATCGTCGCGATTTCAAACCCAGTCCGCCTGGGTCTGAAATCATGGCGACCTCTCGGTTGTAAAGGCTAAGGGCATTGCGCTAAATACTTTTTTAAAGTCCAGTGGTGAGCGCAGCGGAAATTGTGGTGGCGCACCGCCTGAGTCTGAAATTGGGGCACCACCACTGGAACCAGCCGGTTCCGCGTCGATCTTAAATTGGGGAACCTTATCCCAACTGAAACTGCGTATTTCCAGGCTGGATACAAACTGGTGCCCTAATTTTGGAACAAGGCGGAACCGGCATTTTTATTCAGGCCTGTATCTGACATTTTTGTACGGGTTCTTTTCAGTAAAAAATAAATATAACATACGAATCTTTATTGCTTGGAAAGCCAAGTGAATATAAGCTGGGCAAATTCAAATTTTCGGGTCGCACAGTGAGACACTTTTCTAGTGACGAATTCCCCTATGACGAATGTTTCGCTGTGACGAACTGGCCTATTACCAGTTGGCATATGACGAATACACACATGACAAACGGGCCCGTTTCAAGACTGGTGTGAGGCGAAGGATGACAAGGTAGCCACCGACTAATAGGACGAGTATCTGCATGGCAAAAATGACCACTCGTGCTCAGGAGTGTTTGAGCTTTGCGACTTCTATCCAAACTCATCCTGTGCATCCCCGAGTGCTAGCAGCGAACACACCTTTAGCGCGGAGGGCTACGTCATGCAAGCAAGGCGGACCTGCCTCAAGAAAGAGTCCATGGACAATATATTGTTTCTCCACAAAAACATGTAGGAAGAAAAGTTCTCTGTGAAACGAACTGAATGGAAACCAAAAGTGAATAATCTGTTCAAAAAATTCATAAATGAAAAATTTCCTTCTTTTGTCTCAAGAATGTTCGGTGTGTCATGCGTTCAAAGACTGTCGCAGATGATCTGCATATTTCGCCCATATTCTCGAAAATACATTTTTAAGTCGGCATATTTATTGTGTAAAAAAAAAAAAAAATCTCGTCAAGTTTTCTGGTTCGGACCGGGCTCGGGCGCATATTTTACAGTTTTATCGGGCTCGGGCCAGCCCGGGCCGTGTCTCTCTCGGGCCCAGTCGGGCAGAAACTAGAGATTAAAAAATCTGTCGGGCTCGGGCCGGGCTCAGGCCATGTCTCTACCGGACAGGGTCGGGCCGGGCCTAGAAATTCCGGCCCGTGCAGTGTTCTATGTCAGACGGCAAAACATGAATCGGCTACTAATGATTTGCAATGTCGGACAAGAAATTTAGTGCCGCTACTTCTCGCCAAATCATTAGGGGATGTTGTCCCAAGCTTGTCAGCACTGTAGCCGGTCGTCCAAATTTTCACTGGCTACACAGAAAAAAACTGGAGACGCCGCAAAAATTATTTCTTTTGCGTTACGCACTTTACTTGTCCTAATCAGTCGCGAAGCGGTTTCTTACCTGAAACAAAGTGTAGTCCGCAAACGCTTACTTGGTACGAAGATTTTATGTTGAGCTTCTGTCAGCGTAGCCATCGGAGCAATTCATAACGCCGGCGAATCAATTGCTCGTGCGTCATAATTCCTAATGTTTGCCGGAATTCTAAAAAAAAATACTGCTGTCTGTAGCTTCTGTTTGCCGTGGACCTTCACGGCTGGAAAAATTACTACAGCGCAATTTACTATATTAAACCTCGAATGAACCGGCAAATTACAGCGCGATCACGGCCCCAAAGCACACAAAACATATAGTATATATACAGAATCAGAATCAGTTTATTTCGTCTGTATGTACAGACGACAGGGGCATGGGCAAAGAGCCAACACATGTTGGCTTGACTGGGCCCACCCCCGTTTTCTTGACAGAGGCAGATAAGCAAATTGTAAGACAATGTAAACAAAATCGATAATTATATAGCAGGAAGACGAGTAAAAAAAACATAACAAAAAACACTTAGACACTTGTAGCTGGTAAGTAGAACACTGATATCATGAGGCACAACACAAAAGTAAGTGAGCTACGGAAACATATTTTTGATGGCACGAGGTGTTAGTGTTTCTATGGTGAAGTTGTTGCTCCTTAGATTGTTCAATAATGATGGGAGGTGGTGTCTCAACATCTGCGTTCCATAGTTTGTTCTGCTGTATGGTACCTTCTAGACATCCTCATTACGAGTAGAATAAAAATTTATACTTCGTGCTAGACCAGCGATCTCTTGAAATAAAGGATTGTTCAGTTTAATGCCCGCTGTGTATCTTAATATTATTGTGTAGTCATACAGGTTGGTAACTGGAATGATATGCAGAGTCTCAAAAAGGGGTTGTGTATGAGAATCATATGGGGCATTGACGATACTCCGTATGGCCTTTTTCTGAGAGACATGAAGATTATTTATATTGGTTAATGTTGTGGTTCCCCAAACCAGATGACAATAATTTAGATGTGAAGAAAATAGAGAGTTGTATAAAAGGAGTTTAATTTTTACTGAGAGGTCGAAGCGACACCTGTTAAAAATGCCAACGGCTTTTGAAATCTTGCGAATTAGACCTTCAATGTGAATATCCCATGACAGATTTTCCTGAAAAATTACGCCTAGGGTTTTTGTACTAGCTACTAGTTCAATGATGGAGGGCCCCAGAACAAGGTTGTATTCGAAAACCACAGACTTATTCTTCAGTTTAAAGAGCACTGCCTTAGTTTTGGAAGTGTTAATAGGAAGTGAATTTACAGAGCTCCATTTGTGAAGCGAGTTAATAGTATGATTTGCGACTTGCGCGAATCATACTCTTAACTTTCAACTGGAATCCAGTTGGACCCAGCCGGAATCCAGCTGAACTGCCTCATTCCCAGTTGCATAATCCAGCTGAAAGTGGACTGATTTTCGCCTGGATAAGAGCGACAATGACTCGAACATGAATTCCGGCAGGTTCCGGCAATATTTCCGAACAGGAAGTAGCGTTGCATCATGGTCTCGTGCAACAACCCTATTAGCTTCATCGAGTTGGAACATCGGCTACGGTTGTTTTTAAAGTGAAAAAGACTAAGTGAGCGGCTGGTCCAGAATGTCCCCCTCAATTCTTGAACCTTTCAAACTTTAATAGGACCAAAATGGTTGCTCCAACAACTACCGGAATGTTCCACGAGTGTTTGCTTTTCTGTACGATTCTATCTATTTGCATACCTCGGCAAACCTCATTCATGAGGGCCCTCACTCACCCTCATCTTCAAAGGTGAGGTAAGGGTGAGTTAGTTTCTGAATCAGGAAAATTCATGAGTCTGAGGGTGAGTGAGGGCCGTGAGGGCTGTGAGGGCTGTGAGGACCGTGAGCGCGTGAGGGCCGTGAGGGCGGTGAGTGCGTGAGGGGCG
The DNA here is from genome assembly GCF_016920785.2 of Ixodes scapularis. Lineage (NCBI taxonomy): Eukaryota > Metazoa > Arthropoda > Arachnida > Ixodida > Ixodidae > Ixodes > Ixodes scapularis. Next base: position 12,124 of record NW_024610078.1, on the reverse strand, counting down.
TGAGTGGTGTGAGGGCCATGGGTGCGTGAGGGGCGTGAGGGCGGTGAGGGCGTGAGGGCGGTGAGCGGCGTGAGGGCGGTGAGTGGCGTGAGGGCCATGAGTGCGTGAGGGGTATGAGGGGCGTGAGGGTGGTGAGTGCGTGAAACACCCTTCATACGAAGCAACTTCCTCAGCAATTTTGGTGTTGCTGGTGAGTTGTTCCCTAGCTTTCCCTAGATCATCGTGCCCTAGATCGACAAAAATTGCTGAGATCGGGTCCGGCTCGAAACAAGCGGGCAACTCGGAGCAATTCGAGGACGTTTGAAGCGGCTGCATCCAATCAGGGACGCGATATTTTCGCGTGATACCTCATGCCGCTGATGATGACAACGAAGGACTTCGGTCTGGTTTGAAATTTATCGCTTTTGGAAATAAACTGTCTCAGAAAGATGCATTAGTATTCTCAACGAGATTTATGTGCATAAAGACACGTTTATAGCGCGTAATTGTGTGTCTAAATAGTGCAAGAAAAATAAAATGTTATGATGATGACGGCAAATTGCAGCAATTAGTTGCTGCGTGTGAATGCGGGCGGCCCGTGTTGCTGGTGTTCCGACGTCAAGTTTCTGGGCGAAATTGCCCTATCTGAAGCGGGCCTGTGTGGCGTGAGGGCCATGAGTGCGTGAGGGGCGTGATGGGTATGAGTGCGTGAGGGCCGTGAGGGCGGTGAGTGCGTGAGGGGCGTGAGGGCTATGAGTGCGTGAGGGCCGTGAGAGCGGTGAGTGCGTGAGGGGCGTGAGGGCCATGAGTGCGTGAGGGGTGAGAGGGGTATGAGTGCGCGAGGGCGGTGAGGGTGGTGAGGGGCGTGAGGGCCATCAGTGCGTGAGGGCCGTGAGGGCGGTGAGGGGCGTGAGGGCTAGGAGTGCGTGAGGGCCGTGAGGGCGGTGAGTGCGTGAGGGGCGTGAGGGCCATGGGTGAGTGAGGGGCGTGAGGGCTGTGAGTGGCGTGAGGGCGATGAGTGCGTGAGGGGTGTGAGGGGTATGAGTGCGTGATGGCCGTGTGGGCGGTGAGGGGCGTGAGGGCGGTGAGGGCGGTGAGTGCGTGAGGGGCGTGAGGGCGATGAGTGAGTGAGGGGCGTGAGGGCCGTGAGGCTCGGTGAGGGCTGAAGGTGAGTGTGACTGTGAGGATGAGGGTGAGTGAGGGGCTGAAGGTGAGTGCAGCTGTGAGGGTGAGGGTGTGTGAGGGGCTTAGGTGAGTGCGACTGTGAGGGTGAGGGTGAGTGAGGGCGACCTAAAATGCCGACCTCTGTCTATTTGTGACCCGTTATCCGGTATGAAAGCCACTGCTTTTTCAAGAAGCAGTGGTGTTAGGTGCACCTACTCCGTAGGTCTATCCTCCGCAAAGGATATGGAACTGACGACGACTGTTGGTGTACATGTATTTTACCTCCTCGGAAAAAAAAAAAGAAAACACTCTACTATACAGGAACCCGCTTCGAAGACCTTCACTTCGTGGCGAGACTATGACCCCGAGCCATGGCCCTGACGCGGTCACGTGTCAGCTGGCCCATCCTGAGCAGACTGGTCAGGTAGTCCAGGTAGGCGAGGAACTGTCAGGACGTCCACTGGGCCTTGCGGCGGTCTAGCTCGGAAACCAGGTCCAGCAGTAGGCGGTTCACCTCGCGCATTTCCTTCTTGTAGGCGTGCAACTTCTTGAGTGGCGTGCCGTCCCCGGGGTCGGCCTGGTGCACCACGCTCCCCCTGACGTCCGTCTGCTCGTTGTCCCAGTGGTCAATGCCGCTCTTAGTGTCCAGCGGGTCCAGCAGATAGTCCATGCCCTCGCCCAGACTGGGCAGCTGCTTGCGGTACTGGCCGACGGAGACTCGGTGTCGTTTCATCCTGGTCGGTCTGCGCCGGTCGAATGGGCCAATCAAGCTCAAGGAGCGATATTTCTGCCCGATGGCTATGTAGTATAGGTTTACAGAAAGAATGAGAGGGGCAGGGCGTCCTTTTGGTAGCGCTTTTGGATGCGCGCGTCCAAGCTCGGGTTGCACGAGAATCCGAAGCGTTATCGAAGGTTCGCCTGCAGGACACCTGAATCCCTGGCCTTCTCATTCTGCCGGTGACTACAGTCGTCCCAAGATTTTACCTCCGCGTGACTGCTGCGACGCAAACTGCATATATTTATTTATTCATTTATTTTATTAATTTATCGTTAAAAGTCTTAAGAAGGGCATTGCATAGGGAAGGGGAGGGGGGCTACAGGTTCAAAATATATAAAAAAAACATATACGGTCTAGTCAAACGACACCTAATAATAGGCAGCTATACGTGATTTCAGGTTGAGCCTGCAGACAAGCAGGAGGCCCAAGCACCGTCATCGCAGTCAGATCGATCGAGACCTGAGATAAGGTACGAGTCAACGTTACTAAAACACTCCGTTGGGAAACTCGCCGTCGAAACCTGGGCCGCTGGCGTCCACCGAGACCGAGCTAAATACGGCAACAGCGCTACTCTTTATCATTTGTCTGTACTGTGATCACCTTGAGCTTTTACAAAGCTGTGTGTAAAAACAAACGGAAAACACTCTTTTTGTATGACATTTTTTGGAGTTTAGTGCAAAATGAAGGGCGCGTGATGTTTTTATAATCTTTAGTTTGCAAGGTTTTTTGGAACAATTAATATCGTTTTTATACAACCTTGCCTCAGCGGTGCTTTCAGGTAGCGCGTCCCGACCTAGGCGCATTTTAACTTCGGTAGTAATTTGCGGCGCGTCCGCTGGGGAGACGGGGGTGGCACCCCTGTAACCTCTTCCGCTGCATCTGTTTCGGCGCCAAATTGGCCGATTAAAGCCAAATTAGAAGTGACGTGCGGTTCATCGAGTGGCCGCTGCGGCAGAAATGGTGGCGTTGTGTTCGCCATTAGCTCGGTTCTGGAGGACAGATCGGGCACACTTTTTCAGAGCAATCTCTACGGCAGTTTCCCAACTGAGTGGTTCTAGTAACGTTGGTACGAGTGTTGTGCCAGTGTTTGGCTCGGGCTCGTGTTCAATCAGAGCGTCAATGGTCGGGCCGAGTTAGCCGGATCCGTCTCCCATGACCTTTCACGGAGGGAGACAAAGAAAACATCAAATCTAAGATGCTGCGGGGGATCACGGTAGAAAAAAGTGATTGGAAAGGGCATTACAAAGCATATCTAATCAGAAATGTTGACAATGGCTTCGGGAAGACCATTCCAGTTCTTGATTGCGTTGGGAAGGGCAGAGTTATTAAATGCCGCTGTGGAAGCAAAGATAGGCTTGAAGCTTTTTGCTGTTATTTTGACGAGGTACTCTATTCCTCGAATCTAAAGCCTGAATGACCGGGAGTAAAATGGAGCTGATGAAGTAGACATAGTAGTGAGATTAGTCGGCGAGTTTCAAGGACATGAATAGAGTTACGCGGTTCAAGGACAGAAACGCTAACAAATCGAGAATAAAATGATGATATCAACCGAGCGGTACGGTTTTGGACCGATTCTAGTTGACTAAATAGGCTCTTTATTTGGCTTCCAAATAGGCGAAGCGTACTCAAGTTTAGGGCGAACATAAGTATTATAAGCTAGATGACGTAAATGGGCGGGTGCGGCATTTAAGTAACCAAAAGTGCGTGAGGAGTCAGCGGAAATAGTGCTAATATGAGTGACCGTGGAGAGTATAGCGGTTAGTGCACACCAAGGTACTTGTAAGAAGGGACAGAGGCAGGGCAACATTATTTAAGAAATATATAAAAGATAAGACAACGCTTTCTAGTGAAAGAAAACACATTACACCAGTAAAAAACCTATTAATATCATTCTAGAGAACATCTTAGTCATTTCGATTCTTAATGTGTCTCCACAACACACAGTCGTCATAAAAAAGTCGTATGGTAGGAGACAGTAGTCGGAATATCGTTATTATAGATAAAAAAGGGGGGGTCCCCAGAACTGTACCTTGTGGGACTCCAGAGTTCACATCAGTAGTGAATGATCGAAAGTCACCAGTGACGGTAATTCGTTGTCTAAGGGTTAAAAAGCAACAGATTCAGGAAAGTGTTAACGAACTAAAATTAAAAGCGGAGAGCTTGGTTATAGGCGACAGTGGGAAACGCGATCAAATGCTTTTGAGAAGTCTAAGAAAATAGCGTCGATTTCGGAGCCAGAGTCTATATAAGTATAAAGGTGATGGGTGAATTCAAGTGAGTGCGCCTCAGACCAGTATCCTTTGCCAAAGTCATACTGTTATTTATAGAAAAAAAGGGTTTATTTTCAAGAGGAGACACGAAATGAAAAGAAATACAATATGTGTTAATACTTTTAACAACAGACTAGTTAAGGATATGGGGAAGTAGTAAGTTACCAACGATTTCGAGCGGGAGTGCAACAGGGTGGCGACGATTGTTGAAGCAATAGGCACAGCATGTCATAAAATGGCACTGGTGTTTTTTAATCACTTTGCAACATATGTTGTCAGCGCTTGACGACGTAGAGATATCAAGGTTATTTATACGTTTATTGATGCTTAGACTTGTGATTAGAATGGGCGACATATGTGAATAATCAAGGTCAGCTGCAGATAGAATGTCGAATTGGTCTTCCCTATCCGTTTCATACATAGCATGCAACGCTGAGAGAAGAATGAAAGCAGTGCAAATGAAAAAAAGGAAAAAGTGCTACTCCGCGTATTTCGTGGAGGAGAGGTCTAACGCGCTACACCCGCGATCCGCGGCGTCCCGTCGATCCCTATTCAAATTCACTTTCCAGGCGAACTTTTTTTTTAGATGTACTTTAAAGGAGCTGTGCAACAATATTCAGTTTGAATGTGTTTCACTATACACGAGCTTACGGGCACTAGTGGGACTCAAGGATACTCGCACGCAACGCCACTGGCCAAGAAACTCCTTTGTTGCGGTGAAATTGCAACGACAAAAGCAATTATTTTCGTTCAATCTCTCCTTTGCAAAATTTGATGACGTAACGTGGGGATCGCAGAACACCCAAGTGACGATATTTGAATGCGGTTCATAGATTGGACCCGTGGGCACTCGTGGGCACTCGATTTGGGCTCGTGATAATTACTAGCTCGAGAAGCATTCGGCTAGTCGCCCGCGTCCGATCGCTGCAACGACGAAAATAGCCGAGCCATAACAATGTCTGGAACTCAGCGCGTGTCCTGTGCTTTGCCAACCCCAACGAGTGGCTATGATCAACATTGGCGGCATATAGACCAGTGTCCGCGCCAATTCCAGGGTGCCGCCATGTTTATCTACGCTCGCGCCACCACGCGGAGAGAACTGGCAGGCAGGAGGGGGGGCTGCGTTGGCGGCGTTGCTTTGGGGAGCTGGGTGCGGCAGGCTGTCCGAATGCACCGGCACATCGTGAACTATGTCTTCACCAGAAGCCTCCGCGACCCGTTCTTCAACAGATAAGATGTCGTGAACATTTGAGAACCCATCTCGATCAAGAAAACAAGAGAAAACCTTTCTTGTCTTGAAGAAATGTTCTCGGTGCCTGCTGACCCTTGACATACGCGTTTCAGTCCGGATTCATTGCGTAGTAAATATTTCGCTACCGCTTTCTTGTAGCTTTCAAATGCTTGATTGTTAGTTTTTTGTATACGACATTACATTCGTAGCACGTTTGAGACCGATTTTCGCGATCTGCTTGCCTTTCTGCGGCAGCGCGGCTCCGCCGAGCCGAAATGAGTGGGAGACGTTCACTTGATCGAACGCCGTTTTAGCGAATGAAAACGAGACCACGACGTTTCATCGAATGACTAGCGAATGGGTCTAGTTACATAGACAGCTCGGATTAGCTTTCTTATGTAATGTGGCGCCTTGTCTGCCGCTGCGAAGCGGCGTAAACGAGGGCTCCGAGTACGTTAGCACGCGTCCCCCCCCCCCCCCCCCCACATACACACACAAACACACACTGCGAGCGTCTGGGTTCGAAACTATTAATTGCCAGTTCTAAAGGATGGTACTTACTTGAAGTGGGAGCTGGAATTCTACGAGGTACCCGGAGACACTTACTATCGGGCAACGAAGCACGGTGCCTGTGGGGGCGGAGTCTAGGAACGCTACTGTTTAATATTGTGACAGGCGATCAGTTATGATAGCAGACGAAACTTCGACTCGTTTGTTCAGAAGTTCGCGGTGATATTTTATTAGCCCTCGTTGCAGCACACCAAGGATCTTAGGCAGTGAAATTCACGGATGGGAGACGAAACGTTTGATTAAATTGTTAATCTTGTTGAGTAAAGTCGGAGCAGTTTTTTTTTTTTTGATCAGTGAAATTCACATCACGCAGGCTCGTCCGTCGTAGTCAAATGAGTGCAGTCGACGATGAGGTGTAATGAGCTACTAAGCTTCACAAGGAAAATGCGCGTGAGAAAGAGTTTTGAGGAAGTCCCAAACACCTATCCAGCAGACGCACGTACGTATGTACGTTTACTCCGGACTTCATGAACCCGACGGCGCAAGATCAAAGAGCACCGCCGCCATCGCCACCCGGTTTTCTCTGCACTTTGCGCGACGACGGCACTGCAACGGAGGGCACTCGCCTCGGCGTTAGCAATCCGCGAAATAGATTTTAATTTCCCACTCTTGAAGCCATTCCAAATGATAAATAGAAGCACCTCGGCGTTGTTGAACATCTGGATAGCTAGGTTCGACATTGTACATGTACCTTTTTTTAGTACACGGAAGTGACGTCATCACGTCTGATTGGTTGGAAACAAAAGTGACGTAATTTCCCTAGAAAAATGTGGGCGGAGTCGGCAAAACTGGGCGGAGTCGGCTACCGGACGTGACAACAAAATGACGTTTCGTTTTGTACCGAGTACGTTTCAAAAGGTACTTGCTCGGAACTAGGTGTCATTGGCAGCATGTTTTCGGCGGCGAGGCGTCGCCGTCTGGTCAATTCGACTTTTTCTTTAATAGAGCTTTTTTTTTCGCCCGAAAGGCTGTATTGGGAACACCGCGATGCATTCGAGCTCACGGAGGAGATCTTTCGAAAGCAATACCGCCTGCCCAAGATCGTGGTGCGGTGGTTGTGCGACGAATTTCGCGAGGAACCGGAGGTGAGGAGAGTGCGTACCTCGTGGACGGTCATGACTGTGGAGCATCAAGTGTTGTGTGCACTGCGCTTCTACGGCACGGGGAGCTTCCAAGGCATGGTGGCGAACGACGAACACGTAGCGCGGGACCAAAAGACAGTCAGCGTTGCGGTCCGCGCCGTGTCCGTCGCTATCGTGCGTCGTCTCGGGGTCCAGCGTGGCTGGATCCACTTCCCCGAGACGCCGAGCGAGAGGTTCGACGCGGAGAAGGGCTTCAGGCTGCTCGGCAGGATACCCGGCGTCATCGGTTGCGTGGACGGGACCATGGTCTCCATCGTCGGCCCGTCCACGAACGACCCCACCGTCACGAAGGCGGCGTACTGGTGCCGCAAGTACTTATACGCCCTCAACGTGGTGGTGGTAAGTACACTCATGTTACGTTGTCAAAACGCGCCCCAAATCTGTAGAAAAAAAAAAGCGTATTGCCGATACGGTTTAAGTATGCCGTTTTATGACTGCGGGCTGTGGGGTCTCACGACTGCGCGAGCGTGTGCTCTACGTAGCATGTGAGCCGTGAGACTCTTCTCCCAAAAAAAATACTTATTTTTGGTTTCAAAACGTGCAAGCTTCCGTAAAAAAAAAAACAAAAAAAAAACACATTATTTTTGTTTCAAGGTAGTTAGTTGTACCTTGCATCCAGGAAGGTGTGTTGACATGCATGTGTCAGACAAAATAACTTAAAAGGTTCTGAAATTGCGACTGCTTTGTGAACCATAAGTACAATCTACGACTTGTGGATTCAGGTAATTACATGTCAATATCTCTCTCAATTTCAGGTGTGTGACGCCGACTGCCGGATAATGTGCATCGACCCACGGTGCCCCGGGTCGGTGCACGACTCCTTCGTGTGGCGATTTTCCTGGCTCCGAAACCAACTCGAGCAAGGGTAGCTGCCACACGACGGCCGGTTCCTGCTTGGTGAGCATTCTAAATTCATTCCTTACGCACACGGTGGCTCCCACTGCTTGAAAGCCACAGTACCACACGTACTGTGCTTGTTGTGAGGCACACAGACACAGTTGCTGGAACTCCTTGAAGTTAGACAACACCCAAAGTTTGGCCATTAACCTCTGTTTATGTCCACATGACTCTCACACTCTGCTGGCTACGAAAGCCACACTAGACCAATCTCACGACAGTGATAGACTGCGCAAGGCATGCAACCGCAGTGCGAGTCGCTGTCCAGTTCGGCCCACTCACTGTTACTGTCTGCCTGTACCCTCTTGCTGGTTGGTTTTTGCATGAAGTTGGAGCTCTTTCGCCGATCCCTGGGGGCTCGCCTGGTCGCTTTGAGTCAGTTTGTACGGAATGGGATCAATTCCTCCTTGGCCACTTGGGGCTCGCCAAATCTGTCCTCGGGTCGTCTCTGTCCCACACACTGGATTCTTTTCCCTGACCCTTCTTCTTCGGTCTGCCTATATAGCTCCTCCTATTAGACCCTCCGTGTCCCAACAGGACCTGACTCCTTTCCTATCTAACCACCCCCTCTCTTTTCCCCATCTCCACCGAGGATTAGGAAAGAGGTTCGTCGAACCGGCGCCTTATCCCCTTGCTTGCCAAAGACAAGGCCAGCGTGTTCTGCTCTGCCCGTGCCTAAGGTCACGGCCACACTCCCAAAAGCAACAGAGCTGTTATCTGTCGGATGCAAGGGCCTAATAATGCACTTGCATACAACACAGCACCCCTAAGGAATCGTGCACACATCCCATACAACCCACCAGGAAAACATATAGTTACATGAAATAACAGGGAGTTTGCAGGCAAGCTGGTGCTAATTAAATATAATGTAAACTGATACTGTAGTGCAGAAATATCAACACACTTTTAAGTCACTCTTAAGTTACATTATAATTGACATAGTTGCACACGGCTGTTTTTGCTGTTTTCATGCCTTTCATTTTAAAAAGTAAAGAATGTAATACGTTCCATCCTCTACATGTGCAGGTGACAGCGGCTACCCCTTGAAGCCTTGGCTCATCACCCCTGTCCCCGGGAACCACGCGACCTCCACCGCTTGCGGCCGGTTTAATAAGGCGCATTCCTCGATCAGGTCTGTTGTGGAGCGCTGCATCGGGCTGTTGAAAAACAGATTCCGGTGTCTGCAAAGGCACCGGGCTCTGTATTACCACCCTTCAACAGCCACCGCCATTATTTCGGCATGTGCAGTGCTCCACAACATCTGCCTTGCATCGAGCGAGCCAGAACCGGAGTCAGATTCCGACCCTGAAGAGTCAGAGTTGGAGTCTGAGCCGAGCTCGGACGGTTCTGAGCCGAGCTCGGAGAGGTCAGCGTCGGCTCCCGAGAGGCTGGCTCCTGCCGGCCCTCCGGTCGGCCTTCCGGTCGGCCTCTCGGACAGGGGGAAGGCTCTGAGGCAGCGCCTTGTCGCCCGGTTCGGAATCCGCCGCAGACGTGCCCGTGCGGAGCGCCACACGCAAGGAGTCCGCCGCCACGACGGTAGTCCCGACCACCAGGGACACCGTCGGGAAGCCCCTCAGCGCCCTCGCCGCGGTGGTGCCCAGCATGGACGCCGCCAGTGACAGGGAATCTCTCGCCACCACGACTGAGGTCCTGACCACCAAGGACCCCGTCACATCCTTGCCCTCAGTGAAGCCCTGCCCGTGGAGGCCGTAAAGTGCACACTTCGCTTTCTGCTCCACAGTCATGGCCGTCCACAAGCTACATACCATCTTCAGCTCCTACACCTTCTGAAGTTCGTCGCACAGCCACCGTGCTGCCTCCAGATACGTGTCGAGTGCATCGTGGTGATATCGATACAGCCTTTTTTTATTTTTATGAGCAGAAGGCACGAGACGCAGTCGACTGTGACAGAAAAGGTTCGCAGGTTTAGTTGCCAGACCAACAGGTCATCTGGATTGCCCCTGCAAAGAACTGAGAATTAATTTAGATTACCTCTAGAAAGAAATGCTTGCTTTAGCAGAGGTTGCTTTCTTAGTTGCTGATTGAACCAGGGATATTGTTGTCGTGGACATTGTTTCATATTACAAATGCTTCAAAGCGTCCTGCCTTCTGCTCCATTTCATTATCTCTTTTATGGCACTTCATCGAAGTTAGGTGATTGTGTTATCTTCAGACAGTGCACAGATATAGTCGGATGCAACCTAAGAACAATATTTTAGCTCCACCCACAAGCGCATTGCGCCCATGTGAAGTGCCTCCGCCGTCGAGAAAGTAGTTCCCTAGCAACGTTGCTTTTTCTTCCTCCAGGAAACCTGTCTTAAACTACTACAATATTTATTTAATTCATTCAGGACATTTAAATAAGTTAGAATACGTTTTTGTCAACGAAATAGCTGTTTAGTAAAGAAAGAAAGAAATTCATGTCCAATGTACCGTTTTCCCAATTCATTTTCTGTCCAAGATACTGTCTAACATACCGTCTAACGCACCTCTCAGCAGTGTTAAGCCTCGCGCCCGCTTCAAAATTTTCGTTGGCGATAGCGTCGCTGGATTCTCACGTTGTCGCGCAAAAACTGCTGCAAACGCAAGCCGATACCATCAAGATTTCGTGGCGTAACCTCGGGCACGTAAAACACGGTGCAAAAAAGCAGAATAATTGTCACGAGAAACTATAGCATCGCGTTGCTAAGGCCAGCAGCCATGTTGAGCTTTTTTTTTTTTTCAAAAGGATCGCGATTGGTTTACAGAATCGTGACGTCATGAAAACAATTGGCTGGCGTTTCTCGGCGTAGGATTACATTTTCCTCTGAGAGGCATTTCCGGTTTTTTCTTAGCTTGCAACCGACTATAGTTTGTTTTGAAAATTGCTTTATTTCTTAAAGAAAAACCAACGGAGCCCTGGACTAAGGGCCCCGACCGGGACTCGTCAGTCTCATAACCTTTTGAAAAATAAAGTTATACCACCACCACCACTCCCTGTGACTTCATGAATAAAAGTGTGACAACATGGAATGTAATACTTCAATCATGGAAGTAAAACTGAGCATTGACTGGAACTTTGTAAACAATTGGGCAATCTGAAGTATATATCACAGATATCTTGTTGAACACTCTGGTCTTATTTGAGCACAATAGTTAAATCTCGAAAGGAAAAACAATATATATATTCTCTGACTAGCATACCACCATATAAACACTGGACCACTCTGAAAGAATTATCACAGATGTTGCTCCAAACATTCTTATTTGAGCTTTGCAATAGCAAGTTCTCGAAAAATACAAAACTTATTTCTGACTAGAGATGCACCATATAAACACTGGGTCATTCTGAAGAAATATATCACATGTTTTAAGGACACTATGAAGCACATAGTCTCTAGATTGCATATTGTCAGACATATGACAATGCTACATATAAATAGCATAAAGACCAAGTTCAATGCTTAAATAAGACAAAATGAATGTAGCTGCTATTGCAACCCATGACTAGACTGCAGGCCTCTTAAGTTCTCAATGAAAAATTTCTCGACAATGGAAGAACACTTCCTATAGTTAGCGACGGGTTAAGAATTAAACGGAGGCTCCTCCCACCTCTTTCTACTTCAGCAGAGCAAAGGCTGGAGAGGAGCTTGCTTCCTCTCTACTGTTCGCTCTGCTAAAGTGCAAAGAGGTGGGAGGAGCTTCCACTTCACTGTTAACCTGTTGCCGAGTATAGCTGCCGCTGTTCGTCAAACACGAGACATGGCTTGCTTGGGCATAAATCCGTTGTTGCCCAGCCAATATTTTCTACTTCCTTCACGGGTCATAGCCAAGAAAAAAGGACTAACCGAGCACTTGGCAATTGCTGTAATCTGACTATTGCGCCAATCTCCGGCTGCAAAATTAAATGGCCGGCTTGGTCATGTGGATTAAATAAAATAAATAAATAAATAAATAAATCTAATGTTCACTTTTAGGGGGGGGCGGGGGTTGTGATTGTGGCCAGGGCTGCGGCCAGGGCTTCGGCCAGGGCTGCGGCCAGGGCTGCGGCCAGGGCTGCGGCCGGAGCAGCGGTCGGAGCAGCGGCCGGAGCAGAGGGGTGAGCCGGGGTTGC